>NC_090315.1:26437722-27054453 GCF_039906515.1 Pseudorca crassidens | reverse complement strand
CATGTGCTTTCTTTCCAGGTGCTCAATATACTATCAAGTGATAGTTATTCTTTGTTTGAAGCTGCCTTGTTTTGTCCCTTGCTAGCCACCATCCTTATCCTAATGGCTGTCTGTGTGGTGTATGCCTTTTTCATCGTGGGGCCCACAGCTCTCATCGGGATATCCGTGTGTGTGCTATTCATCCCCATCCAGGTAATGGCAGGTCTCTGCTGTTGTACTTCACACACACTCTCACTGAAGTGGACTTTGTGTCCAGGGCCTGGCCCTGAAGCCTGGGCCCTTACTTTGAGCTCACAAACAGTACAGTTCTTTTACAACTTGAATTTGAATACCCTGGGGAAGGGGAGCATGCTTCTTCAGTTTGGCAAAGTCCCCAGCACTTTCCTTGCATCCTGGCAATTCATGCATTGGCCTCATCTGCCCTGACCCCAGTCGTGTCCCCCAGAGCACGTCAGCCACAACTCAAGGGAAGGATTCAGCTGAGAATCTCGGGCCTGACACACTCCAATCCCTGGATTTTTAGGCCAACTGCAACTCAGCAATTCTCTGAACACACTGTTTGTACCTCGATTTCAGATGTTTATGGCTAAGCTCAATTCAGCTTTTCTATGATCAGCAATTTTAGTGACAGATCAGCGAGTTCAGACGATGAATGAGTTTCTGACCTGCATCAAGCTGATTTAAATGTACACCTGGGAGAAATCTTTTACGAACGCCATCCCAGGTAGGATGAGCAGTTGCTGAAAGAACCACTTACCCTGTAGAATGTGCTCTTCTAAGGGGTTCTTAAGGGTCCTGGGGCCGGGCATTCTGGAAGTTGGCTGAAGCGACCCCCGAGCTGATCTGTAGGCTTTTCAAAAAATTACAGAGATTTTAGAATAGACCCAAGGGCTCAGCAGGTGAGTGACATATGGTTTAGCCATACTGAGGTCAGTGAATCCTTGTACTGGCCAGTTACCTTTCACAAAAATAGTCCACTAAAACATTACGAGCAGGAGAAGAGCTGGCTCAGCCTATTTCCTTGACTGGGAAGATGTCCACACGGACACACGCACACACTAACACTTACACACATGTCCCCTCCTTGCCGGCAGCAGCCTCATCAGGATCGGATGTCTCACTGACTTGACATGCTTTGGGCAGATAAGAGAATGCATATATAGCTGTTTTGTTTTAAAGACGATATGAAGACTATTTCAATCAAATAAAAATGCAAATCTAATTGCAGGAATAGTTACATAATTGCTGACATAGACTCAGGTGGTTGACCGGTTAATGATTTGAACCACCGTTACAACTAACTCTCTGGATCCACAATTACACTTTTAGACCAGCATGTAATTGGGCCCGAAGCTGTGTATCCACATTTTAGGAAGCAGCTTTAGAGAATCTGCTTTTGAGACTGCCAAAGGAAGTGCCCCAGGTTGGGATGCTGGCAGCCCTATTGTACCCTCTTTGAAGACACAGAAATACTTCCTCACACTCTGAACTCACTTTAATACAATTTATTTGATGTGATTAAATTTGATTCCATTTGACCTCATTCAATTTAAAACTCAATTTAATTCAAGTCAGTTTAACTCAATAAATATGTACCAAGTTCCTACTATGTGCAAGGCCATGGGAGTCACACAAAATAATTAGGAAAAGGGTCCCTAGTTTTAAAATTGAGGGAGGATGAGTTAACTAAGCTCAAAAATAGCTATTAGTTTGCTGGCTCTACTTCTAGAATATATCTGGAATCTTTCTGCTTCTCTTCATTCTACTGTCACCCTAGTCCAAGCAATGTCCTCTCCCTTCCAGCCTATGGCAAGAACTTCTAGATGCAACCCCTGCTTTCCTCCTTCCCCCTAAAACCCATGATGCACTCAGCAGCCAGAGTGACCTTTTAAAAATGTCAGTCAGATCTTGTCTCTCCCCTGCTGAACAAGCTTTAGTGGCCTCTTATCACACTTAGGTTTTTTCACGTTTAGGTCTTTTGGATGAAGTCCAGATTCCTTCCTATGGGCTATTAGATCCAGCACAGTCGGGCCCCTGCTGACCTCCTGACCTCATCACATCTTATCCCAGGCCTTGATACCTCAGCTTGAGCCACAGAAACCTTCTGTTTTTAGAACAAGATCCACACCCGTTCATGCCTCAGGATCTCTGCCGTTGCTGTTCCCTCTGCCTGGAATGTCTTCTGCTAGATGTTCATGCTGACTTTGTCTTGACTTTGGGTCTCCTGAAGTCAATGTCACTGACTCAAGAGGGCTTCTTTTTTTTTTTGCGGTACGCGGGCCTCTCACTGCTGTGGCCTCTCCCGTCGCGGAGCACAGGCTCCGGACGCGCAGGCTCAGCGGCCATGGCTCACGGGCCCAGCCGCTCCGCGGCATGTGGGATCTTCCCGGACCGGGGCACGAACCCGTGTCCCGTGCATCGGCAGGCGGACTCTCAACCACTGCGCCACCCGGGAAGCCCTCAAGAGGCCTTCTTGACCACAGTCTCAAGCAGGTCCAGTCCCCATTCACCTCTCAATCACTTCATCCTGTTCATTTCTCTCATATCACCCAACACAGTTTGTAATTATCTTATTTACTTATTTGTTTCTTTATTGTCTATCGCCCCTACTGGAAAAGCTGAGACCCTGTTTGTCCCTATATTCCCCAGCACCCAGCACAGCCCCTGGCATATAGCAGACATCAGGTTAAAATGTGCTGAATGAGTGAACATGTGAATTAATTATAGGATAAAATGGGTAAAATGCCACAAAAGAAACTGAGAGGAGCTCCATGGGTGTGAGAGATGAGCCTCCTGGCAGAGGTAGCGTTTTAGACAGGCCCTGAAGGATATAGCAGGGATGTGGAAACAGATGGAGCTGGGGAAGCCCCCTGGGCAGGAGCAAAGGCCTGGAGGCTTTGCGTGGGGAGAAGGAGGTGGCTGGTGTTCTTGAGGGGAAGGGCGTGTGGACAGCATGCTTTGGATCCCAGCCTCTTAAGAGGCAAGTCACTTAACCTGCTAAGCCTTTCCTCTACTGTCAGAAGGGCATAATGATGGCTTCTGCCGTGTCACACTGTGGTGAGAGCAGCCGAGGGAGAGCGTGCCTGTGCAGGGTTCAGCCCAGCACCTGGTCTGTAGGCAGCCCTCAGCGAGAAGGGCTGTGACACCATGTTGCTAATGTGAAAGGGTTTTTGCAGAGGACGCTGGGATTGCCATTAAGGACTCTTTAAACAGCAGGGGAGGGAAGCTTGAATTTTATGTGTGAGTGGTGCGGAGTCATGGCCTCATCTGGACTTACGGAAGGGAGATGTGCTCTTGGGTTTTTGCAGCTGTTCCTGAGACAAAGGGCAGGGGCCTCAATCTGGCAGTCTTCAGGCTGGCATATGTGTTTTGTTTGGCCCCTAGAGTACTTTAACTTTTTCAATTAGTTCCCAACATTTAAGAGTAGGGAGATGTCTCATAAAATTCCACATTTCAGACTTCAAAACAGTCTGGTGAGCCTGGGACATCCTCGCTCTGGTATTGCTCTCTGCCCACTCCCTTCATTTACCTTACTTGCCTGACCCCTGTAGGCATCTGAGTGTATGACTCCTGACACACAGAGAATCAGATCAGGAGGGACCTTGGAAACCATCCAGCAATGGCAGCTGACATGTACTGAACCCCCAGTACATGCTGGCATTGTGCTCCGGGCTGTCTGTGCTTCCTCCCATTTAAACTTCACAACAAGAGCCCTTAACACTCATTTGCAGGAGAACAGGGCAGGAGTAATATGTTTCTTTTTTTAAAAATTGAAGTATAGTTGGTTTACAATGTTGTATTAGTTTCAGGTGTACAGTAAGTGATTCAGTTATACATATATATATTATATATGTATGTATATAATATATATATGTTCTTTTTCAGATTCTTTTCCATTATAGGTTACAACGTATTGAGTATAGTTCCCTGTGCTCTACAGTAAATCCTTGTTGTTTATCTATTTTATATATAGTAGTGTGTATCTGTTAATCCTAGACTCCTAATTTATCCCTCCCCCTTCCCCTTCCCCTGCGGTATCTATACTTTGTTCTCTATGTCTGTGAGTCTCTTTCTGTTTCCTAGATAAGTTCATTTGTATTACTTTTTTAGATTCCACATATAAGTGCTATCATATGATATTTGTCTTTCTCTGTCGGACTTACTTCACTTAGTATGATAATCTCTAGGTCCACCCTTGTTGCTGCAAATGGCAATATTTCATTCATTTTTATGGCTGAGGAATATTCCATTGAGTAATACGTTTCTTAATGCTGGTGCTTGACAAGCAAAATAAGACCACCGTGGACTGCTTCTATTTCACAGATATAAGGAAGAGGGAAAGGAGATTACTGGAAAAAGCTGGATTTGTCCAAAGTGGAAACTCAGTGCTGGCCCCCATTGCATCCACCATAGCCATTGTACTGACATTCACCTGCCACATCCTCCTGAGATGAAAGCTCGCTGCCCCAGTGGTAAGCACCTCTTTAGAGCTGGCCTCTTCTGTACCCAACTCTGCAAGTGCCAGGTGGGTAGCTCCTCTGGCACTGGCATCAGATCACCCAATCACGGTGAGCCAGAAGACAGCAGAATTCCACCCTGACTTCTAAGACAAGTACTTGAGCTGACTGGGAGCCGAGGAGAGCTTAGTAGCAACTCTTATTCAGTCTACAGCAGGGCAGGGGTAGTAGTTAATGCTGGAACACAATTTTTCATTTGGACATTGAAACCAAAGGAGCCCTTGGCTATTTTATTCTTATTTATCCATATATACGCCAAGAAAAGAGTTGGTGAAAGTTCTCCGGGTGGGAGGGGTGTCAGTATTGGGAGAGGCAGTGTGGTGTCCAGATCAGGGTCCCCCTTGTTTAAAGCCTGACTCCACACTTGCTAGCTATGACTTACAGCAATTCACGGAACCTCTCTTGTCTCGGTTTTATTATCTGTAAATGGGGTGATGACAGTCCCTATCGTAGTGAGGATGGAAGTTGTCTTCCACAAAGCACTCGGTCAGCACCTCGAATGCGGTAAATGCTGCGTAAGTTGTTCCTGTTCTCATTAGCCTTATGCTCACCCAGGCCAGGCATATTCGGGTTGAAAACCTCAGAAGGAGAATTGGAGTGAACGTGAGGGGCTCAGGACCTGAGCTAGAGAGGAAATGGCCCCTGACTGAAATAAAGAAACAAACATTTCAGATATTAAAGCAGCGTCTGAAGGGCAAGTTGGAAGAAAGAACGTAAAGGCAAGAAAAAGAGAGAGAGAGAATGAAATAAAAAAGGAGAGGTATGCTCACCAGAAAAGAATTGCACCAAAAATCAGGGATCTGGAGGGGAGGGACGTTTGAGAAGGCAGGATCCTCTTCTGGGGCATTCACTGTGGCGCTGTCAATCCAATTACTGCCCCGTGTTTCTTTGGGAGATACCTTAATTTTGTTAGTTTCTTCACACACATTTTTCTCTCACACACTCTGGGGGCTTGAACATAGCCATGAACCGAAAGCCAAAACGAACAGCAATGGTTGATGTACAGAATGAATGTTACTGGATTATAGTGGCTGCTGTCTACCATCCCAAACCAAAAAAATTTTTTTCCCCAGAACACACCAAGCAAATTAATTTGAAACCAAATTGAGTGCACATTGTTAATATTTTTTAAAAAAATGATTTAGAAGAAATCTAGACCAAGAACAAATTCCCTGAATGCGAGGCTCGTATTTCTTTGGCCTAAGAATCCCTTTCAGTCTCCTCCTCTGCCAGAGCCACATGAGTAGGAGGTCAGCCCTGAGGAGCTGTCACATCAGGCAGCCCGGGGACTCTGCTAGCCAGGGCCTGGGCTTCCTGAGCCAAGATAGTGCTCTAGGACCTGGGGGAGCTGAATTCTCTTTGGGGATGTATTTAGGACCAGATGTGATGAAGGGAGCATCTTTCATCATCCTCTTAATGAACTAACTAGGATTAGTTGAAGCCTGGGGGCCCTGTCCATGGGGCCCATTCAACAGCAGGAAGGATCACTCCAGATTTGTCGATGGAAGTTGTGTTTTTAATTTCTTAGATGGGTGGTTAGGGAGAGGCTGCTAATTACAAGGACAGATGAGAAGATGAAAGCTGAGAGATGAGATCATGCCCCCTGTGGGGCACCCACAGAGCAAGGAAACTTGTCTTCATTGAGGCTATATGATATTATCCACCCACCATGCAGGGCTCAGTGGGGAAGGCCCTAGTGAAGGGGGGTCATTGTTCATTGTTTTGGAAATGACAGTGGAACCAAGGCTCTCAAATTGGTCCCTTATGTGTGTGTGGAGGCAGGGCATGGAGGCCAGACCCTGAGGGCAGGAGAACCAGCAACCAGCCTGGGCCAGGCACATAATTCTAGGGAGCTTCCACCTTCAACACTGGTCTCTGTGTGGTATGTAAAAGGATGCTCTATCTCTGAAGGGTCAGATGCCTCTGAAGCAACCAAGAGAAGGAGATAATTTAGGAAAAATCTGCATAGGTTTTTTTTGTTGTTTTTTTTTTCACGGTACGCGGGCCTCTCACTGTGTGGCCTCTCCCGTTGCAGAGCACAGGCTCCGGACACTCAGGCTCAGTGGCCATGGCTCACGGGCCCAGCTGCTCCGTGGCATGTGGGATCTTCCCGGACCAGGGCACGAACCCGTGTCCCCCGCATCGGCAGGCGGACTCTCAACCACTGCACCACCAGGGAAGCCCTGCATAGGTTTTTGAAAGAATGGTCTAGGCCAAATAAGGATATGGTATGGATGGAGATTTCCAAAGGTCCTCAATTAGAGGCCCTTTTCAGACCTTATCCTCTGGATTGACAGAGATAAGGGGATAAGTTTCCCACCATTTTGGTGAAAATCCAAACGCAAAATAGTTTAAGATGTTAATACCTTCAATTTGCCAACCCATGATTTCTGAGCCATGAAATGAGAAAATTTTTCCTCTGAGAATCCCAACTGTGCTACTGTTTCTCATCTCAGGAAGTTTAATCCCCATGGACTTAATGGTTCAAAGCCAAGGCAACATCCCATCCTGAATTCTATACCTCTCTTTTGTTCTTCAGGCATTTAGTGTGATTACCACGTTTAATGTAATGGAGTTTTCAATTGCAATCTTACCTTTCTCGGTCAAAGCAGCAGCTGAAGTCAATGTCTCTCTAAGGAGAATGAAGGTATAACTAACACTGGGTGAGCAGGGAAGAAAGTTCTCATTTGGGGGCAGGAAAATTCCCAGATAAGGGGAGGCTGTGTCAACCCATTGGAGGGCTGGGTCACTGGTTTGGTGGGTGTTGGGAGAAGAGCCTCCATTCAGTGTCGGATACACAAATATGCATCAAGCAGGATATAGGCAGAGTATTATAGGTGGCCTGCCCTTTTAGTAAAACTGAGATGGAGTCTCCACCCAGGGAGATGATGTTCCTGACCCTCTACTCTTTCTCCAAGCCATGACTCTTAACTTGTTCCAGGAGTGGAGCTCAGTTTGCACTGAGCCATCTCCCCTTTGCCTACCTAGTTTGTCCTAGGATGTGTGTGGTGACAGAAGTGATGAAGACGGTGGCGGGGGGAGACACCATATTTATACACTCATTTAGTCATTTTATTTATTAATTTATTCATTCATCAAAGATTTACTGTGTGAGTCCCAAACAGGATCAACACAAAGAGAACCACATAAAGACACATTGTAATTAAAATGGCAAAAATTAAAGATAAAGAGAGACTATTAAAAGCAGCAAGGGAAAGCAGCAAGTTACATACAAGGAAACTCCCATAAGGCTATCAGCTGACTTCAGCAGAAACTCTGCAGGTCAGAAGGGAGTGGCACGATATATTTAAAGTGATGAAAGGGGAAAAACTACAACCAAGAATACTCTACACCACACGACTCTCATTCAGATTTGATGGAGAGTTCAAAACTTTACAGACAAGCAAAAGCTAAAAGAGTTCAGAACCATCAAATCAGCTTTACAAGAAATGTTAAAAGGACTGTTCTAAGCTAGAAAGAAAAGAACACAACTAGAAACATGAAAATCACAAAAGGAAAAACTTTATCAGTAAGGGCAAATATACAGTAAAGGTAGTTAATCAACTATGTATAAAATTGGTAGGAAGGTTAAAAGACAAAAGTAGTAAAATCATCTAAATCCACAATATATAGTTAAGGGATAACAAAACAAATTGATGTAAAATATGGAAAAACAGTACTTGTGGGGAAGAGAGTAAAAACTCAGGGTTGTTAAAATGCATTTGAAATTAGGAGATCAGCAACTTAAAATAATCGTGTATATATATGTATAGATTGCTATATATAAACCTCATGGTAATCACAAACCATACATTTATAATAGATAAACACACACACAAAAAAGAAAGGAATCCAAACATAACACTAAAGATAGTCATCAAATCACAAAGGAAGAGAGCAAAAGAAGAAAAGAACAAAAAAGAACTACAAAAACAACCCCAAGACAATTAACAAAATGACAATAACTACCCATTATTACTTTAAATGTAAATAGACTAAATGCTCCAACCAAAAGACATAGAGTGGCTGAATGGATATGAAAACAAAACCGATATACATGCTGCCTGCAAGAGACTCACTTCAGATCTAAAGACACACACAGATTGAAAGTGAGGGGATGGAAAAGGCATTCCATGCAGATGGAAATCGAAAGAAAGCTGGAGTAGCAATACTTATATCAGAAAAAATAGACTTTAAAACAAAGACTGTTACAAGAAACAAAGGCATTACGTAATGATCAAAGGATCGATCCAAGAAGAAAATATAACAATTATAAATACATATGCACTCAACATAGGACCCACTTAAATATATAAAGCCAATATTAACAGATATAGAGAAATTGACAGTAGCACAGCAAAGGAAAGCATTGGCAAAATGAAAAGACAACCTACTGAATGGGAGAAAATATTTGCAAATGATATGACTGATAAGGGGTTAATATCCAACATATATAAACAGCTCATACAACTCAACATCAAAAACCCAAACAACCCAATTAGAAATGGGCAAAAGAACTGAATAGAAATTTTTCCAAAGAGGAAATGCAGATGCCAACAGGCACATGAAAAGATGCTCAACATCGCTAATCATCAGGGAAATACAAATCAAAACCACAATGAGATATCACCTCACACCTGCCAGAATGTTTATCATCAAAAAGAACACAAATTACAAATGTTGAGGAGGATGTGGAAAAAAGAGAACCCTCGTATACTGTTGGTAGAAGGTAAATTTGTGCAGTCACTATGGAAAACAACACTGTGGAGGTTCCTCAAAAAACTAAAAATAGAACTACCATATGACCCAACAATTACTCTCTGGGGTGTATATCTGAAGAAAACAGAACACTAATTTGAAAAGATACATGCACCACAATGTTCATAGCAGCATTATTTACAAAAGCCAAGATACAGAAGGAACCTAAGTGTCCATTGAGAGATGAATGGATAAGGAAGATGGTGGTACATATACACAATAGAATATTACTCAGCCATAAAAAGAATGAAATTTTGCCATTTGTATGAATGTGGATGGACTTGGAGGGCATTATGCTAAGTGAAATAAGTCAGACAAAGAAAGACAAATACTAAATGATATCATGTAAATGTGAAGTCTATAAAAGTAAAGCAAAATACCCTGAATATAACAAAAAGGAAACAAACTCACAGATATAAAGAACAAACTAGTGGTTACCAGTGGGGAGAGGGAAGGGGAAGGGGCACGATAGGAACAGGGGATTAAGCGGTACAAACTGTTATGTATAAAATAAATAAGCTACAAGGATATATTGTACAGCACAGGAATATAGCCAACATTTTATAATAACTTTAAATGGAGTATAATCTATAAAAACTTTGAATCACTATGTTGTGTATGTGAGACTAATATTGTAAATCAACTATATCTCAATTAAAAAAAAGATTTACTGTATGCTTCCTATATGCAAGGCACTGTGGAAAATGCAAATATAAGGAAGAGAGTCTTTACTCTTAAGAGCCTCCAGTCTAGTACAGGACCAGGTATCCCAGTAATTGCTATATATAGTAAGGGTGAAAGTGATGTGTAGGAAGGGCAGATAAAGTGGTTTTGAAGTTGAGGCAAGGAAAGGAAAAGGAGAAGCACATTTCAGTCAAGAGAACAGTGCGTTCAGACCTCTGTGAATTGATTGGAAGATCTTATTTACTCACGTCTGAAATGTGGATGTCATTTTAAGCATCCTAGGTGCCTGTATCCCTCTTCTCCCTTACCATCCACATTTAACCAATCAAGAATCCTGTTGGGACTTCCCTGGTGGTGCAGTAGTTAAGAATCCTCCTGCCAATGCAGGGGACACGGGTTCGAGCCCTAGTCCAGGAAGATCCCACATGCCGCAGAGCAACTAAGCCCGTGCACCACAGCTACTGAGCCTGCACTCTAGAGCCCTTGAGCCACAACTTCTGAGCCAGTGTGCCACAACTACTGAAGCCCATGTGCCTAGAGCCTGTGCTCCGCAACAAGAGAAACCACTACAATGAGAAGCCTGCACACTGCAACGAAGAGTGGACCCCCACTCGACACAACTAGAGAAAGCCCGCACACAGCAACAAAGACCCAATGTGGCCAAAATTTAAAAAAACAAAAAAAGAATGACACAAATAATAGTTAAAAAAAAAAAAAGAATCCTGTTGACTCATCTCCTGATCACTGCATTCCTTCAATTTTAAGAGGCACCATTTATGAGATTGGATTGGAAGGTGCACTGTTGAGTTATTACATTTTGAACAAAACACAGAGTTAACCTCATGACATTAATTGTGTAATGATACCCAATATCTTAGACTAGAGGAACAATGCTATTTCTTGACTCCACAACCTCCACTCTGTCCCTAGTGTCATCACCTTCATTCAAGACTTCATAGTCTCTCATCTGAACTATCAGAGTGACTGAAGAACCAATTGTCTTTTTCCAATGTTGTCCTTTTCAAATACATATTGCACTGTTAATTGAGCTTTAAAATATTTGTCTGATCACTGACATTAACCTGCTTGAAATCCTTGTCCTTCACTCTCCAGCACTGAGCCTGAGTCCTCCATCAGCACGTCCTCAGTTATGTCTCCACTTCATTTCTTATCCCCTTCCTACCTTGAGCTCTGGCCCTCGGTTATACTGAACTTCTCGTCTTATACCTCTCATCCCCCCAAACCATGCTATTGCCTGTTTTTGCTCATGCTGTGCCCTCTACTAGAAAGCTCTCCTCCCCTAACCCCTCCCTCATCTTTGCCTGTACAGCACTGTACAGAGTCAGCTCAGGCATCAATTACATGGGCCTCCAGGATGCGGAGCCAAGTGTCCCATTCCTGGCAGTTGCAGGGCTTTGTCCCTGTCACATTTCACTGAAATGATCTGTGCATGCTCCCATCTCCGCCTGGACTGCAGTCTCTTCAAGGACAGGAAGCATGCCTTATTACTAATATTTGCATTTCTGTCGTTACCCCAGAATCTGGTACAGAGTAGGCACTTGGCAGGTGTTTTGTTGAACTGAGCTGAGTGGGGACTTAGGAAGAAGACACAGCAGAGACAGAACATGTGACCTTGGTTTCATAAGCATTAGTGTCAAGCAGTGAAGCCAACCACCCAAAGACTGGCAAAAGCTGGCCATCTTGGGCATAAGGGTAAACTGTAGCTGGGATCAGCATTCTCCAATGTGGGTGACCCAGATAGGCCTTGTGCTTAAAAAGGCAACCGTTCTACATAGTATGAGCTAATAGACTATTTTTGCTGCAGCTTCTCCTGGGGGAATATCTTCAGAATACCTTTCCTGGATGTCCCAGGTAGAATTCCCAAGATTATGAGTTGGGGTCATTAGAAGATATACTGGGATGATTCTTGCAAATGGATGACGTCTGCCAAGTTAATTTTGTTTCTTTACTCTTAGAAAATTCTCATAGCTAAAAGCCCCCCATCTTACATCACCCAACCAGAAGAGCCAGATACAGTCTTACTTTTAGCAAATGCCACCTTGACACGGGAGCAAGAAACCAGGGGGAAAAGTGACCTAAAGAAGTGCAGAATCAGAAGAAGCATCTTCTTAAGAAACAGAGGCCAGAGGCATACAGTTTGAGTCCATCGGGTCAGGGAGTCACCAGTGCCCAGGAGCAACGTGGCAACCCCAAATCGGTTCTGCACAATATAAGCTTTGTGGTGAGAAAGATGGGTACGTGTTCCAAAGGTGTGACCTCCATCCTTCTTCCTTGTGTCACAGGACCATGGCCTTCTCAAGGCTGAATATAATTCAGTTTGAGCAGGAGGTCGTGGTGGGATGTCTCCATTTCTCCCCAAATTTTAAAGCTATGCAAATGAAGCCTGGAGACATCTCTTCAAGCTGAGAGAATACTGTTGTCTTAGTGGTTGTATTAGTGCCGATCTTCAAATTCCACAGGAGTTGAGAGCCAGTTGCAGTGTTTAATGGACAATCCATTTCAGGTGGCTAGACTCAAACTGACTAGCTTTCATAAGTCTTTTCAGATTTGTTCTTAATTTCACGTTGAAGTCCAATAATAGATTATAATTGCTGACAGTTATGAGCAATTTCTATTTACGAGGCACCTAATTAACTCATTTAGCTACCCCAAAACCTTACGAGGTGGGTGTATAGCTGCCCCACTTTATGACTGAGGAACCAGAGACACAGCAGGTTAAATAACTCGTCCAAGTCATACAGCTCGAAAGTGGCAGAAGAGGGCTTCACACCCAGGGTGCCTGGTGCCACCACCTGCTCTTAACCACCAAGCGACACTGCTCTTGTAAAAAGCAAAATGAGTGCCACAAGCAGCCTAGGAACAGAAGCCGGCCAGATTCTGCTGATTGCCTCCCTCCCCTCGGGATTCGGGGGTGGAGTCCTTAGAGCAGCTCTGCATTTGGGGAATGTTTGACCTTCTCTTGCATGTGGTTTTCTTGCCCTGGGTACTCGTCAGCCCACAGCCCGATGGCAGTGTTGATTTTGCTGCAAAGGGCTCAGCATTAATCTTGTGCCTAATATTTTAATCTCCCGTCTTGTTGACTCACCCTTTCCCCATGTGAGCACTATAGAGGGAGAGGTTCTTATGTATTATGTGACGCTAGGCTCAGTAACTGGTGTAGAGTGATACCTCGTAGCTAACAAGGCTCTCTGCACATATTCATTGGAAATGATATTTGGTTGGCTGAGTGCAATTGAGCTTGGCTCTCAGTGAAGTCTTGCTGTGTGCAGCCCACTTGCTTTCTCATCACTCTTCCCCGCCTCTGACGTGCAGCACCCAGATTACTTCAACCATGCCTTCAGCGTTGCTCCAGAGAGGACTCAGTGAACAGCTCTTGTGTTGTAAAGAAGCCTCCTCAGCCCTTCAATCGCTTTCCTCCTTTTCAGTACGTTGGTGGCTCATGACTTGTCGTCAAGGACATGGTCAATATTTTGTGAAATAAGGTGAAGACAAAGGGTGCAACACAATATCTTGGGGATTAGGGCTATGCCTCTCTAGCCTGGTGGACCCAGGCTCCAGTCCCAGCCACTCGCCAGCTGCATGGCCTTAAGCATATTGCCTAACTTCTTCAAGCCAGTTTCTTTACCTGCTCCATGGGTATTTTAATAATAGTACCCACTTCACAAGGTGGATGGGAGGATGGAAAGACACATCACGCACAAATGCTAAGTCCCCACGGACGGGAGCTATTGCTGTTGCCTTTTTCCTCTAACAATCATGTCCAGCTTAAGTGCTGCCCTTAAATGTCCTAAACTCAAGGCATCTATGTTTTTCCAAATTTAGTTCTAAGATTCCATTAGACCATAGCCTCCTTGAGGTCAGGGTACGTATCTGTGAACTTGTTCACAGTCGTGTGGCCTTACACTGAGCCCAGAGCCTGGCACAGAGTAGGTTTCCAATAATGTTTTCCAAATAATCAGAAACTCAGGGGTGCAGGCCTCATGGATTTCCTGCTGAAGACAAGGATGAATCTAGAAGGCTTAGATCTGGCCACAAGTAGTGGACAGGACTCAACTAAGAGCCAAGTGTCTAGGGAAGCTGGATCCATCCCTGTGTCTCTTTGTCCCAAAGTCTTCATAATGCCTTGGTTCCTTGTAGTCCTTTTGGTGGAATTAAAATGGATCCGCTTCACTTACCTGCAGCGCCAGTGACAGTAAAGGTAGGGACTGCGTCTACCTTGATCACTGCTTTATTGCCAGTGCCTAGTGCAGTATCTGGTGTTCAGTAAAGACTTATCCAAGGGCTGAATGATGACAGGCAACAACCCTCTTGTGCTGGGGGTAGCAGGCAGGCGAGGGGCCCTCTGGTCTAGCTCAGGTGGGAAAGAAGCCACATTTGGCCCCGTGCTGGGCATCTTTGCTCTGAGGCATCACTGGGAGCAGGTCTCAGTGAGAATGTTCTAGATGTTCCAACTGCTGCATTGCAATATCTGCTTGAACACAAGAGTGGTCTCACCTCAGAGTCTCCACATGGATTCCTATTCTGCCAGCCGTGCCCCCCCCCCCCACCGCCATAACTACGCGGCTCACTCCCTTGCCCCCTCCGGGTCTTACTCAGACATCACCTGTAGCAGGTACTGTCAGTGACCCATCCGTGTGGCCTGGCCATCTTCCAGCTGCCAGATCTGCATCTGTGTGCCTGAGGGCCCTCCCCACCACCCTCAGTAGGCCGAGGGAGCAGCTCTCAAACACTGACTGTTGGCTATTTAACCTGACTCCCTCAGCCACTGGGGGGACAAAGCCATGCTCAGTTTCCGCAATTCCTTGAGTTTCCCAGCAGCATTGAGCTTCATTTGCCTCCTGTGGGAGCTGACCTAAGAGCACTCCCTTGATGGGCCACCTTCCTCCTCCTGTACCATCCCCCTCCCCCCAGCGGGTGTTTTCTGCACCTCCCCAGCAAGCTACCTTCACTCAATTCCTTGCTTTGGGGTCTCCTTCTGGGAGAGCTCAAGCTAAGAGGTCCACATGTCCAGTAAGGCTCCCCGCCCCCATCTCCTCGCTGCTTTATCTGCTCCCACGGCATGTATCTGACATACTCCATATTTTACTTATTTATCTTGTTTACTGTCTCCCCAACTAAAACATAAGCTCCGTGCGGGCAGACCCAGACTTTTGACTGTGATGTTCTCTGCTGTATTGTGCTATTGCTGGTGTTCAGAACAGCACCTGGCACAAAGCAGGCTTTAGCAATGATTTGTCAGCTGCATTGATAAATCTGCAGCTGTAGAAAAGTCCATGAAGCCAACACGCTGGAACAGCCTAACTGCTCAGTAATTTCAGACTGAGTTGTGATGGAGGAAGGATGCTTTAAGAGGACTTTTAAACAGCACCCGGCCTCCTGTACTTGCAGGCTGTCACTGTCCCTCTGGGCTATGCAGCCTTTGATGTCCATTAGATTTACTTTCCTGGAGTCGGCACAGGACCACCCTCCTGTTCAGGGCCTGTGTATCCCAGAGCAGCGCAAGGCTGTTCTGCACCGGTGCTTATACATGATTTCTAGAAGCCCTCCGGGTGCTGGGCTGGGGTGTGCAGAGGAGGCTCTTAATTAAGACTGAGGCTTCTGCCTCCTATGAGGCCGTGTATCAGGGTTGGGGGTGAGGCTGCAACTGCCACCTCACAGAGCCAGCAGTGTCCCACTGGTCCCTGCCTGGCCTGGCCAGTGCAGTTTGGTGGTGACCCTCTAAGAACTCAGAGAATGACTGTCTTTTTTCTGTTTCTCTGGTAGGGGAAGGTCTTGGGCATCTGTGGGAATGTTGGAAGTGGAAAGAGCTGCCTCCTTGCAGCTCTCCTAGGACAGGTAAGCTGTGTGCTGAGTGTTGTGATGATGGAGTGGCTCCCTGACGGCCACGTGTGGGGCCCTGGACTCGGCCGCACTGGACTCTGTGCTCATAGTTAACGGTGATGCCCAGGAGGTCAATGCACTTGGCAGTTCCAGGCCCATGGCAGGCGGGGCCGGGCCTTCCACGCACTGTCCCCGGTTTGCCTCCTGAGGACATGAGTTAAGCAGCGATAGCTTCCTTGCCTGGAGCTCCATCTTGGTCAAAGGAAGCAATGGGTCATTAAATCCATGGATTTCTCATGACATGCTTGGCCTGTGCCAAATAGAAAGGCCGGCCAGGCAGCTTGGCGGGGAAAATCCCAGGAACCTGCGACTCTCGGTGACTTTAGATCCATCTCCATTTCCCCAGCGTCTGCCCTGAGCAGCTGTTCCTCAATGGAGGAGGGGCTGAATGAATGTGTGAACCAAAGTACACCTCGTGGTAGCAAGGGAGGGCGGGTGCACTCTCCTCCTTTGTCTGCTACTTCTAGCTGCTTGACCCCAGGGAAATGGCCAAGCCATTCACTGTATCCACAGTAAATGAATAGTTCACAGTTGCCAAGGCTTCTCATTCCAAATGAATGAGAAACTTTCTGGGGAAAGAAATTAAGTTCTCTTTCTCTCCACTCTGTGTTCCTAAAGGGAAGTTTGGACACCTGGGATTGCCTTTGCCTGCCATAGAGAGAGGGGGATGCTAGGCTCAGAAGAGCCCCTCCATACCAGGGTGACTCATTCTGGCCTCAGCTGACTCATTTGTAGAAAGAGTGAGAACTCCTTCCCTGCTTGAAGGCGGAGGCAGGGGCTGAGTTAGGTGAGCTGTGGCGGTCCCTCAGTCTCCGGGATTCAGCGTGAGTGCCTTTGATAACCCTAGAGTCGGTAGGGGCATTACAGGTGACCCAGCCCAATTCTCCACCTAATAACATGAGTCCTTTCCACTGAATCCTATAAGAGATGAGTCAACCTCTGCTCAGATGCCTCCAGTGATGGGGAACTCATTATCTCTTTAGAGAGATTTGAGGTATATGAGAGTGAAATTTGCCTCATTTTAACTTCTACCCTATGGTCTGCTCCTGTGGAATGTCCCAGAGAAAACAGAATCCATCTCCCATGTGACAGTGGTGGGATCAGGCCCCTCACGTGGTCACTTGGGAGGCCCCTCACATGGTCACTGGGTTAAATGAGTGGGCTCTGGACGGCATGGTTTCACCAGCTATCTCAGTTTCATGAGCATGGATAAGTCACTTAACCTCTCTGAGCCCTGGTTGGCTCATCTGTAAAATGGGGCTAAGAATGTTGTGATGAAGACTAAATGAGATAACTGATATAATAGTAGTTACAGGACAATTCCCAGCGCCAGCCACAGTGATTAGCATTTTATATGTACTTAACACAGTGCCTGGCATACACCCTATTCATTTTAGCTATTATTATTATAGTTGTTGTTGTTATTGTTATTATCATTCTCTCTTCTCCAAGTCTAATGTTCTCTATCCCTTAGACCATTCCTGAGGAGGAATGGGGTCACATCCCTTGGCCACCTTGGCTATCGTTCTTGGCTGTGCCCAACACACTGCCGCTGGCCCATGAGCACCAGTCCTGAGCACAACGGCCTGCCTCATACACCCTTTCCTGACAGCTACAAGCTGTCACCACCACTAGCCTCTCCCGTTATCTGCTGAGGCTCACCCTGGAGGGCCATCTTAAATGAACGTGGGTACTCAGGGTCACAGGCCGGAGCCCATGCATGTTTCTTAATTGGATTCCTCATTGTTTTGAAAGTTCAGAAGTTCTACATGAAACTAGACTTTGCAACTCCTCTTGAAAAATTAGAAACTCGCCACAGCAGGCTTGCATCCTTGCTTGGCACCAACTGTGCAATGGAGTCAAGGTTGCTTCCTTAGGATGGGGCATGCCAGGGCCACCATCCACAGCAGTGCAGGCTGTGCCCTCTCCCTGGGGGCCTGGCTGAGGAGGGTGGGGTCTAGCCAGTGCACCTGGGGGAAGAGGGAGCCTTTGTGATGGGTCTGCTCAGAAAGCATCTCATCCTAGCTACACAAAGGTGCACATGTGCCAGCAGCAGCCTTGCAGCCTGTGCTCTCCAGAGTACAGGGCTCACCTCTGCCCCTTCTGGAACATGCCCACCTGGGCTCTCGCAGATGTTTGACTTTGAGACCCTTGGTCGGCACAGCCGGGCTTTGCAGTGTGTGGCAAGACAGCTTGTCACCCTCTTGCACCTTCCGAATTAATGCTCATACATTAAGTGGGTGGCGAGTGTGCAACAGGCCCCACCCCCACCCCCGCCGAGGAGAAGGTGGCGAGGCCTGGCTCCTGAAGGTTCTCTGGTGTTGTTGCTCCAGATGCAGTTACAACAAGGAATCTGGGACTCTGGCCTACGTTTCCCAGCAAGCATGGATCTTTCAGGGAAATGGGAGAGAAAACATATTATTTGGAGAAAAGTATGATCACCAAAGGTAATATTAACTTTGAAAGCATGAGGCATTTTAGTATTTGGTATAATCTGCTACAGATGCTGATGCCATTGGTAATGATTGCTAACTGGGTTTCTTTAACGAGTTCTGATTAAACATTTGTCAGATCCAAATGGATGTTGCTTTTTCTCTTCCTGATCCAAGAGTTCTGGAGAGGTGCCTTCTGCAGACCTTTTTCTCTTCCTGATCCAAGAGTTCAAGAGAGGTGCCTTCTGCAGACCTGTGATCACGCTCTCAGAAACGTACGGAATCGCCACTCAATCCCAGTGCAGAGTAGCATATGTTCTGAGGTTCTCTGTAACAGTGCATATGGTGTCTGACTGGAGGAAGAGGAATCTGGCAAGTTTGCTTTAGGCCAAGTAACAAGAACTTTCCTTGAAATTGAGTGCAGCAGGTATGCAATTAGTCAGCCCTGAAACTATTAATTGACACCAGTTTTCAGGATATATCACTGCTGATGTCCCCAAAATGACCTAATGGAATGAAAACAAAGTTCAAGTCATAATTTTTGAATTCACTTTGGACCATTATATTTAAGCTCTGGAAATAGCTTCCTAAGGTTCTTTGCCGAGTTTGGTGTGCTGCCATGTACATTCTCTCGTTAGAGCCCCATAATCACCCATTTAAGGGAGGACCTGGCATCATATCCCCATTTTACAGATGAAGAGGTTGAGGCCCAGAGAGGAGAGCTGACCTGCCAAAGGTCAAAGCTATTAAATGTCAGAGGAACTGCAGGTCAGCATCATTTGTTCCCACTGGAACTGCCTGACAGCCCCCTCAAGTGCCACGATGCTGAAGGAAAGACAAATGGAGTTGGTTTTACAAATCTGGCTGTCAGCTCTTTAACTGTGGTCTGGACTTTCACATCTTATTGCCTGAACCCACAAACTCTATCCTTACTGACGCCATCGGCCAGCATGTGGGTTCTCAGCAAGAGATCTGTTACTTCCCCTCCTTTTTCCTGGCCACGACATCCTGTCATCAAGAGGCTCAGTCAGGGAGTCCTTGGCACCAGCCGAACTGCTCTGCTCAGCATCTCCTGGACTGCCTTTGCCTGTGCCTCCTCCCAGCCCCGCCTGGAATGGCTTCTCTTTCGCCAGAAGCAGACTAGAGGGAGGGATTCCTGTCTTTTATTATTAGGACACCAGAGAGCAAATATTTACCAAATACCTGCAAGACACAGGACTATGCAGGACCATGTGGGCCAGCAGGGTGGCTCAGGTGTAACTTTGCCCTTGAGGTGCTCAAGTCTGTAAAGGGTTGTAGGAGATGCATAACGGGCCAAGGAGGAACGTGCCAAGGGCAGGAGACTGTGGTGGACTGTTCAGAGGCAGTGGAGATCACAAGAGGGAAGAGAGGGTGGCGCTTGAATTGGGCTTGAAGGATGGACTGAGCGCCTTCCTATGTGGCATCTCTAGCAGGGGTTCTCCTCCTGGGGTGGATATTGAGACTCTCAGGACCACAGGAAGCAGGAGGGTGGGAGGAAGTTTAAGATGGGGGTGGAGCTGGCAAGAAGATGAAGATGCGCTGAGCAGTCTGAATCTCACAGTCAAAGATTGGCAAGGTGATAACATTCATTATAACTACCGCTGATGGAAAACTTGCGCACGACAGCATGCTCTTGGCTTGATATGTGTTCCCACTTCTCACAACCCAATGAGAGTTAGTAGCCTATTGTGTAGAGTAGAGAGTGAGGATCAGGGAGGTACAGTCATTTGTTCAAGGTTACCCAGATGGATTCAAGCCCAGGTTGTTCTGATTCCAAAGCTGCTGGCTTAACCACCAGGCACACCAGCCCTGAAGTTGACACATGGGCACAATGCTCAGGGCGTCAAGAGCTGCCAGGACGTAGTGCGTCACCTGCCGGGTAGCTACCTGTGACCTGCCTGCTCACTCTAAGCTGGCACCGCCCACACGCTTCTCCTCGTCTACTAGTGGTCTTGCGGCCTCTGGGAGGCCTCCTCCAGCGACCTCAGCCCTCATTGGTGACTCCCTGCTCTGACTCCCACGAGCAATTTTCCCTTCAGCTGTTTCATGTGCACTGATTTCATCTTTCTCGAATGGTGGGAAGCCTGTGAGCAGAGGGGCCCTCCCAAGTCAACTCTGCATCAGGTAAGCGGGGCAGAGGTCAAGGGGAAGCTGCCCTTGGACATCAAAGACCAAGCAATCAGCCACCTCCTCGCCTGCCCATGGCACCAGCGCACCTTTGGAGCAACCTAGGGCTGCATGGACGTGGGGTCTTTCTCACCGTGCTGACTTCTAGCTTTCCACCCACAGGTATCAGCACACGGTTCGTGTCTGTGCCCTTCAGGTGGACCTGAGCACCCCACCTTACGAAGACCTGACTGAGGTGAGTCAAACCCAGAGCTCAGCCCCACAGCGGCTCATGGCAGCTCAACCGCCAGGTCCTATGGGCTGAAGCTCTGCAGGCACCAGCTCCTTCATGTCCGTGTGCCCCAGAGGACAGAAAGATCCCAGGAAATGTGGGGAAAGTCAGGTTCTACCGTTCTGCATTCTCCACCTGGCTCCTTTCTTGGGAGATACCACAATGGATGTGACACCAACTCCACTTGTGCTGGGCTCAGCCTGGTCACTCTTGGGGTCACTTCCAATTTGCCTGTCATCTCAGGGAAGGTTTCTGGCGAAAGGTGCTTCCTCACCTCCTGGGCCAGCTCTGTCATCCTAAGACAGAGGTCATGGGTACAGCATTGTGGCTGGAGGCCCAAGGGCCCCTTCCTGCCTCACTGGCCCTGCCCGCCCAGGAGTATAAGGATCATCTCCAACCATTGCCCCCCAGGGTTTTGTTTAAAGGGCTGGCTGGGTCCTGGGCTGAGCCTGCCAACTCAGGTGACCCAGGGGAGTCACCGGGCCACCTTCTGTCTTCCCATCCCAGTGTACCCTCTGCACAGTCTTCCCACTCTGCCCAGGAGCCCAAAGAATGAGGCATCCTGAAGAAAGCCCAGTTCAGAGCACATTGTCATTCTCTGCTGGTACCTCCGTGTACCTGCATCAAAGAAATGGCCGTCACAGCCACTGCAGCCCTGGCCTTCCTGCCAGCGTTTGCTTCCACCCACCCCTACCTGCCTGCCTAGGTGTGCGCTCGCCTTCCAGGCTCTAGACCTCTGCTTCTGCCAGTTGCCACCCTTCAAGTTCCCACCCCAAATCCATACCCTTGAGGAAGACTTTCCCCAGACCCAGAGTCTAAAGTAATTTGCCCCAAAGTACTTAGTTTATGCTTCTCAGTTGGCACTTGTTAAATTCTTCTTTGTGCCATTATTATGTGTATAACTAGCAACCGCCCCCGCCCCCCCCCCACACCGCTAAGATGCTAGTTCCCAGTAGACAGGGGAATTTTCTGGTCCCACTTCATGTGTCCAGCCCCAGTGCTCAGCACAACAACTGGCTGAACTCCTGGAGGCTCACTTTGTGTGGTGTGGTGCCAGGCCTTAGGGATGTAATGACGAAAAAGGCTGACATGTCTGTTATCTTCCTGGAGCTTAGACTTGCCTAGTGGGGGCGGGGAGTTGATCCACAGGTAAACAAAGAGAGACCCCTTGTCCCTCTTCTCCCAGACAGTTTTCCTTCCTGTTCACTTGTCCACTTGCCCAGAGCTTCCTGCTCAACAATGCCCTTTGGTGTTAGTGGTCAAGATGGAGCCCCTCCCTACAGGACTGCACTGGGATGGGACTGTTGTGAGCCAGGTGCCCCTCACTCAACACTGGAAGGAATTTTCCCTGTTTGCCACTGCCCACCAGGCTTCCTGCAGAAGTGGAGCTTTCCAGGGTAACTGGTGTGGCCAGGGGGTTCCTGTAAAGGGGTGATGAGCAGTCTGCAGAAGAATCTAGAGAAGCTTCAGGAAGTTCCTGGTCCCCAAGGACTGCAGGGTGGGGAATGGAGTCTGGTGGTGGACAGTAAGTAAGTAGCATTGCCCTTGTCTGCAGATCGGGGAGCAGGGCCTCAACCTCTCTGGGGGGCAGAGGCAGAGGATCAGCCTGGCCTGAGCCGTCTACTTGAACCATGAGATCTACCTGCTGGATAACCTGCTGTCGACCGTGGACGCCCATGTCGGGAAGCACATCTTTGAGGAGTGCATTGAGAAGGTGCTCAGGGGGAAGACCGTCGTCCTGGTGACCCACCAGCTGCAGGTGACTGGGACCAGCAGGACCCATGAGGTCATGAAACGGGTGCGGTACTTGATGCTCACAGAGTCTCTTCCTCTGCCTAAACCTGTTGTCCTCACCTGGACCAGGTCAGGGAAGGGGAGAGGTGCACAGGAGACACCGTGACCGTCCCCGGCCATCCTGGCTCGCACCTGGCCCTGCCTGCTCCTCTCTGTGCATGGCTTCTGTTGCCCTACCTTTGGGCTCAGTGGGGCCAAGACCTTTCCTCCATCAGAGGGAGATTCTCCAGCTCTGGACCACTGACCCCTACCTATGGGGTGGACATGGGGCACCTTCTCCAGCTCTGGACCACTGACGGTGGGGAGATGGGAAGTCGGGTAGGAACATTTAGACCAACCTTTCCTCCCGCAAGGGCTGGGCAGGCCTGAGGTGGCAGGGGATGACAGATCCCTTGATGAGAGGCCCAGATACCCCTGGCATCACTCCCCAGGGGAAAAAGGCTGGAGACCAGGACTTCACAACTAAGGCAAGAAGCTTCTCCCTGCCCAGAGCCACGTTCTCAGGCTTAGGAACATGAATATTGCCCAGGAAAGGGACTGACTGAATCCCCTGAATGAGCTTGGGAATTTGGCAGGGTGGGGACAGTTCTTACAGTGTCAGCCCCATGTAAAGGGTTCTGGATGCCTGGTGGGAATCCAGGACCCCTCTCTACCCTGAGATAAGCCAGGTGACCCCTGTCCTACAGTGACTCCCCAGAGATGTGCTCTGTGTGTGTGTGTACGTGTGCGTGCACATGCGTGTGCATGCACATGCGTGTGCGTCCCCTGCAGGAGAAGAGAGCCCACAGGACTGGCCTGTAATGAGAGGTCAATTGGAACAGAGGCAGCAGAAGTCCTGTCTTCTGACTCTCCTGTCACCTGTGGGGAAACGTTAAACTAGGGGTAAGAGGCAGGACTCTCAGCCTTTGCAAAGGTAAGTCAAGCTGGGATGAGAGCTGGCAGCAAATGAAGTTGCCATGGCTACAGGATGCTGTAGCCAGCATCTTTAGCCTCCTCTGTCAGTGGCCAGAAGGGCTGGCCAAAGAGGAAAAAGTTTCTTCAAGACCTAGGAAAACCAGGCCTTCCTATACCTGTGGCTTTGCCCCCAGCCTCTGCCTCTGTTTGCTGAGAGCTAGAGACCTCAGAATAAGCTCCAAGCATCTGAATTTTGTGTGGGGGGATTGCTCAGGTTTCCTCTGAGTGGCATCTGTCACCTCCAGGAAGCATCCAGCTGGGCTGGTGCAGACAAGACCTCCTCGTTCCTCTGCTGGGCAGGGACCAGGGTGACGAGAAGGTTGGATTTCTTCTGGGCCCCCATGAGGTGACTGGGAATGGGCTCTCGCCCATCTAGGGTGCTAAATATGGTGACCACAGTTCTGCAGTGCAAGGGTCCAGTCCCTGGAGACCATGTGTAGCAGGGAGGGCTGTCCTCCTGGAGTCCTGGGGGTGCACAGGGAGACTCCTGGCACCTGACGGATGTGGGTCAGAGCTGTCTTTGCAGGAGTCCTCAAGGGGGGAGAATGTGACCTTGGCCCTGGCCCAGTCTCTGACCCTCACTCACCAGCGGTATGAACTCAGGCAAGAACCCAGGAGGCCTCAGAGACTCTATTTTTCACCAAGGTCATTTCATCTTACTTTTTGTGTGTTGAAAAATACAGGCAGCCACCAGATGGCACTGGAGTCTCAGTCTGGCCATCAATTGTTGGGGAGGAGGCGCTCAGAGCCCGGACCTGGAGCCTGTGGGCTTTTCCAGAACACTTCTCGGGCTGCTTTTACTCTGGGGCCCGCAGGCAATCTGTATGCTTCCCGGTGCTCAGGCTGGACGATTGCCTTTCTATTACTTGAGGAAACAAATGAAATGAGGCCGCTGGCCTGCCACTGAAATCCAACCCAGGGCCAGATTTCGTGAGTTTGCAGAACAAAGCTGCTCAGATTACACCTAGTCTCACTGGAGAGAACTGGGAGCTTGCTGGCCAGAGGGGCTGCACCAGGAACTTCAGGGGCTGGAATGTGTGTCCTTACATCTGTGCCTCAGTTTCCACATCTGAGAAATGGGCTGATAATAATGCTGCCTGCTTTCTTCACTGGGTTGTGGGAGACTGAGAGATAGGAGACGAGATCGGCCTTTGAAAGTTAGAAGATGCTGTGCAAAGGTGAGAGGTGATTTTCAGGAAAATGGCTCTGTCGGAAAGTGTCTCAACTGGACATTAAAAGCCAGACTGTCCCTCCTTGGGCTGTCTGGGAAAGTGGACAGGGCAGTTAGTACAAAGGACGCAGAAAGGCTGGAGCTGTCCAAAGCCAAGCGAAACTGCTGTCATTTGGCCTTTGGGGCACCACCCTCTTCCCCACAAACCCAATCAGATGCACAATGACTGAATGCAGCTACTTCTTTCAGGGTTTCAATCAAGAGCATCAAAGGTAGATTTGACCTTGGGCGAACCCCAAAGCACAGGGGAAAGACCTGTATTTCAAGGCCATGTTTTGGCCGAACCATCTTAGATCTCACAGCATCTTGTCCACCTCTAAGAGGGTCTTCCTGCCCCTAGATGGGCTGATCCTATGGGGAGAGCTTGGTCTCATTCCAAAATGAAAGGAAACTCCTCTTAGCAACTCTTTGATTTCAGGCGTGTTATGGAAATGAAGGGAACTCAAATTAGAAAAACAGAAGTGCTTTGGGCAAAATGTAGGATGCTATCATGAAATGTGGCTATATTTTTATTGTACAGATAAAGCTGGTGTAAACTCCTCAGGCCAGGTAGTGAGGCCTGGAGGCCGGAGACTGCACGGTAGGCTACATCACCTGTAGCCTAGATGAGGATGATGAGGTGGGCTTGTAATGTTACAACAGAGGGAAGCCATCTCTGAGGTCATATTTCCCCTCTCCACCAAACCTTGGCTGCAGGGACTTTGTCAATTTCATACTCCCAAGTCTCCATGATGAGATTTCTCAGCACAGCAGCTCACATAGGAAGCAATAACAAAGGAAGCCTCAGTATGCTTCACGGTGGCAACCAAAGGTCTCTTTTATACTCATGAGACCCATGGGCACTAAATCAGTGCTTCTCAACTGGGGGCCGTTTTGCCTCCTAGCCGGCACTGGGCAATGTCTGGAAACGCTTTTGCTTGTCACACCTGGGGGAGGAGGTGCTCCTGACATCTGGTGGGTAGAAGCCAGGGAGGCTGCTAAATATCCCACAATGCACAGGTCAGTCCCCACCCCACCCCACCCCCCAACCAAGAATTATATGGCCCTCAATGTCAGTGGTGCCAAGGTTGAGAACCCCTGGCCCAGATGAGCCTGGGACGCTGCTGAACGGGAGTCTGGCACGGATCTCTTCTCTCTCTTCCAAGGCAGGAGCTCGTTGTAGATTGCTTTAATACCTCTGCAGTTCCTGGAGTGTCGTGACGAAGTCATCTTGTTGGAAGATGGAGAGATCTGTGAAAAGGGAACAGTTAATGGAGGAGAGAGGACTCTATGCAAAACTGATTCACAACCTCTGAGGGTTGAAATTCAAGGTAAAACTCTTCGGCCTTGGGTGCAAAAGATTGGGTGCCTTCCCTCATGATTTCTGGCCTGGAGAAGTTCTTTCATTTCATTTTCAGAGGAATTTCATTTTGTCTCCAGGATCCTGAGCACATTTAGGATGCAGCAGTGGTGGAAGCCCTTAAGGAGAGCCCTGCTGAGAGAGATGAAGAAACTGGTACAATCAGAGTTCCAATCACGCCTCTATTATCACCCATGGCTCACGAGTGGACACAGATCTCTCCTTATTTCTCACCCTAGTTTTGGCTCCAGAGATGAGAAACATGATGGAAAAGAACCTGAAACAGAATCAGAGTCTGTAGACATAAAAGGTATTTACTTTTCATTCCCTCAGTTACATACTCTTAACTATTTGCTGGGCACCTACCATTTGGGACAGAGAAGTGTAGGCACACTGTATGTCCTTTGGGGCAGCTAGAATTATGTGGTTTACTATAGTGTGAGCGTTGGGGCTCAACTGCCTGAGTCCAAATTCTGGCTCAACCACTTACTAGTTTTATGACTTTGAAGCAAGGTACTTGGCCACTCGGAACCTTAGTTCCTTAATCCATAAAATGGGGGAAATAAGAGTACCAACTGCATAGGTTCTTGCAAAAATTACATTAGAAACTGTACATAGAATGAATAACACAGTGCCGACATATAGTAACCCTCAGTAGTTTTTGTTATGATGATGATGATGCTTAGTTGGAAAGATCAAAGCAATGCACAGAGATTAATTACACGCAAAAGTGCACACAGGAGATGTTTCCCAGTCTTTATGGGGAGCATTGAGAAAGAATTGTGCAACCGTGAAGAGACTGAGGTGGGATAAGGTTATTCATTCTTTCCACAAAAGGACTCAACATTCTACTATGTGCCAGGCACTAAGCTAGGCTGGGGAGAGAAAGAAAATATGCCCCTGTCCTCGGAATCTTTTGGTCTGGTGGGAGCCACCTGCAAGAGGATAATCATGGGAAACTGTGATAAGAGTAATGGGGAGCTGGGGTGGGAGTGAGAAGTCAGGGAGGGCTTCACAGAGGAGGTGAACTTTGGACTGGTCCTTTAAGCATATGTAGGAGTTTGCCAGGGACACTCTGGTGACGAGGAGGGGAAAGGGGAGGACTTGGGCTCGAGGGCATCAGGCAATTCCAGGAAGGCAGAGAGGAGAGATGTGGGAGATAAACTTGGCGAGCTGTCTCTCCTCCTTAGACTCTGTTGCCTTCCATCCCTTTATCCAGTCAACATTTGTTGAGCACCTACTCTGTGCCCTGCCCCTCACTGGGCACTGAGAGGGCAGAGATCAAAATACCCCTAGCTCAAAGTGCCCACAGCAAGGTCCCTCAAAACTGTGTAGCTGAGAAAAACCCTTAGCATATTTGATCAAATTTAAGATGCCATCCATTTTGAGAGCACCATCATTTTATGTAGCACTAAGAAAAGTCTCTGCCAATTAGATGATGTGGCATACTACCGAATGGGACACATCCTGATTTCAGAGATGCTAAAATGCAGGGAAAAAATGTGAGTCTTCTTATCGATGAAAGTTGGCACCATTAATGGTGCTTGTGACAAATGCGTGCCCATTTGGAAAGACAATATATTTTTATCACTCTGGAGGCGGCCAAGGCTGAAGTGGGGGGGCCTGTAGTCTCTTCCACGCTTTCCCAGGGAAGCTCCAGCTCCAGGATTTGGGGTCCTGTGGGGAGAGTAAATCCTGCCCCTCTTCTCCTCCTCATGCCCCTTCTCTGGAGAGGAAAGGGAAAGTGTGAAATTAAATGCTCTGAGAGCTATAGGAAGGGAAGGGTTGAAGGTGACAGCCCACTGGGCTGGCACGAGGGCATTTTCCAAGGGCAGCGAAGGTGAGCAGAGCATCAGCAGCACGGCTGACTGGGCGGGGGCTGCGAGGGGATCTGACAGTTCCTTTTACGCTCTAGGGTGCCATTCGTTAGGCTCTGCCGACCCATCGAGGTGACCCCCTCATGCTGCAGCCCCAGAGGGAGACACAATGAGTGAAAGTCAGTCTGAACATTTCAAAGAAGCGCGAGGGTTCCCAGGCAGAGAGGATAATGGCAGCTCTATTCGTGGAGGCGCCTTTGAGATGGGACAGTTTTCCTGGCCAGCACAGGATGCAGAGAGCCCTGCGAAGGGGGGCCCCCTTGTCTGGCTCTATTTATCTCTGTTTACAAGAGCAGGTATAACTACAGCATGCTGCTTTGGAGTGGACATTTTCATGCTCCTCTGTGTAGGAGAGGGAAGAGACGTGCATTCAACCCTGGCTTCTGGGAGCTCTTAGGCAGCCTCCCTGCACCTCTGAAAGCTGTTTCAATGAGAGCTTGACAGTCATTTGCCCTCACCCTTTGGGAAACGGAGAGGACTTGGGACAGCCACGTGGAGGGAATCAGGAATCCACCTGGGAGGATGCCCCAGGTTTCTTCTCATGGTGTGAGCTCCATGGTAGATGCCTTCTTGTTGGCCCTGTAGTAGATGGTGCGGGTGCCCTTAGCACTTCTGCGCACACAACCCAACACCCAGCTGCCATAACTGCATCCCTTTGCCTGGGGCTCTCTCGTAGCTGCCAGCTGCAGGTCAAGGTAGAAGCGCTGGGGCATTAGCCCCTGGGGAGAGCCCTCACCCAACAGCCAACGGGAGTTTGTGTAGAAACATCCCAGATCCCGCTGATCACGAGAAAGACCTCTGAGTTGTAGTTCTGTCCCAGCCTGAGATTTCCCTGTGCTGGGTTAAGCTCCCATCGCCCACGGGTGCTGCTGCCTTGATGAGACACCTTTTATTGTTGCCTTCTTTTCCCTGTACCCTTTAGCTCTGGAGTAAACTGCATGCGTTCACATCCTCTTCTTAGGATCTGCTTCTGCGGAACTAGATCAAGACAACCCCTGTCTCCCCAGGGCTGAGCACGTAGTTGGTGCTTAATAAATATATTTCTCAAAACACTGAAAATCACCTGCCTCACAGGGCTGTAATGAGGACCAAATAAAACAAAATGAGCAAAAGTATGCTGGAAATTTCAAAGCATAGGGCTAGTGGAAGAAAGGATGGCAGTTGGCCCTAGTGGTGGTCGGGAGTGGTCGGGAGGGGGCCTGCCCTGCCGGGAGCGCCGCAGGACTTGTGTTTGTCCCCACCGTTCCTCTGCACCAGCTCATCCAGACTGAGTCCCCCCGGGGAGGAACCGTGACCTGGAAAACTTATCACACGTACATTAAGGCTTCTGGAGGTTCGGTAGAAAACAACGGGTTTCTTGATTTAATTTGCATTAAAAAATTCTTTCTTAAACTGTTGGGTTCATGTTTTATGGTTTCTTTAACAATGACTCTCTTTATGCTAGGGTCATTTATCAGCGCTTTTATTCTTTCCTCCTAAAAATCTAAAGTCTGATAAAACAGCCTTTTAAATGGAATCATCCTTTATCTCCATTAAAGCTGCCAGACTCTCTTTATTGAAACTAAGTGAGCAGCAGCGTGACCCAGCTGTGGTTCTTGTAACCTCGCTCTCTAATCGCTGAGGACAGCAGCCGCCCACTCGTTGCCTGCCTTCAGTGCAAGAGTCATCTCCATGAGCAAAACATCCCTGAGCGTTTCGTTCCTTGTCTCCCCTCAGCAAGACTGGGATTTTGTTTGTTTTAAAATACTGAGTCATATCTATTAAAGTGAATAGTGGTGTTTTTTTTTAATATGTTGACAATTTGGACCCATGTTCCAACCAGGTGGAACAGATGTTCCCATTGGGGGTTCAGGGACCTAACACTCAGACTTGTCACATCAGCCTAGAAAGTGGTTCCTGGGGTAGAGGCCATTTTCCTACAGGCTTTGATTTTCCCACCAGGGTTGGACCCAAGGAAGAGGAGTCCCCGCCAGCCCCCTGGCCTCTGTAACCCCTGGCCCTCTATCCTCCCCTGCAGGGTACTTCCTCTCTCCGTGGTCTCTCTTCCTCGTGATGATCGGCAGCTCCATCTTCAGCGACGTGTGGCTGGGTGTCTGGTTAAACAAGGGCTCACCGCTGAGTTCCCTTTTGGCTTTGGGAAATGCTGAGTCAGTTGCTGATGGAGAGTCTGAACACCATACAATGAGCCTTCCACAGCCCTCTCCACGAGGCTGAGGTCAGCTGCTTACACTACACAACTCAACTCCTGAAATCCCCTTTGATTTTTCAAGACAAGCAGGGCATCCAAATTTGTATGTGCCACGTTCAAATGTTAAAGGATTGGCTGAAAAGCTTGTGCCAGGCCAATGCAGCGTGGCTGGAGCTGTGCACATGCAGGATAGGGTCAGTTCTGTGACCTCTGTTGTAAGGCACCTCTGAGGAGTGTCTGGGAAGGGCTCGGGAAGCCTAACACAGATTTCTGTCTTCTTGCCTCTGAAGAGAAACTGGCATCTTGTCACGGACACTGTCTGGTGTCAGAGAGTTCTACCTGGCTCTGCTCCCCTACAGGGATAAGACATTCAAAAGTCAGACGGGGGTCCCTGGATGTGCTGTAGGGCCATTGGGGGGCCTCTCTCTGCCTCCCAAGCTCTCATCTAGGCCAAGCCCCTCCTGGGAAGGACGGATAAATCTGCTCTCCCTCAAGCTTGCTGGAAACTCTCCCAGATTTTGGCCTATGGTTTCAAAGCTTTCCTGGAGCCCCAGGAAATGCTGTGGGGTTGCCTGCCCATCCTCCAAGATTACATTTTGGTACAGTTCTGTTGCTATGACAACCAAAGGGAGGAGGTCCTGGGAAGACATGCGCAGGGGAGAGGATGCAATTGCCCTCCTGGAGTTTGGCATAGCTTCCTGAGACCAGTCCCAAGGGGAGAAGCCAAGGGGTGGCCTTCTCTGTGCAAAAAGAGAGCCATCTCTGGAATGCCCCCCAGATCCCTGCTTGCTCATGAAGAGCCCTTTCCTTGGAGAACCCAAGGGGTGAGTCGGAGCGGAGCCTCTCCCTACGCGTGGTGCCTCCCCAGTAGGCCAGTGCCATTCTAATTGGGCAGCAGCAATGACGGCTGACCCACGCATTGGCGCCACCACCAGACACTGGGGGCATAGCCCACAGCGCAGCGAAGCCTCCTCTTCAAGATGGTCCTTTGGTCAGTTAGCTCCCCAGGGATGCTTTTGCTTTTACGGATGTTCATCCATCAGCCTCTGGTTTACGTTTCCGCTATTGCTGTAAGAAGCAAAATGGCATTTAGAAGAAAGATGCTTGTTCGCTCCCCAAAGGCAGTCTTGACTTTTAGCACATGGCTCAGAGAAAAGCAAAACTGCCAGTTTTTCAGGAGGAGGAGATGGCCTCCCTCCAGAAATGCAGGCAAAAACACGTGTTCTCCTCGTGCAAGATGGAGCCAAGTGTGGTCTCCTTGAATCCTCCCAGAGCCCTTGGTTCATCAGGCTCCCTCCCCCCACCGCCGACTCCAGGGCAGTGGACCAGCGCCCTCCTAGGTGCACCCTGAGAAAAGGAAAGGCAGAGGGCCCTGGGGGGGCGCTGGCCCATCACACAGAGAAGCTCCTGAGTCTCCCTGAAGGCCTGGTGGTTTCTGCCATCAGGTTTCTGATTCCCTGGCCTGTTGGGCTGCCTGAGTGTGGCTCGGCCAGCGTATGGGACCCAGATATTGTTGCTTCTGTGATTTTCCTGGCCCAGCATCACCTCTGGCCTCCTGAGGTGCAGTTGGTTTCTGAGATGACTGCCCTGTACAAGTCTGGTTTGTCTGCTCCGCTTTTCTCACTGACTGTGCTGAGCCTCGTCAGCCAGGGGCCCTTGGGGGCCCAGCGGCCCAGCAGGAGGACCATGCGAAGCTCAGGAGTCCCCACAGGGAGCTGACTCATTCTTAACCATTATGCACTCCTTTTTAGCTTCTTCTCCCTGGAAAGATTCTCTGAAAAATTCCCATTCTTTTGACAGTTGATCAATTCCTGGTGCCTCTTGTTTTCCTCCCAAGATGACGTGTGGACCTCACGGCATCATGAGCACGTGCGAGGTGGGCCCGGTGCAGGCAGACACCGGGCCGAGGGTGTACCAGTGGGCGTACGCAGGGAGCATGGTGTCCGTGCTGGTGTTTGGTATCAGCCAAGGCTTCACTTTCACCAAGACCACGCTGATGGCATCCTTCTCACAGCACGACCGAGTGTTTGACAAGGTACAGGCTCCCCCTCTTCCGCCCCAGGGGCTGCCTGTGCATCGGTACATCAGTCAGTGGGGTTTATTGATCACCTGCGATGTGCCAGACACTGTGCTCCGCTCTGGGGTGGACACTGCTCACGGATCTTATAGTCGAGTCTGGGAAGAGTCTCCCAGTATCTACTTATCAACTGCAAAGGCAAACTTCAGGGAGCTGTGGGTGTGTCATGGGCCCAGGCAGGGCTGGGGGTGAAGGTGTGAGTGGTCACGAAGGTCTCCCTGGGACACTGCCCTGGAGCAGACGCATGCAGGCCAGAGGGCATCTCCTGCTCCAAGGAGCTCTGAGGACATCAGGCCCCCTCTTCATTCCGCTGTTGCCATGGAGGGCCCTGGCCGGACCACACAGGTGTGCCCCCCATCCCACCCCGCCACACACACACAGGGGAACTTGGCCTTTTATTGCCCTGGGCAAAAAATCCCTCCCTCCTCCAAGGAGGCTGAACCGCTCCACGGTCACTCTCATCCACGGTGGTGGTGAGAAAGGGCCTCATTCTCGCTTTCCCAGGACGGCCTGGCACATTGTGTTGGCCCCCAGAAAAAACCTCAGGCCTGGCTCGCGATCCCAGCCCCAGGGAGCGCCGGACGGGGCAGGGGTGGGGGTCACCAAACAGGCACCTAGCCCCTGACCCTCCATCGTCGCCCACAGATCCTGGAGAGCCCGATGAGTCTCTTTGACAGGACTCCCTCCGGCTGGCTAATGAACCGTTTCTCCGAGGACACGAACGAGCTGGATGTGAGGCTGCCGTTTCATGCCGAGAACTTTCTGCAGCAGTTTTTTATGGTGCTGTTTATCCTCGTGGTACTGGCTGCTGTGTTTCCTGCTGTCCTTTTAGTCCTGGCCGGCCTGGCTGTAGGCTTCTTCATTCTTTTACGGTAGGTCAGTGCATGATTTAAAGAGGAGCACACGAAACCTATGCATATTTGGTTAACCCTGTGCAGTGACCCGGTAGTATCCGGTGGTACTGAGTCCTTGCTGTCTTCTCTGAATGGTGGAGCACGTTGAATTTTGGTGACGTGCTAAGTGCTCGGCATACATCTGGCATTTGAGCCTCAGAGCAACGCTGAGGGTGGATATGGCTGGGAGATTAAGTCACTGGTCCCAGGCCAGGAAATGAGCGACCGTGGTTGCTGTCTACCTGCTGTTATGTTCTTAACCGCTGGGCTTTGCCATTCCTGCTGCTGGAGGATAGAGGAGGCCAGTCTCTCCGAGCTTTGAGAAATAGCCCCACCTGGCCACTGATGTGGTGAGAGAAAGGCCTTGACTGCTTGGCACTGAGGGGTCCCCGTGCCCACCTTCACACCCACCCTGGGGGAAAGCAGGAGGGCAGCATCGGTCCCAGCTTTCCAGGAAACCCAGCTCCTCAGGCCCTGCCTCGCCCTGGGCGAGCTGGAGTTCTCAGCAGGCAGCCTGCTGGGTATTGCGTGAGGGCTAAGGATTGGAAATCAGTTGAAATTTGCAACAGGGTCCCAGCTCTGCTGCCAAACTAGCTGGAGGACCTTGGAGAAGTCAGAGGAACGCTGCAGGCCTCAGTCTCCTTATCTCTAAAATGGTAATCATCGAAACATGCGCCTCGCCTGTTCTGCAAGGGTTCTCAGAGGATCAATAAGTGTCTTGTAAATTAGAAATGGGACACAATATTATACAAACTTTGAGTTTCTATAAAACTCAACGAAATGTTTATCACATTCCTAAATGTGCCCAGCCCTGGTCTGGACACGGAGGGTCTTGAAGAGGGTGCCCAGATTGCAAGGATTCAGCCCACAAATCGTAGACCCACGTCCACCTGTAAGCAGGAACTTCACACTCAGAGCTGAGTTTTAGAAATATTGCTGTGGCCATTGCACAGTGTGGAGGGTGGATGAAGCTACAGAAAGATTGAGACACGGCTATAGGATTGGAGACTCTTGCAGTATAGAATCTGAGTGAGAACTGAGACACAGGCAGCAGCAGTCAGGACAGAAAAGAGGTGGATTCGGGAGCCATTTCGCAGATAGTCCGTTGGGGTTGGGGGATGGGAGAGGCCAAGGATGAGTCCAGGATGGGGAGTGCTGTGAAGACAGATATGAGTGATACAGGAGGAGACGCAGTTGGGGGTGATCAAGATTACCGGTTTGATTTTGGATGGTTCAAGGTTGTGGATCAAGTCCACAGATGATGCCACAGACAGTGGGGAATGTGCGTGTAGGGATGCATGGTCAGAGAGGCTGACTCCACATCCTTGGCCGAAGCTGGCGTCGCCATGGGAACTAGCACACGTGCCCTGGGAGTTGAGGGAGCCGGGCTCTCGCTTCAGTCTCCCACTGCCTCCTTCGTGACTCTGAGAAAGGACCCATGGGCCTCAGTGTCCAGATCAAGAGCTTATTGCAGCGACCAAATACAGATAATTTCTGCAAGTCCTTTACAAACCATAACAGGTCCTGGGTGCCACTTCTTAAAATGGATTCCTTGGGCTGGTGTTTGTTTTTGTAATCTGTGTGTTTGTCTGACCATTGTTCCTGTCTGTTCTCCCCTCTGTGCTGTTGACTTACTTAGTAAAAAGTTTTTCTCTGCCCTGCACCCCTACTTCTTGCTACAAGACAGGCCAGATCAGGCTGAGCCAGACTGAGTTACCCAATGTTTCCAACTAACTCACTTGAGCTCTGAATGAGGTTTCCCTTCCTCTCCCCTGGGTGAGTGTCAGCTGAGTCTGGAGTCCAGATCAGATTCGCTGTCCCGGGCCAGCTGCCAATGTGCGTGCCGAGGGCAGTGGTCTCGCACTCACCGGGGCCCTGGGGGAGTTACATCCCGTGGAGCATTTGGTTTTAAAATCAGCTCCTGAGGTGACAATGTTCAAATGTTGTTCAAAATTACCTTAGAAAATGTCTTTAGAAGATCGCATATTGGCAGTTGACACACCAGATCCAGATTTTCCTCCACGATTGGAACAGATCCCTTTTTCTTTGGTCGGGTACCCAGAAGTAGCTGGCTTGTATTTAGGGGCTGCACTGTGTGAAAAACACTAGTCTTCAAAGAAGAGAGTCACAGCTCGTGCAGCGAGACACATGCTGCAAGAAGCCTTCAGAACTGAGACCACAGGAAGGAGTGGCTCAAATTTCTGAGACCCCCACCCTCACACACAGGGATGGGCCCCCCCAAGAGGAGAATGGCGGGCTAGCCCCTCCTCCCTGGTTAGATAGCACCGTCCGTCTTAAATGTCTTGAGTGCCCAGTTGGATTTGTGTGAGCTGTGGGGAGTACTGGGAGACCCCATTTGGGGCCCTCTGGGCCACTCTTGGTTTTCCCAAAGCATTTTTTTTTTTTTTTGTACGCGGGCCTCTCACTGTTGTGGCCTCTCCCGTTGCGGAGCACAGGCTCCGGACGCGCAGGCTCAGCGGCCATGGCTCACGGGCCCAGCCGCTCCGCGGCACGTGGTATCTTCCCGGACCGCGGCACGAACCCGCGTCCCCTGCATTGGCAGGCGGACTCTCAACCACTGCACCACCAGGGAAGCCCCCGCAGCATTTTTCACAGAGGAGTCCAGGAGCTCAAGAAGGTCGAGAGCGTCAGCTGGTCCCCCTGGTTCTCCCACGTAGCCTCGTCCATGCAGGGCCTGGGAACCATCCACGCCTACAACAAGAGGGAGGACTGCGTCAGCAAGTCAGTCCTGGGCAGGGCCTGCCCCAGGGCTTCTGCTCCCTGTCAGCTCCAGCGGGAGGCCCAGAAACGCCAGCTGCTCTGGCCCTGAGGAGGGAAGTCTGGGTGGCGCGGCCTGACTGTGGACGGAGAGCCAGTAGAACGGAAGAGGTGCCCCTCACACACTAGGCCTTTCTCTCCAGTGTCCGAGGCCCCCAAAGACTCGAGCTCATCCAATGACAACCTCAGTACAGGGTTTTATGTGTTTTATTTGTTTCTCCCTAAAAGTAAAATGTGTTCAGTTCAGGAAAATAGGAGAAAACAGAAAAAAAAAAAAAAAATCACCCATGGGCCCCCAACCCAAATCCTATTAATATTTTTGTGTATTTCCTTCCAGTCTTTTCTTTTTTTCTATTTCTGAAGCATTTATAATCACTTTTGTCTTGTTTTATTTTTAAATAGCATTTTTCATGTTATTACATATTCCTTGTAAGAGTCATTTTTAAAGACATTACATCTCACTTCGTAGATGGACCAGTTTTCTTCTTTTTAAAATGTCGGGACTAGATTAATACATTTCTCTGGAGTCCTCCAGCTCCAAACTTCTAAAACACCATATAATCACATATAATTAGTGTGTATCAATCACAGTAGGCTCACTGTGGTAACAAACAACTACAAATTTTAGGGGCTTAACACAATACGTATTTATTCTTCCTCAAGCCACACCTGAATGGGGGTCCATGGGGCAGGGGTAGGGAATTCTGCTCCACACTCAGGTACACAGCCTCTCTCCATCTGGGGCTTTTCCATCCTGAGGGCCTTGGGGACCTTTCCAGGATCCTCTGGTCTAACTGGAAGGTAAGAGGAGAGATGTGGGTGGAGGACCCCAATGAAGGCACTCATCATTTCTGCACACTCATTGGCCAGAGTTCAGTCACATGGGTACACCTAACTGCAAAGGAGGCTGGGAAATGTAGTCCAGTTGTGGCCATAGGAGGAAAAGAAGATGGAGTTTGGTGAATCTATGGCTTCTCTGCCACATAGATGATCTTTTTCCACCCCCATCCTTTCCCTCCTTAAAATCCTAACACACACTTTAAAGTTTGTGTCTCTCTCTCCCGACCACCCACAATCTCAGTGTGTACCTGGCACCCCGGCCTGTCTTTAGTTCAGTCAGCAGCTAGCCCCATTAACTGGCGTGACCTGAACATCATCTATCAAGAGTCCTGCATCACACATCCACCCTTCCAGTGTCCTGGTCATGGGCCATTCATCAACTCACAACCAACTGAACAGATTCAATCCTTGTCTTCCTGCAGATTCTCCCCCAAGGTTTCCAAAATGATCCTATAGGAGAGCTGAGCCCTACGCCATTGATGGGCTCTCCCCTCTTTTAATCCTTTCGTTCCTTTCATGGAGTTTCCAGAGGGCTTGGGCTTCTTACTTGTACTGCTTCTGTGAACAGACAAAAATGCTACAGCACTAAAAAAAGGTCCGAGGTCAAATTCCAATTCGATCCCCGCCAGTGATTCTGTTTCTGCACAACCTAACCAACCACACATGTAAGACCGCAGATGACTCCTAAGTCACTTAAGCTGTCAGTTGAATTTGTAGGCTTTTTAGAGACATGGTAGAAAGACCAAAGTGTTTGGAAGAATATTTTAACTAAGCTCTGGGAAAAATTAGTTGGAGTGGAAACAGAGAGGAGGGTGCTACAGGGCCCAGCCTGGGTAGTCAGAGGGGCTTCCAGCCAGAATCCTTTGAGGAGGTTTAGAACAGGATGGAGCAGCAATGCCCGAGGATGTCATGACTGCACCAATGGAGGAATCTCAACTCTTTAGGGGTTTAAGCATGGAAAGTTTTTATTTTTATTCTAATAATTTCTACCAGTTGTTCTGATGAAGCCCCTTTCCCAGTAAGTCAGGGGAACCTTCAGTAGCAATTGTGATTAATGTCCCTTCTGGTCAATGGTTAGCTCAGTCCAGTTAAAACTTCAATCTTGAAGGTACTCAGGTCACAGCCCCCCCACCCTCCATCTGCTCAGAGGTTTGGCGTGGGCATGCTGTGCTGCTCTGTGTGTCGGGCAAGGGGGCAGGGTCACTGCTGGGAAGCACCCAGTCTTTTCTTTTAAACACTCTCTCCCTTTTCCCTGAGCCTGGTTCTCTGAGGCTGGTGCAGGGGGATGGAGGTGGGGAAGGACACATCCTCAGGTGACCACCCTGTCCAGGTCATTCTCCTTTCTGCTGCTGATTTCTTCTGGTCCAGCTCCCGGTGCAGATGAGGTGTGGCAGGGGAGAGCCCCCAACGGGACCCAGGTCCCCAGCCGCTCTGCTGGGCACTGCCGATGGGCAGGCTCTGGCGGGTCCTCCCATGAGCTCCGCCTGGCAGCCTCACACTGCTTTCCTTTTATGTGGTGCCTCTTGCCTCATGCCGATCAGTGTGGCATCAAGACTGCAGCCTCACATGCCATCTTCCCTCTGCACCCCAACTCTAGGAACTGCAGGAACGGGCAGGACCCACCTTCCGTACATCTGGGGACCGAGCAGCTCCGGGGCTGGGTCTCGCCTTCATCCCTCGGCGGTGTCACCTCTCTGTCGCTCTGCCCTGTGCTCCTTCTCCTCTTCGGCTCAGGGGACACGCAGCAGGTGTACAAGATGTCAGCTTTCTTTTTTTCCCTCCACCTTTATAAACAATTGCCTTGACTCTTCTTTCCCTGAACTGGGGAGGAGAACCAATCCAGCACCCTCTTTTCCTTCCTCTGCCATCACAAACATTGAGATCTCCTCACCTCCCACCCTGTATAGATCAAAGGGGTCAACGGTCATTTCCACAGGGCCTTTGGGGGGTGGCTACCTCCAAGACAGCGGTCCTTTGGAGGTAGAGTGTGAGGTTCTCAGCCCCTTTTGTTCTCAGCTGTGGGTTCCAGTTGCCAGTTCTGGGAAAGACAGAAAGAGCCCACTCAGCACCATATGCTACTGCCATGTAGGATTTCTCAAAATACGTGCAAATCAAAGATGCCCATGGCAGCAGATTTTAAAGAGTATGAATATATGCTCATCTTTGTAAGAGATTCCTATATAAGAATGCATTGGGGGCTTCCCTGGTGGCGCAGTGGTTGAGAGTCCGCCTGCCGATGCAGGGGATGCGGGTTCATGCTCCGGTCTGGGAAGATCCCACATGCCGCGGAGCAGCTGGGCCCGTGAGCCATGGCCTCTGAGCCTGTGCGTCTGGAGCCTGTGCTGTGCAACGGGAGAGGCCACAACAGTGAGAAGCCCACGTACCGCAAAAAAAAAAAAAAAAAAAAGAATGCATTGGCCCTTGAGTAAAAATTCCTCTTGCCCTATTTCTCCAGTAGCCCTAACCCTAAGTCTGTGGAAGCACAGCCTGACCTCCTGTTTTGTCTGATTTCTTAATTTTAGGTTTCAGATGCTAAATGATGAAAACTGCAGCCATCTCCTGTACTTTAACTGTGCTCTCAGGTGGTTTGCTCTAAGGATGGACATCCTCATGAACATCATCACCTTCATTGTGACCTTGTTGGTGACCCTGAGTTTCTCCTCTATCAGTGCTTCATCCGAAGGCTTGTCATTGTCTTACATCATCCAGGTAACACCTAGTGTAAGGCTGGGCCTGGCCTGGAGGCTCTGGCATAGAGTGTCTCAGGGAAGATGGACATAACAGAAAACCCAACTCAACGGGTTTAAACAATAAGGAGAGCTCCGTGGTGAAGTTCACATCATTAAAAGGTCTGGTGGCTGTATGGGCTTCAGGCACAGTTGGATCATGGTCCCTGAGTTTGTCCTCCTTCTGGGATGACTTTCTTTATTGCTGTGCAATGGTGACTGGCTGCCTCTGGGGACTATAGCAGGAAGGAAGCAGGAGAAAAGCGTTTCCTGCCCCAGACACTGAACAAAAGCCCTGTGTTTTACTTTCACTGGATGAATTGAGGCATCCCCAAACTAATTTGTGGCTCGATGGGGTGCGGATGACTGGCTTAGGCCAAAGGATGGAGTCATACCCCATGCTGCTCTCATGTCACACACCGCTGCCCCACAATGGGGAGAGGGAAAGGAATGCTGGGGGGCAACCATGATGTCCATGACAAATAATCACCAACTTCTCTTTTTGGTTGCTTTGGTGTTTTCTTTTGAAAAATAAGAATAACAGGGAAACAATAATAATAGGGAATAATAATGATAATAGGGAAACACATGTCATTTTAGGCACTGTTGTAAGTTCTTTACATAAATTAACTCATGTATCCCCACAATAACCCATGAGGTAGGGATGCCATAATCCCGGTTTTACAGGTGAGGAGACTGAGGTCCAGAAAGACTTGTCAGAATCACACACCGGCATGTGTGAGAGCCAGGATTTGAACCCACGTCATCTGGGTCTGATACCAATCTGAGTCTGCATCTGCTCCTTGTTACATACCTCACACGTCTGTCTTTGGAAGCTGTTCCCATGCAGTCCTTATCCTCGGTGCTCTGACATTCCAGGACAGTGAGTCTGAGTGGGGGTCTGTTTCCACTTATTCTGTTCAAGACTGGGAACAGAATAAAGTCAAATCTCTCTTCAAGTGGAAAAATTTCTCCTTTTCCTCCTTTATTCCTTTTTCTCCTCTTGATAATTTCCTTGTCTCCTTTCCCTTTGTTTTCCTTTTCTGTCACTCATATTGGTTGAATATTGGTTGAATATTGGTTTTCTTGCATCAGTCCTCTATGTTTCCTTTCTTTCATCTCAAAGTTTCCATGTTCTTGTTTTTTTATCTTTATTCTGGGAATTTTCCTTTGCTTTGTCATTCGGCCATTCTCTTGAATTTGAAGATCATATGTTCGTATACTTAATTTCCACAAACTCTTTCTTAGTCTCTGAGTTTTTAAGCAAATCATTTAAAAATGGGTGCAACATATTTTTAATCTCTCTGAGGATATCAATTACAGCTCCTCACCTTTCTTAAACTCTCCTTTCTTATTTGACTGATACCTGTTTTTTCCAGGATCAGTTTTTTTGTTTGTTTGTTTGTTCATCTGGTTCTTGCTCTTTCATGCCATTGGTTTTGTTCATATGTCTCTTGATCCATTTGTGGTTAAGGCAGAGAAACTTGGTTGGATTTTCATGTTTTCATCTGCCTTTGTATATGCCTTGGTAGGTCTCTCCTGATGGGACGTTTTATAACTATGGATAGGTTGGTTGGACTTTTCCACAGGCTGGCTTCACTTCAGGAAAGCAGCCAGAGAGCTGGCCTTCAGACACCCAAAGGCTAGATTTAAAGAGATTTTATCTAGGATACTATTCTGGGAGCCCCATTTATCCCCAAGTCATTTATCCACTTTCTTTAGGGAAGTGTGTGTGTGTGTGTGTGTGTGTGTGTGTGTGTGTGCATGTGTGTGTGTGTGTGCATGCACGCGCGCGTGTGTGTGTGTGTGTGTGTTTTGGCCTAGGGATAAATTGCCCAGCTACCTCTGGTTGGGAGGAAGATGAGGAGGGGCAGGAAATGGGCCCAACGGGAGTAGCTGTCTATACGCCACCTCAGTCTGTCTCTTTGTGGACCCCTTCTCTTACCTAGAGCCTCTCTGACTTCTGCTGGAAGAAGGTTCTGGAAGCTCCTGCAGCACACTCTGCCTCCATCCTATCAAAAGGCTTTCATCCTCTTTCCATCTTCCAGAAATGTGTAACTCTCTCCTTCAATGATATCTCTTGATATCTCTTCCCAAGCCCCTTGCTGTTAACGGTCTATTCCTTTTTGCAATCTCTGTACTATCATTTTAATAATATTTTGGAAAGGAAGAGGAACAAATATATGCTCAGGACTCTATGTTAAGTGAGGGAAATGAGTTTTCCTTGGGTAGGCAGTTTCCCTCATTGATGGATGATTTTTTTTTTTTTTTTTTGCGGTACGCGGGCCTCTCACTGTTGTGACCTCTCCCGTTGTGGAGCACAGGCTCTGGACGCGCAGGCTCAGCGGCCATGGCTCACGGGCGCAGCCCCTCCGCGGCACGTGGGATCCTCCCGGACAGGGGCACGAACCCGCGTCCCCTGCATTGGCAGGCGGACTCTCAACCACTGCGCCACCAGGGAAGCCCTGATGGATGATTTTATTTGTTGTTACCTAGTAAAATATTAAACAGATGATGTTGAATAGATTCCCTTACTTGGTCCAAGTGAAACCGCTTTCCTCAACTGAGGTTATGCTCTTGGGATATATCACCAGCATTCTATGAGATTGTTTTCAAACATTCCTGTGAGGCTGGAGAATTTGCACACCTCAAGATCTAGGGGGTGTTTCCCCTCCAGCTGGCTTTGGAGCTTTATTGAGCATTAGCCCCCCTTTGGAGAATACAGAAAATCCAGCTGACAGAGCTTCCCTTCAGAACAGAGGAGACTCCCTAGGTGGATGAGAGATTGGTGTGAAGTCCCACAGAGCAGAAAGTGAGTGCAAAGTAACATCACATAACATCACAGACGAGGATGAGCACTTCCTGGGGCCAGCACTGTGCTGATAAGGGAATTCTAACCCCATGGAGGGCTGCCCGGGGCCCTGAGAAGCTGATACCCTTGAACTTAACAAAATACTTATATGCCCTTCTCAAGAGCAGAGTTCATTCATTCACTCAGCAGACGTGTCCACTGAGCACCTGCCAGGAGCCGGAACCATGCCAGCTGCTGTGGGTTCAGCAGTGAACAAGCTGGACAGGTCTCTGCACTCATGGAGCTTACATGCTAGTGGGATATAAAGGGATACAAAGTGGGATGGAATAAATAAGTGCGCAAGTAAATAAATAAGGAGACTTCAGAAACTGTTGAACTGTTATGAAGATAATGAAGCAGGGTAATTGACTGTAAGTGGGGAAGCAGCATTAGACCCCCATATAGTCAGGGAAGGCCTCTGCCGGGAGGTGACTTGCAAGCTGACACCTGAATTTGATAAAGAAGGAGCCAAGGAAGTGCTTCAGTCTGAGGGGCCAGGGAAGGCTGGGGGTAGGCAGGAGACTGGTGCCTTTGGGGAACTCAGAAGCTCCTGTGGCCTGAGCAGGGTGGTGGAGAATACGATATGAGGGGTCGGCGGGGCTCCGTCAGCCGTGGGCAGGGGTGTCACCTGTCTTCTAAGAAAGGCTTTCTCGCCTGCAGCACTGTGGACATTTGGGCCAGATAATCCTTTTTGACAGGGGCTGTTCTGTGTGTTGCAGGATGTCAGCAGTCTTCCTGATCTCTAACTAGGAGATGCCAGTAGAATCTCCCGCCTCCAAGGTCGTGACAACCTAAAATGTCTCTAGACATTGCCAAATGTCCCAGGGACAGGGTTCCTAATCACCCCAGCTGAAAGCCAGTGCCCTAAGAGAAATGGGAAGCCAGTGGCATGTGTAAAGCTGGGAGGCAACAAGGAGGCCCACTGAGATGAGCTCTCGGAGGGTCGGGACCCACACTGCTCTCACCTCATCCACCTGCTCAGGACACACTGCCTCCTTCCTGTTAAGGCCACTTGCTGTTACCCAGAGTTTGCTTGGCAGCCTCTTATCATGAATGCTTCAGCACACACCATCTTCTTATCACCCCAACTAAGGTAACGCCCCAGCCCAGCCCTAGCCCCTCTTTCACATCTTACCATATAACTGACGTTCTTAGGGTTCCTTGACATTGCCTGTGTCTCATCCCGCCGGCCCACTAGAATGCAAGCCCTGGGGCTTCAGGGGTCTTGTCTATCACGTTCACCCCTGGGAAACCAGCCCCAACTGTGCCGGCACCCAGTCACTGCTCACCTAGTGAAGGCCTGGTCCTTCCTCCAGCCCACTAGCCCACCCTGCGACTGAGGCAGGTGCTGTTGGTGGCCCCCCTTCCGGGGCAGGCCAGCTGGCCTCCCACTGCTGCGGGAAGGTGCTCAGTTCAAGGCTGAGGCAGGTTGCACCTGCGGTATGGGGAGTCCTCCCAGCGCCTCCGCAATGCCTGCAGGGAGTTAGGGGAGATGGAGCCGCATCCTCGGGACAAGTCAGGTGTGTTCCGTGCGGACTCCCAGGACCCCCAGGGGCGTCAAGCTTCAGTTGCCCACAGTGAAGCCTATCCGGACTCTCCTCCTCTGTGCCTCAGTTCTCCCAGCTCCTACTGGGACTTTTGGGGTCCACCTCCTGGAGGTGTTTCCTAGGGCTGCTGTAACAAATTATAAACTAGTGGCTTAAAACCGGAGAAATGTATTCTCTTGTGGTCCTGGAAGTTGGAAGTCTAGAATCAAGGTGTCTGTAGGGCCATGTTCCCTTGGAAAGCTCTAGGGGAGAATCTGTTCCTTGTCCCTCCCGGCATCTGGTGGCTGTTGGCTTCCTGGGCTTGTAGCTGCATCCCTCCAATCTCTGTCCTGTCTTCATGTCTCCTCCTCCTCTGTCTCTTATATGGACACTTGTTGGATTTAGGGTCCACCCAAGTAACCCAGCTTGATCTCAAGGTCCTTAATTACACCTGCAAAGACACTTTTCCTAATGAGGTAGCATTCAAGGGTCCCAGGGATTTGGATGTGGAATATCTTTTGGGGGGACCTCCATTCAACCTGCTTGCCCTCAAATCTCAGGGTTGGCTTCTGGGGGATCCTGGCCTAAGGTGGGTGACCTTAGCAGGCCACTGTCTAAGCCTAGAGTTTCTCATGTCTGAAGCAAGCAGTTGGGCTTGATGGTTTTCTTCCACTTCTGATACCTGTGGTGATTAGGTTTCAGGTGCTTCCAGGATGCAGGTGGGATAATCGGGGAGGGCACAGAGGTGCAGGACCCTACCAGGTGGCCGCAAGTGCTGGGTTTCCAGCAGTGCGGAGGCCCTGGGAGAATTCCTGCTCACAGCAGTTCCCCACCCCTCCAACCAAGAAGCTTGTGCCTGAGCAGTGCTGTGATGGGATGACTCTGCCCATCTGGAGTGCCAGGGAGAATATAATTACCATTTGTTTCTAAATACAAAGGAAGTGTTTAAAGGCAAAACACCCCAACAGGAGTGTCTTTACATCTGGACACTTGGCTGGGAACGCAGGCCTGCTTTTGGTGTGGTCCTGAGTAAGACGGAAGGGGTGACTCACAAGCCGGCCCTGAAGGCAGACAGGGCTCTGACTGTGGCTGCTTGTCGCCCCCTCCACAGCTGAGTGGGCTGCTCCAAGTGTGCCTGCGGACAGGGACGGAGACCCAGGCCAAGTTCACCTCCGTGGAGCTGCTCAGGGAGTACATTTCGGGAAGAAATCAGTGCAAGAGGAGGAGCCAGTTAACTCTGGCAGAATTTAGGTATTTGATCTTTTTACATGTGAAAGGGATCTCTTTAAAAATTGAAATCGGACCACAACCCCTTTTCTTAACACCCACATTTACAATATAGTCTAAAGTCCTTGATGATGAGGGAGAGGTTCTTTTCAAAAAAATTTCCTCAAGGGCTGTTTCTGTACACAGAAGAGAGAATTCAGTGGCTTACTTTAGTTTCTAAAAATTAATACTTATTTGACTAAAATTGTAAATTGAAAAAAACTGTCTTCTTTAAAAGCTTTTATGTTCCCCTTACAAATCCTGCTATTCTTTGAAAAGCAGTCTTGCCAATTCAAGCAATCACTTTTAAGGGCCTTTGAACAGCATTTGGCCCCTTTTAATTAAATACTTTAAAACATTTTAAGCTGCATTTTAAAATTTAATGCATTCCATTTCCTTTTTAAGTACCTCGATAATCTGATTTAACAAACAAACCTTCCTGAGGTTATATAAATCTAATAAATTAAACTTATAAATATGGTGAGCTTTAAGTTCTCATGACAATCCCAATGCTGTATATAAATAGTAAGTTTTTAAACTTAAAACCATGTTAAAATAAGTTATTCAATTTTACATTTTAAATTAGAATCACGAGCCTGAATGTTATTAACATTATGAATACTTAAAGCACCAAATATGCAGATTCCATAAACTAAAAATACTACTATTCCAATCATGCTTCTCTTAAATATTATTATTACTAATTCTAAATCTTCTAGGGATTAAAAATACTCACTGTCTAGGAATACAATTCTTTTTTCAGCTAATTGTGGTTGCCTTTCGACCAGCGATGTGGGCTGGTCAGCCACCCTAATGGGGAACACGGGAGCTCTATTTCTCCCGCTTAACAGGTACTTTATAATTCAGAGGAGGGGTTAGTCTTATAATGCAGTCAAGTTGCTCTCCTCCTTAATTGGAGGAAATTTGCATTTCTTGGGCTCTTATAAAACTTTAATTCCTTTTCCATGTAACTCTGAACTTGACACCCGGTGCTACTGTCATCTTCCTGCTTCCAACACCACAGTGACTCTTGCAGATACTGAAATTGTATCTGATCGAATTCTGCAAATCTCAAGGCTTGGTCTGGATTTGTCACACAGCTTCAAGGTCACCCTGCTGACACTTGCCCAGGCTCACAAGGCCCAGTATGAGCTGCCACTTACAGTCATCCATTCTATTCACTAAGCTCTAGCCACACGACTTTTCTTTCTGTTCCTCAAAGTCCCCACACTCATTCTGGCCTCAGGGCTTTTGCACTAGCTGTCTACTCTGCCTGGAATGAATCTTTCTGTAGCTGACATCTTCTCAGCATTCCAGGTCTCAGCTCGAATGTCACATCCTCACAGATGCCTTCCTCAACACTTAAGTAACTTTTACCCCTCCTACCCTTCCACCCCACACATTGTGTGTTCTGTTACAATACTCTGTTTTATTGCCTTCATTTCTCATCTCTTTTCTTGTTTATTATCTGACTTCCCCACTGCAATGTGAGTTTCTGGAGTGCAGTGGCCTTATTGGTCTAGTTCACCAGCATGAATACCAGTACCTAGAATTGTGTGAATGAATGAATGAATGAAATGAATGGAAAAGCAAATGACTATTAACCCATCATTTGTTATTCTGTTTTTCAGACCTGTGTTCCTGAATGCACTCACCCCCTCAAAGTAGGGACCTGTTCCCTCGACTGGCCCAGCCGTGGGGAGATAACATTCAGAGACTATCAGATGAGATACAGAGACAACACTCCCCTTATTCTCAACGGGCTGAACTTGAACATCCAGAGCAGGCAGACAGTTGGGATTGTTGGAAGAACAGGTTCTGGTGAGGACAAGCTCTGATTGTGTTTCTTTCAGGTTGTTTTCTTTGCATTTCCACTGGGCATGCTAGTTAAATCACACCAGAGGGTGATGTGCATGCGTGGCGGATTGGTTGTTTTTTCCCTGACATCTCTTTACTATAAATTAGGATTTCAGGTTGGATGGATGTGTGGAGTTAGAAGTAAACACACATCAGTTTTTGACTTAATTAAATGAGAATCATTCTGGTGAGATGAGGCCCAGAGGATGAGTCATGTGTTAATAGCCCCTGCAGGGATGGACCGGTTAACTGTATTAGGGTGGCTGAGTGCCCCTGCAGAGTGGGATTTCTGTCTGCACAAGGCCATTTTCATTGCATTAAAAATTCCCTTGATTAGATAGATACTCAGGTATGATGAAATACAAACTGATGTTTGATTTGCTGCTGTTGCATTTATCGTTCCCAGGCAAGTCGTCCTTAGGAATGGCCTTGTTTCGTCTGCTGGAGCCCGCCAGTGGCACAATCCTCATTGATGGCATGGATATCTGTACTGCTGGTTTGGAAGACCTCAGAACCAAGCTGACTATGATCCCCCAGGATCCTGTCCTGTTTGTAGGTACAGTAAGGTAGCTGTTTTTGATCGTTGTGCATCCGTATTTTTGGATAGTGAAATCAGACCAGCAAGAGCTTTGTGAAGTGCCCGCGCTGTGGCTGGCCTGGGGCTGTCCTATCCTGAGATTCTCACAAGCCTTGGGAGGAGCTGAGGACTAGGGGCCTGAACATTACTTGTGTTTTATAAGCTACATCACAAATACGCAAGATGCTTATGTGCAGGGTGAGCAGACATCCCAGTTGGCCCTGGAGAGCCCTGATTTATGCCTGTTTCAGCATCCTATCAGGTTTAGCAGTGGCCACTCCCTGAATTACTCCAGTTTGCACAATCAAATAAATGGTTATTCTACGTATGTAGCTATCCTTTCGGAAGTACGTCAATTCATTCCCACTAAGAAGCGAACAGAAACTGCTCAAGTCCAAGAACAGTAGGGTTGCAACTTTTGCAGGGCTCAAGATCTGTTGTCAAGGCACAAGGAGAAAACCACAGTTACTCACTTACCCCAGTGTAGTGGCTGCCCCTCTAACAAGAGGGACATTTCCCCCATTGAGCACCAAATGAAGTAGGGGGCTGTATTGAGTGTTGAATGAAAAGGACCTTCCGCGTCTTGAAATGCTAGACTCACACCCTGCATGTAAGGTGCTCACCCTCTGCAAGGCCCGGGAGCTGCAGATACAGCTCTTGCCTCTGAAGGCAGAGTGAACACACCGGGAGGTGGAATTGCTCGCTGCCTCTCTCTCTGCCAAGAATTTGCATGAGGTCAGATCCGCTCTGCTGCACACGGCCATGGAGAGGACCAAATGTGTCCCCCGGTGCCTCGCTTGGGGCTATCTCTTGGCAGGGTTGGTGGTCTGCCCGCCTTGGTGGTTTCTGCTGCATTCCAGAGTCATGGGTCCTCGGTCTCTTGGCCTGAGGTTGGTATTTCATGAACCACTGCCCTGGACTAAGCACTGCTCTTGTTGCTGTGGCGTCATCACACACCACCTCCCGCTCTCCCCCTCATGCTGTGGAAAACATGCTCTCCCATCCTCTCATCCTCAGAAATTCAGCTTCCTCTCCTTTCCTTCATTGCAGGTACAACTTGGATCCCTTTGCGAGTCACAGCGATGAGATACTCTGGCAGGTTCTGGAGAGAACATTCATGAGAGACACAGTAGGTCTCTGGGGCTGGCCGGGATGAGTCCGTTTCCCAGCACCAGTGCCCCAGACGCCTGGCTCAGGTTTAGATTTGGCCAGTTGTTTGTGGCACCACATATGTCAATCCTAATTGCTCCTTGTTAAAAGCAACAATAGACAGTATTTATTAGGCCACTGCAATGATTCAGTCAAGAGCGCTACGTGCATTGTCTCAGTTGGTCCTGACTACAACCCTCTGAGGTTGGTACTCCTGCCCCTACTTTTAGAGATGCAGAAACTAAGACTCAGGGTAGTCAGGTGTGAGTAGCAGAATGGAGACTTGACCCCAGGCCCATCTGACTCTAGACCAGAGGAAGTGCCCTACTGCTCTGCCAATAGCCTCATTTGCTTATTGAAGCAGATAAACTCTGGGAAGGTGAGAGGGCATGGCATGGAATGAACCATTTGTGAGATGGAACCCTGTCCTATAAGAGCTGCAGCTGGGGTCAGCGGGTGAGCGTGGCCACCTCTGCAGCCCAGAGGGAATTTTTTTTCCCAGGACTTGGTACCAAGGTGAGCATCGCCCAAAGCCACTCTGACTTGTCCTGCTAGATAAATCAGACCCTGTCTTTACCTTTCCTCGATGACCAGAAAACTCCATCCCATCTCCATTTTATGCATAGAAATAAGGATCCTGAAAGCCATTTACACTTGTTTGTGTTTCTCTGGAGCCATATGTGCATCATTTGTCCTCTTTTGGCAAGGTGTCTACGGGGTTCGATGAATCGCACTGTGATTTTAAATTATGAATGACTGCCTACTCCTTGGTCTTTCCCTGGTGCCTGTTCGCAATATTGAAATGATTGTTGTTTTGCACTTTCTTTTCTGCAGTAAAATAAAGCCAGCCGATAAATGCAAGAGAAGGGGGCAATCAATATGGAGGATACAGGACAATTTTATAGATCATCAGCACAATATGGCATTCTCTGTGTTCTATAGGTAATGAAACTCCCAGAAAAATTATAGGCAGAAGTCACAGAAAATGGAGAAAACTTCTCAGTAGGGGAACGTCAGCTGCTTTGTATGGCCCGAGCGCTTCTCCATAATTCAAAAGTAAGGAAACAACGTGGAAAATGGATTGGTCCAATTTTGGATATTTCCTGCAGCGCCACTCAAGCCAGGAGGTAGAGCCAGGCGTTTGTCTTTCAATAAAGAGAGAGCAATTGGGCCATTTAAAAACCGATCACTTTTTCTTAAGACAAAGTTGTGAGGGGAAAAAATTGAAAAATAACCGCCATTTACAGCAATAGCACCTGCCTCCCCTGGGCCTTTCCCCGGGAGGTCTTGCTTAGGTATTATCTCTGTCCTCCTAAGTCGTTTGGGTTTGAGAAATCTGCCTCTCAACTTTTCCCCTTTGTCCCTGAATGATTCTGAGGCCTGATAAACAGTACTCAAGATACTAAAGAAGGCCTTCAGAATGCCAGGATATAAGGTCTGTAAAATTTATACTCATTTTTCTTAGTGACTTAGCCATCTTTGCTTACTGATTTCAGAGAAGGGATTGCTGTTGCTTTAGAAATCCCATTCTCTGAACCCGGATCAAAGTGTAACCCATCGTGTGTGCTCTCTACATGTGCTAATGACAGGGAAGGGAGCAAGCATGCATTCAGTCCTGACTGTGGCACTACACAGTACTGAGTGGTTGATGTGTTGTCTTTGCATTTCGTGTTCATGATAAGGTGTAACCCCCTTTTACAGACAAAGAAATGGAGCCTTGGGAAGTCAAGTAATTTAGCCAAAGTCAAGCAGAGTTAGAGCTGAACTCAAGCCCTCTGAATGGCAAACCAGTACTGTGGCAGGCAGAATAATGGCCCCCCCAATGATGCCCATGTCCTGATACCCGGAATCTGTGAACATGTTACCTTACCTGGGAAAAAGGGTCTTTGCAGATGTGATTAAGTCAAGGATCTTGAGATGGGGAGATTATCCTGGATTACCTTGGTGGGCCCAGTGTAATTACACAAGTCTTTATAAGGGGAAGAAAGAGAGTCAGAAAGAAAGAAGAAATGCAACAATGGAAGTAAAGGTTAGACTGATGCCAGAAAGAGGCCACGAGCCAAGGAATGCAGGCAGTCTCTAGAAGCTGGAAAAGGCAAGAAAACCATTTCTTCTCTTGAGCCTGCAAAAGAAATGCAGTCCTGACAGGACTTTGGCTTTAGGACTTCTGACCTCCAGAACTGTAAGATAATAAATTTGTTTTGTTTTGAGCCTCTAATTTGTGCAAATTTGTTATAGCAGCAGTAGGAAACATAACAAGTACTGTTATTATATCTCATGCTAACTCATGTAGTACAGTAGATAAAGACCATGGGGCATTTCTTCTCTGGTTTGTAGGGTTAGAATAAACAATTCACAAAAAGGGGAGCAAAGAATATACAACCTTTTTTCTCCAGCAAGTCCCTCTGAGGAAGATGAAGGTGGTGTGATACGACTTTTATTCTCTTGTTCTTTTTCTAACTTTCTGAGATGGATACTTAGCTCATTACTTTTCAGCCCTTCTTTTCTAATAAATTGAGGTAAGACTATAAGTTTCCCTCTAGGTATAGCTTTGGCTTGGTGTGACTTTCACAATGCTCCTTCCTCAACAGATCATTCTCCTTGATGAAGCCACTGCCTCCATGGACTCTAAGACTGGTACTCTTGTTCAGAGCACCATCAAAGATGCCCTCAAAGACTGCACTGTGTTGACCATTGCCCACCGCCTCAACACGGTCCTCAACTGTGACCGCGTCCTGGTCCTGGAAAACGGGAAGGTGCAGGAAGTTGGCGTCACCTCTCCAGAGGCTTCAGTGGTTTGGGCTCTGTGGTGGGTGGATATTTTCTGACAATTTCAGCTCTCCTTCTCTGACTTTCAGGTGGTCGAGTTTGATAAGCCTGAAGTTCTTGCTGAGAAGCCAGATTCTGCGTTTGCGATGTTACTAGCAGCAGAGAACAAAGTCTGACTATAAAGGTCCCCATAGGGGCCACATCAGCTGATTTTAGAGGAAGAGGAGGCTGTGTGAGATGAGTCAGCTGTGCCTGCAGGGGGAGGGGCCGTTATCTCAGGGGGCAGCTCTGGTCCACCATCCCTCCCACGCCTGGAGCACAGGCAGAGCTGGGGTGGAGGTTGTTTCCTTGCCTCGCCCAGCACATGCCTCTTGACCTCACTTGGAGGGCATGGGTCTGGTCCTAGATGATGAACAGAGGCAGAAGAAGCTTGTGGGTTAAAAAACTGCCCCTCACCTTCTAAAACCCTAACCATCCCTCATGTGTCCTTATCATTACCACCTCAGTGCCTGGGAGTGGAAGCATTGTAACTTTCAGTTAAAAACTGGTCAAACAGAATGGAAAAATGCCTAAGGATGGACTTTGTAAAGGTTTCCTGCCTTGTTATCAGAAGGGAAAAGAGCAGAGTTTTCTTCCTGCTTAACTCCTATTCACATCTATTTGGAGTGTGTGACAAGCAGTAACTACACAGATCTGTAGCATGAAAGATTGATTACAGTGTTTGGTGAAATTTTTTAAAAAAAAATCATATCGTATGTCCCATTTGCTCTATTAGAATAAACAGGGAAACAAAATGTTGGAGTTTTTCTGTAAATTACATTTTTATGTCTTCTATATTGGTCATTAAAATGCAGTAGGAAATTAAACTACCCTGAAAGGTTGCCTTGCAATTATTTTGCTGAAGATATTCCAGTTTCTGTACTATTTACTCTTGCAGACCCTCTTTGCTTTCTCCATTGACTCAGTAACAAACCTCCACAGCATTTCCCAAATAAAACCTTTCTTTCCAGCCTCAAAGTTTGCTATGACGGAGGCAGTAAAGACATAGTCCCAGCAGCCCAGGAGTGAGTGGCATGGGGCAGCCGTGGCCAGTGAAGCCCCCGCCCCACCCCTTCTTAGTCTTGGTCCCATCCTTCACCCTATCCATCCAAACATGGAGGAAGGCAAGCCTGGCACATAGTACTCAAGAATGAGTGACATGAGTGCATGACACCATGATGAACTCATCCTGGCATGTACCTGCCGTCTCCCTACTCCCAGGGTATATTTACATGTTAAGGGTTTAATCTGGAGAGGCTGAGATTTAGGGCACACAAGCCATCCACTAGCATCTCAAAGGCTGGGTTTGTGGCGTGTGCTTCCAACAAATCAGTCTCCAGCTCTCCTCTGGCCAGGCCTGGGCAGGTGTCTGCAGGACCAGAGGTGAAGCAGGCACAGCTGGCTGCAAGTAGAGCTCCCCGTCTGGTGACCGTTAAGGCCCTGGCTAAGGTAGCTGGGCAGCAATTCTGCCATCAGCAGAGGGCACAGAGCAAGAAGGATGTGGTTGAAAGGCCACGAGTGAGGGGGCTCCGTTCACGGCAGCTCCATGCCAAGTTCAGATCTCCCTGTGAAGGGACACAGTGCATCTTAGGACGGTTCACTGTCCTGACCTGATTCTTGCCTTATCACAGTATGTGAGGCTGATCTGAGGTCTTCAAATCCGCATGCACTGGGCTCTGGAGCAGCTACTCCAGGCTGAGTGTGGCCTTCACTTTGATGGATGGATGTCCAGTGACTCCGTGTGGCAAGCAGACCAGGCAGTCTGTGCTGCTCGTGGAAATCCATGCCAGCTGTGTGATGGAGGAGGATGCTCTGTTTTCTACCAACCCAGCACCAGCCAGACAATCAGTCTATGATTTCAGGAAGGTGTTTCCAGGAGGGCAGGAGGGCGCCAAGGCTACGAAGATCCCTGTGGCTCATTCAGACGCACTAAAGTATGAATCATCTCCTGCTGCTTGTTTTTGCCCATGCTCCCCTTGGCTTGTACTGTCCAGAAGAGAATACCAATCCTGACTCACCCCTGTGATGTGCCAGGCACCGTGATAAGCATTTTTACATGAGTAATTTCATTGACTCTCCACCTCACAGCAGGAGATGGACGCTTCTATTATTCCCATCTTCCAGAGGTAGAAACTGAGGCTCACTGAGGTTAGTAGCTTAGCTATAGATGTACAAAAGGAAAAAACAGAGGCAGGATGTGAACCCTAACCAGTCTGACTCTAGCACCCTGCTCCTAACCCCTCCACAAGAGCCCCTCATGCCCATCCCGCTCATCCTGTAGCAGGGACAGTGATGGTTGTCAGGATGGCACCCAGCAAAGAGTGACTTCCGGAAGGATGACTGTTGCTTGCATGTGCAATGACATGCATTGGTCTCAGGGAGCCCTCCCCTCCCACCCCTATTGTCACTGAAATGTTGGCCAGGGAGAAAGTATGTTGAATAATAATAACCAATGTTTAGCCAGTACAGGCAGACCTCGGAGATTCTGCAGGTTTGGTTCCAGACCATGGCAATAAAGCAAGTATTGCAATAAAGTGAGTCACACTTTTTTTTTGGTTTCCCAGCGCACATTAAATTTATATTTGCACTACACTGTAGTCCACCAAATGTGCAAGAGCATTATGTCTAAAACAAAGTACATGTCTTAATGAAAAAATATTTTATTACTAAAAAATGCTAACCATCATACAAGCCTTCAGTGAATCATAGTAACATTAAAGGTCACTGATCACAGATCACTATAACAAATACAGTAATAATGAAAAATTTGAAATATGGTGAGAATTACCAAAGTGTGACAGAGAGACAAGAAGTGAGCAAATGCCGTTGGACAAATGGCACTGAGAGACTTGCTCGAGGCAGGGCTGCCACAGACCTTGGATTTGTAAAAAACGCAGTATCTGTCAAGTGCAATAAGGCAAAGAGCAATGAAGTGCGGTGTGCCTGTAGTCCTCAAAACACAGACTGAGTTCATCGAATCCTCACCATATTGCTGTGGGGAAGGTACCAGTGTTACCTTCATATTACGGATGATGACACTGGGGCACTGAGAGCCCCTGGACCAACGTCACACAGAGAGTGAAATCTGAATCCAGGCAGACTGGTGCTGGAATGTGTGCTCTGCTGGAAACCTGACACTCTCCAGGTGAGAAAGAGCCCAGTGTTCAGAGCTGTAAAGCCTGTGTCAGGATTAGGCTCAGTTATGCCGTGGTAACAAACAGCCTCACAGCTCAGTGGTTTATTTCCCGTTCACATGACATGTCCACCATGGGTTGTCTGTGCCTGTGCTGTTTATCTTCTTCATTCTGCAGCCCAGACTGGCAGAGCAATCAGAAGTGCCACGTGCCACTTCACCACATTTCATGGGCAACAAGTCACATGGCCATTCCTGAGTTCAACAGGGAGGTGAGGCATGTACTCCACCTGGGGGGGTTGGGGGGCATGACAAGGCACATGGTCAAGCTTGTCCCTGCAGGGAGTTGTATAATCCACCTCTTGGGAGGGACAGCAGATATTTTGAACAACATTACAACCTACCACAGCCTGGGTTTGGGTGTTAATTTTGGCACTGAGTGGCTGTGTGATCTGGGGAAAGTAGCTTGCTCTCTCTGAGCCTCCATTCCCTTATCTGTAAAATTTGGGGGTTTGGACTGAGTTCTTTTCAGTCTTGACTTTCAATACAGGAGGAATAAAAAGGAGATATGGGGGCTTCCCTGGTGGCGCAGTGGTTGAGTGTCCGCCTGCCGATGCAGGGGACACGGGTTCGTGCCCCGGTCCGGGAGGATCTCACATGCCGCGGAGCAGCTGGGCCCGTGAGCCATGGCCGCTGAGCCTGCACGTCCGGAGCCTGTGCTCCACAACGGGAGAGGCCACAACAGTGAGAGGCCCGCGTACCGTAAAACTGGAATTTGGACTTCCAAGGGGATTATAGTGAACCCTAAATGTAATTAAACATTTTTGTAAATGTTAACTTTGTAAAGTAACTTGAACAAGGTTTAACTGAGTTCTGACTCTTCCTTTAGTGTCTACTTTGATGCTCATTAGGACATTAGAAGGACTTGGAAATTTTTATTCTCACTTTATTTGGTGCCCCGGTTTTGCTGTCTTCTCTTAATCTGCCTGTCTATTAGGTGATCATACGTTCAATGTTATGACTTAGAACTTCTCAAATATCCTTTATTAGGTGCCAGCAAAGAATAGAATAAGCCACCAATAAGCATTGTTATTATAAATTAATAACAAATTGCCCGTGTCATGCTTCAGAACGGCTGATCTAGAGTGGGGATGGCAAACTACAGCCCATATGCCAAATCCAGCCTGCCTGTTTTTATACATAAAGTTTTATTGGAACGCAGCCATCCTCCTTTGTTAATGTATTACCTCTGGCTACTTTTTGGCAGAGCTGAGTAGTTGCAACCAAATGCATGTCCTCAAGGCTAGAAATATTTACTCTTCTCCCTTTACAGAAAAAGTTTAGGCATTGCTGTGTAATGCAATTCAGGTCAATGAGACGTAAGAGGGAAGTCAGCTGAGGGTTGGAGGGTGGCTTCTGGAAAGCGTTCTCTCCCGTGGCCTGGTGTGTGTGTGTGGTGACTGAAGCTGCGGCAGCCACCTTGTGCCCACGGAGGAAGTAGAGAGATGGACGGAGCATAAGTTCCTGCTTAAGACATTGAGCTGCTGTTTTGCCGACGCTGAAGTCACCCCACCTCTTGTCATGTGAGAGGCTGCATTTTCTTTATGGTTTAGACCAGCTGGAGTTGACTTACTGTTACTTATGGCCAAAAACATCATGAACGATGCAGAAGACAGTGACATCCTCCTTCCTGGGAAGATGCTGAGCCTGACCCGAGGAAAAGCAAACCTGGGTCCCTGCCCTGGAGTCACACCCATTTTCTCTACCTTAGAAGTGGCCCAAATGGGCACTAGTTCACATCCAAGCAAGAAGGACTTTCTAATTCTCATCTCCTGCCAAAGCTTCATGCCACATATGAATATTTCCCTCACCTTCCCTCCCTGCTGCTTGAGATCAGAAGGACCCAGAAAGAACTCACAGGTTTTATTCTTGCTATTCAAGTGAACAGATCTGAAATCAGCCAAGAATTGTTGGTCAAAATGCGAAATATTCTTTGCTAGGAGTTGGAGTCACTTTGGCCAGAAAGCATGATTTAAAATGAATTAAAAAGCACAGGAGGTCAGTTTGGGGTCAGATGGACGATCAAAGAAACCACTTTTCTTTTGGCCCTTTGTAGAAGGTCACCTCCGAGTGAGGCTAAATCGGGCACTAAAACCTTCAAATACATGCTGATTTCCATGGAGAGGGTCTGCCTGCCGGACTTCCCGATGTGCATGTTCATGGCTTCTGCTGAAAGCCTTTCCCTCTGGTGGGACTGGCATTAAAGGGCCAGACCCAGGCTGTTTCTACAGTTTCAGCAAGAAACACGGAGACAGCCAGGCTGATCTTTACCCTCAGCTCCAGGAGTCTCTGGCAAAACTCACACCCAAAGGAACCTCAATTTGGTTTGTGGCTATTGTTTATATTTCTTTAAAACATTTTTTATTATGTTAAAAGACATGTAACATAAAATTTACCACTTTAACCACTTTCAAGTGTACAATTCAGTGGCATTAAGTACATTTGCATTGTTGTGCAACCATCCCCATCACCCATCTCCAGATCCTTCTCATCATTCCAAACTGAAACTCCATAGCCAGTGAAAAATAACTCCCAGTTCCACCCTCCCCCCAGCCCCTGGTAATCACCATTCCACTTTCCGTCTCTGTGAATATGACTACTCTTGGCAACTCATATAAGTAGATTTATACAGTGTTTTTCTTTTCGTGACTGGATAATTTCTTAGCATAATGTCTTCAAGGCATGTGTCAGAATTTCATTCCTTTTTAAGGCCATCCTAATAAGCGTGAAGTGGTATCTCACTGCGGTTTTGATTTGTCCCTGATGTTTAGTGACATAGAGCATCTTTTCATGTGCTTATTGGCCTTGCATTTCTTTTAAAGAGAAATTTGCAGAGCATGTAAGAATCTTAACAGAAGAAACAGTCTTCTACCACCTTGCAAATTCCTTCTCTGATATAGTGTCTTGAACGAATATTCTCATTGTTTCAGAATAGGAACAGGAATTTAGAGACTGTAATTATCAGCTGTGGGCTAAACACCCAACATGTGGCATATCATTAAGTATTTAAAGCAACTCATTAAGTCTTCCTGTTTGTTCAAGGAGGTTACAGGATCCACCCAAATGGTAGACAGAGGAAACAGGATTTGTACTCAAGAGCCCACTCAGTTCAATCCCTCCGCTCTAAAGACTAGGGAGCTAAAGCCCAGAAAGTCTAAAACTGGTCTGAGTTCATCTGAAGAGTAGGTGGGAGGGGGGGACTAGGATCCTGAATTCCAACTTGATGCTGCGTCCATGACGCCACACTGATTGATGCACAGACTGTGCTCAAAAAGATCGACGGTGGCCCAGTTCTGTGACCTGAACCATAAAAGAAATAAAAAATAATAGTTCTTTCCTCCAGGAAGCTTATAATATTACTGGGGAAGTGACTTAAAAGTGCGCGCCTGCCGATGCAGGGGATGCGGGTTCGTGCCCTGGTCCAGGAAGATCCTACATGCCGTGGAGCGGCTAGGCCCGTGAGCCATGGCCGCTGAGCCTGCACGTCCGGAGCCTGTGCTCCGCAACGGGAGAGGCCACAGCAGTGAGAGGCCCGCGTACCGGAAAAAAAAAAAAAAGTGCCAAAGAGCGTACAGTAAAATGCCAGAGGATGGAGTGTAACATTAGACGTGAGCTCATTCATCCATTCTTTCATTTATTTATTTATTCATTCTTTAAGTATTTTATGTGATCATTCACTCTTTTGATCCTTCCTTCCATTTAAAAAAGGGGAAAGTGAATGAAGTTTGGAAGCGGTGAGAACGATTCTGAAAACAACCGACAGTCCCTGTAGGACAAGTAGGGGCCGCTAAGGCAGGAGACTGGGAAGGGTGATCCTGGTTGGGGAAATCATCCAAAGACCTCGGGTGAGGATGAGGCCTGGTTGAGGGAGACAGCAGGTGACTGCCTAGCTAGCACTGAGAACTGTTTGGAAAATTGTCAGGGGCTTCAATGTCTGCATCTATAAACACGGGTGGAGACCACAAATGGCTTGGATGTAACTGGATATAGTTTGTTGTGGAACCAATTAGGGCAGGTGCTGGGAAAAGCCCATTAGCAATCCAGGGAGTCTGGCTAAGGAAAGCAGGGCCTCGGACAATCCCACTGCCACAGAGCCAGTGGAGCCAACAAACGATGGGAGGACAGAGATGGGTTGGTTCCGCCACATCACCCCCCATCCCCAGGGCAGGATGCATGTCCTGAGGACAAACTGCCAGGGACATGCAAGGGTCACATTCACCAGCCTGTATCGTGCATGCTGCCCTCCAGCGGGAAGCTCTCTTCCGGGCCCTCCGTGGAAGGGAAGCCAAGTTCCCTCTGACGCATCCGTTTCCTCGGCATGTCTCTTTGTTTCTGGAATAGGTAAGTCTGAGATGATCTGCACAGCAGGACCATTTAGGAAATGATGAGGCCACCCTGTGCAGAAAGCACATTTGGCTTGGCAACCAAAGGGCTTCTTTGGTAAGTGGTGATAACGGTGCTACAGCACTAATCTAATTCCTCAGTTTTCTCTGACGTGGGGATTTTAGAGCCAGGTATCCTCACTCTAAGTGGAGGCAACATGTTAATATCAGGATAGACAAACTGAAGGACAAGGCCTGTGCGGGAGAGAAGCAAGCCTGGGCCCCGGTCTTCTAGGAAACGCTGTTGGTGCTCTGCCCGGATCCCTCTGGGCAGTGGGATGTGTCAGCCTGCTCTCGCTTCCAGAGGGCTCTACCGTTACCTCTTCTTCCCAGGACCACCTTGGGCTACTGGAGCCACTCAGCTCACACAAGGAAAGGCAGAAGAGCCTAGAAGTTTACGTTCTTCCAGGGCAGCTCTGAGCTGATAGGCCAGCTCCCGAGTCTCAGGGTGGACTCTTCAGAAGTGTAACACACACTTGCAAGTTCCCCTGCGGGATTAGGTTGAAGGGAGTCTGTACAGGACTTGGTCAGAATCTGGACCTCTCCCCTTCCTTGCCCTGCTTTCCCTCAGCATTTACAGATTTTCCCTGGGAGCACTTCCTTGATAAATTACTAGTATATAAATCCTTATCTCTGGGTCTATTTCTGGGAAAGCCTACCTAAGACAGAAGGTCAAAGAAATCTCAGCTGAAACCCAAACCCATCATTTTCAAGATCTCAGCACCTCTTGGGGGACCATTACCCACTCTATTCTTAGCCCAGGACCTAGGCAGTTTAGATGATGCTGACTCACCAGCTATCTCCTGGGGTGGGCCTGGGATAAGAAGAGGCCAATCAGAGAGTCACACCTCTGTGGTGCTGTGAGAGGTGTGTGGTGGGCACGTGACCCAGGCTGGGTCAGTCAGAGTCAAGCCCAAGACTTTAGCTGGAACTAAGGGGGAAACAGGGAATTCTCCTGCCTGGATGGGGGGAGGGAACCACAGACCTCTTTAGCTTCCAGCTTCCAGATGCCATTTTTGATATCTCAAGGAGAGCATCTGCCTGAGAAAGAAGCCAACACAGAAGAAAGCAGAACTGAGAGATGGGGAAGATGTTACCATGTGCCCTGGGCATTCCTCATCTCTTTTGGGTAGCTTGGTCTCTGTTGGGGATTTGTTGCTGATGGGGTACTGACTCCTGGTGGCCCCGGAGCTTCCCAGCCCCCAAACTACCTGCCGTGCCAGAGCTATACTGTGTTGTGCCCTGAATGGGGAGAAGGCCCCTCACCAGAAGGCTAGGCTAGGAGCCAGATGCTCTTTCAGGCCCAGGCCTCCGCTGCACGAAGCCTCCTCCTACAAGTCAGTCCCAGGGGGTCTCCTGCTCTGTTACACTCTCCTACCAGAATCTTGAAGCACAGAAATAAGAACACATTTATTTAGTGCTTGCCACATGCCAGACATTGTTTTATGAGTTTTGCAGGATGACCTCACTCACTTCTCACAAGAGCACAGCTGGGATCCACGTTTCACTGAGGCCCAGGCAAGTAAAGTTACTTGCTCAAGGACCCTGCATTTTAAAAGTGTCACTGAGTTTTTTTCAATGATTTTACATCTTTAATCTCCTTTTATTGTCACAACAGTTTCCTGAATTAAAAAAAAAAAAAAAGCATAAAAAGTTGAAATAAATTGCCTATGGTCAGACAAGGACTCTCAAGTCAGAGTTCACTCACAAAAACATGGAAGTTCAGGGGCTTCCCTGGTGGCGCAGTGGTTGAGAGTCCGCCTGCCGATGCAGGGGACACGGGATCGTGCCCCGGTCTGGGAGGATCCCACATGCCGCAGAGCGGCTGGGCCTGTGAGCGATGGCCGCTGGGCCTGCGAGCCATGGCCGCTGGGCCTGCATGTCCGGAGGCTGTGCTCCGCAACGGGAGAGGCCACAACAGTGAGAGGCCCGTGTACCACAAAAAACAAAAAAACAAAAAAACAAAAAAAAACATGGAAGCTCAGAGTTGGAGGGAATTTCGGAAACCATGCAATTCCAGCTGCTCATCTAACTGTGGGGGAGACGGAGAGTCAAAGGAGAGAGAGGTCTGCCTGAAAGCAGGTTGGGGTCTGGAGTCTTAATCTTCTCAGCTCTTTTATTCTACCGTGCTCCTCAGAGGGGTGTGCCTCTCTCTCTCTCTCTCTGTCTTTGTCTCTCTGCAACTCTCTCTCCCTTTCTCTCTCTCTCTCTCTCTCACACACACACACACTGCGCCTGCCCACTGTCTCAGAAACTGCTCATCTCCACCCTCACCCTCCAACCCCCTAACCTGGACGACCTCCCTCTAAGTTCAGAAAGAGCAGGTGGTCTGTGCTAGCCACGGTCCCTCTGATAAGCTAGGTAGAGTTTCAGCTCAAACCCGGATGGCTTTATTTCCCCCCAGAAAGTGTCCTCAGTGTCCAAGGGAGTTTAAGGTATAATTTTTTGTGAGCTGAGGTGGGAGGCAAGTATATTATGGAGGGACCACCATCCCGGGGGATGGTCAGAGCTCCTGTGTGCGACAGGGCTGCTGTGAGGACTCTGGTCTTCCTCTGCCCCAGACCATGAGCGTCTGGGAGAGCGAATGGGAGGAAGATGGGAGTGGAGTGCTTGAGCAGCCAGCCAGCCAGGCCCATGGGCTGCCACTAATGCAGAAAAACATGGAAGGAGGCCACAGCCGAGGGGAGTTCATAGTCAGAAAGAGAAACCCATGCAAATGAAAAGTATCACCTGAACTTGGGAGGTAATGAAGAAAGTGAGTCAGCAGAGGCAATGCAAACTCCAACCACTAAGCCAAGCCTCTCCCCTCTCTCTTCTGAAAAGCTACCACGTGTGCATTGATGTATATCTCCTGAGTCGAAGTCGGCAGCACAAATAAGATTAATGAGGGCAATAGCACGGAAATGCATTATATTAATAGACTCAAGCAGAAAACAAATGAAAATGACTTTCATGAATGAGTCCAAGCTAGGAACAAAAAGAAGATGCAGAGGACAATAGGAGGTGTTGGGGGGCAGGGGTGTAGGGGAGGGGAGGAAAGACATGGAAAATGATTGCCAAAAATTATTTCTTTGAAGCCATTGGTGACAGCAGCCCCAGAGATGAGCTATCTGATTAAACTGAAACATTAAAACATAGTAGGATTCAAGGGATTGGCACCAGAAAGGAGAATGAGGGTGAGAGAAGAGGAAAAGTTGAAAATCGAGAAAGTGAAGAGCATGATGCTACAAAATTGGGTTTTGCACCTGTGTGCACAGTAGAGTACCTGGGGGCAGAGTTCCTGGAGGAAGGCGGGGATGTTGGTAGATGCAGTGGAGAAGCACTGCTCCGTGGACTCCAGGCACCTGCCTGAAGATGGAGATCTCCTGTATGTTGGTAACCACACTGCAGAAGAAGGCCAGGGACCAGTGAGATCTGGGCAGTGAGTAGCATTTCCGAGGAAAGATGGACATAACAAGAGTGTTTGGAAGGCTTCATGCTTAACAATTTCCTGTGTGTTACTGGGAGCCAGGGCATGGGATCTCAGGCTGGGCAGTGTGAGTTGGTGACTTCCCCCCAGTTGTGCCCATCTTCCTCATCTGGTGAAGAAAAGCCAGTGGCAACTTTAGCTCCTACCTGTAGCAGAGTCAGTGGTCTCACCAAACATTCTATTGGCTCCTTCCCCACCCCCACCATTCCCTTGCTATTACAAGGGGAGTTTTGCAATTCTCTTGCAATGTTGGTTAATAGGCTTAAATGGAAAGGATACAAGTCAACATGGACTCATCATGGAAAAACCAGTGCAAAGCCCTCCAGTCGTCTCTTCCACTGTTTTGGCCACATTCGAGATGCCATTCCATATGGTGGAGGCTCCAACATCCTGGGTTCCTAAGTAACTATGTGAAGAAGAATCCTCCTTCTCTCCCTACTCCTATCACCAGCTGACCTGAATGGAACACGTGGTATGAGCAGTATGAGAAAGAAATAAGTTTCTGGGATGTTAAATAAGAAGATGCAGTAGAAGAAGTCTTATTGCATTGGGTTCAAAAGAACCATGAGAAAAGCAAACAGCTGAAGTCCAGAAGCTGAGGTGTGTGTGTATGTCAGGGGGCGGTGATCAGGAAGACCCTGCAAAGGTGGTAGCCCTTTGAACGGGGCTTTGGAGGAAGTGTACAGATGTATCAGGTAAAAAAGGCCTCAAGAGAATGCAAGTCAAAGACTTGAAGAAGATTAGAATACCTTCTGTTGGCTTCTCTATTGGACTAACTTATCTGCTACAAATCTTTTAAAGTTTTCTCAGGCATTGCTCTTTCCTGAAAGCCTTTCTCACCTCTACTCCCCTTCGTCATCACCCTGCACCACACACAGAGGCACACAGAGAGGAGAGGCAGGCCCTCCTCTCTGCCTCTGCAACATGCCAGCCCCATCACAACAGCGTTTTTTAATTTCTTGCCTGTATTCCCCATTGTGTTGGAACCACTTAATGTTGGGACTGCACTGTATTCCCAGAGCTCTGCAGAGGGCTTGACCCATAGCAGATACTCAAAATATTTTGAAAAAAGTAAACAAAAACAGGAAAAATAAACAATCATCTAATCAGAAAAAACTCAAGACTCCAACACAGACCTACAGAAATCTGGGTTCTATCTGGTTCCAGATTCTAGAACCAGAGGAGGAGGAGGGAGGGGAGGGCTACACGAGGCAGGAGTCTAGGGGCCTAGGAAAAGTGCAGTCCAGCCGGGAAAAATCAGTTGAACCAGGAGAGGACTGATCTTTAAAAGCAAAAGGAAGGCAACGATTCAATGTGGGAAAGTCATGGAGGAGCCGTGAGCTACTGACTTTGTTAAATCATTAATGATTGGTATTGGCCAGAAAATAGCATATCTCTTTCCTGTGATTTCTAATTTATCCAGGAGCCTCTCTGGCATTCTAAAATTTCTGTTAACTCATGTGTCTTCATGGTAAATTCCAAGTGTCACCATTCTTATTGATGTTTCTCCCAGTCTAAGACCTAATGCTGATTCCATGACTGGGAATCAGTAAATACTTGCTGAGTCCTTGCTCTGGACAAGATGCAGGGTTAGGAGTGGGAAGGATACCATGTAAACACGACATAACTGGGCTCTGGAGTAGTTACAGTCTAGGGGAAACAAACATGTTCTCCACCATCAAATGACCCTCAAGGTGACAGTGGGCTGCAGAGCAAGCCCAGCTAACATGAGGCATCAAGGTGGTCCAGGGACTGGAGGCAGGCTGGGCTGGTGCTCATGCTAGGGGGTTAGGACAGGAGAGAACCAGAATGAGAAAAAAGCTGTTTCCTAAGGAAAACAAGGATCAATACCAGGGACATCAACTTCTACACTCAAGTTCAAGGAGGATGCACAGAGCCAAAATGGGAGAACTATTGAAAAGTCAGAAGTCAAGAAGAGACTGGAGTAAACAGTGAGGAACAAGATGGGAAGAGAGAGAAGATCCCAATCACATTGCTGTGACTGGGCTGGAGGTCCCAATGCTTATTTTCATTGGTCATTAGCCATACCTTTTGTAGGTGGGTGGATTTGTTTAAAAGCTCAGGAACTGGATATTCATCTATGTAGTGCTTTAAGCCATGACCCACAAAGCCCAGTCCCAAGGTGGTTTTGAGGTCAAGACTCAACAATCAAGATTAATTTCAAAACAGGCACTCCTATGCTTGGCTTATATTTTTCAGACGCCAAGGAGGGCACATATAGACCTCAGCCATTCTTATCACATTCCTGTTTTCTCTCTCATCCTCTTTGCTCATGTACTACAGCAGCTCTGATTTCCCAAAACACACTGAAGAACTTTTTCCTCTAAGCCCCACCTCCCAGACCTCTTGTATTTCTCTCCCCCTTCCTTTCTCCAGGTTCTCTGCTACCAAGTCAGAAGAGCTGCTCTGCTGAGCAGTGCCCTTCTCAGAGGGTAGAGAACAGGCCCAGCCAGAATGTTCACGAGTGGGGAGGGGATCAAGAATGACTGGGACCATTCACCTTCTAAAATTATATCCCATCACATGTATAACAGATCACAAAATGCTGAACTGTGCAGCACGTGCCAAGCGGAGGCCTAAGGATCTGTGTGCAGGCTCAGACAGAATTTCCTGTCTGTTGTGGAACATCACAGAGATTTCCTGGGCCAGTGCTGTGGGGTGTCCCAGAGAGAACATTCCATGTCCTTTCAGGGCAAATAAAGTTTCCCAGTCCATGTCGAAACTTGGAGGATGTCTCCCTGTACCTTTGTGATGCTCTGGACTCCAAACATAGGTTTGACCCAGCATTTCATGGTTGATTTCCCCCCTCACTGCTTCTGCATCTTCAACCAACATCATTAAAGGCCTGTGCTTTGATGGAAGGGCACACCTTAGATTTCCCAACTATAAAATGATCCTGTTTTATAACACTGCAGGCTCTGTGTCACTTGAATGCCTCTCAGTCCCGGAATCAATCCTGCTCAAGCCAAGTTGTTGGAAAAAAATCCTCCCCAGCCATTTTCCGTTCATTTCAAATGTTGAGTTTCCTGACATAATTGCCTGGTCCTGGGGTGTTGCTGACGCTCCATCTCACAGCTGGAGGAGATTGGTAGCATTTCCTTATAGGTAGGAGCAGGGCAGGATGCTTTGTTCCCTCACAGGCAGCAAAATATTCTTTGTTTGTGAAGTGTGAATCCTCTAGGACTTAGCTTAATCCACACACTGCCCTTGAAATGGGAGAACAGGAATTCAAAGTAGGCCCCGTGACAGCCAATTAACCAGTTTAATGTCCACTTCAGCCCACAGCCTGGGCCTTTGGGAGGGCTGTCCCTGAGGAGTCCTAACCACGGATATTTCTAGGTGGCCGAATATTCCCTCGCCAACATCCCTCCTGCCTAACATCCTGGTCATCCATCCCATCCCCGACTTCTTCCCTGGACACAACTCTGTGACAGGTGTGTATCCTGCCCAGGAGTTAGAACAGTACTTCCCAAAGAGTGTTCTCTGGAACCCTAGCCCTTCAAGATGAACTGTGAGAAAAGTGTTCCTCGGTCAAATATATTTGGGAAGGCCTCAGACTATGGCCCTTGGCTGGAGATTTACGGTGTAAGTTGGCTGTGTCTTCATTTGGGTTTTCCGAGAGCATTGACTGAGATAAAGTTTCCTGATTCCTGAAAGATGGAGAATGAAGGTGGGGAAGTGAGACAGGGAAGGATGAGTAATAGGGCCAGTGACCCCTGTGAACTGAAACTTGATTCCACTGGGAAATTTTGCAGCAGTGAGAATACTGGCCTGCTGTCTGCCCAAAAGGGCAGGGTGGGAGAGCTGGGTGGACACACACCACCTCTGTGGATCTTTGTCTGAAGGCTGCTCCTAAGGAGTGCTCATGCCTTCGTACTTCCTGCTGGTCCTGTGTTGTCAGGGTGGGCTCCAAGGGTCCAACAAAGACTTCAAGAACAGAAATGCAGGATCTGACCGTGGAACTAGGGTCAGTCGCCTGCGCTGAAGAGGCAAGGGTGTCGCTGACAGCGACTGCCGAAGTTTATTAACCCAGAATTTTTAAAACTTATTTGACCACAGAACTTTTTTTGTCCTCCAAGGAGTATCAATTCTTACACTGTGACACATTTTGGATAAACCTAGCTCAGATAGTTAGCAGGCAGATGTATAAAACCAAAAGCTGAATGAGTCGCTTCTGTTATAAGAATAACAGGCTCTCCATCCAGGACAGAGGATACCTGAGAGACGGGGGAGGCCTGAGGGGTTGTCAAGAGGGGCAGACTGAGCCCTCTTCCCTTGGGCGCAAAGAAGAAGTGGAGATCTCGGGTCAGCGGCCAAGGGGATGGAGGGACAGCGAGCTTCCCGGCGCTGTGCGCATCCTAACAGCATCGGGATTCTGTGTGCGTGTGTTGTGGGGTGGGGGGTATTGAGGGAGGAGACATTTGTCAGAAGGCTGAAGTTCTAGCTCTGAGACTGTGTCATTTTCATATCTTCACCATGATGCTAGCTCCAGGATTGGAGGGCAGGAAGAGGAGAAAGCCGGGGTACTCCTTCCCAATCTCTCTGCTTATTTGGTATCTCTGGGTCTCTCGGCACCCCTTGGGCAGCCTCTGCCATGATTTAGTTTCTGCCAGAAGCCCCAGCTTGTGAACTTCTGATCAAAGATGGAAGACTCATTTCTGCTCACAGCAGAACCCTCTCCCCCATTATGCATTTACTCACGGGCTCAGGGGAAACCTGCCCTTTTCACACAACTGGGGTGGAAGGAGGATAAGGGAGAGCAGTGCCCAGGGTCCTAAAGTCTTTGCCTGGTGTGGCAAAAGCCATCCTCTTTCTTCCTTCCTTTCCCACTATGTTAAAAATCCCACAAGAAACTCAGCCTGTGCTGAGATTGTCAACCAAGTCTCAAGCCTCCAGATTGCCAAGGAGGCAGGGAACTTCTTGGGCTTTTAACTCAAAGAGCTATGCTTTTCTGTTGATAAGAAATAATAATTGTCCTTTGTTCAAAGAGTCAGAAAAATGGATTAGCCCTACAGATTTGGTTTAAATTGATCTTCCAAAGATATATGGAGAACATGAAAGAAAAATCCCAGATTAATAATAAAAAGAACTAAGGCACTTGCCAGAAAAAATTTAAAGAAAACAAGCAAATGTAACTCCCCCAATCCCAGCAGCATTTCCCTTCCTGCTATCTATAGTATTCCTTATCCTAACAGAGCAGCCCTGGGTATGTAGTGTGGTTCCAGGACCCTTCTAACCAGTTTACCCAGCACCTTCTGATACTTCCCAGATGAGATATGCTCTTTTGCATTTTAATTCCCTCAAGAGACAAAATTCTGTGCCGGCTCCAGGGGAGACAAGTGCCTTAGGAACTGGGAAAGGAGGCTATGCTTGTCAACTACCCGTCTCTCTCAGATTCATTGCCTGCATTCTCTATCTCACTTGGTGTCGTAGGAAACTATATTTCCCAGACTCCCTTGCTCACTGGATGGGATGAGAGGAAGAGAAAAGCCAGGGTGTTTCTTCCCATCTCCCTCTGCTTACTGTGCTGTCTCTGGCAGTGGCTCTGTCTCCTCCATGGCTTTAGCTTCCACCAAACAGTCCCTCCCTCCAATGTCCCAGGTACTTCCTATCAGCCCCATATGGCCTTAGCTCCTACCTGGAAGCATGGCTTTTGGACCCTGCAAACCCATATTTTCCCATTGTCCTTCCAGCCCTCAGATGGTAATGACTTTTTGCCATTGCTAATTTCTGGCTCACCTCACTGTCCTTTGCTTGGCTTCTTGGCTCTTGCCTTACCTGTGTCACCAATTCCCCATAGTAAACTGCTTCTGTTTGGAAGACCTGGAGTGATTTCTGTGCTTTTGACTGGATCCTGGTTAAAATATTGGTCTGTCCTATGGGTTGGAGACCAGAAAGACCTCTATTGGCCTATGCTTTGAGAAGCTGATTCCCTTAACTGAGGACTGTGCTAAACAGAAGCCAGGCTGCAAGGAGCAAGGATTTGGGTCAACGTCACTATCGCACAGCAGCCACAGGGGCCCCTCAATGCCATAGTTCCCACAATTTCCCTCTACCCTCACCCAGAACATTCCAGGATTGTTACCATTACTTACTATTATTATCCTATTTTACAAATATGGAAATTAAAGCCTAGAGCGGTGAAGTCAATTGCCTAAGGGCAGTGTGGGGTTTGAACACAGGTAGGCTGACTCCAGAGCTTGTGTTCCTGACCGCTATACTACTCTGATCCCCTGACCTATTCTCCATATGGTCCCCCAAGTAAGCATTGCCCAAGGCCCCCTGTTTCTGATCTGCTCAGACCTGCCTTGGTTTCTTTTGACTTTAAATGGAAGTTGGACTAAAGAGAAAGAAAACATATGCCTGGTTTTTGCATCTTAGATGTCATTTGAATTCTAACCAAGATAAGTCCTTAATCAATTATTCTATGAAACAGCAGAAACAGCCCCCAGGTCCTGAATGCTTAGCTATAACTGTGAGGTCTGCCTCGTGGATAAAGATGGCCCCTCCAATCCAGCAGTAATGAGCCATCCTCCACGCCCTCTCACCATCTATATGAATGCTCTGAGGACATTTGCAAGATGCTGGGTGACATTAGGCGTGGACTCCACTCACAGAACAAGCAAACCTTGTTATTCCATGTGGGGATGGAGCCCTGACACTAGCCTCATTAGCAAATAATCTCTAAACAGCTGGCGACAACCATTGATGCAAACTCCTTTTCTTTCAAGAAGATTTTAGGTCATAGACAAAAGTCTGTGTCCCTGTCCATTCCCTGGGAACCAGGCTTTATTAAGAAAAGAGATAGTTGTGCCCAAAATTTCCTCAGATGACAAATTAACTAAGCTTTTAATAAACTGTGGCCTTGGGGATGAGGAGGAACTGGGTTATTCCCAGTGAGTCTGCTCCACTAATATTGTCTTGCAAAGAGTCCTGTGTGGAGTGACCGGGAAGGCACAAGGCACCTATGAGAGAAGAAAAGAATTTTCAGAGCTCAAACTGGGGCTGACCTGATTTCTTCCTGGGAGCTGTTGCCTGGTGCTGAGACTAGAAACACAAGAGTGAATATGTTTCAGGTTTTTATCACCGCCACCACCATCATCATCATCATCATCATCAATGACATTATCATCCTCAGCCCCAGACAACATTTATTAAGTCTGCTGTGTTAGGTACCTTGTGATAGTAGCCAAAAAACCTGGAACAATTAATTATGAAATTTGGTCCCACATCTGAACTCTTCAATCAATCAAATATCTATTGACCATTTTCTGAGTACCTGTGAGGTGCTGAACCACTAGTTCTCAAGCCTGGCTGTGCAGTAGAATCACCTGGAAAGCTTTATAATAGAACCTGGGCCTGGGCCTCACATCAGACCAGTTAAATCCAAATCTCTGGTCGTGGGACCTGGCATTTATTTATATTTTTTGCAAAGTTCTAGTGGAGACTTTAAAGTATAACCAAGGTTGAGAAGAGGTGTAAAAAGGAATGTGCTAGAAACTGTGGCAAGGTTAAAAAAAAAACCCTGACCTCTAAGTACTTACTGCCTAGTTAGAGAAATAAGATGCAGTTAAAAAATAATGAACGCGGGGACTTTCCTGGTGGTGCAGTGGTTAAGAATCAGCCTGCAAATGCAGGGGACACAGGTTCGATCCCTGGTCCAGGAAGATCCCACGTGCTGCAGAGCAACTAAGCCTGTGCACCACAACTACTGAGCCTGCACTCTGGAGCCTGCAAGCCACAACTACTGAAGCCCACATGCCACAACTACTGAAGCCCGTGTGCCTGGAGTCCATGCTCTGCAACAAGAGGAGCCACTGCAATGAGAAGCCCATGCACTTCAACGAAGAGTAGCCCCCGCTCACCACAACTAGAGAAAGTCCACATGCAGCAATGAAGATCCAATGCAGCCATAAATTAATTAATTTTATTTATTTATTAAAAAATAATGAATGTGTTAACTAATGAACCAAGACAAGACTCAAAAGAAAAGATGTTTCAAACTAGCACAAAACTGAGAGAGAGAAAACTTTCCAGATGAGTGGAAAGAAAAAAAAATTTCAGGAGGTGTGGAGATGAGAGTAATTTCAAGTATTCAGGAGTGCTTTGTGGGAGAATTGGAGCCTGAGAAGGGATTTAAGGAGAGTTAGCTAGCAGATGGATCATTACAAGCTGAAGTGATCTCAACAGTTCTAGAAAAGCAGGTTAAACTTGCTATTTTCTGGAAGTAGTCTCTAGATCAAGAATATATTAAATGGTGGGCCAGAGAGAAGATTAAAAAGGTAGGTCATGGGTTGGATTGAAATAGTCTTGATTGTGTTACACAGCAGATTTCTAGAACTTATTTGTTGTGTATAACTGAAACTTTTTACCAATTGAACATAGTGGCTGTAGTTAACAGTACTGTATTGTGCACTTAAATTTTTTTAATTTGTTAATAGGGTAGATCTCGTGTTAAATGTTTTTACCCACACATATGAAAGGACACAAGAAAAATTTTGGAGGTGATGGAGATGTCTGTTACCTTAATCGTGGTGATGGTTTCATGTGTATATGCATATACCCAAACTCATCAAATTGTGTATATTAAATGTGTATGTTTTTTGTATACAAGTTATATCTCAATAAAACTGCTTAAAAAAAATGAAAAGAAAGAAAATGGCCTTGACTGCAAGCTAAGGTGCTTGGCTTTTATCCCATAGATAATGGAGTAATTGTTGATTTCTGAGCAGAGTATCAAGATGCAGAGATTTTTAAATTTTTGTTCTTTGAGGTTTGGCTTTATATTTTATGTAATGTAATATAGTATGGACTGGAGTGGAAGGGAAAGAGAGGGCATTTAGAAGACTGTATTTCCTCAGGAATGAGAACTTGGACCAAGACAACGTCTGTTTAGAGAGAAGAAGATAGAAGAGATGTGTAGAAGAAAACTCAGTGGGCCCTAGTGACTGAAAGGATATTGGAGTTGCTGACTTGCATGACTCATTGGACGGTGGTGCTCTTAACCAAACAGGAGGACAGCCAACCTGGCATAGTGGAGTCAAAGGCAGCCAGCAAGGATTGGGAACAGTTGGCCTGAAGTTAAACTGTGGCTCAGTTACTTACAAATCAAATGAGCTTAGACTCTTTGAGCTTTAGTTTCCTCATCTGTATAGTTGGACTTATACTATCTGCCTTGCATGTTAGTTGGGAAGATTACAAATAATGCATATATATACTGCCTACTATAGGGCTTTGCACAGAGTAATAACTTATTTGTTGTTATTATTTTCAGTAGTATTATGAGACATAGAAGAAGATATCTGGAGGGTTGAGGCTGCATAATAAGTTGAGTTTTATTTTTTTTATTTTTTGTAATTTTATTCTTTTTTTTTTAACATCTTTACTGGGGTATAATTGCTTTACAATGGTGTGTTAGTTTCTGCTTTATAACAAAGTGGATCAGTTATACATATACGTATGTTCCCATATCTCTTCCCTCTTGCGTTGAGTTTTAGATGTTATACTTGCAGGATCTCTCGGTAGAAACGTTTCAGTAGTCAGTAGATAATATGAGCCCAGTGTTAAAGTTAGGGCCTGAAATAAAGATAGGAAGGTCATCTACATACAGATAACAGCAGAATCTCATGGAGGTAGATGAGATTGCCCAGAGAAATATATAGAATAAAGAGAAAGGGTATTCAAGAATGGGTTTGGGTTTTGTATCAGTCAGGACTCTGGTTACAAATGACAGAACCCCAACTCAACTGGATTAGGGAAAAAAATGGAGACAGGAGGAATGTTTATTGACTCCAGTAACCAAAGGCACAAGGAGAGGTACATATGGCTTCACACGTGGTTGCATGGTTGATTCTGGGTGCTCAAAGATGTCAGGAGGATCCTTCCTTCTACCTTCCTTCTGGATAGCTTCATTCTCAGGCATGTTGTCCCTGTGTTGTGGCAAAGGTGACCCTGAGGACTTACTCTGTTTGCTTAGTAATCCCAACAGAAAGGGAGTATGTCTTTCTCAACACTTACAGAAAAAGGAGCAAGGCTGCTTCTCATCAGTTCACTGGCCTTGTGCCCATCCCTGAGGCAATCACTATGACTTTGTCTGAGCCTGGGTCACACGACCACCCTTAGGTCTGAGGAGTGGGCTCAGACATGAACTGAAAGTCGAGAAGGGTGTTTGCCCAAAGAAAAATTGGGGGTGTTGTTAATCCACTAAAACTGAGGTCCACGGGCCAAATCCCTCCCCTTACAAGCCATTTTGTAAATAAAGTTTTATTGGAACCCAGCCATGTGTGTTTATGCATTGCCTATGGCTGCTTTTGAGCTACAGCAACAGAGCTGAGTCATCCAGAGACCTCCAGAGACCATCTGGCCTGCAAAACCTGAAATATTTACTGTCTTGTCCTTTACAGAAAAAGTTAGCCAACCCCTGCACGAAAATCTAAGCCCCAGGGACTTTTGTCTGTTATATCCACCTGTTGCATCCCCTGGGTTGGAGGAGTGCCTGACAGATGGTAGGCACTTAATGAATATGGTGGAATGAATGGATAAAGGGGAAGCGAGGACTGGATTGGTATAAAGACTGGATGCCCACTACCAAACCACAGAGAGCATCACCAAGGTCGGCTTGAGGGGCAAGAGGAAGAACAGAGAAGGAGAGGAGACCTCCTTGTGTGCCTGTCTCAGGAGCTCCATGAGGAGAACGGCTCAGAGAGGCAGGTCACCTGCAGGAAGGCCTGGGAAGAGGTCTGTGGATCTGGATGGGAAGAGGGAACTCAACATGGTGCCCTTCCCCAAAGTTGTTTTAGTGATGCAGCCAATTAAATGTGGATGGACAGGTGGAAACTGTTCATGTGTAACACATTTTGAGATTTGGGAGGAGAAAATAAATGCTCAGCAGCCCCAAGTCACCCACAGAAGGGTGAGGGCAGGTCTTGACAGGGAGGAGGCTCAGGTTCTTAAACAGCCTTCGGCCCTTGGGAGGGTCTCTTTCTCTCCTGGTCTCGGCTTAAGTTAACCCCTGAGTGCCCAGCCTGCCTGCTCTGACGTCCATCTTTCAAACTGCTGAGAAGCAGGCCACACCAGGTCCAAGATCACACATGGCTGGAAGGATCTGCTGTCCCCTTACAGACTAACTCACATTCCTCTCCAAGATCCAGAGCTCCAGGCTTTTCCTCATGGGTTAAACATCTTCTGAGACTTTGATATAAGCCCTGAGGGAATTGCCCTGTATGCGGTTTTAATTTCAAGCAGAAAGTATAAGAGCTGTTTATTCTTGTCTTTTTTTTCTTGAGCTTAATTCAAAGACCCCTTCTACTAACTTTATTGGTGTATATTAACTGATGTCCAAATCACCCAACTCAGTTTCAGTTGTATTTGAATCCATTTTAACATGTACAGGGTCCATTAAAGGCAGGAACAAGAGTTCCATTCCCCCAAGTGTCAGTTCCCTCCCAGAGGAATTCTTCCCATGCTGGTTTCTCTGTGCAGAGTCTGAAGTGAGCTAAGGTTAGTGAAGGAAGCATCCCGTCAGTAGGCGTCCACAAATCCAATTCCCCTCCTTTCCCAGCCCTTCCAAAATGGGCCTGGGAGGACCCTGATGCTTCCACTGGCCTTTGATTCCAGGAAGGGGGGCTGTGAAGGGGCCCCCTATTTAGATTCCCTTAAGGGAAAGTAGTCTTTGCATCAATTCCTCACCCGGGTTAGGGATCCAAGGACACCCTTGGGACGCTGTTTGAAATAAGCTTTTGCATTTAGACTTTCTTTAAGAAGAGTTGTTTAGGCTGTCATCCAAGGTAGGAAGGAGTTTGAGGTTTTATGAAGTCATTCCCTGGGAAGAGAGAAGACATTCTGCTGCTTAATGAAGGGCTCTCTCTCAAGGGTGCCATTATGCTTTTCTCACCTTGGCTGCTGGCAGCCGCTCGTGGGGCTGTGAGGATAAAAGCAGGGATTGTCAGTCCCTGTGTGAGGCCTGGCTTGTCCACCCCTCACTCTTTGACAGCTGACTCTTCTGGACAAAAATCAAGTCAGAGCCAGGCCCCAGTTTCCCAGGCCACACTGGACCAGTAAACATGGGAATTTGTTGAGATCCCCTCCCTCTCCTCAGCAGTCTGCAGCCCTGCACTCCCTTCCACCTGAAAGGCTCCTTGACCCGGCTGGTCCCACCCCACACAGAGTCAGTGTGAACATTCATTCATCTGTGAACATTCATTTGTGTGCATTTGTGCGTATTGAAAAATCAAAAGGTTAACCTGAGCCCCCAAGAAATAAAAAGGAGCTCAGTGAAGGTGAGCACGAAGGGTGGGGTTTGGAGACCTGTCTGGAGCAGTCTCAACTCCGAGGATCCTTCCGCAGGCCTGCGTGCCTAGCTTGCTGCCACTAGGGGCTGCTGTGGGCAAGGAGTAGATGGAGAACAGAGCGCTATTTAAAAACAGGGAGAAAGAAAGACAAAGCCGGGATTATTTCAGCTTGTGAATATTCTTGCAATTTCCGAGGATATGGGTAGTATGCTTGCCCCCCCTGCCCCCATTTAGCAAGTACGTGACTCCTTTCTCACAGAGTGGCCCTACCGGGGCAGCCTCATCGGAAGATTCCGTCTGGCTGATCCGGGCTCCGGGGGCCTTGTGCTGATACGCACAGGCTGCTGTGGCTGACATGGGCTGGGCTGGGCTGGGCTCGGGGCTTCATCTCCAACACACTGATAAGGGAGTAAGAGCTCTTCTGAGGGTGCAAACCTCGAGTAATGAACACGGAAGAGAGCAGGGTAGATTGGGGAGGCAAAGTGTCTTTTCCCTGGATTCTGTAATTCTCCACTGGGCTGAGGCCAAGATAAGGACCTATTAGTCTTTCAATTTAATCCAGGGCAACATTTATTAAGTACCTACTACATGCAGGATACCTTACTCTAGTTTAACAATATTTATATAAATTCTTCTCAGAAGAGCCAAGTTAGATATTTGGAGGGAGGGGTAGGGGAAGAGTTGAGAGGCTTTCAAAAACAGAATTCACAGGAACAAGGAAAGTAAGAAAAGCCCGTAAATTGCACCTATTTAATTTACTAAGAAATAGACACTAGATGGGAGAAACAGTGAATTAAAGGGTAAGGTCCAATGCTTGCTTTATTTTCTGTGGCTGAAAACATGAAAGCTGGAAAAATGATTCCCTGCTGAAGAGAGATTTCCTCCATGTGCTAAAAGGGCATGGTGGCATTGTTATTATTGTGGTTGTTATTATTACTGTCGTTCTTACCTGGGATATTTTTTACCAGTGTGAGCAGCTGTCCATAAAGATACACACTGTTGCTTATTAATTTAGCCCCTTTCAACTGGGAAAAAAAAAAAAAGACAAACCCATTCCTCCTCTATTGGAAATGGACCCGAAATCGACAGCATTGATAACAAGGTGTTTGTGCCACAACATTTTGGTCTGGGCTCTGGCACTCTATGGTTTGGCATTTCAGGCTCCAGGAGAGGATCCGTAATTTTTGTGAGTGCAGAATCTGGGCAGGACTTCTGCATTTGCTGTCTGCAGCCTCCCCTGGGAGCAGACAACACTGGGAGAAAATAACGACTTGTAGCCATCATTGCTAGATTCTCCCTGTGCAGCCAGGCAGCCTTGATCTGGGAATACTTTGGTGTCTGTCCTGGGCCCCCGGAGACAGTGGGAGAGTTCTGGACACAGTCAAAGTTGGGACCTGTGTGTAGAGGGACAGGAGAGCAGTCCGGGAACTGTTGACTCACCTCTGATGCCCATACATAATCAGGAAACTTCTTTTTCTGTCCGTACCTTCCATTGCCCTCTAACGATAGTGCAATGAGCGTGAAGGAAAATGTGTGGAATGAGCCTGGTCCATTGTCTGGCATGTAGTCGGTGCACAGCAGTGTGATTCCTCCTCCGCTTCTCCCTTCCCTATCAACTTGCCACCCCCGCTCCCAACAGAAGCTGTCAATTCCGTGATCTCTGCTGAGGAAGGAATGGCCAGTGGTTCAAGAATGGCTGGTGTGGTAAGCTCAAGGGCCTGGAGGGCAATTTCCCAGGCTCTCCAGAGCCAAGTGGAGGAGCAGCATTAGGGTGAAAATCTGTATAAAAAGCTGATAACGCAGAGAAACAGACTCAATGGAGTCACTGTGGGTGTACGAGGGACCTCATTTTTGCTGAGAGCTTTAACCGCCTCATGGGTTCTGCATGAGTTATGTATTTTCTGTTTGTAAAGCATTTGACAGGTTTTAAATGCATCAAACTGAGCAGATTTGTTGTGAAGTGCAGTACATATGCTGAGTATTTTAGTAGAATCATAGCCACCAGGAATGCTTTTTCTTCTGGTGTGAAAATACAAAGACATCCTTTGATCACAGTTCCCAGCATAGAGATCTCTGGATTTACATAAATATAAAGATGAATTTGTATGTCTGGAAATCACACCATACCAGATTTCTCAACTTCGTCTTTTTTGTGAAAGGCTCAGCACTCAGGGACTCTTAAGAGAAGGAAGTGACCTAAAATGATGATTAACACTAACCTCGCTGAAGAGTTTCATCTATATCTTCCCTACCCCAAAGGTGGTCCCTGACCAGCAGCATCACCTGGAAGCTTGTTGGCAATGCAGAATCTCAGCTCCACCCAGACCTAATGAATCAGGATCTGCACTTTAATAAGAGCTCCATGTGATTTAGGAGCACACTGAAATTTGAGAATCACTGTTCTTCAGCTCTGACAGATGCCACCCACTTCCCCCAAAAGCTCTTTGAAACTTTTTCACTCATTAGCTATCATCAAGCTTTCTGAAGCAGCATGCAGCAAGTCATCCCCTTCTTTTCCAGGTAAAGCAATTAAATCACTCACCCAACAAATATTTATGGTGAGCCCACTCTGTGCTAAGGGTTTGCAGGGGAAGAAAGATGTATACGTGAAGATAGCAGCTCTCCATCCCATTGCTTTTCCTTCTCCAAACTCCCAGTGTATTCGGCTTGTTCTCAAACAATATGGCTCTCAGACCCCTTCGCCATTCTTCTTCAGCTCATCCAAGGTGTCAAAGTAATTCTTTCAAAAGAATTTTCCCCCTTAAAATCTGGCACTTAACCAAGACCATATATATATTTTTTTCTTCTCTTCCTTTTAAACCATTTGATCCAGCAATCTCAATTTTGGGTATTCATGTACTAACCACTTGTTAAGATGAAATGAAGATGAGACATGGTAATCTCTATCTTATTAATTCAATCGAATATTCTATATTTAGGCTTAGAGAAGTATGTTCCCACAATTGGAAGCAGATTAAATAAAATGAAAAAATACCCCCCCAAATTTATTTACCCAAAAGAACAGAAATCAGGATCTTGAAGAGATACTATCAGTCTAATGTTCATTACAGTACTATTCACAACAGCCAAGATGTGGAAACAACCTAAGTATCCATTAGTGGGTGAATGGATAAAAAAGATGTAGTCTATACAAACAATAGAATATTATTCAACCTTAAAAAGGAGGGAAGTTCTACAACATGCAAAGTTCTATACCATGTCTCCGGCCAATACTGCATGATCCCACTTACATGAAGTTATCTAAAATAGTCAAACTCATAGAATCAGGGAGTGGAATGTTAGTTTCCAGGGGCTGTGGAGAGAGAGAACTGAGCAGTTACTTATCAACAGGCATAAAGTTTCAGTTAAGCAAGATGAATAAGTCCTAGAAATCTGCTGTACAACTTTGTAACTATCGTTAACAATATTGCATTGTACACTTAAAAAATCTTTGAGGGTAGATCTCATGTTAAATGTTAAATACAATTAGATTTTAAAAATCCTGTATTTCTAATGTAGCCTGAAAAAATAGTAATTTAGGGGGACTTCTACCTCTGTGGTCTGGATAGAATTGTCTCATTTGAGTCCCATCACTACCACTAACCGGCTGTGTGATTTGGTGGGTGGGGAGGGGGAAAATCCTTTTATTTCTTTGGGCATCTTCATCTAAAATGAGGCCATTGGGGCTTCCCTGGTGGCGCAGTGGTTGAGAGTCTGCCTGCCGATGCAGAGGACATGGGTTCGTGCCCTGGTCCAGGGAGATCCCACATGCCGCGGAGCGGCTAGGCCCGTGAGCCATGGCTGCTGAGTCTGCGCGTCTGGAGCCTGTGCTCTGCAACGGGAGAGGCCACAACAGTGAGAGGCCTGTGTACCGCAAAAAAAAATAATAAAAATAAAAAAAATAAAAATAAAATGAGGCCACTGGAGTCCATCACTAAGGTCCCTGTATGTTGTACATTATTATTCCAGGCTATGAAAGGAAGGGAAAAGACACCCTGCCACATGGCACCACTGGTGCTCCCCACTCCCCAGTCGCAGGCATGCTCCTTGGCCCTGGAGATGCAGCAGAGAGAGAGCACACAGCCTCTGCCTTCATGGAGCTTCCATTCTAGGAAGGAAAGACTGAAACGGAGGAGTTCATGAAGAGGCGCTGTCCAGCTGCTCTCCAGCCCTGCAGCTCAGATGGGGAAGCCAGGAGAGAAGGATTTGCTGCTTCTGCCACCGTAGGCATATCAGTTATTCCTCACCTCTGTTTTGTAAGCAGACTTCTTAAGAATGACGGAACGAATAAGGTAAAATAAACACTTTGGGGGGAGTTTAACAACTCTTTCATTTAACAGCTACTCCCACAAGGAGCAAGCATGTCACTTTTCCTGGGCAGCAAGAGGAGGAAACAGGAGAGAAGCAGAGGACCCACAGCACCAGGGAAGCAGCATTTTCCACCCCGAGGGCAGCAGGAAAGAGCCCGAAGGAGTGGGCTCCGAGATGTGATTTACAGAGGCTCTCGCGCCTGTCCACTCCCTGAGCGCTCTGGAAACAAAGCTCTGTTGTAAAATGGAAAATGTATGTTTCAGGGCAGCCGAGGGAGTGGACGCCTCCCCGGTGCAAGGTCAGGGGTGAGCACTCCAGACTTGACTCACTGACATTTCCTGGGCAGGCTCTTTCAAGCGTCTCTGCTACAAGCAGCAGCCAGAAGAGAGGATAGCCTTTCTATCCTCGGCAGACAGAATGCCTGCCGTTCTGCTGGTGCAGGGAACCAGCTGCAGGAGGAAATGAAACTTCGAGCAGGCTTTGTGATGGAGAGGCACCCCTGGGATGTTCCTGTACAAAGCCTGTGCACAGGCAGCCCCAGCTCAGTTCAGCATTTAGTCCCAGGGTCCCCCGTGGGACACGAACTCCTGTGTTTGGCCAGGAACCCACCATCCAGCAGACTCCAGGAGTTTCTCACAGTGACTCAGGGATGCAGCTGACGATCCCCCAAACTCGGGATCTGCTCACCTGTAGCCGTGTGGCCTAAGGAGAACCCAGCCCTCTCTGCTCCCTTCCCAGTTCCTGGCTGTCCGCCGAGGGCCTCCGTGACCGAGGAGGGGGCTGGAACTTTGGAAAGATTTTAAGCCCTGCCAACACTTTGTGTCAGTTAGGGGTCAGGGCTGCCAGCTACAGCAAGCAACTTTGGCCTCTTTGTACAAATGGAGATTTATGGGATAGCTATAACAGACAGGAGCCGTTCCATCCGAAGCGTGGATGCCATGGCCTCCGCCATGGCCACGATGAATGACCTCCAACCGTTTACACTTGTCAGCATTTTTCAAGATTCAGGGTCTGGGGAGCGAACACATGCCCTCACTATCCTGGGGTGGGATTGGCTCCCTTAGTTTTTGTAGTGAAAGGTGGTCACCTGGTATTATTTTTCACCAAGACCATCTCCAATGGGAAGGGGCAGAAGATGATTCCCCAGCAGGAAAGTGGTGGGCCATCAGGGAAGGGATGTTGGCGGGTAGCCAAAGCTGATGGAAGTCTATTACATAGTTGGCCCAGCCTCCAGCTTGCAAAAGACAATGAAAAAATTACAGTGGAAAGCGTCTAAAGCTCCCGGTTTAATCCTCTTTGTCTTTTTCTTTCACTGTCTTTTGAATATACCAGAGGCAGCACATAGGAACCTCCACCTGGATTAGCACGTAAGGACCTAGTCTCAGCCCCGCCATCTCCCAGTTCGGTGTCCTTGCTGTAAAATGGGGCTAGAACTGTCAACCTTGCAGGAGTACTGAATGAGAAAATGAGCATGAATATTGTCGAAGAGCAGAGCTCATCCTGTAATTGAGAGAGATTCAGCTTGTCTGAATGAGCCAGCTGTGCCTGATCACCAGCTTTTCATTCCCTCCTATCCTCACTTCCCTTTCATTTGCTTTTGCTCTGATTGAGTTTGTTAGTTTCATTCTGCTTTTTCCTTAGAGGGTTCGGCTCTCAGGTGGCAGAATTCCTCCTTCGTTCCCTGGCAGGCTCACATCCAGTCCTCTGAGATTTCATGGGGGCTTCTGTCCTCCTCCTTTGGATTCCATGTGCAGCTGAAGGGAGAGCTGGAACAAGGGTGGGGGTCACCCTCCGATGGGCAGCCTTTCCTCGACACCCACAGGGGACCAGGGGACCTTCCCCTCATGCAGGCTCAAGCAGAATCTTATCATTCCAACCCCTGCCCCTCTAGCGCATTTTCCTCTTCCTCACCCCCCTTTTCCTTCTTCTTCTTCTAAGTATGACTACGTTGGGTCCACTGGAACCCAGCAGGCTGAGTGCGATGTTGCCTGCATCTCTGTCCAAGGCTCTGGATGGAACACACCTTCCTAATCTATTCTATTCCAACAAGATGTCATTTGGCTGTAACAGAGGCAGACCAAGATTCTCATTGGAAAGAACCATGTAAAAACAGCACCCTGAGTCCTCTTGAAAAGAACAATCAACAACACAACAAAGAAGCCATGGAAAAAGAGCAGGTTCTGGACAATAGAGTCACTTCAATATAAACCAGGACTAAATAAATTCGGAATCTTACTTGTAGACTAACCTGCAAATGTCATAAACCTTGAAAAATCTTTTAAAAAAGCCAGCAAAATGGGGCTTCCCTGGTGGCGCAGTGGTTGAGAGTCCGCCTGCCGATGCAGGGGACACGGGTTCGTGCACCGGTGCGGGAGGATCCCACGTGCCGCGGAGCGGCTGGGCCCGTGAGCCATGGCCGCTGAGCCTGCGCGTCCGGAGCCTGTGCTCCGCAACGGGAGAAGCCACAACAGTGAGAGGCCCGCATACCGCTAAAAAAAAAAAAAAGCCAACAAAAGTAGGGGGAGGGTAGTGCTGATTTCCATATTTTGCATAGAATGGAGTAGATAAATATTATTTAAAATGGATATAGAAAGGTAAAAATGACATTTTCAAGTTTTAATTATTATTATTATCTTAATCTAAGAAGGCTTTTTTAGGAACTAATACCTCTTGTGGTGAACATATTCTCAGGGCAGGATAGAGACATAGACACAGAGAATGGACATGTGGACACAGGGTAGGAAGGGGAGGGTGGAATGAATTGGGAGATCAGGATGGACATATATACACTACCATGTGTAAAACAGATAGCTAGTGGGAACATACTATAAAACACAGAAAGCTCAGCTCAGTGCTGTGTCATGACCTAGGTGGATGGAATGGCGGGGGAGAGATCCGAGAGGGAGGGGATATAGGTATGCATATAGCTGATTCACTTCATTGTACAGCAGAAACTAATACAACATTGTAAAGCAATTATACTCCAATAAAAAGTAAAATTAAAAATAATAAAAATTTAAGCAGAAAAAAAATACCTCTAGTGGTACAGTAATTTTTTACTTCAAATTCATAAATTATTTTAGTTTAATGTCATTTTTTCCTACTAAATTTAAGTAAAATTAAATTAATTTTTTAAAAATAGCATGTATAGGGATTCCCTGGTGGCGCAGTGGTTAAGAATCCACCTGCCAATGCAGGGGACATGGGTTCGAGCCCTGGCCGGGGAAGATCCCACATGCTGTGGAGCAACTAAGCCCGTGCACCACAACTACTGAGCCCGCATGCCACAACTACTGAAGCCCACATGCCTAGGCCCCGAACTCCGCAACAAGAGAAGACACTGCAGTGAGGAGCCTGCACACTTCAATGAAGCGTAGCCCCCACTCGCCACAACCAGAGAAAGCCCGCGCACAGCAACAAACACCCAATTCAACCAAAAATAAAAATAAATGAAGTAAATAAATTTATTTAAAAATAAAAATAGCATGTATAGTATCATCCAATTCATAGAAATATAGTTTACTTGATTTATCTGGCCTCCCATCTGTATATATGCAAAAGAGAAAGACATATTTGGAATAATATTTTTGTAATTTAAAAAATATTCACATTGTTTTAATATTTCTGGGGGTTAGATTTGGGATAATTCTTTTACTTTCTTCTCTATAGATTTGTCATTGCTTAAATTCTTTATAATAAACACAAACTGTTGAAAACAAAACAGCCCAATGCAATCATTACTCTCAAAAAAAAGCATCTTGAGAAAAAGGACCCTGGGTTAGTTGGAAAATCCACTGTAGAGATGAATAATTTAATGTGGATTCTGAGGATAACATAGGTGATTATTCATGTTTACCTGGACTATTTGAAGATGTCTATAAATCCTGGTGATTTATAACTCAGATACATATTTTTTAAATTTAAAGCCTTCCAATTTAGGAATTACTCTGTATGTTAATGTATGGCTATGCCGTTGTTGAAGTATGACGCCCTGCTTTCTTCATCCATGTGGGAGTGCAGAGCTGGTGATAAGGTTGGGGCAGAGGGTGAGGAATGAGCTCTTGTGTTAAAGGCAAATGAATTTATTATGATCAGTCCTACCAGATCGAAGCAAAAAGTGAATATATAATAAGTAATGATGTGAAGGAAGAGCTGAAAGATTCCTGTCAGTGATAGCAAGCTTAGCCTTGGGCCTTAAGGCCCTGTTTTTATGCCTCCACCACCTCCAGTTTGGGCTTGATATCATGACAGCCCCACACTTTTAGACTCTCTCTTCTTCAAGTTATTTTTTTGGGGGTGGCAACTTTTCTGCTCTCAATTCAGGGAGAGTGAGCTGAGAGCAAGTGGGTTAATGGGAGGGGCTATAGCCTGAGCAGAGGGTGCTGATGGGCTGCGCTTCCTAATCCCCAGCCTCTCCTGAGGAAACGCCTTGGGCAAAGTTGGTAGTGTCGTGAGTGCCCTCTGTAAAAGTGGGTGGTTTTGAATTTTAATCGATATGGGCAAATTTATGCCAGCCTTCTGACCCACGCCCAGACATTGCTGCCACCCAAAGCACTGGTGTTTAACCAGGATCTTCCAAATGTATGCTAAAAAACAAGGAATAAATGATGTACGTCCATTTCTACCGAAATTATGGGAACTCTTTGAAATTGCTTGCGATAAAGAAATCAGGGAATGCATGTAATTTTATTTATCCATGGAGAAATATGTGACATTATTTTGGGTGTATTTTAATATAAATATATATTAGATATAATAAAGTATAATATATATTAAATATACAGTATGATACGGTATAAATTGTATCATAATGTGTAGTTATATAAATGCATCTAAAAAGGTCTGCAACTCTCATCTCATAACAATGGTGGCCTTTAGGGAGAAGGGAAGGGACCAAGGCTGGGCAAGGGGAGCAAAGGGACATCTGCAATGTCCTCTCCTCTTTTCCTCTCCCTCCTTTCCGTCCTTTTGTTTTTCTTTTTAAGAAATAGGGTCATACTTTACTTCCACAACTAAAAATTACTTTTATGGATTTAGGAACAATACTCTCCAGTAAAGTCCAGTTATGTGCTTAATGATTGCCTAGTCAAAGTGCTTCTTTGGTTGTTTTAAAAACTGATGTCTGCATAGTACTTATGCTTTTTTTTTTTTGGCTGTGTTGGGTCTTTGTTGCTGCACGTGGGCATTCTCTAGTTGTGGTGAGTGGGGGCTACTCTTCCTTGTGGTGCCTAGGCTTCTCATTGCTGTGGCTTCTGTTGCTGTGGAGCACAGGCTCTAGGCGTGTGGACTTCAGTAGTTGCAGCACACAGGCCTAGAGCATGCAGCCTTCAGTAGCTGAGGTGCACGGGCTCTAGGGCACGCGAGCTTCAGTAGTTATGGCGCGCGGGCTCTAGAGTGCAGGTGCAGTAGTTAGCTGTGGCCCACAGGCTTAGTTGCTCCACAGCTTGTGGGATCCTCCCGGACCAGGGATTGAACCAATTTCCCCTGCATTGGCAGGCAGATTCTTAACCACTGAGCCACCAGGGAAGTCCAGTACCTATGATTCTTGATGTAGCTGATTCCATAACATCATTGGGATAAATTCAAATATAAAAAGATGGGTTTTTGATCTCGTGTTTATATCTGAATAAATATTATTTGCACCTGCTAAGAGCAAAGAACTCGTTCATGAGTGGCACACAGTATTCACTCAACAAAATGCTTGTTAAATGGCTGGGCAGATGGATGCATGGATGGATGGATGGATAAATGGATGACTAACCTGGTGTGAGAGATAATCACTTGTTAGATTAAGGATGAACTTGAACACGGGTTATAAATTCAAAAAAATGAAGTTAAAAACATTCTCATTTACTTTTCGCCAAAAGCTGAGTTTGATAAAGGCAGTGTTTCTTGGCTTAAAAAAAATCAACAAAATGGGGAGTTGGATAAGATGATTTAAGTCTAATAGTAAAGCTGAAGCTGAGACTTACTGGTGTGCAACTAGGGAGCAATAAACTGTTTCTTCTCTGTCTGTGAAAAGAGAGGAAAACATACAAATGAACACCAAAATCATTTAGGAATGTAGCAGGGTGATTACACATGTTACAGGGAGGACAATAGTGCCCAGAGGTGCTGCAAAGCAGTCAGGAAAACCGAATCCACTGCACAAATATGAGTTTTATTCCAAAAGGGACAAGAGAAGGAGACAGTCACTGGTGGCCAAGTTTGCTCTCCATCCCAAATATGATAATGGAGCCAATCATTCCATCAAAGGAAGCAGGAGATGCATCTTCGTACAGGCACTCAGTGAGAGGAGACTAGGTCGAGTGCTTGACCAGTGTGATGTCATGTCTTTTCCAAAATGATCATCTCCTTCTCCCTCGTTTTCCACTTCCCAGATCAGGGTCGCTGCCCTCCCCTCCCAATATTTGTGCAGCTCCAGATGTGGAGAAAAATGAAGACTGAATGTGAAGCATGAAACTTTCATTCTATGTTTCCACTACCAGCCCACTCTGTCCCAGCCCATCAGGGAAAACAAAATCTTTTCTCTAAGCTCTAGAAGGCTTTCAAGCAGGCATCTTGCCAGAAAACATCTCTTGGTTTAGGCAGTGAAGAATCTCCTGAAACACATTTTGAAAAGCTAGGCGTTGTATGATGCCCTGGGGTCCATGGCTTTCCAGGAGCTGTTAGGCATCATCACAAAGGGAATGTCAAGGCAGACAGTACCTTGAAAATTAGTGGGAACGAGAGGGAAATGGGTTTGCCTATTCACACAAGCATCTAAAGAGAGCAGACTGAGGCCCTGGGTGGAAAGAAGAAAAGAGAGAGAAAAGAAGTCCCCCTCCCTCCCTCCTGCCACCTCACACACAGGCTGGCAGTGATGGACTTTGGAAGTGCCATATACGAATCTCTGCTTAAAACACACGCTGTCAAACTTGTTTTTCTGCGCCTTGAATAATTCTGTCAAATGCCATAAGCCATTCTGTCAAGAAAACTCTTGTTTTTAACTGCCAGATGCTTTGCCTTTCCTCTTTCTTCTTCAAAGCATTAACCTTCTTCACGGGCTGTTGGCCAAATATAATGGAGGAAATGGATGCTTTCATTGGTCATCCCAATGATTGAATGTGCTATATGGTGATACACTAAGCTACCTGCCTCCAACTCAAATGTCTACAGGGTCCAGGCAGGCCACACAAATAAGCAAAGCAGACCTGATGGCAGCTTTGGCAAAGTGGACTGTCCTCACCCTACCTGAGGACCTGGTCCTCAGCTCCAGCTGACTGTACACCTGCAAGTCTAGTGTTACCAGATCTGTTGATGTGTTCCAGCCACTTCAGGAGCAACAATAAAACTCAGGAACATAAAGGTTAAGATCAATTATTTTTCGTGGAGCTGTTTAGTTTGCAGTAATTATTCCAGTGGTAAAGCTGTGCTTTCTCCATTCTTTAGGGATTTGTTTCATTTTTCTCCTATTCCATGACTCTAAAATATGATTTACCAGAAGCTACTTTATCTCTCCCTCTACAATAACTTCTCCAAGGATAGGCGCCTAACCAGCCTGAATGATCCTGGTACCTCACCCTACTGGCCACAGTGATTGGGTCCTGGTCATGGGCATGTGACTCAAATTGGCCAATCATTATCCTTTCCTGTTTCTTCTCTCTCTCTCTCTCTTTTCTTTTTTAAACAATTGGAGCTGGGGGGCAAGAGCCTTCTTTTCATTGTGAAGCTAGGGGGGTGTCAGCTAAGAAATAAGACTCCAGTTTTGTGGAAGAAGCCAGCCTGAAGGAACTATGGAAACACCTGGATATCAGAGATAGAGAGTCCTGAGGGCAGTCAAATTCCCAGTCTCAGTTGTCTCAGTGAGCAGTTCCCTTCCTGTTCTTTTCAAGGATTGGTCTTGTGAGGAAACAAACTTTCCCTTTTTGCCTAGTTAATTTGAGTTGAGCTTCTGTCACTTATAACTCAAAAAACTCTGATGGATATGTGGACTCTGGGGTTAGACCACTTGGGTTCAATCCGTATCTGATACTTGCTAGCTGTGTGATCTTGAGAAAGTTCATTAACCTCTTTGCCTTAGTTTCCTCATCTGTAAAATGGGAACATAGGGTTATTGGAAGGATTAAAATAGTCAATACACATAAAGCACCCAGAACACAAGTGTTGTAATCAAGGGGCAAAAATAATTAAAAACCCCAGAGGGAGGGATCCAGTCTGTCTGCAGTCGGACCCAAACTATAGGTCTTCCCAAAGAAAAACTTGAAAGCTGAAAGCTGATTCTTCTTCTAGCAGCTTCTCACTCTTTAAAGAATGGTAACTGCATAAGAAAGATGTTTCTCTTTTCCTTTCCCAAAGAGAAGGAAAAAAGAACTTTATGAAATCAAATCCATGTTACATCAAGAAATTAGAAGACAAACTAGACAGGAACTCTAGGACAAGGTGAAATTCATTACTATTCTGAGAGGGATGGAAAATTGAAGAGGTAGTAGAGTCATTATAAGACATTTCAACACCCACCACAAAGAGAAGTTACTAATGGGTGAGTGTAGGTAAAACTTAATGCTTGCATTTATGAGAGAATCCAGGAAATGGCAGGCTTTTAATTTTGACTTCACTTGTAGAGGTAATGGAAATGCTTTTTAGGCTTAGAGCAGCAGAATGCTGTGAAAGTTATTATTTAATTAGAAATCGTAAGCACAGATTCAAACAAGGGAAGAACTCTCATTTTGCAGGCAGTATGTTCATTGGCATCCTGAAGAAATTGAAGAGACAGCAGAGAAGTGAGCTACCACCTTCTCCAAGAGGACCTATCTGAAATGCATCCCAGAGTGAGCATCTGGGGTCGTGGGTGCAAGGAAACCTTCCCTGCAAGCTGCCTTTACCCTCGAGAGCCCTTGGTGCCATTCCCAACAGAAGCTGTGTCATCTGCAAGAATACGAAGGGGAAGAACAAAGTCAAGTGGTAATTTCCATGTTTTAGGGATCAAACTGAGAAAGGAAGAGATTAAATGGATGTTGAAGGGATTGCAGTTTTGATCAGAGAATCAGCTTTGTGCAAGTCTAATGGTAAAACATCAGGTTCAGCCTACGGAGTCAGGGCACGGAGGTGTCCCTTCTTGGAGATTTTCAGGAAGGGGTGTGATAGCTCTCTGAAGACAGTGCCAGAGAGGGAGTGAGACAGTTCTTTTTTGGGTGATTTCGTGGCTACTTTGCTCACCACCACTGCCTCCACAACACAACCTATCACCATGAGTTATATTGACATTTAAAGACTGTCGTGGAAAGTTCCAGCACCAAATCTCCTTTAAAGACAAATGAAGATTTCATGAGTTCATGATGCCTGGGAAGCCCTCTCTGAAAAACTGGTGGGGGAAGGCAGGTTAGCTGACTAAGGAAGCTCATGGCTATGCTTGACGTCACTATTTTTCCAAGGGTAGACAGTGGCCTTAAAAAAAAAAGGAGGATCAGGAAAAGGGTGGCTGATCAATCCCAACATTTATTTCACTCACTCTTATTTGAAAAGGTTAAAAAAGGAAGGAAATCAGAGACTGACTTGAAGAATCCATGGAGAGTGTATTCCAAGGTCGGTATAATTGACCCCAAGACAACATGGTCTGGTCACAAACCCCAAGGACCCATGACCAAAAGTATTTCTAGATTGTCTCAGAGGACACCAATCTCAATTCAGAGAGCATTGTGTCTCTTCTTAGTATCTGAAAGCTCACACTTTGTCAGTTTAATCTCCAGGTTATACCTACAGGAGGTGGCCAGGTACAGAGAAGCTACCTTATTTGAGCCAGATGACACAGATCCTTGTCTCAACGCCGACTCTCATTCTAGTGACGTTAGGCAAGTAAATTTGACGCAGTGAAGAGTGATTGGCTTCTTATGTCCCTTTCAGCATTAAAGTTCTATAAGTAAGTTCATTCTGTGGTAGAAAAAGAAGGTATAGTGTGAATTATTGGGAAATGTGTTTTGGAAGAGGAAAATTTAATAACCAATGAAGTGTTGACTGAGAAGGCCAGACAGAGCAGGGCCAGCACCAGGATAGCTAGAAACCAGGAAGGAGAAGTAAAATACATTCTAGGGAACATGGTGGCTGAGAAAGGAAGTGAGGAGGCTTGAAAAGCAATGTGATAAGAAGGAATTAAGAAAAACAAGGAGCACAGTCAGTGCAGAAAGCAAGTGGATTCTATACCAAGTTCTGCTCTGAGGTTCATTCATCAAAGTCAGGTTTTAGATTCACCTCCTTGGAGCGTTCCAAGGCCGGTCCCTCCTACAGTCCTCTGGACAGGTCATGCTTCTCTTAGAACCATCAGTGGCTCTTCATGGCCTAAAAAGTCTAGTCTCCAAAATTTGTTTCCTACCTATCTTTCCAGACCTCTCTCTAAACTGCCTCTGGCAAGGGCTGAATACTTCATCGTTTCCAGAATGTTCCTGAACATTCTCCCAGTTTCCTCTTTCTGGAAAGCCCTTCAGCTCCCTCTCTGCTGGTGGAAATACTCTCTTCTTTCAAGATCTATACCATCATTCTTGACCTCAGGAGTATTTTATCCATCAGGCCCCAAAGGGTTTTCATGAGACTGTGACAATGTTGGAGACCTGCAGTGGAGGTTCATCTCAGAAAGAAAGAATGAACTCCAAAATACAAAAACTGCAAAATCAAAATAATATTTTAAAGATAAATTTAGACAACAAAATATTAAATTTAATATGAGAACTGGGTGCATTTTAATATGATTACCATGTCTTGGGTGGGGTCTTCAAAGGAAAGAATGCTTGAGTCTTACAGATGTCTCACAGGGAAGACTTCTGCTGAAACCCACGCGTGGAGGGCTCTCCCCCTCCTTCTTGCTTCTCTAGCACTTTGGGGATACATCTATCCCATCACTAATCTCACTCTGCTCTGTAGCAAGTGACCTGTGTCCACTGCTGCCTCCTGTTCTTGAGGACAGGAATCCTGTCTCCAACTGGGGATCCCAATTAGCAGCCATAGGCCAATAGACAGCATTTTCAAACCAGGACATTTCACTAAATGCCCAGGTTCATGGCTTCTTTTAAAAATTTAGATGATCTGGCCACTCCTCCTCCTCTTACCTTCGCATGAGGTGATGGGTGACTGGAGCTGAGTAGGCAGGGCATGTGGCCTCCCATTTGCTGACTCCCCATATGCCCACTTGGGCCATATATGTCAGCAGTGTGGCAACTGCAAGCACTGAGACTGGGGCCCTCTTGTCTTACTTTTTTGAATTACTATTCCTCCTCCTCTTCATACCCAGCACAATGTCTTGCATAGTATGTATTTGTTAAGCAAATATGTGATTTGGTAAGGTTTGGGGCTTGATGTCCCCAAAATTCACTGTTAAAATCAGACTTTGAGTTGCACAAAACAAACTTTATCCATTTACTAATAAAGTGACACTATTTTCCCTTTTCCAGCTGGTTGAGGGAAGGAAGCTAATAATAAGCTATGCAGAGTATAATTGGATCATTTTACTGAAAATGATCACAGCAGTAGCAAATTATATCTGTATGATGGATCTCCAGCATTACTGAATTTTTTTGTCAAATTTACAGGCAAATTATTGTCTTAACTCCAAGATGATACATCCAAGGATTTGTTAACACAGGAGTGTCAGATGCAATGCAAATTCATAATGAAACATGAACCGAAAATGAGATGAATGCTTACCGTCTAGTGCTTCTATTTTTCTTTTATCAAATAAAATTAGTCTTCTCCCATAAACTGATAAAAATACCCTTGACGAGACAAGAAATTAAGCTGAAAGGAACGCCAGAGAAACCTAAGCATTGCTGATCAGAGATTTGAAACCATCATTTCAGAAAACTGAACTTTTTTCAAACTTTCATGTGTGCTTTTGAGATCCAAACTACAGAAGTCAGATTTGAGAACATGTTAAAAAACATGTGATTCCATGGCCTCACCTGGGGAATTTAAGGTGACATTTTCAGTGACGGTTTGATCTGAACAACACACACACTGTAGTACTGATATGGCTGGCTTGTGTCACTACGGAGAGTATATCATCTTCCCAAAAAGACTCTACGCTCCTTGAGGGTAGGGACTCTCTTCTACTCAGTCTGTCTTTACTTACATAGATATGCCTACATATCTATGATTACTTGGCTGATAAACATACCCAACCCATCTGCCATTAAACACAGCAAACCTTCATGCAATGTTCTTAGAAAAGTAGCAAGCTCTAAAATCTGGAAAGGCCATGGAAAAGTGAGTAGATTTGTAAGGGGAGCTTTGGTCATTAATAATTCACGCACAGAGAAAACTGCAGTTGGAGAACAGCGCTCACTCTCAATGCTAGGGGTAAGTTTCTATGTTATTGTAGTGGAAATGTTACCACCTTGGTAATGGAAAATGGGATTTGAATATTGGCCCATTACATCAAGTCAGATGTAGTTCAGTTTCAGAGATGGGATTTGACTTGTGAAATATTAAAATCAAGGAAATGATGAACCAGAATGTAATAGAAATCTGTTGTAGCATTATGTTACAAATCAAAAATATACCCAGGGGCTTCCCTGGTGGCGCAGTGATTGAGAGCCTGCCTGCCGATGCAGGGGACGCGGGTTCGTGACCCGGTCCGGGAGGATCCCACCTGCTGCAGAGCGGCTGGGCCCGTGAGCCATGGACGCTGAGGCTGCGCGTCCGGAGCCTGTGCTCCACAATGGGAGAGGCCACAGCGGTGAGAGGCCCGCGTACCGCAAAAAAAAAAAAAAAAAAAAAGAATACGCCCAGTATTCTTTTTTTTCTTTTTCATGTTTATTGGAGTATAATTGCTTTACAATGGTGTGGTAGTTTCTGCTTTATAACAAAGTGAATCAGTTATACATATGTTCCCATATCTCTTCCCTCTTGCATCTCCCTCCCTCCCACCCTCCCTATCCCACCCCTCTAGATGGTCACAAAGCACTGAGCTGATCTCCCTGTGCTATGCAGCTGCTTCCCACTAGCTATCAGTTTTATATTTGATAGTGTATATATGTCCATGCCACTCTCTCACTTCGTCCCAGCTTCCCCTTCCCCTTCCCCGTGTCCTCAAGTTCATTCTCTACGTCTGCGTCTTTATTCCTGTCTTACCCCTAGGTTCTTCATGACATTTTTTCTCTTAAATTCCATATATATGTGTTAGCATACAGTATTTGTCTTTATTCTTGAAGCACAATGTGTGTTTCTATTCCTTGACCAAATAGTCATTGAAACCCAACTGTCTCTCTCTCTCTTTTTCCCTCTCCCTCTCTCCCTCTCTTTCAGTTTAGAGATGGAGGCAGTGTGGTGCAGTTGACAGTACACTGGATAAAGAGGCAAGAAAACTACATTCTGGTGCTGACTCTGCCACTGCCTCTCTGAGACTTTGGCTAAGTGACTTCACTTCCTGGAGCTTCATTTTCCTCATCAGTAAAGCAGAGCTGGTAATTCTACCTGCCTCACAGAGGCATTGAAGGGATTTATGAAATAACAGTTCTCAAGTGCTCACAATGGCATCTGGCTCAAGCTCTGCCTCTGGGGAGAGGCAGATAGCTCTTTCTTTTACAACTTCCTGCAGCAGAGAAGGTTACACATTGCTCTGTCAGGTGAAAATGTGCAGAGCTAGCACAAACGAGCCTCCTCCTGTCAAGAAAACTGGCACATGGCAACCTCCCTAGCCTGAGCAAAACAGGTCTCCAGGGTCCTGAGCTCCTTCTGTAAGAGTCCTGTGTCCTCTAGAACCCTCGAGTGAGCTATTCTTAGTAGAATAGTAACACCACATATTCTCCAATCTGTTGCTTTGCATTTACTTCCTTTATCACACATCAGGCCCCACCAGGTTTGGTTCCTGGAGCTGCAGTCACCTGAATGAAGGCACTCACCTTCATTCAGCAAACATGGGCTGTAGGCCACTCTTAGTCTACTTGAGATTTGGGTACACTCCCTACCTGCGAGGCAGACAGAGAGGCCCTGCCTTGTCCTCCAGCAGTTCATGATCCCTTAGGGGAAGACTTCTAGTGGGGAATGTTCCTTTGTCCAACAGGTATTTATTTATTTTTTCATTCTTTCTTTTTTATTGAAGTATAGTTGATTTACAATGTTGTGTTACTTTCAAGTGTACAGCAAGGTGATTGTTACACACACACACACAAACACACAGATATATTCTTTCTCAGATTCTTTTCCATTATAGGTTATTATAAGATATTGAACATAATTCCCTGTGCTATACAGTAAGACCCTGTTGTTTATTTTATATATAGTATTGTGTATGTGTTAATCCCAAACTCCTCCCCCCTTTCCCCTTTGGTAAACATAAGTTTGTTTTCTATGTCCCAACAATTATTTATTGAGCATCTACTACTTGCCATGCTCTGTGCCAGGCCCTGGGAATGCTGCAGCAAATGAAATAGTGCTCATGGAGACATTTCATCTGGAGCAGCTCTGTCCAACAGAAATAGAATGTGAGCCACATATGTAATTTCAAATTTTCTAGTAGCTAGATTAAAAAACTGAAAATAGGTGACGTTAATTTTCATAACCCAATATACCCAATATGTTATCATTTACATGTAATCGAGATTTTTACATCCTCTTATTCATACTAACTCTTTGAAATCTGGCATGTACTTTAAACTTAGCACATCTCAGTTTGACTGCCATGTTCAAGTGCTAGGTAGCCACACGTGGCTAGTGGCTGCTACATAGGACAGCGCAGGTCTAGAGAAACTAGTGAGCAGTGGGAGGCGATGGGCACATGCCTTCAAATAGGAATGGTGATAGTAGGAGGGCTGCAGACATCAGACAGCCTTTGCAAGGAGGCAGGTGGAGCTGGGCCTCAGGGGTGGGAGGGTGAGCGAGATGGCACATCACTGCTGCACTGGAAGTCAGCTTAGCTGTGCTGATGAGGAATATGTGAGGTGAGGGTGGATCAGAGGTGCTGGAGAAATTCTAATACAAATCATCCCAGCCACAGAAGCATTCTGAAGGGAGAAAAACCAGCTGGGAGTATCATGGGCCCAAACATGTGTTTTGGCCTTTGAACATGGATTCACTTTTTGTTTATGCACAAATATTTATAGAACACCTACTATGTGCCAGGGACTATGAATGTAGTGGTGAACAAGATGGCCCCTTCTCCATGGAGATCACATTATGTCATGGGGTGGAGAGGTAGACTGTAAACAGCAGTAAATAACAAGACAGTTTCAGGTAATGATTATGCATTATGGGGTGGGAAAGGAACAAGATTAAATGATGGACACAGTTTGGTTGGGGTTATATTCTCCATTGGCCCCTGAAGACCCATTCTCTGCCCTGTCCTGTGTGCCAGGAGGCTAACCACTGCTGGGTGCAGCAGCAGACGTGTCCTCTGGCTCCATATTGGGTCTGGCCAATGAAGAACACTGACAGGAGATTGGAGATTGGGAGGGAAAGGTAAATACACCTCGGGACCCACCCCTGACTCATATGGGACCACAGCTTGGGCAGTGATTGAGTTCCTGTACCTGTGGCCCCAGCTCTTGCCAAGCACTGTTAACATTGTTTCCTCCTCTTGCCCCTCCAAGCTGGGGATTGGTAATGTTCCCCATCTGGCTTGTCCCCAATGCTTTACTCTTCCTTCTTTGTTCCTGTAAGCCCATGCATACTTCTGTAAACTGTGCCATCATTAAACTCTCTTCAGTCACTCCTCTGAGTGTTCCTACCACTTCGCTTGTGGTCAGGGAGGCCACTTTGAGCTTCGGCTTGAATGACAAGAAGCTAGCCAAGGTGACATCTGGGCAAGGATACTCCAGGCAGAGGGGACCTAGGAGCAAAGGGCTTGCAGATAAAAAATTAGCTGTGTCAAAGGTATAAGAAGAAAGCCAGAGGGATCCAAGGTCAGCAAGAGACAAGAGAGCAGGAAAAGTGAAGTCAGATCACACAGGGACTTGTGTGCTGGGGGAGAACTCTGAGTTTATTCTAAGTCCAATGGGAACCAGTAGAAGGTTTGGAGCTGAAGACTAACTTGTCTAAGTGATGCTTTAAATATATGCAGCTAAAAAAAAATAATAAGATAAACAGTAAAGAGATTTCTGTTTGGGAGGGGAAACTTACTTGGCCTGTACCAAAAAAAGAGAAACAAAACAGCAAAACCAAACCACAAAAGGATGGAGACATATTAAAAAGTCACAGAGACCAACCTGAAAGAGCTCCCAATGGACAAACTAAACCATTTTCAGCAACAAAATATATAATAATGGTGTTGAATTTTAACCCAAAGAGTATAATACAGATTCATGAGTCCATACTGATATAAATAAATGATTGAATAAATAAATAAATGGAGGGGAAAGCCTAACTCTTCCTTACAGAAGAATTCCAATTAATAAATGGAGCAGGAATGAGGGAAATAGAAAATCACCACGAGAGCATCACAATAATCATTGCTGCAGGCAAAACCCACTCATGAATGCTAAAATTCGTTGGGAAAGTTTAAGAAGAAATAGGATATTTGCATAGCCTCAAAGTATCTCCCTTCAAATATTAATTAATTGCTGTGGTGGCTTTAACATATACCTGCAAATTCTTTGACAGGCCTTCCTCCAGGAGGGTGGGCTTATCTCCTGTCCTTTTAAGTGTGGGCTGGATTCTGTGAGTCAATTCTAATGCATAGAGTATGGAAAGGGGAAAATAGTGACTTTATAGGGAGAAAAACAATCGACACCACTTTCACCAAGTGATGAAAATTAGCATCATCAGCAATAAGACGTGTTGGTCTCACCTACCCCCTGACATGATAGGATGAGAAGGGTTCCTCATCTTTGTGGTGCACTTCCCCAAATCTACCACCTAGGTCTAATCATAAGAACTCACCAGCCAAATTCATACAGCCTACAAAATACCCAACTGGTATTCTTCAAAAGTGTCAAGGTCAGCAGGACAAGAAAAGATTGAGGAGCTGTCACAGATTAGAGAAGATTAAGGAGACGATGACTAGATTGGTTCAAGATGGTGGAGTAGAAGGACGTGCTCTCACTCCCTCTGCAAGAGCACCGGGATCACAACTAACTGCCAAACAATCATCGACAGGAAGACACTGGAACTCACCAAAAAAGACACCCCACATCCAAAGACAAAGGAGAAGTCACGATGAGACGGTAGGAGGGGCAAAATCACAATAAAATCAAATCCCATAACTGCTGGGTGGGTGACTCACTAACTGGAGAACACTTATACTACAGAAGTCTACCCACTGGAATGAAGGTTCTGAGCCCCACGTCAGGCTTCCCAACCTGGGGTTCTGGCAACAGGAGGAGGAATTCCAAGAGAATCAGGCTTTGAAGCCTAGTGGAATTTGATTGAAAGACATCAACAGGCCTGGGGGAAACAGAGACTCCACTCTTGGAGGCATGCACAAAGTAGTGTGCACATCGGGACGCAGGGGAAGGAGCAGTGACCCCACAGGAGAATGAACCAGACCTACCTGCTAGTGTTGAAGGGTGTCCTAAAGAGGCAGGGTGTGGCTGTGCCTCACCGTGGGGACAAGGACACTGACAGCAGAAGTTCTGGGAAGTACTCCTTGGTGTGAGCCCTCCCAGAGTCTGCCATTTACCTCATCAAAGAGCCCAGGTAGGCTCCAGTGTTGGGTTACCTCACGCCAAGCAACCAACAGGAAGGGAACCCAGTGCCACCAATCAGCAGACAAGCAGATTAAAGTTTTACTGAGCTCTGCCCACCAGAGCAACAGCCAGCTCTACCCACCATCAGTCCCTCCCATCAGGAAACTTGCACAAGTCTCTTAGAAAGCCTCATCCACCAGAGGGCAGACAGCAGAAGCAAGAAGAACTACAATCCTGCAGCCTATGGAACAAAAACCACATTCACAGAAAGATAGACAAGATAAAAAGGCAGGGGGCTATGTACCAGATTAAGGAACAAGATAAAACCCCAGAAAAACAACTAAATGAAGTGGAGATAGACAACTTTCCAGAAAAGGAATTCAGAATAATGATAGTGAGAATGATCCAGGACCTCAGAAAAAGAATGGAGGCAAAGATCGAGAGGATGCAAGAAATGTTTAACAAAGACTTAGAAGAATTAAAGAACAAACAAACAGAGATGAGCAATACAATAACTGAAACAAAAAATACACTAGAAGGAATCAATAGCAGAATAACTGAGGCAGAAGAACAGATAAGGGACCTGGAAGACAGAATGGTGGAATTCACTGCTGTGGAACAGAATAAAGAAAAAAGAATAAAAAGAAATGAAGACAGCCTAAGAGACCTCTGGGACAACATTAAACATAACAACATTCACATTATAGGGTCTCAGATGGAGGAGAGAGAAAGGACCCGAGAAAATATTTGAAGAGATTATAGTCGAAAATTTCCCTAACATGGGAAAGGAAATAGCTCCCAAGCCCAGGAAATGCAGAGAGTCCCAGGCAGGATAAACCCAAGGAGAAACATGCTGAGACACATAGTAATCAAATTGGCAAAAATTAAAGACAAAGAAAAATTATTGAAAGCAGCAAGGGAAAAACAACAAATAACATACAAGGGAACTCCCATAAGGTTAACAGCTGATTTCTCAACAGAAACTCTACAAGCCAGAAGGGAGTGGCATGACATATTTCAAGCAATGAAAGGGAAGAACCTACAACCAAGATTAATCTACCCGGCAAGTATCTCATTCAGATTCGATGGAGAAATCAAAAGTTTTACAGACAAGCAAAAGCTAAAAGAATTCAGCACCACCAAACCAGCTCTACAACAAATGCTAAAGGAACTTCTCTAAGTGGGAAACACAAGAGAAGAAAAGGACCTACAAAAACAAGCTCAAAACAATTAAGAAAATGATAATAGGAAGATACATATTGATAATTGCCTTAAACGTGAATGGATTAAATGCTCCAACCAAAAGACACAGGTTTGCTGCATGGATACAAAAACAAGACCCATATAGATTTTGTCTACAAGATACCCACTTCAGACCTAGGGACACATACAGACTGAAAGTGAGGGGATGGAAAAAGATATCCCATGCAAATGGAAATCACAAGAAAGCTGGAGTAGCAATATTCATATCAGATAAAATAGACTTTAAAATAAAGAATGTTACAATAGACAAGGAAGGGCACTGCATAATGATCAAGGGATCAATCCAAGAAGAAGATATAAAAATTATAAATATATATGCACCCAACATAGGAGCATCTCAATACATAAGGCGAATGCTAACAGCTGTAAAATGGGAAATCGACACTAACACAAAAATAGTGGGGCAATTTAATGCCTCACTTATTCCAGTGGACAGATCATCCAAACAGAAAATTAATAAGGAAATAGAATCTTTAAATGATACAGTAGACCAGATAGATTTAATTGGTATTTATAGGACATTCCATCCCAAAGCAGCAGATTACACTTTCTTCTCAAGTGCGCACAGAACATCCTCCAGGATAGATCACATCTTGGGTCACAAATCAAGCCTCAGTAAATTTAAGAAAATTGAAATCATATCAAGCTTCCTTTCTGACCACAACACTATGAGATTAGAAATCAATTACAAGGAAAAACCATAAAAAACCCAAACACATGGAGGCTAAACTATACACTACTAAATAACCAAGAGATCACTGAAGAAATCAGAGAGGAAATAAAAAAATACCTAGAGACAAATGACAATGAAAACACGATGATCCAAAGCCTATGGGAGGCAGCAAAAGCAGTTCTAAGAGGGAAGTTTACAGCAATACAAGCCTACCTCAAGAAACAAGAAAAATCTCAAGTAAACAATCTAACCTTACACCTAAAGGAACTAGAGAAAGAAGAACAAACAAAACCCAAAGTTAGTACAAGGAAAGAAATCATAAAAATCAGAGCAGAAATAAATGATATAGAAGCAAAGAAAACAATAGCACAGATCAATAAAACTAAAAGCTGTTGCTTTGAGAAGATAAACAAAATTGATAAACCATTAGCCAGACTCACCAAGAAAAGAGGGAGAGGACTCAAATCAATAAAATTAGAAACAAAAAAGAAGAAGTTACAACAGGCACCACAGAAATACAAAGCATCCTAAAAGACTACTACAAGCAACTCTATGCCAAAAAAATGGACAACCTGGAAGAAATGGACAAATTCTTAGAAAGGTATAACCTTCCAAGACTGAACCAGGAAGAAATAGAAACCATGAACAGACCAATCACAAGGAATGAGATTGAAACTGTGATTAAAAATCTTCGTACAAACAAAAATCTAGCACCAGATGGCTTCACAGGTGAATTCTATCAAACAAATAGAGAAGCGCTAACACCCATCCTTCTCAAACTCTTCCAAAAATTTGCAGATGAAGGAACACTCCCAAACTCATTCTATGAGGCCACCATCACCCTGATACCAAAACCAGACAAAGATACTACAAAAAATAAAAATTACAGACCAATATCACTCCTGAATATAGATGCAAAAATCCTCATCAAAATACTAACAAACAGACTGTAACAACACATTAAAAGGATCATACACCAAGATCAAGTGGGATTTATCTCAGGGAGGCAAGTATTCTTCCATATACACAAATCAATCAATGTGACACACCATATTAAAAAATTGAAGGAGAAAAACGATATGATCATCTCAATAGATGCAGAAAAAGCTTTTGACAAAATTCAACACCCATTTATCATAAAAACTCTCCAGAAAGTGGGCATAGAGGGAACCTACCTTAACATAATAAAGGCCATATACGACAAACCCACAGCAAACATCATTCTCAATGGTGGAAAACTGAAAGCCTTTCCTCTAAGATCAGGAACAAGACAAAGATGTCCACTCTCACCGCTATTATTCAACATAGTTTTGGAAGTACTAGCCATGGCAATCAGAGAAGAAAAAGAAATAAAAGAAAGACAAATTGGAAAAGAAGTAAAACTGTCACTGTTTGCAGATTTCATGATACTATACATAGAGAATCCTAAAGATGCCACCAGAAAACTACTAGTACTAATCAATGAATTTGGCAAAGTTGCAGGATACAAAATTAATACACAGAAATCTCTTGCATTCCTATACTCTAATGATGAAAAACCTGAAAGAGAAATTAAGGAAACACTCCCACTTATCACTGCACAAAAAGAATAAAATACCTAGGAATAAACCTACCTAGGGAGACAATAGACCTGCATGCAGAAAACTATAAAACACTGATGAAAGAAATTATAGATGATTCCAACAGATGGAGAAATATACCATGTTCTTGGATTGGAAGAATCAATATTGTGAAAATGACTCTACTACCCAAAGCAATCTACAGATTCAATGCAATCCCTATCAAATTACCAATGACATTTTTTACAGAATTAGAACAAAAAATCTTAAAATTTGTATGGAGACACAAAAGACCCTGAATAGCCAAAGTGGTATTGAAGGAAAAAACAGAGCTGGAGGAATAAGACTCCTTGACTTCAGACTATACTACAAAGCTACAGTAATCAACACAATATGGTACTGGCACAAAAACAGAAACAGATCAATGGAAAAGGATAGAAAGCCCAGAGGTAAGCCCACACACCTATGGTCAACTAATCTATGACAAAGGAAGCAAGGATATACAATGGAGAAAAGACAGTCTCTTCAATAAGTGGTGCTGGGAAAGCTGGACAGTTACATGTAAAAGAATGAAATTAGAACACTCCCTAACACCATACACAAAAATAAGCTCAAAATGATTTGAGACCTAAATGTAAGACTGGACACTATAAAACTCTTAGAGGAAAACATAGGAAGAACACTCTTTTACATAAATTACAGCAAGATCTTTTTTGATCCACCTCCTAGAGTAATGGAAATAAAAACAAAGATAAACAAATGGGACCTAATGAAACTTCAAAGTTTTTGCACAGCAAAGGAAACTACAAACGAGACAAAAAGACAGTCCTCAGAGTGGGAGAAAATATTTGTAAATGAATCAATGGACAAAGGATTAGCCTCCAAAATATATAAACAGCTCATGCAGCTCAATATTAAAAAAAACAAACAACCCAATCCAAAACTGGGCAGAAGACCTAAATAAACATTTCTCCAAAGAAGACATACACATGGCCAAGAAGCACATGAAAAGCTGCTCAACATCACTAATTATTAGAGAAATGCAAAGCAAAACTACAATGAGGTATCACCTCACATCAATTAGAATGGTGCATCATCAGAAAATCTACAAACATCAAATGCTGGAGAGGGTGTGGAGAAAAAGGAACCCTTTTGCACTGTTGGTCAGAAAGTAAATTGGTACAGCCTCTATGGAGAATAGTATGGAGGTTCCTTAAAAAACTAAAAATAGAATTACCATATGACCCAGCAATCCCACTACTGGGCATATACCCAGAGAAAACCGTAATTCATAAAGACACATGCACCCCAATGTTCATTGCATCACTATTTACAATGGCCAGGACATGGAAGCACCCTAAATGCCCATCAACAGACAAATGGATAAAGAAGTTGTGGTACATATATACAATAAAATATTACTCAGCCAGAAAAAGGAATAAAATTGGGTCATTTGTAGAGCTGTGGATGGATCTAGAGACTGTCATACAGAGTGAAGTAAGTCTGAAAGAGAAAAGCAAATATCATATATTAACGCATATATGTGGAACCTATAAAAATGGTACAGATGAACCGGATTGCAGGGCAGTAATTGAGACACGGATATAGAGAACAAACATATGGACACCAAGGGCAGAAAAGTGGTGGGAGGGTGTGATGAATTGGGAGATTGGGATTGACATATATACACTAATATGTATAAAATGGATAGCTAATAAGAACATGCTGTATAAAAAAATAAATTAAATTAAATTTAAAAAAAAAAGGAGATGATGACTAAATGTCACATGATGGCCTGGATTGGTTTCTGGAACAGAAAAAGAGCATCCAAATAGAGTCTGTAGTTTCGTTAACAGTGCTGCATCAATATTAATTTCTTAGTTTTGATAACTGTACTATGATTATATAAGACATTATCATTGGGGGAGGCTGGATGACAATTATGTGGAAACATTGTGCTATCTTTGTAATTCTTCTGTAAGTCTAAAATTTTTTGAAAATAAAAAGTTAAAAGATACATGGTTGTATAAATATATACATAAACACACAGATATAGATTGGCTACATATGACTCACACAGTTATGAGGCTGAACCGTCCCATGATCTGCTGTTTGTAAACCAGAAACCTAGGAAAGTTTTTGACGTAATTCAGTTTGAGTCAGAAGGTCTGAGAACCAAGGTAGCTGTATAATTCTCAGTCCAAAGGCATGAGAAGACCAAAGTCTCAGCTCAGGCAGTCAGGCAGAGAAGGGAAAAATTCTCCTTTTCTCCTCTTTTTGTTCTGCTCAAGCCCTCAGTGGATGGGGTGTCACCCACCCACATTGGGAAGGGCCATCTACTTTACTGAGACTACCAATTCAAATACTAGTCTCCTCTGGAAACACTCTAACAAAAGTATTCAGAAAATATATAGCCAAATATCTGGGTACCCTGTGATCCACTCAAGTTGGCACATAAAATTAACTGTGACAGTGGTCCAAGATGAAAATACACATAGCAGCAAGAAATTTATATTTAGTCATATCCACAAGAGAATCACAGGGAAATTTAAGTAGCATCGTTTTTTTAAATATCTTTATTGGAGTATAATTGCTTTACAATGGTGTTTTAGTTTCTACCATACAACAAAGTGAATCAGCTATATGTATACGTATATCCCCTATCCCCTCCCTCTTGAGCCTCCCTCCCACCCTCCATATCCCACCCCTCTAAGTCATCACAAAGCACCAAGCTGATCTCCCTGTGCCATGCAGCAGCTTCCCACTAGCCATCCATTTTACATTCGGTAGTGTATATATGTCAATAGTACTCTCTGCCTTCGTCCCACCTTCCCCTTCCCCTGTGTGTCCTCAAGTCCGTTCTTTACATCTGTGTCTTTATTTCTGCCCTGCCACTAGGTTCATCAGTACCGTTTTTTAGAGACCATATATGTGAATTAGCATACAGTATTTGTTTTTCTCTTTCTGACTTACTTCACTCTGTATGACAGACTCTAGGTCCATCCACCTCATTACAAATAACTCAATTTCATTCCTTTTTATAAGTAGCATCATTTTATACTACAATTCATGGTAGAAATCAAATTAGCACACCCTCAGAGCTCTCCTTTCTGCCTACACACTCTTTAACACAGGGGCAGAGGGATGAATCCATACCCCCAATGAGTTGCAGGAACTGAGGTTTGGCCTCTCTGGGCCTCAGTGGCTCCATCTCTAAACTAGGAGGTTGGGTTGTGGATTTCTAAGGCCTTCTGAGTTTGAGATATTCAACTCTGAGGGTAGTTGAACTGGATGATAATCATATCTCAAGCCACTGGGGCCAAGTAAAAACTTGCTCTACTTGTTGCATGGTAAGATCACCATGGTAGAAGGCAATCATAACAACAACTATAAAATAACTAACACGGAACTCTTACTGTGTGCTGGGTGCTACTCTAAGCACTTCACATGTATTAACTTACTAAACCCTCAGCATATTCATTATCAGAACCTCAGAATACTATCATTATCATCATCTCCCCTTTATAGATGAGAAAGCTGAGTCAGAGAGAGGTAGAGGGAGTTGCCTGGGGTTACACTTCTCAGGAGTGATACAGCTAGCACTTGAGCTCTGTATAATTATATGAGGGGCCTGGGTTGTCCTATGCTGTAAAGAGCAGGATGGGGACCCTGGAGAAGATGATGAAGTCCTGGTGAAGGCAGGGACAGACCTGCCTCCTCTCCCGAAAAGGGAACAGCACATGCTGGCTGGTGTCTGCCCCTTCTGTACCCAGGACCACGAGGGGCCATATTCTCAGGCCAGGCCTGGGTCCTGGCACAGGAGCACTGAGGTAGGAAACACGTAGAGCAATTTTCTGACTCCAAAAGCAATTTCCTTTCAGCTGCCTCCCTGGGGACAGAGGAAGATCTCTCTCTCTCACATGGATTCTCCCTAATCCCCTCTATCTCCTCCCAGCCTGGCTCTTTACAGATGGTGTGGGCTCAAGGATGCATGCAGCTCATTTATTTTGCTTCCTCTATTGTTGTTGGGTTTTTTTTTAACATCTTTATTGGAGTATAATTGCTTTACAATGGTGTGTTAGTTTCTGCTGTATAACAAAGTGAATCAGCTATACATATACATATACATATATCCCCTCCCTCTTGCGTCTCCCTCCCACCCTCCCTATCCCACCCCTCTAGATGGTCACAAAGCACCGAGCTGATCTCCCTGTGCTATGCAGCTGCTTCCCACTAGCTATCAGTTTTATATTTGGTAGTGTATATATGTCCATGCCACTCTCTCACTTCGTCCCAGCTTCCCCTTCCCCTTCCCCGTGTCCTAAAGTTCATTCTCTACGTCTGCGTCTTTATTCCTGTCCTTCCCCTAGGTTCTTCAGAACCATTTTTTTCTTTTTTTTAGATTCTATATATATATGTTAGCATACGGTATTTGTTTTTCACTTTCTGACTTACTTCACTCTGTATGACAAACTCTAGGTCCATCCACCTCATTACAAATAACTCAATTTCGTTTCTTTTTATGGCTCATTATACATATGTGCCACATCTTCTTTATCCATTCATCTGTCGATGGACATTTAGGTTGCTTCCATGTCCTGGCTATTGTAAATAGTGCTGCAATGAATATTGTGGTACATGACTCTTTTTGAATTATGGTTTTCTCAGGGTATATGCCCAATAGTGGGATTGCTGTGTCATATGGTAATTCTATTTACAGTTTTTTAAGGAACCTCCATACTGTTCTCCACAGTGGTTGTATCAATTTACATTCCCACCAACAGTGCAAGAGGGTCCCTTTTCTCCATACCCTCTCCAGCATTTATTGCTTGTAGATTTTTTGATGATGGCCATTCTGACCGGTGTGAGGTGATACCTCATTGTGGTTTTGATTTCCATTTCTCTAATGATTAGTGATGTGGAGCATCCTTTCATGTGTTTGTTGGCAATCTGTATATCTTCTTGTGAGAAATGTCTATTTAGGTCTTCTGCCCATTTTTGGATTGGGTTGTCTGTTTTATGGATATTGAGCTACATGAGCTGCTTGTATATTTTGGAGCTTAATCCCTTGTCAGTTGGTTTGTTGGAAAATATTTTCTCCCATTCTGAGGGTTGTCTTTTCGTCTTGTTTATGGTTTCCTTTGCTGTGCAAAAGCTTTTAAGCTTCATTAGGTCCCATTTGTTTATTTTTGTTTTTATTTCCATTTCTCTAGGAGGTGAGTCAAAAAGGATCTTGCTGTGATTTATGTCATAGTGTTCTGCCTATGTTTTCCTCTAATAGTTTTACAGTGTCTGGCCTTACATTTAGGTTTTTGATCCATTTTGAGTTTATTTTTGTGTGTGGTGTTAGGAAGTGTTCTAATTTCATTCTTTTACATGTAGCTGTCCAGTTTTCCCAGCACCACTTATTGGAGAGGCTGTCTTTTCTCCATTGTATATTCTTGCCTCCTTTATCAAAGATAAGGTGACGTTATGTGTGTGGGTTTATCTCCGGGCTTTCTATCCTGTTCCATTGATCTATATTTCTGTTTTTGTGCCAGTTCCATACTGTCTTGATTACAGTAGCTTTGTAGTATAGTCTGAAGTCAGGGAGTCTGATTCCTCCAGCTCCGTTTTTCTTTCTCAAGATTGCTTTGGCTATTCAGGGTATTTTGTGTTTCCATACAAATTGTGAAGGTTTTTGTTCTAGTTCTGTGAAAGATGCCATTGATAATTTGATAGGGATTGCACTGAATCTGTAGATTGCTTTGGGTAGTATAGTCATTTTCACAATGTTGATTCTTCCAATCCAAGAACATAGTATATCTCTCCATCTCTTTGTATCATCTTTAATTTCTTTCATCAGTGTCTTATAGTTTTCTGCATACAGGTCTTTTGTCTCCTTAGGTAGGTTATTTCTAGGTATTTTATTCTTTTTGTTGCAGTGGTAAATGGGAGTGTTTCCTTAATTTCTCCTTGAGATTTTTCATCATTAGTGTATAGGAATGTAAGAGATTTCTGTGCAAGAATTTTATATCCTGCTACTTTACCAGATTCATTGATTACTTCTAGTAGTTTTCTGGTAGCCTCTTTAGGATTCTCTATCATGCAAACAGTGACAGTTTTACTTCTTTTTTTCTGATTTGGATTCCTTTTATTTCTTTTTCTTCTCTGATTTCTGTGGCTAAAACTTCCAAAACTATGTTGAATAATAGTTGTGAAAGTGAGCAACCTTTATTTGTTCCTGATTTTAGTGGAAATGGTTTCAGTTTTTCACCATTGAGAACAATGTTGGCTGTGGGTTTGTCATATATGGCCTTTATTATTTTGAGGAAAGTTCCCTCTATGCCTACTTTCTGGAGAGGTTTTATCATAAATGGGTATTGAATTTTGTTGAAAGCTTTTTCTGCATCTATTGAGATTATCATATCATTTTTATCCTTCAGTTTGTTAATATGGTGTATCACATTGACTGATTTGTGCATATTTAAGAATCCTTGCATTCCTGGGATAAACCCCACTTGATCATGGTGTATGATCCTTTTAATGTGCTGCTGGACTCTGCTAGTATTTTGTTGAGGATTTTAGCATCTATGTTCATCAGTGGTATTGGCCTGTAGTTTTCTTTTTTTGAGACATCTTTGTTTTGGGTATCAGGGCGCTGGTGGCCTCATAGAATGAGTTTGGGAGTTTTCCTCCCTCTGCTATACTTTGGAAGAGTTTGAGAAGGATAGGTGTTAGCTCTTGCTAAATGTTTGATAGAATTCGCCTGTGAATCCATCTGGTCCTGGGCTTTTCTTTGTTGGAAGATTTTTAATCACAGATTCAATTTCAGTGCTTGTTATTGGCCTGTTTATATTTTCTATTTCTTCCTGGTTCGGTCTCAGAAGGTTGTGCTTTTCTAAGAATTTGTCCATTTCTTCCAGGTTGTCCATTTTATTGGCATATAGTTGCTTGTAGTAATCTCTTGTGATTTTTGTTTTTCTACAGTGTCACTTGTTACTTCTTTTTCATTTCTAATTCTGTTGATTTGAGCCTTCTCCCTTTCTTTCTTGTTAAGTCTGGCTAATGGTGTATCAATTTTGTTTATTTTCTCAAGGAAGAAGCTTTTAGTTTTATTTACCTTTGCTATTGCTTCCTTCATTTCTTTATCATGTATTTCTGACCTAATCTTTATGATTTCTTTCCTTCTGCTAACTTTGGCTTTTTTATTTTTGTTCTCCTTTCTGTAATTGCTTTAGGTTTAAGGTTAGGTTGTTTATTTGAGATTTTTCTTGTTTCTTGAGGTAGGATTGTATTTCTATAAACTTCCCTCTTAGAACTGCTTTTGCTGCATCCCACAGGTTTTGGCTGTCATGTTTTCATTGTCATTTGTTTCTAGGTATTTTTTGATTTCCTCTTTGATTTCTTCAGTGATCTCTTGGTTATTTTAGTAGGGTATTGTGTAGCATCCATGTGTTTGCATTTTAACAGTATTTTTCCTGTAATTGATATCTAATCTCATAGCATTGTGGTCGGAAAAGATACTTAATAAAATTTCAGTTTTCTTAAATTTACCAGGGCTTTATTTGTGACCCAGGATATGGTCTATACTAGAGAATGTTCTATGAGCACTTGAGAAGAAAGTGTATTCTGTTGTTTTGGATGGAATGTCTTGTAAGTATCAATTAAGTCTATCTTGTTTAATGTATCATTTAAAGCTTGTATTTCCTTATTTATTTTCATTTTTGTTGATCTGTCCATTGGTGAAAGTGGGGTGTTAAAGTCTCCTACTATTGTGTTACTGATTTCCCCTTTTATGGCTGTTAGCATTTGCCTTATGTATTGAGGTGCTCCTATGTTGGGTGCATAAATATTTACAATTGTTATATCTTCTTCTTGGATTGATCCCCTGATCATTACGTAGTGTCATTCTTTGTCTTTTGTAATAACCTTGATTTTAAAGTCTATTTTGTCTGATATGAGAATTGTTACTCCAGCTTTCTTTTGATTTCCATTTGCATGGACTATCTTTTTCCATCCCCTCAGTTTCAGTCTTTATGTGTCCCTAGGTCTGAAGTGGGCTTCTTGTAGACAGCATATATACGGGTCTTGTTTTTGTATCCATTCAGCCAGTCTATGCCTTTTGTTTGGAGCATTGAATCCATTTACATTTAAGGTAATTATCGATATGTATGTTCCTATGACCATTTTCTTAATTGTTTTGGGTTTCTTTTTGTAGATCCTTTTATTCTCTTGTGTTTCCCACATAGAGAAGTTCCTTTAGCATTTGTTGTAGAGCTGGTTTGGTGGTGCTGAATTCTCTTAGCTTTTGTGTGTCTGTAAAGGTTTTAATTTCTCCAACAAATCTGAATGAAATCCTTGCTGGGTAGAGTAATCTTGGTTGTAGTTTTTTCCCTTTCATCACTTCAAATATGTCCTGTCACTCCCTTCTGGCTTGCAGAGTTTCTGCTGAAAGTTCAGTTGTTAACCTTATGGAGATTCCCTCTTATGTTATTTGTTGCTTTTCCCTTGCTGCTTTCAATATTTTTTCTTTGTATTTAATTTTTGATAGTTTGATTAATATGTGTTGGTATGTTTCTCCTTGGATTTATCCTGTATGGGACTCTCTGTGCTTCCTGTACTTGACTATTTCCTTTCCCATATTAGGGAAGTTTTCAACTATAATCTCTTCAAATATTTTCTCAGACACTTTCTTTTTCTCTTCTTCTTCTGGGACCACTATAGTTCAAATGTTGGTGTGTTTAGTGTTGTCCCAGAGATCTCTGAGACTGTCCTCAATTCTTATCATTCTTTTGTCTTTATTCTGCTCTGGGGTGGTTATTTCCAATATTTTATCTTCCAGGTCACTTATCTGTTCTTCTGATTCAGTTTTTCTGTTATTGAGTCCTTCTAGAGAATTTTAATTTCATTTATAGTGTTGTTCATCATTGCATTCCTGGGATAAACCCCACTTGATCATGGTGTATGATCCTTTTAATGTGCTGCTCTTTAGTTCTTCTAGGTCCTTGTTAAACATTTCTTGTATTTTCTCCATTCTATTGGAAAGATTTTGGATCACCTTTACTATCATTACTCTGAATTCTTTTTCAGGTAGATGGCCTATTTCCTCTTCATTCATTCGGTCTGGTGGGTTTTTACCTTGCTCCTTCTTCTGCTGTATATTTCTCTGTCTTCTCGTTTTGCTTGACTTACTGTGTTTGGGGTCTCCTTTTCGCTGGCTGCTGGTTCAGAGTTCCCGTTGTTTTTGGAGTCTGCCTCCAGTGGGTAACGTTAGTTCAGTGGGTTTGTAGGCTTCCTGGTGGACGGAACTTGTGTCTGTGTTCTGGTGGATGAGGCTGGATCTTGTCTTTCCAGTGGACAGGACCACGTCCGGTGGTGTGTTTTGGGGTGTCTGTGAACTTGTGATTTTAGGCAGCCTCTCTGCTAATGGGTGGGGTTGTGTTCCTGTCTTGCTAGTTGTTTGGCATAGGGTGTCCAGCACTGGAGCTTGCTGGTCATTGAGTGGAGCTGGGTCTTATTGTTGAGATGGAGATCTCTGGAAGAGCTTTCACCGATTGATATTATGTGGGGCCTAGATGTCTCTGGTGGTCCAATGTCCCATACTCAGCTGTCCCACCTCAGGGGCTCAGGCCTGACACCCGGCCTGAGCTCCAAGACTCTATTAGCTACACAGCTCTTAATGAAATAGGTTCAGGAGATAGAATAGTTGGTTTCTATTTATTTCCCTCTTGTTAGCATACATCTTTTTTTCCTTTGTGTGTTGTCTAGCTTCACTTGCTCACAGAGTGCCACGTTCAGAAGCCTTGCAACAGCCCTTCAGACCAGAGTTCCTCTCCTCTATTGGTTTTACAAAAATTACAAAATTATAAATACTCATTGTAAAAATATTCAAATAGCATAAACTTATATAATGGAAGAAGTGAAAACACCACCCTCCTTCCCCCAGGCCTCTGTGGCTTCCCCAGATCCCACACCCTGGGGACAGTGGCCTTGAGCAGGCATTTTCTGAGGATGTGGCACCAACATATTTATACCAAAAATAGGCCCATGAGAACCAGGACTGTGTCTGTCTTGCTCCTTGTTGTTCTGTTGACCTAAAACAAATAAAGGCCAGGTATTTCTCCAGTAAAGACAGGTTTATTCACGATCAACAGAGAATTGCAATTCTGGGTCTGCAACCATGGCGAGCCACACATAAGTCCCCACAGGGCAAGGGAAGGGGAGTGCTTTTATAGAGGGGAAAGGAAGGTGGGAGGGCTCTAGTAAACAAAGAGTCCATGGCTTTCCACTGGCCAAGTCCTTGCCAGGAAAGAAGAGAAGTGTTTTTTCTTCTTGTTGGGCTCTGCTGTGGTTGCAGGGTGTGCAAACTCCCCTCTTTGGTCTCCCAACTCTATTTAATTGGGATTTCTGTTTATTAATTTTTATTACAGTTCCCAGAAGAGAGCCTCGGCAGGCAGCCAATCTTATTTGTTGAATGCTGGATGAATAAATGATTTCTTCCTCAAGTTATTTTTTTTCTCAAGAAACAGAGCTATTGACCTACTTCATTCTTTTTAGAGACCACCAAGCATTCCATAATCCAGATGTACCTTAATGTGTTTAACCATCTCTTTATTAATAAACCCTTGGGTATTTTTGTAGTGTTTCTATCACAAACATGTTGCAATGAGCCCTCCTTTACTGGGGTCTTGGTGTGTGTGAATTACCATGTCATAAGGCAGATTCTCTGACGTGGAAGTGCATCAAAGGGTATGTTTAAGTTCTGCCCTAGAGATGTTAAAGGACCCCATGGGAGCCAGACAGAAGGCATGGGGTTGTGGCGGAGGAGTCACAAGCGCTTCCCAATGGGGTTAAGTCAGCATCTCCTGCTCAGGCTTGGGTTGGGGTTTATAAGGAGCCTCCTTTGGGGCCCTGGCCAACGAAACTCAGTCTGACAACCTGCAGGTGGCTAAGGTGACAGACAAGGGTCTCTCTATAGGGCACTTAGTACTCTTTCTTGGAACTCTTACTGAAAGTGCTTGTGATTTTCAAAATACCTTCACTGGATCAGCTTCTCTGGATCTTCTGATCACCATGATGCAGGCTGGAAAGCTAATGACATCCGCATTTTACAGGAGATGTGAATGACGTAGCCCTTGAATCCAGCTGTTCCTGAAGCCAAACTAGCCTGAACTTCCCAACTAAGAGAGTCAATAAATCCCCCTTTTTGTTTAATCTAGTTTGGTCTCCATCGCTGAAGGACTCCTCATTAAGACTGATCTTAGGGCACAAAATGTTAAACACAAGTAGAATAATAATTAATAATAATGATTTTACTGGTAATTTTTAATGAGGATATAATTTATATATGGTAAAATGCAGGTCTTAAGTCTTCAGTTCAATGAGTTCTGAGAATTGCACGCACACCCCTATTAAGACATAGAACAATTCCATTACCCTTGAAAGACCCCTTGCATCCCTTCCTGGTCTACCTGTCCCCACCTCCCACCTCAGAAACAACTGTTGCTCTAATATCTTTCACCATAGTTTCATCCTGCCTGTTTTAGAACTTCCTGTCAAGGAAACCAGACAGTATGTGCTCTTTTGTGTCTGGCTTCTCTCACTCAACATGATGTTTTAAGGTTCATCTACATTCGCAAAAATAACACCCAACATATTTGAACCCTCCTGGTGTGCCAAGCACTGTATTCAACGTTTTCTGTTCTTTATGTTTTTATAATAATCCGATGACGTGTGGTTATCATCCCTATTTTGTAGCTGAGGAAACTGACACTTAGCGAGGTTAAGTAACTTGCTCAGATCACATTGCCTGTCAGCAGATCTGTCAGGATTTGAGCTTGGGGGTCTGACTCCAGAGCCAGAAGCCCAGAGAACCTGGCACAGGTCACATACCACTGGAAACCCCCTCACCCCGTCGCCCCTTGGCCTCCCAACTGCTCCTTCCCGTTCTTTGTTCACTCTTCTTGGACCAGGCTGAGATCTCATCTCCTATTCCACTGGAGTGGGGTGGGTCACCTTCACTAGCCCCTCCAAGTGAGTCAGCTTGGGGAGGGAGAGCCTAGCTTGTGAAGGTGTCTCGGCTACTCCAGGGAGTCACTGCTTTGTGGGCCTGTCTAGGGAGAGAAAGATTATCTACGGCTATGAAAAGGGTAAGGTGAAGGTGAAAAATACAACTGCCACCCAGAAAACTGAAATTAAACAAAAGCCTTTATGTCTAAAGTGACACCCGATTCAAAGTGGAATTTGTGAGGGTGGTGCAGAGCTATTAGTCACCACTCACAGATAAGCCCCAGAGCTGTGCCCACTGTGCACGGAGTCCAGCAGCCCAGGTCCCGCCTCCCACATGGCCAATCAGCCACTGAGGAGTTGGCACTGCTGCACTGTTTAGAAAGCTCTCTGTTCGGAAGAGCAGAACCCCTGCTCCTGGTCCTGCCAGCTTCCTGCCACACACCCCCAGACCCTTCAGCCTAGACTCCTTGAGATCAAGGGAGAGAAAGGATCATTAGAGTTCTCCGGAGGAGAGGGAGGTAAAGAGGAGAGCAGGCAGCTGAGGGCATGTGGAATTGGGAGGAAACTGGGCCAAATAAATTGAGCATAGGAAACAGGGAAGGACAGCAACTCCTCTGTCTGGCTTTGACTGACACCGATCATTTCCTGGCTGTGTGATCTTGAGCAAGTTGCTTAACTTCTCTGTGTCACTGTTTTTTCATGGGGGATAATAATAGAACAGACCTTATCAGGTTGTTGTGAGGTATATCTGAGTTAATACATATAACATACCTGGCATGGTTTCTGGTGGATAATTGGCACTCAATAAATGTTTATTATATTGCTATTACCTTCACTGTGCTCATTGGGACTGTGGAAAAAGCATTCTGGACTGAGAGTCTTTCAATGTACATTCTCATCTTGTCTCTGCCACTAACTTGCTGTGTGGACTTGAGCAAGTCACTTCCCCTCTCTGGGTCTCAATGTCCCTATCTTCAAAGCCAAAAGGCCATTCCAATGGATGTATTTTAGTCTGTACTTCTTGGAAAGACAACATTCAAGCAAAGCCTTCCAACTCTCCTACCTGCTCCTTCCCATTTGTCCTCAGCACCCCAAACTGTCTGAAGATGTCAGCAAACCCCCCTGCATCTCAACCTGGGAAAGCTGGGACATCTCTGCACCCAGTTTGGAAGACCACCTTCCCCCCAGTGGAAGATGCACCTGTTGGCTGCCTCCCTCAGGATATGCTTTAAGTCAAACCATCCAAGTTCTTGCTCAGCCACTAGCCGGCTAGTTGACCTTGGGCTGGTTGCTTGATGTCTCTGAGCCTAGACTCCTCTTGCGTAAAGTGGGGGTAATAGTAACAGCTATGTCACACAGTTATCGTGAAGAGTAAATGTGACTTTACAGTTAAAGAGCTCAGCACCATGTCTGGTGTAAAATAAATGCTCAACAAATATTTTTATATTATTGTCATCATCAACATCATCATCATGATCATGATTATCTCTTCCTTTCCAATCCTGGGTCTCAGAGACAAGCAGTAATCAGTTTCAGAAGACAGCTTCCTCCTTCACCACTCCTGGGAGCCATCTGTTTTTGCTGCCCTCCACGGGGACACGTGTGCACATCCCCCCACCTTGACCACCTGGCTCTGGGAGCACCTGGACTGGCTGTCCTGCAGGGCGCGGGCAAAGGCGAGGAGCTGGCACGCAGCTTCTGGTCTGAACACCATGATTTGCAGGCCAAACTGGGCTATTTCTGCAGATTCACCAGCAATTTCGGCAGCTCAATAAACACAGCTTGTGAGTCAGCAGTCGGGTAAATTGTGCACTCAGACTTGTATTTAAGATCATCCTTGGACCGTGGATGGCAGTCAGAAAACCAAGTGTATGATTTTCGATTAGCACACCACAAGCATCCAGGTTTGCTTAAGCCACTGCATTCTCTTCTGGAATTCATGTTGCTACTGGTTGTGGTCTAAAAACAAGTCAGCCCTGGACTTCTGCAAGAAAAAAAATTCTGTATGTGAGGATTTCTGAGGCTATCCCCAGCCCCAACATATACACCAGCCTTGTCATGGGAATGGCGCCCCTTTCCAATCCACCCTGGGATCTCCCCACCCTGTCCCTCACCCTCTCCTTCTTCTTACTACATTAGGGCTCATCCTTCTCTTTTGGGGCCTGGCTTCATTTCCCACTACTTTATCCAGGCTTGAACTCCCAAATGACCACACTCTGGTGCACATGCCTCCTTCTACATGATTTAAAAGCAGCAACAAACACAATAGCAACAGTTATAATGATGATACGTACCATTTAGCAGCCACTTTCTATGCCATGTCAAGCACCGTGTTGAGTGCCTTATAAGCACTATTTCACTTAATTTCAGAGCAGTCCTTGGGGCTTGGGTACTGAAAACATTACTCCCACTTTGCTAAGAAGGAAATGAGGACTGGAGAAGTAAAGTAACGTGGCTGAACTCTCCACTGGTGTCTTGAACCAAGGGGATCTGCCTCCAGCGCCCAGGTTAACATCTGTGCGTCACTGCTCTAAAGGGTCACATGGGATCTGCCGCAGCATTCTTCACGTCTTGGCTTGTGACCCACAAAGTCATTTTAGTGAGTCATGCATTTGTAAAAGTAGACTACACCAGGCTCCAACCGGGAACATCAAAGCGCACCATCCATATTCAAGATAAGTATTATTTCTCAACACTTTATTTCAATGCAACACATACGTATATGCACATACCTGTTTACAGTGTAAAGTTGTCCCTCCTAAGTTTAGTCACAACCGAAAACAGTCTGAAGGTCTCTGGGCTATTGGGTCCCTCTGGGAAAACACTGGATAGGTCCTGCCCTCTCTCTTTCCTACCTCTCCTGATCATAATAATATTAATGGCAATGATTTCTCCTGGCTCTGATGGATGTGAAATTGCTCAGCAAATTCTAAAATGTTGCATGTCATTGATATCCAGGTTGATTTTCACTTCTGCTGAATGGGTTTGTTCACATTTCTGGGGGCAGATGGAGGGGGTGAGTGTCATGGGACTGTCATCACAGCTCTGAGGGAGTCTCCCATCTCACTGTCCTGTGGCTGCTGCCACCTGCCTGACCTCGGGGTGCCGTTTCTTCCAGTTAGAAGCTCAATGCCCAAAGGTTAGCTGCTTAGGCGACGGGGATAGAAAAGCTTCCAGTTCTTTGGGAAATGTTTCCAGGAGAATTTATCCCGGTCGGCCTTTTCCCAGACATCGAGGGACTAGTCAGGGATCGAACTTATCCATCCCAGCAGCTGGGGAGATGGGGGCAGGAATCTGCTGGCTCCCCCCTCCCCCTTCCTCCACCCCAGCCTTTGCTCTGCTGCTGTCCTTTCACAGGTCAGAGAAGGGCTTTGGGGCTTGATTCCACAGCAGCCTCAGACTTCACCTTCAGTGTAAGAATCACAACAACCCTACAGGTTTACACAGGGTCTTGCTTCTTACAAGCTCAGAGCAATTTCTTGGATGTTGGGCTCATTCTTTCCAAGGTCACTGTGGAAGGTGTTCTTAATACCTAGGTGGTATAAAAGGAAGATGGTTTGGACGTTCTGGCCTTGACAGCCTGTAGAGCGTGTGGGCTGGGGTTGGATTTGCCTCAGTTTAGCTTCCCAAACCTTCCTATCTGATTGCTGATTTCTCAACCCTGTTTCATTATCACTTTCCTAAAAAGTCTTTTTAGACATTTCTCCTTATTTGCCTTCCACCTGCCCATGAAACGTTAGTACCACAGATACACTATATGTCTGTTTATGTACTATATGTATCTCTGCTTATACCTAGAAAGAGTAAGATTTTTTTCACTCCCCACCTTTCCAGGAGTCAATTTTTACCCCCTTGGGGGTGATTTTGCCCTGTTGAGAATGCAGGCTCGAGAGAGATGGTACTGACAGGCCTGGCCTCCTGGGTCCTCGGCTCTTGGCACGTACAGGATAAAAAGAGCACCACCACATGGGGTTATTGAAGGACTAAAGGCCATACTGCAAGTAATGTGCTTAGCACATGCTTGGTACCAGTTAAGCACTCATAACTACTATCACATCATTACTGGTGGTAGTCACAACAGTTCACGTCTGTTGGGGAATTATTATATGATGGGATTTAGAGCTTTTCGTAAACTCAGTGACTTAGTTCTCATAGCAGCCCTGTGAGGTAGGGACTATTATTATCATCTTACAGATAACAAAATTGAGACACAGACTCACTGACTTATCCAAGGTCACATGGCCCATACGTGACAAAGCTAACATTTGATTCCAGGGCGTCTGGCCCCTGAGCTTACTCTTAACCATGATGCTATGTACATTAGTCATGTAAGTAGAATGTTAGTGGCAGCATTGGGATTAATACTTTAACTTTTTCAACACTGGCAAGTGGCCTCACTGGTACTTTGGCTTCAAATGGTTCTGACCCCTGTGATCATCTCAGGACTTTGAAATGAACTTTTCTGATTCTTTGATAGCAGGCAGAGCTGCCTGAATTCCTGGTAAGGATCAGTTATTTGAGTTTCCACTTCCCAGCCTAGGGAAACCACTCAGGCCTCCCCACGACCATTCCTCCCTCTTTGGAATCGAGACGGCACCGAGTGTGGGCTGCTGCTGAGGAGACGTGTGTTGCTATGGCAGCGGCTCATGCCTCCTTCCTCCCCTCTCAGAGGTGCTCTGACACAGGAGGCAGTTTCTGTGGTAACAAGCTGAGTGGAGGGTCCATAAAGAAAGGACTGTGTGTTCTGACATGGGGGAATTGAAAATGAATCCTGGGCATTTAGAGGGCTACCCTGCCACGTGTCCAAGGCAAACAGCAGCATCACTGCAGGAATGGTCCCAGCAAGTGGAGTATTAGAGACATGAGAGTTTCTTAGCTTATTGTCCCCTACAAGTTCACCTTTTGTCTTTTTTTATAAAGACAAGTTAAGATTTCAGAAGATGAAATGAAGAGGAGGAAACCGTAGAGTATATAATTCAGGGGTGTATAATTCAATTCCTATGCAAGCAGTAGACCCACAAGTAAACTTTTAAGCATGGTTCCAAGCCCTTCAGAGAAGTTTCAGAGGATGGAGGGACAGGTGCTCAGTTCTTTTTGAAGCTGTTCGGTGCCCAGCTGCAGAACGCCCTTCCCACTGACTGCCACCCCTGCAGCTGCTGTGCCCCTTTTGAGCCCACACCTTTCCTGCTGCCAGGAAGCGTGGGCTGCTCTCCTTGCCTCCCCGGGGCCATGGTTGGCTGCATCCTGGGATCTGGTCCTACACATCAACACTCATTTTGCCCTTTGCAGGGTTTCAAGGTCACAGGAGGTGTGGGAGGAAAGCCCAGTACTCTAAGAGGAGGCTCAGCAGGGAGAGACCTTGCGGCCGTGACAACTGTTTTGCATCTCTTCCTGGTCACATAAGAGATGTAATGAGCTGGTTAATGCTTACTGAGAGCTTACTATGTGCTAGGTATCATTCTAAGCAATTTACATGTATTGACACATTTAATTTTGCCAAAAACCAGATGAGGTAAATAATATTATTATCCCCATTTTACAGATGAGGAAATAAGCACAGCGAGCTTGAGAAACTTACTCAAGTTCTCACCTTAGTAAATAGCAGAGCTAGCCTGCCTGGCACCTGGGACTTCAATAAAGTTTGTTGAATGAATGAAGAAGTGAATGGGAAAGGAAGCAACAAAGCAAATCCTTTATGTATACACGTGCATTTTGGCTTAAGTTGCATCTTAGAATCAAATGTGGGCTTGGCAAATTTGAAACCCTTCTTCTTCAAACTCACTGATAGTACTATTTGGTATCAGACCCCAGTATAATTAGAATACCTCCTGAGAATACCTCAATAGCAGTTAATTGCCCCAGCCCCTCCCCAGTGAACTCACCCCTCCCACATCATCCTCTCTGAAGGGCTGGCTGGCCTCCAGTAAGCTTATTATTTGCTTCGTTGGGCAACCACAACGCTCCATTGTTACAGTTTACATGTGTTAAGTGTTGATGGTCCTTAAACCAGGAGCGCCAGGAGGACAGGGACTGAATCTTTATACCTGCATTTCCCGGGGCTCCCACAGGACCAGTCCTATGGAAGAAGTTTAAGAGATGCTGATTGAGAGAATGAACTGTCTTCTATTGTCTGCAATTATTTCCCATGTGTTAGTTTGGTCACTCCAGTAAGACTAGAGTAAGGAGGCAGGAGAACACTACTTCATTTTCTCCTTGTGTCTTCTTTGTGTCAAGCATGTAGCAAATGTTCAATAAATATTAACTGATTTCTTTTTCCTTCATTGGGGCCCACTGTGTTTTGCCGTTCTCCCTGTATGTGGAGACAGGTGCTCACAGAAGGAGCTGGTAAGTTTGCTGTGAACTCCATGATCAGGGTCTCTGGGCTTCTTAGAGGAAAGATTAAGTTGGGGAGGGGTGGCAGCTACCACAGATGGATAATACAGTGGCTTTATCACCAGTATTTCTAAATCCCACATTATAACACTGTGTCTGGATAAAGATTTTTGTGTCATGTTCAGGTGCATGAGGTAATTTTGGAGTTGAAATTCAGATACCCAGTAAACATTAGCCGAACGAGTAAATGAACAAATGGCAAAAACTAAGATGAGCTGCAAAATCAAAATTTTCTGTCTCATATGCAAATGACATAAGAAAATCAATTATACCCAGAAAGAAATCTCCTCATTTTCTAAAACTCTTCCGTAATATCAAAATATTCTTTAAATGAAATTTGAGACAAACTGATTCTCTGCTTTGGTTTGAGATCTTATTGTGAAGCCCTTAGAAGTTCCTATAAGATGCCAGGAAGGTCCTGGTCACAGATGGTGCCCCACAGATGTGTGCCTGTGTCAGTGGCTGTCCCATGTTAGTGTTTCCCTCATAGGTGAGTGCCTTCAAGCTCTGCACAGCACAGACCAGTGGCCACAGAAGCATGTCTTGTCTGGTGTAATCCTTGCTCTAGCTGAGCCAGCTGGGGAGAGAAACATGTAAATAAATACTGGTGGCGAAGCTTAATGTTCTATCAGAGGAGAATGCAAGGTGCAGTGGGCACCATGGGAGAAATGGCTAACTGCCTCTTTACAGTCAAGGAAGGCTTTGAAAGAGATGCTTAAGCTGAGCCTTGAATGATGTATAGAAGAGGACCTTCCAGCTCATGAGGCATGATTGCAAGAACAGAGGAGTGGGGAACAACTTAGTGCCTTGGATCCTTTCCGGGAACAGCAGGTGTTCAGCACTGCTGGTGAACAGGGCAATTCCATGCTGCCTTCAATCTGCTTTTCATCAAGTTTTTGTAGTCTTGCCAGCATATAGCATCAATCACACACATTCACACACATGCACACATGTGCACAAATATGCACACACAAGCACACTTGCTGGCTTTGACCTAAAATACACTTTGTGTGCTTCTCATGGTCTGTGAAGTCTGTTCTGAGGGCTTAGACATATACAAATGTGCACACACACGAGCCAAGGGAAATAGACTTGGATCTTGGTCCAGAGAAATGCTGGGGAATTATCTCAACAAATAGAGCAGATATGTAATTCCCTGAATAATTTTCTGTTTTTTGTTGTTGTTGCTGTTTTGTTAAATTTAACAATCTGCTCTCCTGCACATCTTTTTTGTTATTATCAAGTAATGTAGCAATGTCAGTTGTCAATCTCAGAACTTCCCAACTACCTGGAAGCCAGACAGGAGCTAACTCCATCATCCCCTTCTTGGAACTAGTCATTGCAAGAACCATCGTAGCACACACTTTACCTAACCAATGATTGGGGTCATTTTGTATGACAGCTTTATGGTTTTTCACATAAACTCACACCCTCTAAAAAGATTTCAATTGTTAGGGTCACCGATAGAGATCTGTACGTCACCTCAGCATCAAAACAAATTCTGAACTTCTTTTCCTTGGCGTTGTTCTGGTAGCCTAGCTCCACGCTGGCAAAGTCTAGACATGGCAAGTGGGAAGATGGTAGTGGGGACCCCCCCACAAGCTGGGGGTCCTCTTGGTCGATGGGCCCCCTTGTTCCTGCTGCTGTGCTATCATTTTGGCTAGAGGTAATAATGCCTGCCTTTTTAAAATACCAGGCAGCTACTTTTATTTTCAGAAAATCCATGAGCAGAAAAGTGAACCAGAATGGTCTGGTGAGAAGGAAGTTAATCGAATGTCAAGTTAACCCTAGTGGCAGGCCAGGAGCAGAAAGACTGCCATCACACTGACTGCCCCCCAATCGCCCTACCTCACTGGACACCTGCTGTGTTTTAAATACCCTCCAATAACACCAACTGCACTGCAAGGACTTGCTAAAAATTTATGTTCTGACTAAATTACAGATTTCTTCCCTTGAAAGTTAACTGAGTAGAGTTTGTTATCTGGTGACTAAACCACTATCACCTGTTATTCCCTAGAAAAGAGAGAGATCTGAGGGATGGAAAACAGGTTCAGGAGAAGCTCCAGAGGTCAAAGGGTGCCTGCATGGACTGTAGGAAAGTAAACCAGGTTGGTCCATAGGAGGGCTATGCCAATAGGAGTTATGGGCTAATGTGACCGAGATATACCTTGTCTATTGCATAATTTTGTCCAAGTCCATTTCTAAGGATTTTGTAAAAAAAAAAAAAAAAAAAAAAAAAAGCAGAACATGTATTTCTATCAATCTTTCTGAGTCTGAAGAAACTTCTTCCAGAGCAATTGGCCCTCTTGAAAAGGTGAATCACATTTTTGCAGAAGTAGTTAAGGATGAACGCCAGTGTATATATGTGTCCTTGAAATAGGAAGGAAAAAAGAAGAAAAGAAGAGCAAGGCCAGGGTAAGGGCTAGTCTAGACTCACACAGCACTGAGAGGAGTGCTGAGCAAACTCGACATCAGCAGGACGGTTGGTTCCAGCAGAGAGAGCTGGTGATTCGACTACAGCCGGATGCTCAGAAGGGAACTGTTTTCATTTTTTTTCACACTGCACAGTCTCACGATTCTCACCTTCCCTCAAAGTCCAGCAGCCAGCATTTGCAGGATGATGATTTATTTCAATTCTGCTTTTATAAATAGCTTCTCAAATTTGGTAAAATCAAATTATCTTGCTGCCACCCAGAATGTTAATGTGTAGCATCAGCAGTGGAGCTACTGGTCAGGGTGTCCTCAGGGACACTAATATGCATAGATTTAAAGCCGCAGGACTTTAAAAATTTACACTTTGCACTTTAAAACACCTCCTGCGTTTAGCTCAGAAAAGAAATGTGTTTCAGCAGGCAGGTCTATGACTCCCACCCCCACAGCTTCTTCCGTGTCTCTTAAAACTCAAACTCACCTTCTCCACAATATAATTTATAGACATCTTTTTCCATTTTCACCTCTTGGCAGGGGACAGATTTTCATCTTGACAAGTCAATTCCCTTTCGATGTTTGAAGATTTTTTATATCTTTAATAGCACATTTTGAAAAGAAAGGGATTTCTTGGTTTGTGGATAAGAATATTATACACACAAATACTTACAAAATATTTGGGTATCTGGAGGACAAAGCTCTGTATTTGTGATTGATAGGTCTTTTCAATGCACTAAAGGGGAATCAGCTCTGCAGTTTTCTTTATTGAAATCCTGTCTTTGTTGATTGTTTTGCCTCTGGCTGAGCCCTTGGAGAAAAGCTTCCCAAAGTGGGAAGATGCACTGCCTTATCTCCCTTATCACCCTCATTCAGCCAACTTGTTCAGGAGACTGTGGCTGCACTGGGGATCGTATTGGGTCCATTAGGATCCCCTTCCCCCAATTTCAGCCACACAAAAGGATTTTAAAATTGAGCTGTGAACAAGAGGCTCTTTCTCTCGCCCTTTGTGAGACCTATGTCAAGACTGAAGCCCTCCCTCCCACACGTGTGCATCTGCTCAGGCCACCGTCAGTCATCTGGGCTGATGGAGGGTGGACACAAGGTTGAGGACCCCACATCATTTCTACAAGGCTTTGGGAGAAATTGAATGAACTTGGTTCTGAGGGAACCAATGTATCTTCTGAATTACTTATTAGAGCTTGGCCTTGTAGACCCCATGTTTTTAAAATGAGGTCACACAAAGCAGGGGTGACCAGTGATGAGATCTAGTCAGATTGGGGTGAAAAAAGTTTCAAGCTCAGTTGCAAAGCTGATATTGAGAAAATAATTGGTGGTCTGAATCCACCGCAAGGCTGACCCTTGACTTTGAAATTTGTGGGAGGTGCATCGTTTTGTTCTTCTCAGGGCCATTTAAAAAAATTGTGGTAAAACACAGTAATAAAATTTACCTTTCTAACCATTTTTAAGTGTAGTGTTCAGTAGTGTTAAGCACATTCACATTGTTGTGCAACCAATCTCCAGAACTCTCTTCATCTTGCAAAACTGAAACTCTTTACCCATTAAACGATTCCCCATTCCCCCTCCTCCCAGGCCCTAGCAACCACGTTTCTACATTCTGTCTTCTCAGGACCATTGTTAAGTGCCTGTGCTGTTAGGACTCTTTCAGCCACAAGTAACAGAAGCCACTGGAAACTGCTAAAGCAATAAAGGAAGTTTGTAGGCTCAAGGGAATCCAAGGAAAGTTTGGCCAGTCAGCCACAGAAAGGCAGGGATGGGCCTCAGGAGCAGATGGAGGCCAGGACTCAAATGCCACTATATGCCTGCATCCCTGCTCCCTTCTACGCCTCAGCTTCACCTCCCACTCTCCGCAGAGAGGCTTTGTCTACGCGGCAGAGAACGTGGCTACCAGCAGCTCCATATTAACTTCATCCACTAGAGAGACATTGGATGGACAAGCTCTGTGGTTCTAATATAGATTCCTAGGGAAGAGGCTTATTGAATCAAGTGGATCAGAGGCTCCTTCCTAGACCAATCAGCCATGGCCCTGATGGCAGGGATACTATCATTGGCCCATCTTAGGTCAGGTGCCCACCTCTGACCAATCAACTATGGCTATAGGAGGGGCATGTACTATCAAGACTGACCCCATGGGTAAAGGGCTAAGGGAGTTCCCAGCAGAAAGGGCCAGTGATGTTGGGCAGGAACAGCAGACGGTATTTACTAGCACACCCTCCACTTCCTCTTCCTCCACCAGATGTCCATGAATTACAAAGCTGTTTTGCTCCCGCCCGCTCACTATGATGAGTCTTTCCAGGAGCTGCTCCTTTCTCTAGATCGTCGCTTTTTACCAACAACAAGAGATAATGATGTAATCATATGCAGAGTATCAAGACACACATGCTCATATAGTCCCTCTCCGTCTCTCTTTGTCTTTCTCTCTCTTTCCAACAAAAGATTACCTGTTAGGATCTGACCGTGTGATTCTTCCCAATGGCATTCTTATATTTTAAAAAAGAGTCTAATGACCGAAACCTTGTCAAGGCTCCCTGCCCCAAATTCACACCTGCTGGAGGAATCCAAGGCACCCAGTCACCCACTCTCCTTCCCTGAGCCGGCCATCAGCACTCCCTAGAGGGAGCAGCCTCGGAGCTGCTGGCGAGAAGACAGAGGGAGATTTTCTCCTTGTTCTTGTTATTATCCTAATTCCCTTTTTTCGTGACATTTAACCAGGCAGCCTCCATCGGTGTTATTATATTGGTCAGATTTTGCTTGTGTTCAAAGAATCGTCTCGGCATTTGGGCTTGAGCAGATTTACAGACAGGCAAACACTTCCTTTCCACAGCATATTAGCTGAAAAGCAAAACCCAACTGTGTCCTGGGAGGTCTCCATCCCAGGCTGGCCAGGGCCACAAATCCACTGCAGCAGCGTCCCCATAGGGATCCTGAGAAACTTAGTGCTCACTGGCACCCTACATGGTGTCCACATAAAGACCTGTTTAAACTGACAGCACTAGACCTGGTCCATATTTGACCATGTATTTGAATGGTTAGCCCTGAGTCATGTGACCCGCATGCATTTGAAAGACTATTAGCCCCATCTGAGTTTCCAAAGATGCCTGGCAGTCTGCTGCTCAAAGTCTGAGTCTGAGGCTACTGAACACCTTCACAACTTTGAACAAAGTCAGAGAAAGGTTTTTTTAAGTGTTTGTGCTATATTTCTGATCATAAGTATTGCCCTAGACTTTTCTGCCTAAAAAGCAGGATAGAATCATAACACTGAGAATCAAGGAGTTTTCAATATCAGTCAGGTCTGGTGATAGCCAGGCTAAAGGGAAGATTATTTCTTGAGCACTTACTATGCACTCACAGTACGTAAGATTGTGCTTAGAAAAGCATGAGCTGTCATCTCCACACGCAGGAGGTTCACAGTCCACCACAGGGGAGCTGTGTCCACTTTCCTTTGTGCCGCTCAAGGACTCTTGACTTCCTTTGAGGAACCATCCCACCTCCACTCTCAGATTGTATGGCTTTTTAGCACTGCCTCTTCTCCTGTTTCATAGATGGTCATGTGACTCAGGGCTAACCATTCAGACTATTTCAGTCCTCTGATTGATTCATAAAAGGGCATATGACTCAAGGCTGGCCCATCAGACTCATTGCTGGGACTTTTACTAGAATTATTGGGAAAAAGCCTTGGTCTTTCTGTTTGTCCTTTAGCTGATAAGATGGTGGTCTGGGTGCCTGGCGGATATAGGCCTCCCCATTTTACAGATGAGGGAACTAGAGCACAGAGAAAATAAGTAAATTCTGTAAGATTATAGAGTCAGTTTGTGGGAGGGGTGGGGTTCAAATTCAGACAGCCTAGTTCTAGAATCCATGCTCTGCCAGCGTGCCTCTCATACAGTCCATATGCCTCTCGTTGCCGGCCAACAGGACACTCCTTATACTCCCCATAGTTCTTTCTTCCAGGAAGAAGCCCCTTCCAGAACTTTCTTCCAGAAGGTATGATCCCTGTCTTTGGTTCATACCCTGGGTGAGTAGGGCCGATCTCTGGGTGAAGAACCCAAAGACCAAAAAATAGGAGCAAGATAAGGTAAATAACCCACTAGAGAGCCTAGAAAAGGGATTCTTAACCTACCTTGGACCTCTGACCCCTCTGAGAATTTGGTTCCCCAAAATAGTTTGTATACACTTGAAGGGCTGTACATGACATGTTCTGATCGCAAGTGACGGAAACCCAATTTGAATCAGTTTGGTTAAAAAGGGGAAAGTATTTTTTCACATAACTGTGGTAAGAGCAAGGATGCAGCCAGGCCAAGGGACAACAGGAACCAAGGATAAAGGCTTTGTTTTTTGTTTTTTTCTTGGCCTCTTTCAATGTGTTAAGTTCATTCTCTCTGACCCATGGTAAACAACATGGTTGAAATTGAGTCTCATTTCATATTGAGTAGCCACATCGTTGCCCCAGCTCCAGTTCAAAATATCTTAGGGAAGAACCCATGTGGCCTGGGTTGCGGACACACCTCTGTGGCTGTGAAAGCAGAGAACTGGGATCAGCAGTGGTTATCACTGCAGGAAAAAGGGCAATATACTCAGAAGAGGGTATGGGGCAGACAAAACAAAGAAGACCTCAATACCCAGTGGGACCTTGGACCTAGAGCCTAGAGCTACGTCTAAAAAACAAAGTGGAGAACTGAGGATACTATATGAATAATTCAGAGAAACACTTATCTGAATGATCTGAATCATTCAAGGGAAATGTGTTGACCAAGATGACCCAGAATGTGGCCTCCAGATTTTCCTTTCTTTGTCCAAGAATTTATAGAAAATTACTTCAGAAAACAGAAAGAAGATATGGATTTCCTATTGGAAAATATAGTGCTCTGCAAAGTTGAAGTTTCTTGTTTCTGCATCTTAAAAGAGAAATAAGATACATTTGCTCAGATTGGTCTTGTCTAGGCTGTCTGTATCTAATACTAATTGTGCAAAATCCTTAGGAAATACTCAAGCAAGCTTTTATTTTTAATTTAATTAATTAATTTTATTATATTAGTTTCAGGTGTGCAACACAGTCATTCAATATTTTATAGATTATACTCCCTTTAAAGTTATTATAAAATATTGACTATATTCCCGGTGCACTACAACATAGCCTTGCAGCTTATTTGTTTTATGCATAGTTGTTTGTACCTCTTAATCCCCTGCCCCTATCTTGCTCCTCCCCCTTCCCTCTCCCTACTAGTAACCACAGTTTGTTCTCTATATCTGCAAATCTATATCTGTTTGGTTATATTAATTTATTTGTTTCATTTGTTAGACTCCACATAACAGTGGTAGCATACAGCACTTGTCTTTCTTCATCTGACTTATTTTCACTAAGCATAATGCCCTCCAGGTCCATCCATGTTATTGCAAATGGGAAATTTTCATTCTTTTTTATGGCTGAGTAATATTTTTCTTTATCCATTCATCTGTTGATAGACACTTAGGTTGCTTCCATATCTTGGCTATTGTAAATAATGTTGCCATGAACATTGGAGTGCATGTATCTTTTTGAATTAATGTTTTTGTTTACTTCAGATATATACCCAAGAACGGAAATGCTGGATCATATGGTAGTTCTATTTCCAGTTTTTTGAGGAACTTCCATACTGTTTTCAATTGTTGCTTGTTCCCACCAACTAGGGTTCCCTTTTCTCCACATTCTCACCAACATTAGTTATTTGTGGTCTTTTTGATGATAGCCATTCTGACAGGTGTGAAATGATGTCTCATTGTGGTTTTGAATTACATTTCTCTGACAATTAGCAACGTTGTGCATCTTTTCATATGCTTGTTGGCCATCTGTATGTCTTCTTTGAAAAAATGTCTATTCAGGTCCTCTGCCCATTTTTTAATCAGGTTGGGTTTTTTTGTTGTTGTTATTGAGTTATATGAGCTATTTATATATTTTGGATATTACCCCTCATCTGTCATATCATTTGCAAATACTTTTTTCCATTCCATAGGCTGTCTTTTCATTTTCTTGATGGTTTCTTTTGCTGTGCAAAAGCTATTAAGTTTAATTAGGTCCCATTTGTTTATTTTTGCTTTTATTTCTTTTGCCTTAGGAGACAGATCCATGCTATGATTTAAGTCAGTGTTCTGCCTACGTTGTCTTCTAGGAGTTCCATAGTTTCAGGTTTTATATGTAGGTCTTTAATCTCTTTTGAGTTAATTTTTGTATATGGTGTGAGGAAATGTTCAAATCTCATTGTTTTACATGTGACTGTCCAGTTTTCCCAGTACATTAATTAAAGAAACTGACTTTTCCCCATTGTATTTTCTTGGCTCCTTTGTTGTAGGTTAATTGACTGTAGGTGCATGGGTATATTTCTGTGCTCTCTATTCTGTTCCCTTGATCTATGTGTCTGTTTTTGTGCCAGTACCGTGCTGTTTTGATTGTTGAAGCTTTGTAGTATAGTCTGAAGTCAGGGAGCATAATACCTCCAGCTTTGTTCTTTTTTCTCAAGATTGCTTTGGCAATTCAGGATCTTTTGTGGTTCCATATAAATTTTAGGATAATTTCTTCTAGTATGGTGAAAACTGTAAGTTATTTTGACAGGGATTGCATTAAATCTGTAGATTGCCTTGGGTAGTATGGACGCTTTAACAATATTAATTCTTCCAATCCATGAACAAAGTATATTTTTCCACCTGTCTGTGTTGTTTTCAATTTCTTTCATCAATGTCTTATAGTTTTCTGAGTACACATCTTTTTTTTTTTTTTTTTTTTTTTTTTTTTTTTTTTTTTTTTTGTGATACGCGGGCCTCTCGCTGTTGTGGCCTCTCCCATTGCAGAGCACAGGCTCCGGACGCTCAGGCTCAGTGACCATGCCTCACGGGCCCAGCCACTCTGCGGCATGTGGGATCTTCCCAGACTGGGGCATGAACCTGTGTCCCCTGCATTGGCAGGTGGACTCTCAACCACTGCACCACCAGGGAAGCCCGCTGAGTACACATCTTTTACTTGCTTATTTAGATTTATTCCTAGGTATTTTATTCTTTTTGATGAGATTGTAAATGGGATTATTTCTTTAATTTCTCTTTCTGATATTTCATTGTTAGTGTATAGAAATGTAACAGATTTCTATATATTAATTTGGTATCCTGCAACTTTACCAAATTCATTGATGTGCTCTAGTAGTTTTTTGGTGGCATCTTAAGATTTTCTATGTATAGTGTCATGTCATCTGCAAATAGTGACAATTTTACTTCTTCATTTCCAATTTGGATTCCTTTTATTTCTTTTTCTAGTCTGATTGCTGTGGCAAGGACTTCCAATATTATGTTGAATAGGAGTAGCAAGAAATTTGGCTTTTCACAATTGAGTGTGAAGTTGGCTGTAGGTTTATTACATATGGCCTTTATTATGTTGAGGTAAGTTCCCTCTATACCCTCTTGTGAATATAAATGGATATTGAATTTTGTCAGAAACTTTTTCTGTGTTTATTGAGATGATCATATGATTTTTTATTGGAGTATACTTGCTTTACAATGTTGTGTTAGTTTCTGCTGTACAGCAAAGTGAATTAGCTATACCTATACATATATATATATGTATATGAATCAGTTATACATATATATCCTCTTTTTTGGATTTCCTTCCCATTTAGATCACCATAGAGCATTGAGTAGAGTTTCCTGTGCTATTCAGTTGATTCTCATTAGTTATCTATTTTATACATAGTAGTGTATATATGTCAATCCCAATCTCCCAATCCGTCCTACCCCCCTTCCCCCATTGGTATTCATACATTTGTTCTCTACATCTGTGTCTCTATTTCTGCTTTGCAAATAAGTTCATCTATACCATTTTTCTGGATTCTACATATATGAGTTATTCTTCAGTTTGTTAATGTGGTGTATCGCGTTGATTGTTTTGTGGATATTGAACTACACTTGCATGCCTGGGATAAATCCCATTTGATCATGGTTTATGATCTTTTTAATGTATAGTTGAATTCATTTTGCTAATATTTTGTTGAGGATTTTTGCATCTATGCTCATCAGTGATACTGGCCTGTAGTTTCTTTTTTTGTGATATCTTTGCCTGATTTTGGTATCGGGATGATGCTAGCCTTGTAGAATGAGTTCAGGAGCATTCCTTCCTTTGTGAGTTTTTGGAATTATTTGAGAAGGATAAGTGTTAACTCTTCTCTAAACGTTTGGTAGAATTCATCTGTGAAGCCATCAGGTCATGGACTTTTTTGGGGAGGGAGTATTTTAAATTACTGATTCAATTTTATTACTGGTCATTGGTCTGTTCAAGATTTTTATTTCTTCCTGTTTCAGTCTCAGGAGATTGTATGTTTCTAGGGATTCATCCATTGCTTCCAGGTTGTCCATTTTTTGGCCCATAATTGCTTATAGTAATCTCTTATGATCCTTTGTATTTCTGTGGTGTGTTGTAACTTTACTTTTTCATTTCTGATTTTATTGATTTGGGCACTCTTTTTTTTTTGTGATGAGTCTAGATAAAGGTTTATCAATTTTGTTTATCTTTTCAAAGAACCAGCTCTTAGTTTCATTGATCTTTTCTATTTTTTTAGTCTCTATTTTATTTATTACTGCTCTGATCTTTAAGACTTTTTTTCCTTCTACTATTGGGTTTTATTTGTTTCTCTTTTTCTAGTTCCTTTTGATGTAAGGTTAGGTTGTTTATTTGTGATTTTTCTTGTTTCCTGAGGTAGACTTGTATTGCTAAAAACTTCCTTCTTAGAACTGATGTTGCCATATCCCATAGATTTTGGATTGTTGTGTTTTCGTTTTTACTTGTCTCTAGGTATTTTTAAATTTCTTATTTGATTTTTTTCAGTGACCCATTGGTTGTTTAGGAGCATATTGTCTAGCCTTCATGTGTTTGTGTTTTTTGCAGTTTTTTTCTGGTAGTTGATTTCTTGTCTCATTATATTGTGATTGGAAAAGGTGCTTGACACAATTTCAGTTTTCTTAAATTTACTGAGACTTGTGGCCTAGAATATAATCTATCCTGAAGAATGTTAAATGTGTACTTGAAAAGAATGTGTATTCTGCTGCTTTTTGATGGAATGTTCTATATGTATCTATTAAGTTCATCTGGTCTAATGTGTTAATTAAGGTCAGCGTTTCCTTATTGATTTTCTGTCTGGATGCTTTGTCCATTGATGTAAGTGGGGTGTTAAAGTCCCCTACTATTATTGTGTTACTGTCGATTTCTCCTTTTATGTCTGTTAATTTTACTTTATGCATTTAGGTGGACCTATGTTGGGTGCATATGTATTTATAATTATTATATCTTCTTCTTGGATTGATCCCTTGATCATTATGTAGTGTTCTTCCTTGTCTCTTGTCACAGTCTTTATTTAAAGTCTATTTTGTCTGATTTAAGTATTGCTACCCCAGCTTTCTTTTGATTTCCATTTATGTGGAATACCCTTTTCCATCCCCTCACCTTCAGTCTGTGTGTGTCTTTAGACCTGAAGTGAGTCTTTTGTAGACAGCATATGTATATGCATATTGTTTCTGTAACCATTCAGCCACTCTATGCCTTTTGATTAGGACATTTAGTCCATTTACATTTAAAGTAATTGTTGATAGGTATGTAGTTATTGCCATTTTGTTCATTATTTTGGGGTTGTTTTTTTTGTAGGTCCTTTTTTGTTCTTTTCTTCTGTTGCTCTCTTTCCTTGTGATTTGACATCTGTTTTTAGTGTTATGTTTGGATTCCTTTCTCTTTTTTGTGTGGCTACCACGATACACACACACACACACGATTATTTTAGTTGCTAATCTCTTAAGCTCAAATACATTTTAAACACCCTGCATATTTACTCCATTCCCACCACATTGTTTGTTTTGTTTTGTTTTGTTTTTTGGCTGTGTTAGGTCTTCATTGGTGCGTGCAGAGTTTCTCTAGTTGCGGTGAGTGGGGGCTACTCTTTGTTGTGGTGCACAGGCTTCTCATTGCGGTGGCTTCTCTTGATGTGGAGCACAGGCTCTAGGCTCATGGGCTTAAGTACTTGTGGCACGTGGGTTCAGTAGTTGTGGTTTGCAGGCTATAGAGAACAGGCTCAGTAGTTGTGGTGCACAGACTTGGCTGCTCCGCGGCATGTGGGATCTTCCTGGACCAGGGCTTGAACCTGTGTCCCCTGCATTGGTAGGCAGATTCTTAACCACTGCGCCACCAGGGAAGCCCTCCCACCACATTTTGACATTATATTTTACATCATTTTTTGTGTGTGTATCCATTAACTACTTTTTGTAGATATAAGTGATTTTACTACTTTTGTCTTTTAACCTTCCTAACAGATTTATATGTGGTTGATTTACTACCCTTACTGCATATATGCCTTTACCAATGAGATTTTTCCTTTCATAATTTTCATGCTTCTAATTGTGGTCTCAAGTGGGGTTTTAAAAGTATCCTCAACTCCAATTTAAGCCCCTTTCAATTTGCCCTCTGCACATATGCCAAGCTAATTTGCCTAAAACACTATTTTGTTATGATCCTCCATAAATTCCTATTGCTCAAAACTACACAAGATGGGGATCCACTCTCCTAAACCAATCTCATCTCCAACAACTCCATCTTGAGTTGCCTCCTCAATCTTCCAAGCTTCATGCTTATTTTCACCCTTGACACCCTCTTCTCCTCCTCTCACTTATCCCAAACCTCCTCCATTGTTAAAAGTTTAGTTTGATCTCCACTTTTTTTTTAAAATAAATTTATTTATTTATTCATTCATTCATTTATTTTTGGCTGCATTGAGTCTTCATTGCAGCACACGGGCTTTCTCTAGTTGCAGCGAGCAGGGTTTACTCTTTGTTGTGGTGCATGGGCTTCTCATTGCAGTGGCTTCCCTGATTGTGGAGCATGGGCTCTAGGCATGTGGGCTTCAGTAGTTGTGGCTTGAGGGCTCCAGAGCATAAGCTCAGTACTTGTGGCGCATGGCCCCATGGCATGTGGGATCTTCCTACACCAGGGATCGAACCCATGACCCCTGCATTGGCAGGCAGATTCTTAACCACTGTGCCACTAGGGAAATCCAAACATCAGGATGCTTATGGGCAAGTCCAATAAGATCACAAGTTAGGGAACCATGGTTACATTATATGCATTAATATTTGCTTATAGTCCTGAATTTCATTAACGTTTATACTGATAGTAAACATTTATAACGCACTTGCATGCACTGTTCTGAAAACTTTACATACTTTAACTTATTTAAACCTCAAAATTCTGTCCAGTAGGTGCTTTTATCATCCCCATTTTACAGCTGAGATTGAATAATTACTTTTGAATAATTACTTACTTTTACAGTAAGATTGAACAATTTCTTCAAGATCATAATGTTTGCACATAAAGAATATACATGTCATAGTTCCTTTATCCAAAGTGATCTCCACTTTTGTAGAGAACTATCAAGTGTTATAGAATGTGCTAGTCATTTACCTTTTGTTCTTTAATTCATTGCCCTGTTCTGCTCTGTATGCAAGGAGCTGACCCCTGAAAACTCTGTTTCCAAGGCTCCCTTGCCAACTGGTTTCTAGGTAGGTTCATCCAATAGGAGGTGAGACATCATTGAGGAGTAGCCTCACTGGTAGTGATTAGTCTCCTCCATGGTCAACCCTATTATCTGTATTACTAATCTCTGGGCTGCCTCACTAACGCTGTTTGACTTCTCAAATCTTCCAAACATATTTGTACCTTTATAATGAGTCTTCCATATTAAATTCTCTTTATTTGGACAGCTGGTGTGGATTCACTTTTCCTGACTAGAACTTTTTGAAACATAGGGCCACCTCTCTAGCCTCTCTCTTCTCAGATTTTCCATAATAGACATTGTACATATTGCCTGTTTCAATAATATTTCTTAATTTTTAAAAAATAATATAGTTTGGGGCTTCCCTGGTGGCACAGTGGTTGAGAGTTCACCTGTTGATGCAGGGGACACGGGTTTGTGCCCTGGTCCAGGAAGATCCCACATGCTGCAGAGCAGCTGGGCCTGTGAGCCATGGCCTCTGAGCCTGTGTGTCCAGAGCCTGTGCTCCACAACAGGACAGGCCAAAACAGTGAGAGGCCCGTGTACCAAAAAAAAAAAAAAAAAAAAAGTATAGTTTGAACTGTTTCAAATAGTGCAAAATAATAAGCAATGAAGAGCTTCTTTCTCTTTCTAGATGCCCAGTCCTTTGTTTATAGTACATCAGAGTTAAACCATTACAGCAGACTAGGATGCTCCAGGCCTTCCACCTCCCCCACCCTGAAACAATGAGTTAACAACAATATATGGGCCATAATAACTCTGTGAGAACTCTAGAGACAGTTGAGAAGCTACAGCATCCAGGCCAATGTAAAACCAAGAAAAGGTTCCAGAGAAAGATGTAGAAAATTTTGTGGCATTTTGCATAACCATTCTTTCCCCTCCCTCTACACAGCTTAGTGAGGCATCCCCCACCCCCAATACCAGGGTTCTTCTTTGGGTCTGAAACAAAGAGAGGACTGTGCACCCAACATTTTGGCTTGTCTGGGGGCTGCCTGAGGGATTGGTTTCTGTTTTGCCTGACTTGGAGTACTGAGGGCACTGGTGCCAGAGTTTGGAAGCTGCTGAAAACAGAGGCAAGTATTGGAGGAAATTATAGCTGAAGTTCTGCAGGAAGACGTCAAAGGGAACCAAAGATCAGAAAGACTTTGGAAGATCCTATAACCTCTAGCCATGCTCATTGTGAAGGTCTTTTCCTGCACAAATCCAGTCTGTAATGACTGGGAGAGGTGGCTGCTTATTCAAATGTCCAAATATCAAGAAAAGATCACAAGGCATACAAAGAATCGTGGGGACATGGCTCAATCAGAGGAACAAAATAAAACTCCAGAAACATACCTTAAAGAAATTCAGAGATATAAGTTGCCTGACACAGAATTTAAATAACTGTCATAAAGATGTTCAATGAACTGAAAGAGAGCACAGATATACACCTAAATGAACTAAGGAAAACAATGGATAAACAAAATGAGAATATCCACAAAAAGATAGAAACTATTAAGAAGAACAGAACAGAAAGTATGGAGCTGAAAATTACATAATTGAGTTGACAATTTTACTAGAGGGGTTTAACAGTACACTTGATCAGGCAGAAGAAAGAATCAGTGAACTTGAAGATAGGTTATTGGAAATTGTCCACTTAGAGAAGCAAAAAGAAAAAGAGAACAAAGGAAAGTGAAGAGCACCTAAGGGATTTATGGGATACTAGAAAGTAGATCAATATATACATTATACCATGATGTAGATCAGTATATGCATTAAGGGGATTCCAAAAGGAGAAGAGAGAGAGAGGAAAGTTCAGAGAGCTTATCAGAAGAAATAATGATTGAAATATGGGGAAAGAAATGGACATACATAGTTAAGAAACTCAAACTCTGATAAACCGAAAAAGACCCAGTAAATGAGTCACATTACAAACTGTCAAAAGTCAACAATAAAGAGAGAATCTTGAAAACAGCAAAAGAAAATTGACTCCCTATGTACAAGGATCCTCTGTAAGATTCTCAGTGGTTTTATCAGCAGAAACCCAACATGCCAGAAGGCAGTAGAATAATATATTAAGAGGGCTGAAAGAAAAAAAGGAACCTAACCAAGGACACTACATCTGGCAAAACGATCCTTCAAAAGGAAGGAGAAATTAAGACTTTCCCAGATGAACAAAATCCAAGAGAGTTCACTACAACTAGACCTGTCCTACAAAAAATGCTAAAGGGAGTCTTTGCAGTTGAAACAAAAAGATGGCAGACAGCAACATGAAGCTGTACAAAAATATAATGTTCTCCAGTAAAGGTAAATACATGGACAAATGTGTAAACTGTATTATTGTAATTTTGGTGCATGGAATTAGAGGCAAAAGCATAAAAAATAAATATATGTTCATAGGCATGAAACATCTAAAGATGTAATTTGTGACATCAATAACAAAGTGGTGAGGTGGGGTGAATTTGTAAAGGATAGAGTTTTTGTATGTGATTGAAGCTGTTATCAGTTTAATATAGAATGCTATAACTTTAAGATGGTTTATGTGATTGCAATGATAACCACAATGAAAATGTCTATAGAATATACACAAAAGGAAATGAGAAGGAAATCAAAGCACGTCACTATAAAACACAAAAGAATACAGTAAGAGAGGAATGGAGGGACAAAAAACGTTATGAGATACACAGAAAACAGTTAACAAAATGGCAATAGCAAGCCTTTCCCTATCAGTAATTACTTTAAATGTAAATGGATTAAACTCACCAGTGAAAAGACAGAGACTGGCTGAATGTATTAAAATAGCACCCAACAATATGCTGTCTACAAGAGACTCACTTTATCTTTAAGGATACACAGGCTGAAAGTCAAAGAATGGAAGAAGATATTCCACGCAAATAGTAACCAGAAGAGAGCAGGAGTGGCTATACAAATATCAGACAAAGTAGACTTTAAGTCAAAAACTGTTACAAGAGACAAAGAAGGGTATTATAAATGATAAAAAGGTCAATTCACCAAGAAGATATGATAATGATAAATATTTATACCCTAAACCTCAGAGCTCCTAAATATATGAAGCAAGCTTTGACAGACTTGGAGGGAGAAATAGCAGCACAATAATAGGAGACTTCAATATCACACTTTCAATAATGGATAGAAAACTAGACTGAATATCAGTAGGGAAAAGAGGACATGAACAACACTATAGGCCAGTTAGACCTATTGGATGTATACAAAACACACCACCAAATAATAGCAGAATGTACATTCTTCTCAAGTGCAAATGGAATATTCTCCAGGACAGACTACCACAGAATAAGTCTTAACAAACTCAAGAAGATTAAAATCATACAAAGTATCTTTTCTGATCACAATGGAATAAAATTAGAAATCAGTAGCAGAACAAAAACTGGAAAATCCACAGATACATGGAAATTAAACAACACACTATTTATTTATTTATTTGGCTGCACTGGATCTCAGTTGCTGCATGTGTGCGGGATCTTTGTTGCTGCATGTGGGGTCTTTTTATTTGCGGCATGTGAACTCTTAGTTGCAGCATGTGGGATCTAGTTCCCTGACCAGGGATCGAACCCAAGCCCCTTGCATTAGGAGCTCAGGTTCTCAGCCACAGGACCACCAGGCAAGTCCCAAAAAGCACACTCTTAAGCAACCAAAAGAGTCAAAGAAGAAGTAACAAGGGAAATTAGAAAATACCTTGAGACAAATGAAAGTAAAAACACAAAATACCAAAAGTTATGGGATGCAATAAAAGCAGTGCTAAGAGGGAAGTTTATAGCTGTAAATGCTTACATAAAAAAGAAGAAAGATCTCAAGTCAACAACCTGACTTTATAGCTCAAAGAGAAAAACTAGAAAAAGAAAAACAAACTAAAGCCAAAATTAACAGAAGGGAGGAAATAATAAAAATTAGAGCAGAGGTAGATGAAATAGAAAACAGAAAAACAGAAAAAAATCAACCAGTCTAAGAGTTGGTCTTTTTAAAAGATCAACAAAATGGACAAACACTTTTAATTTAACTAAGTGAAAAAAAAGAGAAGTCTCAACTAAAATCAGAAATGAAAGATGGTACATTACAACTGATGTCACAGAAATCAAAAAGGTTTATAAGAGAATACTATGAATAATTTTATATCAAGTTGAATAACCTAGAAAAAATGAATAAATTCCCAGAAACACACAACTTACCAAAACTGAATCATGAAGCTTTATTTGATCACCTGCTGAAAGTTTCTTTGAGGCAACATTTATGTTGAAATGTTGATGAATGAAATATGAATGAAAGGAAACAGCCTAGCAAAGATTTAGAGCTGCACTGTCCAAAGTGATAGTCACTAGCTAACCAAATTTAATTAATTAAATTTAATTTAATAAGTTAAAAAATTTAAATTAAGCTTAAATTCCAGTTCATCAGTTGCCATATTCACACATCACGTGCTCAATAACCACATGTGGACAGTGGCTACTATATTGGACAGCACAGATATAGAACATTTCCATCATCACAGAAAGTTCTATTGGATAGCACTGGTCTGAAGAAGTAATTTTCAGGCAGAAAAAATAAGTAAAGGCAAAAGCTAAGATGAGAATTACCTTGACACTCTGCTGGATGAAAAGAAAGGCAGTGTGGCTGCTGGGGACTGATAGAAGGGAGAGATGTAAGTGGTGAGGTTGCAGAGTTAGGCAGGAACAGGCCATGTAGGCACTTGAAGGCCATGAAAGAAGTCTGAATTTTTATTCAAGTTCCTATGGAAATAGACTGAGGTGTTTTAAACAACAGGGGGGTGATATGTTTTGATTCTGCTTTAGAAAGATCATTCTGAAGGTTTTAAGATAAAGGATTTACATATCTTTAATCACAAATAAATTTTAATTTCAGTTGTGATTTTTTTCTTTGAACAAAAAACTATTTTAAAGGCAGCTTTTAGGGCTTCCCTGGTGGCACAGTGGTTGAGAGTCCGCCTGCCGATGCAGGGGACACGGGTTCGTGCCCCGGTCCGGGAAGATCCCACATGCCGCGGAGCAGCTGGGCCCGTGAGCCATGGCCGCTGAGCCTGCGCGTCCGGAGCCTGTGCTCCGCAACGGGAGAGGCCACAACAGTGAGAGGCCCGTGTACCGCAAAAAAAAAAAAAAAAAAAGCCAGTTTTAAAAAAAATTTCAAAGTGGGATTTTTTGGGGGGAGATTGTAATTTCATTGACTTGTCTTTTTATGCACTGTGGTCCAAAAATGTTTATAGATGGAGAATTTATTAAGGCTTTTGTTTATGTTTGCTTGTAACCAAGTAAAGGGCCAGTTTTTATACATGATTTTATACATGAGCATAAGCAAAAAAAAAAATAAAGTAGAAATGTGTGTTCTCTATTTGTAGTATACCAAATATATTTCAAGTTTGTTAATTGTGGTATTCATGTCATTTGTGCCCTATGTTTTGTTTAATTGACCTATCAAATTCCAAAAGACCTGGATCAAAGTCTCTCAATATTAATATGGTTCTATCAAATTCTTCATACATTTCTAAGCATTTCTATTATACATATTTCCCTTCTTAGTTTTTTGTTGCATAAAGATTCATAACTATTATTTTCTTCTCTGTGTATTATAATTTTTGCTAACAAAAGTTATTCCATCCCTTTTAATAATTTTGACCCACTGCACTCTTTAATAACTGCATATTCATAGCATGAGCTACTATATTTGTTTAACCAATCCTGTATACATAAATATTCCAATATTTGCTATCTTCAACATGCTGTTTATCCTAAACCTGTTTAAGCATATTACTTTCAACTCTATTTTGTTAATGGAAATTATGGGGATATACGTATGCATAAAGCTGATTCACTTTGTTATACAGCAGAAACTAACACAACACTGTAAAGCAATTATACCCCAATAAAGATGTTAGAAAAGAAAAGAAAAGAAAAGAAAAAACATAAGCCAATGTGTTTTAAGACATTATGAGATGCTTTTATTAGTCAGGACCCCAAGGGATATGTGTGATGCTTTTAAAAATCAAATTTTCTCCCCTGTGGATCTACCTCTACAGTTCGTGACACTTGGGAATCAATTTTACTACCATATTATTAAAACTAGAGGCAAAATAATCTTGAACAGCTTTAATTTTAAAATTTAATACTAGTGATAAATGTACAGAATGATTTACCAGATAACTGAGAGCAAACTAAGAGTATTCAGAATAGAAGAAATCTTGCAGATGGTACAAAGACAACTTTGGCATTTAATCCAACAGCATAAAGCTGAATGAGATCTGCGGGACTTTGAAATTACACTTCCGTACGGCTGCTGTTATAGAAAATCACCAGCGAATGTTATCAAGTTTGTTGAACACTACTTATAATAAAGATTATCATCCAAGGAAAGAAGAAAAATCATTGATTGAAAATGTGGACACTCCATTGCTGTAATTCAAATGAAATCACTGGCATATTTGTCACACTGAGGAGAACATCATCTCCAGTTTTTTGTCATCAAATTATTAATGGGGGATTGGAGATTATTTGATAAAAGGCTGAAAGGGAGCTACTCTGAGCAAAACAAGTTTCAGTGACACTCAGAGAAGCAGGTGCTGATGAATAAAACATTGAGGTGGTGGAGTACAATGAGGTGTATAGATGATTTGGACATGCAGCTCGTGTGGACTGATTAGAGTGACACAGCCCATTCTGGGTGAAGAAAATTAAAACAATCATAGGCTTTAAAAAGGAGATTTCTTGCCAGGGAATTTATACATGAATTTTTTTTTGAAATATGACATTTCTTCTACAGTGATTCCTGCCTTTGAGATGCAATTCTGGTCAATAAAGGATTCAAGATAAGAATAGAAATGGTCCTGGAGAAAGTATCTTCCACATTTATATTCTGGGATAAAATTCAATTAAACTCTCGCTTTGGATCAGAAATTGCCATTGGTCTTCATGCTGAGATCCTATTATGACTGTAGAACATCTATCAGGTAAGAGGAGCGATCTGAACTAGTAGAAAAAACACACTAAAACTCACCTGCCAACCCAGCTGTTCAACGTCTAGTGCCTTTGGTGGGAGGATTTCTCTGACTTAGTGAAATCCATGTCATTTTGTCCTTAATGGATGTAAACTGCCTTTTTTTCTTTTATATTTGAGTTAATAGTAATTTATTGGCAAGCTTTATGTGGTTGTGATACACCTTTAAATTTTAGACTATCACAATGCAGGTACCACCCCAACACTGAGGCAGTCCCATCATCCTCTGAGGCCAAAGCTCCCCATGTGTTAAGGATGGGTGAGCTGGATGGACTCTAAGGGCTCTTGTGGATTTCACAGTCAACAAAAATAAAAGGCTTCACACTGTATAAACATCCATATCTTCTTAAACTCTAAACATGTAACAAGCTCATTTTCCTCTGTTCACTCTCAATGTTGAAAAATCTTAAGATACTTTGGTCAAAAGGCCTTAGATTTAGTACCAAAAGTCCAATTAACTAGTTCTTATCAACAGTGTTAACATTGTTACATTTCCAAACGGAAATAATAATAATTGTGAATGTGGGAATTCCCTGGTGGTCCAATGGTTAGGACTCCATGATTTCACTGCCAGCAGCTTGGGCTCGATCCCTGGTCAGGGAACTAAGATCCCGCAAGCTGCGTGGCACAGCCAAAAAGACCAGTGTGAGCAGTAGTTTACCACTCAGTTTCCTGTATACATTATCTCTTTGATCCTTATGAAATTCCTATTACCCCATTTTTTTGCATTAACAACTTAAAACTTATATTTGTTTGTTTATTGTGGTAAGCATACCTAACATGAGATCTACCCTCTTAACAGATATTTAAGTGCACAATCCAGTACTGTTATCTGTAGGCACTATGTCATACAGCAGATCTCTAGAAATTATACATCTTGCATAACTGAAATTTTAGGCCTGTTAATTAGCAACTCCCCATCTCCCCCTTTCCACAGCCCCTGGCAATCACCATTCTATTCTTTGTTTTTATGAGCTTACTCCCATTTTATATTTAAAGAAACCAAGGTTCTAAGATGTAAGTAATTTTTCCAGACCATACAACCAACAAGTAGAGAGGCCAGAGTTTGAGCCCATATTGACTCCAAAGGCCAGTATTTCCATGACACCTCATTACTTATAAAGGGAGGTGGACTGCTGTAAAAATAGTAATGACTAAATTTTAATGAGGAGTTTCTATGTGCCTGAAGCTGTGCTAAGAGCAGCAACATGTCAATTCTTATCAAAAACTTGTTAAGAAGTATAATTGGCTCCATTTCACAGAAGAGGAAACACACTTGTAGAGCTAGAAAATCACACTGGGAATCAAATCAGGCAAGTTGGATCCAGAAGCCCAGTCATGAAATCACTGAATGTGCTGCCTCCTTCCCCAGGTGGGGAGGAAGGAGGAAGCATTACCTGTTCCCAAAGCACCTGAGGGAATAGTTGTTTACATCAAGTTATCCCCCAAAGAAAACTGGTCTTTCTCTCTCTGACAGTGTCCTAAAGTGATGCTACTTTGGTACTGAACCTGAGGACACAAGGCTCCACTGAGGCTGAAATGCTCACCTTGGACCACAGCCCCTTGGCTCTCCCTTCTGAATACAACACACAGTTGAGTTCATTTTTCCTCAAGGGGACAAAAATATGACAGAATTTGAGAAGTTCTAAGGAACGGTAGAAACAAACCCAAATAATCACAGCTTATTGAAGGAGCCTAGTGTGAGGTTGCCTTGGTGACCAAATCCTGCTAGACTGGGGGATTTAGGGGATCCCCAGGGCCTTGAAAGGAAGTAAAATCCCATCACCCTTGAGGCATGTGCATTCTCACTGCAGTACTCTGCACACCACTTTGCCACGCTCTTTATTTTTCAGTCCTTTCCAGTCTCATTCATTGATGACTCTGGTATTTGCTTCAGTCAGGCTTCCTTTCCCATGGTCCACTCTATCAGATCAAATGTTCAAAGTGCTCTCTATATGCCCATGAAATTCTATCATTTAAGCTTGTTCACTCAACAACCCCCCACCAGATCTATTCTCCAACCTCATAGCGACCTCCAGCCATTGACTCTTATCTCTTTTCTCCCTCTCCATCAGTCTCTTCCCCTTCTCGCTATGCCAGCTAGACCCTAAGGACCATAACTAGTGCCTAAATGTCCCTTATCTTCTGTCCTTTCAAAGCACCTACCCTGACTCCAGCCCCAGATGAATCTAACTGCTTCCTCCATGGCTGCATCTAGACTGTTGGGTATCACTGGAGGAAATTACACAAGTTGGCTCACTGGTACCACTAGAAATGCATGGTCACCAACCTCAACTGTCCAGGAAGTCTACTATGTTTTCCTGGTGAGTTCATATTCCTATTATTTTCAACATTTTCTCCTCTTCTTAAATCTCAGATTCTCTTGCCTCCTCATTTACTGTTTATCCTTGAAACCAAATATGCACATGTTCCTGCACTACTCCTACAACATCTGTTATTGGGACCCCACACAGATATCCTTTACAGAGAGGCATACCCATTCCCCAGCTGCTGTGGAGTTGGCTGCTAATGGGTCACTCCTGCACCCTTCTCTAAGGTGTGAGATTATGCCCTTTGATTACGGAAGCCGCCTTACCCAGAGATGCCTGGGAGGTTATGTACCCCACTCCACTTCCAGCAGAGCAGCCAATGGGTAATGACTGCCTGAGGGAGGGATATAGAGGTCTAGCCCCCTTGCCTCAAAGACAGACAAACTCAGCAGAAGCAGTTCACACACCAGAGCTCCCTGAGGGATTGGGCTGAGGCTGGATTTTTGAAACCACACCTTTGCTTAGCTTTTTCCCGTAACCCCTGCTTCCCATACTGCCTTAAGTATTTTTCTTGAGAACACTCCCTCAATCAGCCACTAACACAAAAATCCCCATATTGAGCTCTGCTTCTAGGGAACTTGACGTAAGATACCCATTGACTTTTTCCCCTCCTTTCCCCTTGTTGGACCAGAGTGATCCCTGCTCCTATTCAAGGCCAATGCCTCCTCCTATGTTCTGGACCCTGTGCCATTCTGTCTTCCCAGGAATCTTGCAGAATCAATAGTCCTTTCTCTTTTTTGTTGGCTCCTTCCCATCAGGACTGAAGCAAGCTCAAGCCTTTCCCATCTTAAAACACTAAACCTTCCCTCAGGCCCACCTTCTTTATGGCTACTGCATTCCTTTCTCTTCTCTCTCATAGCCAAACTTCAGCATTAGATTGTTGGTGTTTGTTTCATGGTTACATTTCTCCTTCATATGAAGACCATAAAGTGTCCACCTTACGGAAAGATTATGGAGAACTCAAGATATGGCCAGAAGGGAGACCTTTCAGGATGTTCCTGCCACTCTTATTGTTATTTTGAGCTTTTATGACACATGAGCTGGTGAACGCTGCCCCGCGGTGCTGTTTACATGTGCCTCCTCCATTGCCTCACCTCCTACTCTTTTCTCAGCCCACTCCAATCTGGTTTCTTCCCCTGTCACTTTACCTCTGACCTCAATTTTGCTAAATGTAATGGACGTCTTTTAGTTCCCATCTTACTTGTTTCTCTCCCTCAGTCTTTGCTTCACTACCTTTTCTTGGCTTCTCTCTCTTTGTGCTCCTCCTGCCTGTCCAGCTGCTCCTTTCTGGCTCCTTTTTGGGTTCCTCTTCTTTCAATGTCCATTAAATGATGGCATCTCGTGAAGATCTATCTGGAACCTAAATTATTTTCACTCTGCTTGTGCCCTAAGCAACTATATTCATTTCGAAGGCTTTAATTACCATCTTTATACAATGGATTCACAAATATCCAGCTCATGCCTTTCCTTTGAACTCCAGACTCATATATTCAACAGACTTTGCCACATCTCCTTGTGGCTACTTTAAATATGCCTTAAACAGAATATGTCCAGAATTAAATGCATCATTTTTCTACCCAAACTGCTCCAACTCCAACCTGATAGCCTTAAGAAATATCACCATTACCCACATAATTTCTCAAGTCAATAATTTATGAGTCATTTGTTATTCCTCCCCAACCACATAATCAATCACTGAGTCATGTTAATTCAACCTCTTGAATATCTCTCAGATATATCCCTTTCTACGTATTTTCCCATGACAGTATGCTAGTTTAGCCATCGTTTCTTGTCTAAAATATCACAATAATCTCTACATCTCCATTTATAATCTTTATATCAATTAGGGGTTAGTTGCAGGAAATAGAAAACACTTTAGTTTTTATGTATAAAGGGCTTTAATACAGGAAAAAAGGAGCTTGCACAATCTTGGAAGGACTGGAAGGCTCTGGGTTAGGCTTCCAGAAATAACATCCAGAACAATACCACAAAATGAGCCCAGCAGGGGAACTGCTCCCCTACCACAATCAGGAAGGTGGAGAGTCAGGAAGCCATCATTGGAAATTTTGACCCTAAGAACATCACATTAGAGGTGATCTGGGGTCACAAAGGCAGTGAAGATGCCTCTAGTGGCCCTTTTGCTGGTGCCTGACACTGGGCTGCTGCTGCTGGGAGGGCCAATGGCCATGACCAATCATGCCAGCTGAGACTACCTTCTAAATCTCTCAGATGCATGTAATTGATGGAATGTTATCTGCTACAGAACCTGAGCTGGAAACTGGTCTTCAGCAGCCTCCGCAGCACAGGAAGGCATGTTTGAGGGAGGCTGAACTGGACGTTGAACCAGTCAACCCCTGACCCCCATCTGCCACCCTCTTCCCATTGACACCACCGTATTTCCTTTTCCTCTCTAACCCCTTTTCCTCTCTGCTGCCAGAACAATGCTTTAAAAGCACAAGACAGATGACAAAATCCTCCTTAAAACTCACTGATGTTTTCCCATTGCTTTAAAAGTATAATCCAAATTCCTCATCATGGCCTTACTTATCATGTGCTTGCTAAGGGCCAGGCACTGTGCTAAGTGATTTTTGTGGGTTAAGTCATGTAATTCTCAAAATAAGCCTATGAGTCAGGTATTCTGGTTTTACAGATGAGCCAACTTAGAGAGATCAACTTCTCAAGGTCACCCTAATTTAGGAGGCAGGCAATCAGACTTTCTGACTCCATAGCCTATGCACTTAGCTCTGTGTTGTACTGTCTCCATCAGGAGAGGCCCTGGTGATGTCTCCAGCTTCACATCTTACCAACACCTCCCTCACATCCTGTGCTCTGCCCAGGCTGGCCACCCTTATTCTAGAAGATGATGTGCTCTCTTGTGCCTCCAAACTTTGAATTTATTGGTCCCTTTTGTAGAATGTTCTTCCTCCTCTTTTTCCCTAACTCATGTCAGCTCATCCTTCAGAACAACTCAGCCAAATACCCTTCCTCTGAGAAGCCTCTCCTGACCCCTTAGAAGACGCTGAGTCTTTAAGGGTACCACATCTCCTCTACTATAGGACTTCACACGTTTGGAATTATCCACCAAATCATCTAATAATTCTTTATTTAATGTCTGTCTTCCTCACAAAACTGTATGGTGACAGTCTCTGTGCCTGTAGTGTTCATCACTCTCCCAGGTGCCTAGAATTTTGCCTCCCACAAAATGGGCACTCAGCAAATATCGATAAACTGACTGATTAGGGGAATGAAATTTTTAAAACTCATTTTCCGAAATGAGTGACAAAAAAAAAATAGCTCAACAAAAAATATGGACAAATTCCCCCTGAAAAAAGAAAGAGGAGAGATTAAGGGACATTGGAAAGGTTGCAGATCTCATTAACCTCCTGGGTTCATTTAGGAGCAGAAAGCAGTGGGAGAGAGAAACAGGATTGCATTGTGACTGGATCCCTGTGCACAGCCCAGATCTCACTCCATGCCCACCTTGAATCAAGGCTCAGCTTTCGCACATCCTGGAATTAGATCCAAATCCACAATGTTATATTTCCAGTAGGTTGGGGGGCAACAGAGGAGTATATATTTCATACCACGAGGCCAAACCTCATAAATATTCTCTTTAAACATCTTTGCTCTGTCCCCAAAGTTCTCTCCAGATGCCAGCTAAATGACCTCCCCTTTCTCCTCCGGAGTAGCCCTTCCTACAGCTTCCCCAACCAGGCCAGACCTTGCCTCCTTCCTGCCAGAGGCTACTCAGATTCTGTGTGTCCCTGTCTTTCTTTCTTTGGGTAGGGCAGTGAGGTTCATGCTCTTAGAATCTCCAGGCAGCATCCTCGCACTCAGCCCCTGCCCAATAACAAAGCCTGCTTCTTGGGATCCACCTCCCCTAGGAGGCAGGGTGGACTGTAAATGTAGTGAGGATAGTTGGAGGTAAGTTAAACCAGTGTAACTTTTGTCCCTGCTAATCCTACTTTCCTTGTCATATGCACTCCGACATCAAGAATCTCGCCCAATAGGGCTCAGATCATAGAGTTTCTTCCATGATGTAGCAAGGATGCTTCTCCTTCTGCTATTAAGTCTGAGATCTGAAACTCAGTGCCCTGGGAAATAGGATAAGTGCTCTCCAAAGGGAAGTGTGAGATGAAACACCCCTTCCACCATAATGAAGTGTAGGAAGAAGTAGGGTGAAGATGTCAGACACATGTCCCTACTGTCTTCCTCAGTGGGTGGAAGCTTTGCTGGGGTTGGTAGAAATATCCTGATAGGTAAGGGGGAGCCAAGATCATCATGGGGCTGGAGGTTGGAAAGAATCATTCTTCTATGGGCACTGCCTGGGGAAAACGACATATACATGGCCACACCCATGTGGCACAGGGAGGATGCAGCCACTCAGTGTGAGGGGCCAGAGAGGATACCCTGTGGTGACATTCCTGGATCTCTCAGGCTTATGTGTGGGCTTCGGGGGACCTGAAAGTTCCTATATGTTCAGTGAAAGAGACAAAGTACAGAGAGGACTATTGGTATAGCAGAAGCCTGGGTCAGGAGGCCATCAAGGGTGGGACCTCAACGACCAGAGGCAATGACAGTGGTACCTAAACAAACACTAGCTCAGCCATCAGAGCAGCTCGGCCACCCAACAGTGAAGATGAGAGAAAGAGCACAACCTCCATAGCAGGACTCAAAGCTTTCCCACCCCCAGAGGGGAGGCAGGAGGAGGGGAAAGAAGAAATGGCTTTGAATTGACCAAATATTTACCCAATAGAGACTGTTCTAAACCAAAAGAGACTCTTTACATGACTCGAGTTGGAGAAACCATTATTTGGCAAGTTCAGAGTGTGTTGCCTGCCTCCTTCCCTCTCCCCACTCTCTAGCCCAGTCTCAGCGGAGCAGGCTGGAGAGCAATGGGGCCTGGCAGCCCCAGGGCAGCTGACAATACTTAGAGAGACAGCGTCCTTCAGGACTGAGGCATAAGTCACTGGGCTACATCTCAGCATCCACATGGCCTCAACAGGGATTCTGACAGAAGCCATGGTGGAACACACCTCCTAACCTGAAGGCTCTGGTTATTCATGAAACAGCCTGCTCCTTGGATCTCTCAATGCAGTTGCTGCCTGTAGCTGGAAGGCTTAAAAAAAAAAAAGCCCAATTACATTTTGAAACCCATTTAGTTGGCTCTAGCAATGAGCCCCCATCCCAGGAGATGATGAGGAAAGCAGCCAGCTGCTATCTCACATGGCAAACACAGCCAGCCAAAGACACCCGGAGGAGCAGGGCAAGCATTCTGGAAGTCCACTGGGCTACAGCCTATCTGCACACCGATTAAGCAAGAGTGAAGAACCCAAATATGAGTTTAGTTTGAATGCTATTGCCATGGTCTTTTATTGTGGTCTTTAAGAAATGGTGGGTGATGCAAGGGGAGGGAGAGGGTACAGTGAGGAAGGGCTGAGGTTTTGGAAGGACGAAACTGCCGGGAACTGCAGCTTTGGAAATGCCACTTCAGCTGTTTCAGTGCTATGGTTGGTTGTACAAAATGATCGTTATCTTGAGGCCTAAATTCTGCTGATTCAATTGCTCTTATCTGAATTTTCGAATTATTCCTGACAAGATAATAAGTCTCTTTCAAAACATTAAATTGGATAAATCTCCCTGCTGGAGGTCTCCAGCTCGATTTAATTTTCTGCAGATATTCTAAGGATCTAATGAGAAATCAAAATGAAAAGGCTTAATTGGAATTTCTCTGATTCCCCAACATGAGGTCTTTGGAACATGGAAATGGTCAGGCAACAAGATATTTCTTTTCTCTCTCCCTCTCTGGGTTTAGCTAAGTCCCACCCCTGGCCTTTAGACCATCTTGTTAAACTTCACAGTCTATAGAAGGCTGAACGCTAATTACAGAGCTTGATTCTTGCTTGTTTTTGTGGCCAATTTTTTTTTTTTTTTTTTTTTCCTTTTGTGGTACGCGGGCCTCTCACTGTTGTGGCCTCTCCCGTTGCGGAGCACAGGCTCCGGACGCGCAGGCTCAGCAGCCATGGCTCACGGGCCCAGCCACTCCGCGACATGTGGGATCTTCCCGGACCGGGGCACGAACCCGTGACCCCTGCATCGGCAGGCGGACTCCCACCCACTGCGCCACCAGGGAGACCCCGTGGCCAATTTTAATACACTCCCCAATTTTCTCTAGATCTATTAAGGCTGCATGCTATGTCTTCAGCTGAGCCGCATGGACACAGCACATCAGATGGGAATTTTCAGACCTGCTATTCTACAGAACTCGGAGGTCTAAGAACTGAGCTTGTAAAGTCTCCTGGAAACTGGTTTGCCAAAATTCATTTCTTTGACTCTGAGAAGCTTCCCTAGAGAAATGCCTTTGGGTGTTGTTACCATCCATGCTGGATGCTAACCATTACCCTTTATTGAGCACTTACTACGTGCCAGGCACTTGGCTAAGCCTTGCACACGCATGTTTCATTTACTCCATCTCCACAGAACACGCCAATGAAGCAGGTGCTACACTTATCCCCGTATTATGGATGAGCAAGTAGACTCAGAGAGAAGTGATTTACCCCCAGGTCACACACTTAGTAAACAGTGTGTGTGTTGGGAAGAGGGCACAGATTTGAGTCTAGATTTGTTTGCCTCTCAAACTCATGCTCTCATTATCCCAAGAATAAACCAACTAAGTTACACAAAAATTGCTTTTAATGAGGTTCCAGGAGAGGATTACTGACTTTGGATAACAGAGTCATCTGTTATCTTGTCAACCCATCCATCATAGACACTAACTCTTCTATCGCTTTCAGAACCTTTTGCAGAGATGGACAATGAGGCAGGAGGACAGAGAATGGGGTATAATTTCCTTACCAAAGAAGCTGCTGTCCCCCACGTTGGGAGGGAGATTGACGTGACAGTAACCACCTCCATGTTTGTTCCCAGGATTAAGAGAGAAGACAGAGGAGCCACAATAGCTTTGTTTGGCACAGATCCCACCTCATTAGAGATGACACTGGCCACTTGACTGGTCCTGGGGTAAATACGGAAGGAGAGCCTCACTAGAGAACCACATCAACAGACCAAAGAGCACCTGCCCACGGGCTTTATTCTGCCCCCTGCTTGCTACCCGAGCTGACAACTCCAGCCCCAGATGACGGCTGCTCCTGTCACGTGATACTAATGGCCATCCCAGATTAATAGAGCCAGGAGGGTAAAGACCAGCCAGCAACTGCTTCGAATGGTCATTTTCAGTGTGGACTTTGCTCTTGCCCTATCACTTCTTGACTTTTATCATCTGCCATGATGAAAGTGCATAAAAGGGTGCTTTGGCCAGGATACTCTTTCAGACTGGGCTTGCTCACAAAACTTCACTGTAAATATAAAATGGCCTGTGCCCCTGGCTTTTAAATCCACAGGAAAGGAATGTGGTGAGGAAGGGTGGAAGGAAATTACTTTGACCTAATCAGCACAAAAACTTTCAAAATGAGGAAAGTTGTGTGGAAATTTCTATTTAGGGCACAGGAACGTCCCCATAAATGGGTGACTAAGACCTCAGAGGGCTCAGCACCGGTGTCTGGAACTGTAAGAGCTCTCCCACCCCGCCTCCACCCCGGTACCTCGCATCCGTGCACACTCAGATCATGGCTGGATCAAACTCATGAGCCATATGTTATTTATACCCCTGACTACTTTCCAAAAGATGTGAGGTAGCTTACATCAAAAGATACATGTCCAATAATCCTGTAAAAACAAGACTTAAATGATAAGAAGCAAACATTGAAAGAGACCAAACAGAAAATATTATTGTAGAGACCTAGACCTGGATGAGTATAAAATGTTACTTTGAGCCTCCTGACACCCAAGGTGAAAAAGAACCATGTTAAGGTGCATAATTCTCAATATCTGATTTTAAAAGCACATCAGATTTGTCAGGGGATGTGGATTACTCAGTTTGTTCTGTTCCGTGGTCGCCCACCGCACCCCAAGCAAAGACCAGACAAAACAAAACCTTAGTGATGGGAGGGCAAACCCTCTGCCTTAAACAAAACAGTGTGGTCACAGCAATATCCTTTCTCACACTGCAACACCCTCTGGCTATTCTCTTGGACATCCTTTGTTCATTCTTGGTAAACCTTCTGTACGATTCTGCATGAGAATTAATTTCATTAAAATACTCCCTGCAGGAGTGTATCAACAGTTGTCTGGTAGCAATAGCTGAAGTTCATTTCTGAGCCTTGTGAGAAGGAGTCAGGAGAGATTAGTTACTATTTCCAAAGGTCTGGTTACAAGAGGGCATGATGACATTCTAGAGAATATTGACACGGGAGTCAGAACACCTGGGTTCTTGTCCCAACTGGATAACTAACGTAACTGTGTGTCACAGGGCAAGCTCTTTCCCATCTCTGAGCTGCACTTTCCCCATCTGTACCAAGAGAGGGTTGAAATAGTTCAGACTTTCTCAACTCTGGCCACACATTAGAATCACCTGGGCAGCTTTTAAACGTACATATGCATGGCTTCCTCCACAGATAAACTAATGATTTGTACTTCCCTAGGGGTAGTGCCCAGGTATCAGTGTTGTTGAAAACACCTTGGAAGATTCCCATGTGCAGCCAGGACTGAGATCACTGGAAGGGATGATATCTAAGAGACCTCTCCAGACCCATGCTTCAATGGAGACATTCCTATTTTGAGGGATGCCTCAGTGAATGATTCCCCTGGGCATGGAGCTCTTTCTCAGAGTCAGCTAGGTTAAAAAGAACAAACTAGAAAGGTCCTTATAAATCATGCAAAATGAGCTGCCTGCTTCTGCAGCTGCAGGACAAAAATACCTCGGTGCACTTGGTCTATTTCTCCCTCCTTGCTGGTGGTAAACAGCAGCCCTCTAACACAGAGCATGTGCTCCACCATCTGTGACCTCAGTCTACCTTTCTGGCTTCCTCCTCTCCCCATGTGAGCCCTTTTACCTCACTTCCCTAGTGCATACAGACAGAAAGCTGATAGCAGACCCTAACCCTCAAGGATAGGCTGACTAAACTCAGATAAAACACTAAATTGTTACTTCAATTTACATTTCAAGTAAGCATTAACTCAGCACCTATGTGGCAGAGGCTTGGTTAGGCATGTTCACTGTCTCATTTTAAACATTTGATTGGCATTTGTAGAAAAGGGGAGAGATCCCCCTCCCCTCTGACCATCACTGTTAAAAGAACAGCAAGCATGAGGCAAGCCATAGGGTTAGGAGTCGGCTGGACACGAGACCACAGGTGGCTGGCCTTGAAGAATCACCTCTTCTGAGGGACTTGGTGGAGAGGTTGAGGGTGGAGTCTAACAGATGGTCCTCTCCAAGGAATTTGACAACCAATGTCTTCTCCCAGGAACCGGAGCCCAACTTGTCATAGCCGTGGTTGACCAGCAGGCCTGTGCTTCCAGCCCTTTACCTGCATTCTTCAAGTAATCTGGTCAATTACATCCTAACTCCCATCCATTGGTCCAAGACTGTGTGTTAATATTTTGCATCCCCTGGACTACTTGGAAATAACATAAGTATATGTTATCCTATATCCTGACATTCCAGTCTACTATACCTCCCCCCCAAAATTGACTTCCAACAAAACAACATAAACACTATAAAAAAAACTTCTAACAAGAGTTCACTAACATAGAATAAACATTAAGTTATTGAGAGGATTATGGTTTCAGTATAGAATATAAACATATAACACCCTGATAAACTAAGAATAATATAGCCAACAAAAATTGAGTGGTCAGGAGAGGAAGGAGGCAAAAAATAAGCAGTATAATAATCAACCCACCTACCATAGTAAAGATCAAAATTCACCTCTAAAACTGAAATAGAATTAAAAATAGAGTTAACTCAAAGATTCTATAATATATATTTTCTTGACCATAACAGAATTTTTGGGAATTAATGAATTTTGGGGGAATTAATGATACCTGTAGTAAAAAGTGTTTAATAGAAGTTCAAAAAGTCCTTCAATTTTGCATCAGTTTCTTTCCCTTCTATTAAATTCATGCAAAATTAAATGTAAATTTTTTATTTTCTCAAAAACGTGTATTACAGATTTCTCTCTCTCTCTGATCCATATATATATTCATACAGAAATGTTTGGAATTATGCTCACTGAGTGTGAGCATAATAATAATAATTATGTGAGCATAATAATAATATTAATTATTTCTAGGCACTGGAGGTTTAGTTAATTTGTTTCTTCAGTATTTGTTCTTTTCTGCCTTGTTTGCATTTTTTACCATGATCATGTACTATGTTTAAAAAAAAAATCATGGGAATTCCCTAGTGGTCCAGTGGTTAGGACTCTGTGCTTTCACTGCCGAGGGTACGGGTTGGATCCCTGGTCCAGGAACTAAGATCCCGCAAGCTGCGCCATGCGGCAAAAAATAAAAATAATAAAATAAAATCATGACTTTGAAAAAGTCAGTGACTATAAGTCCATGAATGGCTTCAAGATGGACTCTGAAATTCTATGCATAATATCCATGTGTGTGATTTTTTTCTGGAAAGTATGTCATATTCTCATCTAATGTCAGAAGTATTTATGACTCCAGAATACAGTTCTATGCTTCCTGCATTTCTTCTACTTTTGGTTTTTAAGCTTCTGGTTAATAATAAAGCTGCCTTAGACTGTCAACCAAATACTAGGAACTGTACCAAGAACTTTATATGTATTATCTTTTGGTTTCTACACTTTACAAGATAGATATTATCACTCCCATGTTATGGAGGAGAAATGAAGATCAGAGTTGCCTAGTCACTCGCCCAGAGTCACAGAACAATCAGAGGTAGACCTTGTCATCTGAATCCATCTCTGCGTGGGTCTGAAGTTTGCTCCAATACATTCATCTACCTCAACAGATAAGTCATCAGAAGTCATTTGTCTGCCAGCATTTAAGGGCCTACGATTAGCTGCCAATGTCCCAGGTGCTGGGGACACAGCAATAAACACCGGACAAAAATCTCTGCTTTCTTGGTGTTGATATTTTAAGAAATAGCTCAACCCAGATTTAAAATATGCTTATATTGTTTCATTTTATTTTTATGGCAACCCTGTGAGGCAGGCAGGTATTGCTATCCCTGATTTATAGCGAAGCCAACTGAGTCTGGGAGAAAGAGTTATCTGATTTGCATAGCTGTTATGGGATTGAGCCAGAATATCAAACCTGATAAGACTCTAAGTCTCATCTGTAAGTTTAAAATATGCATATATTTTAGAATTAGACCAGATCCTAGTAGCAAATAGTGGTAGTGATAGAATATAAAAATTAAGGGTAAGTTTTGCCCTCAGTCACACTTGATACAGGTTATTGGACATTGTGAAACAGATTAAGTTTTTCATTACCTCACTCCCACTCTCCCTTTCAGGGTCCTTCTCTCCACTCCTGCTGATTTGTCCTCTACTTGCTCTCAATTGTTTACACACAACTCACTCTCTGTCTCCCCTCTCTGCTTCCCCCCAAAGTTGAGGGCTCAGTTGTGCTCAGTGCAGCTTTTCCACGCAGTCATTGTTCACTGAATACCTAGAGGACGCTGGGTGGCAAGTATGGGAAGGTACATATGTAAAGAATATGACACAAGGTCTCTCCCAATAGAGACCAGCATTTGTGTTTTAAATTGGGATTTTTAAGCCTCAAAAGGCTTTAAGACCTAAAAAAATGGATCTCAAATGGTGGATTTTCAGGTATACTTTAAATGGTATATTCCATTGGAATCACATAAATTATTCAAGAGCTTGCTATAAATGCAGATTCCCACATTCCACCTTCAGAGAATCTCCAGTTCTGGGGTGATAGCCAGGAATTTACACATTCAGCAAGCTTCTCAGGGTCCATGCACCACATTTTTGAAAAACACTGGTGTATGGAGAGAGAGTGCATTGAGCACCCGCTCCAGGAATCCCTGCATCGTGGTTGCACACACAATACCTCTGTCAAAGTAGTTATCACACTCTGTTGCAATTGTCTGTCTGTGTCTATGTCTGCATCCAGACAGTGGAACCCATTCCTATTCATCTCTGCAGCCCAAGTCCCTGGCTCACGGTACCTTACCCAGAGACACTCAGTAAACATTTACCAAATGTATGAAGACAGGCCCAACTCTGCATTAGTCATACACACACACACACACACACACACACACACACACATACCATCACTCACTGTATTCCTATGGGAAAAGCTGGTCCTAGCCCTGCACCACTACATGATTCCTGGGGTGAAGACCAGCTTCTACAATATGCTGAGAAGGAAGGTTTCATAAAGCCACAGCTTACCTGGCAGCTGGAGAAAAGCAACAAACCATATTACAAGAAGAGAGTTAAACTCTTGATGTATTCCCACTCCCGTCTAGCAAATAAAGGTGGCATGAAACATTCAATAATGAAATTGAGCATCTTGGTGAAGATCACAGAGCAAGGTGCTGAGATCTGGGACCAGAACTCTAATTTTTCTTTACTCTACATGCCCCTTTTGCTCTGATCAAACCTAAGAAATCCAAACTTCTTTGATCTTGTACCACGGTCAATAAAAATATAATGATACATTAGTAAGACCTAACTTTTCATATTGCAATACACTAAATATTAGAACTAGAATTTCTAATTCTGCCTAGCAATGGAAGCTCTTGCAATCACTCCACTCTGAAAACCCCTAGACTCTGTCAGCACTCTTCATTAAAACAGGAAAATCTAGGTTGGGAGCCAAAGGGAAAGGAACCCCAGCATAATATCAGGAAGGAAAAAGAAAAGATGGAAAAAAGAGAGGATGGGGGAGCAAAAAAGCAGGAGGGAGGGAGAGAGAAAAAAGGTAAGGAAAGATGAATGGAAGAAAGGAAGGAGTGAATGAGGAATAAGGAGGAAGAAAAGGAGGAGGGGGAGGAGAGAGGAAGGGAGGGAGGGGGGAGTTCTGAAGCCACACAGATGTTTTTTCCGGAAGCCAATTGCATTATACATACACAGGATCATCTTACGATATTATTCTAACTCGCGAGCAGCAAGCTTGGGTTAGTCAAAGGGACATCAAGATCAGGTTTGCTGTTTCCCACACTTACCTCACTCCAATTTACAGTTTAGTGACTTTGGTAAGACAGAGAGTAGCAATGTCCTGCCTCCATGGCTTCCCTGATGGCTGTGAGAGTCCATGAATGTGTTTATGGCTCATATCTCTCTAGTCCATAAAGCACTGGAGCAGCACTCTTTGTTTTTCACCGTTCAGTTTCCAGGCGCTTGACTGAGCCTCCAGCAAAACGCAGCCCTGATAACAGAACAGATAAGAGACTTATGATGTGTAAACTGAGAGGATCCATTTGTGAACATGCCAGAATTTGTCTTCATAGAACTAAATAAGGTCAATAGTATTGCGAGCCCAGAAAATCCCTGTGAGTGCTGAAACTTTAAAACACTTCGTTCTGTATGTCATACATTTGGAAAGAACTTTAAAGGTCATCTACTTCAATCTCCAACCTATAAATTAAGAACTAAAAACACAGTCACTTTATCTTTTGGGGCAGCCTGGGTTTCTTCATCTGTAACATAAGAGGGCTGGACTAGTCAGAGTCTAAGATTCATTCTGATTCCAACATCTCATAAATCAACCGGCATATCTAAGGTCAGTAAGCAGTCAAAGACTCCCTGGTGTGTGGTCAAACACACTGGATAAGAAAATACAACCATGGATCTCTTCTGTCCTTCCAAATATCAACGTATAAATGCTAACTTTAATTTGTAGTGTTTAATGGAAATCTGGTCCAGCCTGGAAGATACGTCTACTACATCTAGAAATGTAAACAACTTTATTTCAGGAGAGTGAAGGGTTAATTATAGGCATTGATGAATAACTTTTATTTCCATGATTTTATCTCACCCTTGCCAAATGTGTGACTTCACTAGATGTGTCAAAAGGGTAGTAAAGTTTCCAAAGCTAAAAAGAAAGGGCAGGCCTTCTCAGACATCTGCAAATGCTAATTACTCATAATGGCAAGTCATTACCCAAATCCATTTCTGGAAAGTCACAAGGATTTGACAGGTCAAAGCAAAAATGTCATTTCAGGCTCCGGCAAGACACTCTGCCAAATTAACCCTCAGCATACTCATATTTACCACGCTCTTTTTCCAGGTAGGGGAAAACACAAATGCAAAGGGAGGGCCGGTACTTTAGAGAGAAAACCAATTCAAGGCCTACACTTGGGAAGGCAAGGGCAGCTATTGCGCTCCAGGGCTTGGGGATTTGTAGCAAGGATTTCCTGCAGCACAACTTTAACTGCATAACTGTGGGCTTCCAGGGATACAGGACTCCAACAACAGACAGAAATGCAGCTATCTGGAATTTGAAGGTGGGGATACAAGAAAGTCAAAGCTCTTTGGAGACAGACAGAGTGAGACTGAGATGTGGCTGCCCATAGCAATGGGTCTTGTAAACAAATGCTGGTCCCATCCAGATTTTTTATTTTTTTGCGGTACGCGGGCCTCTCACTGCTGCGGCCTCTCCCACTACGGAGCACAGGCTCCCGACGCGCAGGCTCAGCGGCCATGGCTCACGGGCCCAGCCGCTCCACGGCACGTGGGATCTTCCCGGACCGGGGCACGAACCCGTGTCCCCTGAATCGGCAGGTGAACTCTCAACCACTGAGCCACCAGGGAAGCCCCATCCAGATTTTTAAAAATAAGTTTATTCATTATTTCTTTTATGCATTCAAGCATGTATTCAGTCAACGAATATTTTCTAAGTATCTACTTTTTGCCAATACTATTCCAGGTTCTAGGGATACAGTGGTGAATAAGAAAGACAGTGCTTGAAATGGGGATATATGTATATGTATAGCTGATTCACTTTGCTATAAGGTAGAAACTAACACATCATTGTAAAGCAATTATACTCCAATAAAGATGTTAACAAAAGAAAGAAAGAAAAAAAAAAACAGAAAGACAGTGTTTGGCCTCATTGAATTTCCAGAAGGAGAATGAACAGTAACTAAATAATCACAGAAATGAGTAAGTATAATTAAAGTTCACATTTCATTAAGTACAATGAAGAGAATGAACAGGGCAGGATGAGAGATTTGAGCAGAGCCACTTGATCTAGTCAGCTGGCTAGAGGCAGGGTCATCCTAGCTTTAGAAGATCAAGAATAAGGAACAGTAGCATTCCAGGTGGAAGGTACATTCTGTGCAAAGGCCCTCAGGTGGGCATATAGGAACTGGAAAGAAAGGGCAGTGTGGCTGGAACATCAGACACGTGTAAGAGTGGGGACAGCAGAGCCTGGAGAGGTGTGAGGGGGCCTCCGAATTACCAAGGCCACTTAGGAACAGGAGTGAGGGTGCAGGAGAGGGTAGGAGAGAGCACATTCTGAAATTCACAGGCAAAAATAGGTCAAGACTGGTACGGAGAAGCAGATCCCTAGACTAGAGGAGGCTGCCTGAGGACCTCAGGACTGTGAATAAATCATGGAGGGACTTGTACTGGATATGAGACGTCTGGGATTTCCCTTAAATTCAATGGGAGGCCACTGAAGTATTTTAGTTGGAGAGTGATATGATTTGATATGTTTTTTAAGATCACACTGGATATACAGAGGTAAAAATGAAAGAACAAACACTACTTGCAACAACATGGAGCATCTTAAAAAGATACTGTGAGACACCAATTTTTTTTAAAATAAATTTATTTATTTTTATTTTTGGCTTCATTGGGTCTTTGTTGCTGCGTGAGCTTTCTCTAGTTGCGGCGAGCGGGGGCTACTCTTCGTTGTGGTGCGCGGGCTTCTCTTGTTGCAGAGCATGGGCTCTAGGCATGTGGGCTCAGCAGTTGTGGTTCACGGGCTCTAGAGCGCAGGCTCAGTAGTTGTGGTGCACAACTTGTGGGCTTATTTGTTCTGTGGCATGTGGGATCTTCCCAGACCAGGACTCGAACCCGTGTTCCCTGCATTGGCAGGCAGATTCTTAACCACTGCACCACCAGGGAAGCCTGAGATACCATTTTTACAAAGCTCAAAAACAAACAAAACTAAGTAATACTTTATTTGAGGATATAGGCGGCAAGAAAGAATATTTTTTAAAGGGAACTATAAATATGACGTTCAGGATGGTGGTTACCTCTGGGAAGAGGAAAAGTGTGGGATAGGGGACACATAGGTAGTTACTGGGTTGTGTCCTAAGGGGGACGGTTGGTTTTGAGTATTCATTTGATTATGCTTGACCATATATATATGGTATATATATATATATGTATATATATATACACATAAACATTATATATATGTAATATACATATAATGTATCAAATATTATATTTAAGAGAAAACTGGGTCCTTCTGGCTCCTGCATGGAGAAAGGATTGAGGGAAGCATGAGAGGAAGGCATGAAATTAGTTAGGGGCTGTCTCAGTGCCCAGGTGAAACCCTTTGAGCCTCCAGGCTCTTCCCACTCAGAAGAGCCGAGAGAGAGCCACTGCCCACCAGTCACACCTGCCCAGCACCTGGCACCACTCTGTGCACATGGCCAACTCAGTAAACTTTCCATTAATAAAATTATGAATTCCCATGTAGAAAGAGCAGCTAGATGTACTGAAATGCAAGACACAGACTCACAATAGCTACTGAACCATTGACTCTATGACAATTACATGTTTCCAATCAATGTCATATTCATTATTTGTTTTTATGCAAATACAGTAGATTTATACATTACATAGAAAGAAAGGTTCACACAGCAAAGTGAGGGTTGATGTGGAACTGGGTGGACCTCTCCAAGTTGACATCCACTATATTTTGATGGCTCTCAAATATCAAACATAAATAATTACCTTGAGTACTACCCCACCCCCCAAACCACTCTGGTTCAGCTCTGCCACATTTCGGTAAGTATTTTTCAAACTCTGTAGCCATTAGAGTTTGTTATACACACACATACGCATACACATATACATATATTGTATACATATCCTCTATATAAGTATCTGATTCCGTTTGCCCATCCCCAACAATTTCATCAGATTATGGAGGGCAATATGTAAACTTTCTCAATTTTTGCAAACCATAAATTCTTGGGAATGTGAGCATATTGAGTCACTACTACCATCACTCCACCAAAATTGACTCAGTTGCTCTGGTGGCTATGGGGGTCCCCCTTTTTTCCTCACAGCACGAAGCCAAATGCTCTTTTCATGATAAAGCCTTTCCATAGATGAGGAGATGGTTAGTCAGACAAAGCTAATGAAGACTAGCTGTCCACTCTTGCTAGAAACTTCCTAAATTCTAGGCCTTGACACCAGACTCACCGTAGTTGATTAATAAAATTTCCTCTGCATTCTGGGGCAGTAATTATCAATTCACCTGATGCCAAGACATCTGATTTCTTCCTACAAAGGCCCAAATCCCCTCCATGATTGTGTTAATTATAATCTGAGGTACAGTTCACCATCAAGGATATCGGAAATTTACTGCTGAGCAAGGGAGCAACTAAGATTCAAGATCTAATCCTGAGTCCAGAAGCAGAACCACAGAAATCAAGATGTAGAGTGTGGATGTAGTGGGTGAATGCCACTACACAAGGTCAGAAGCTTAAGACATCAGAGTCTGAATTGTCAAATCCAGGTAGGAGCCTAGAAGAGAAACTGCAGAAATAGTTGGTAAATATATTGGAATATAATACCATATGCCAAAATTCACATGCTGAAACAGGCTAGACTGCCAGAAAGAAGCCAAACCCTAAGGGAGAGGAGTTTTTCGGAAGATCTTAAACACCTGGTGGATTTCTTTTTCCTAGAGTAAAAACTGTTAATATCTGCTAAGCGTTATGTGCCAGGGATCACGATAAACTCTTCACACGCAAAGCCTCATTTAATCTGCATAAAAACGAACTATCATTATTTTTCCAATTTTGCAGATAAGGAAACTGAGGCTTAAGAAAATGAAGTGACTTGTACAAGGTCACACAGCTATTGGGAGAGAGGAGAGCTACTGGGAAAGGGAGAAAGAGAAGGAGACAGAGAAGCTGAGCTGGACTCAAATCTAACAGTCTCACTCATGAGCCACCAACTTAACCAACAATTGATACTATGCTCAGATAAACCTTTGCCTTCAGTTCCCTTTAATATTTCCTAACAACATACGTATATGTTACAAAAAGAAAAAGCAAGTTTGGGCTTCCCTGGTGGCGCAGTGGTTGAGAGTCCGCCTGCCGATGCAGGGGACACGGGTTTGTACCCCGATTCGGGAGGATCCCACGTGTCGCGGAGCGGCTGGGCCCATGAGCCGTGGCTGCTGAGCCTGCGCGTCCGGAGCCTGTGCTCCGCAACGGGAGAGGCCACAGCAGTGAGAGGCCCGCGTACCGCAAAAAAAAAAAAAAGAAAAAGCAAATTTATATTCATTTGACTTTGACAGTTGAGCATTTTTTATGTTCTTTTCAGTGACTAGAGAGAGCTCATAATTGAGAACCACTGCTTTAGGCTTAAAAAGACCCCACAGATGGGACCGTCAGGGCGCTTCACCCTTGAGTTCCCCTTGGAGAATTCAGTATCTCCATTATAACTCCACATGGTCCCTCCAGCCTGCTGTCTGTGACTGTCATGCCTTGGAGTATTAAAGGGAGGAGAGTGTAGGCAAATTAGAGGATACACAAGGACATGTCTAAGCATTATAATTCTGATTTAAAAAAATCAAGACACCATAAAAATTCTATTTCTGAAGACTTATACTCCACTTAAACCCATGAGAACTTGAGGTGGCTAAAAAACTTTACTTGGAAAGCAAATAGAATTATTGGATTGTGAAACTGAGAGCCATAAAATTTAAAACAATTTTATACGAAACTCCAATAGTTTTTGTATTTCAAAGTAAAAGAGTCAGGCAGTATCAAGGAAATTTGAATCTCATAAGGCTTGAGGACATGGGAACGAGGAGAGGAGTGAAAGATTTCCCTTTGTTGAGCAACTAAAAGGCTGCCATCACCTGGAGGTGACTTGGGCTAAACGCCTGCTCTGGGCCCGAGCCTGACGTTACACCCGAGTCTCGCCGTATAAGGTTTGGCTCCTGGATCTCTCGCGGTACCTGCAGGACCCTCCCTCTTCTTTATCCCTGTGGAAAATCTGTTATGACTTCTGTGCCTTCTCAACCCTCTTGGTGAACATGGCACCTGCACTTCACACTTCACCACACCCCTTAAGACTTATCTCTCTTTTTTTTTCCTTTGTGTTAAATTTCTTTTTCCAGTTGAAGAGTAAGCTCTTTTGGTGCAAGGACACTCTCTGGTGCTCTTCTTGTTTCCCCTGGTCTCGAGCGGTACTATCGTGCAGGGTTTAAGATTTGAGTTTGAATCAAATGAGAAGTCTGTGTGATATTGAATAGGTTGCTTACCTTTTTCTTCTTCTGTAAAATAGGGATTCAATGAGCATGAAGTACTTAACCCAGTGCCTAGCATATATTCATCATTTAACAAGCTTCACTTATGATCATTATCATTTATTGATTGAGAGCACTGGCTTTAGGGGCCTGACAACAGCTGGTCCCTCTAACGGATGATCTCCCCCTTCCTCCCTTTTCAAGATTAGGAGCTGACCCCTTGTTTCCCCATAACAAGGAACCCCTACCACAGCAACCACTACAGCCCCTCTCCATCTGATTTGAGCATCTATCATCATCTCATTGAGACAACACTTAGACAATGCCTTCAAATGTGGAGCTGCAGAGGGGGGCTGGGTTAGGCTGGGGTAGATTGCTGCCCCATTAACATTCACTCCACAATAGAGACCATTGTCTTGGCAGCAAAATACCCCCGAGGTAGTGATGTGAGGAAATGGGGGTGGGGGTGGGGGGATGGGTTACCAAAGCAACAGAGAGACTTGAGCTGCACTGTTTCTATGGCAACAGAGAGACAGCACTGAGCATTTTCCTAGCTGGAATGATGGTTAGTTAGACTCTCACCCACAGTATGGGTGACTCATCAGCTAGATTGAATGGCAAAGTGTAGAGTAGTACAGGGTTTCTCTTAGAATTTTGGTCAGAACGAAGCCCACAGTAGAGATCCTAACTCTGTAAGCTGGAATCTAGACTCCTGTCTTAGGAATCGAGAGAAGAGTTCTCTCTTTGTCGACAGACCAATTAATTATCTCCCCAATATCATTAATTCTTATTTACAACCTGCAATCTCCATGAGTGGTTGGCTTGAATAAAATCCATTTATGGAAATCCAACTCATTACGTACAGAAATCAAGTAGTAAACAGTGCCCGAGCAAGTTTCCCCTTTTCCTTGAATTTTAATTTATCAAAGAAATGCACTCACATCATTAAAAAGTCAATTAGTTCTTACAAGCTTATAAGAAAGAACAGCAGTCCCCACACATATAACACCCCCTCCCTTATCCCTCTTCCTAGAGGCAACCCTTTTAACAATTTTAGCTGTGTACCCTTTATTTACCTCCATATTTCCAAATATTTCCATATTGAATACAATTTCCTATTAAAGTAAATAGATAAGGCTCTCTCATATCTTACCTTTCTTCAACTCAACCTTCTAATATGATTATAGCACAACTTTTGAATAAACCCATATGAAGTATTTTCAATATTAAACTCATAAATTTTGACTCACTGCTGAGTCAGTTAGGGAACCATAATGACATGATTTCACCTGGCCAAGGGGCTGGAGGTCTCCCTGTTCAAGATGCAGACCTGCACCTAATCCCCTGGGTCTGGCCTGGCACACTTTGCCTCATCTGTACCTAGTGTCCCTGAATCTGGAGGCTATCTATTCCATTTTGTGGGAGCATTACTACCTGTTTCTTGGCAGTAGGAGTGGAGATCTGGGGGCTCTGCCTGTCCCTTCCACAGACCTCGTAATTCCCTGTCCTCAGCATATATATGTATGACTGAGTCATTTTCTGTACAGCAGAAATTAACACAACATTGTAAAACAACTATACTATAATAAAATTAAAAATAAATAAACTCAGATAACAATTTGGTTTAAAAAAGTTGAAAAATATTTGGTGCATTGTGAGCAAAGTCAGGTGATTTTACCTTCTGACTGATTGAGGCTCTATTCTGAAAAGATAATTTAAGACAAGCACAAAATGAAATTGATCATTGCTGTGTTAACTATGATTGTGAAAAACAGAAATTATCTAAATGTCCAATGAGAAAAAAACCGTGATATACCATGGGAATACAATGGGAGAATATGGAAAATATGCCATTGTACTAAGAGGCTGACTTTATGCTCTGGTTACAAGTGTGTCAAATATCCATTATAAGCTCTTTGTGTTGCAAACTTTACAACTGTAAAATGGGATCGTAAAGTAGCTACTTCATAGGGTTGTCATGAGGATGGAAGGAAAGAATGCCCTTCAACTTTCAGCTCATGCCTGAGACATAGGAAGCGCACAAAAAATGCTATCCACAGCTGCTGCTCTTCCACAATACGACGGTATATGTGTAAAGTTTGTGAGATTGTGTTCCATTCCCATTTTTCTTTTTCTAGTATTATTTGTTCAATAAGTCAAAAAGAAAAACATACAAAATTACCTCTATAACAATAAACATTTTCACTATAATGGAATTTTTTTTTTTTTTTTTTTTTGCAGTACGTGGGCCTCTCACCGTTGTGGCCTCTCCTGTTGCGGAGCACAGGCTCCGGACGCGCAGGCTCAGTGGCCATGGCTCACGGGCCCAGCCACTCAGCGGCATGTGGGATCTTCCCAGACCGGGGCACGAACCCGTGTCCCCTGCATCAGCAGCCAGACTCTCAACCACTGCGCCACCAGGGAAGCCCTATATTGGAATTTTTGTGAACACTGAGGTCGTCTGGCTAAATTGTTGGTTTAAAGCAGTGGTTCTCAGTGTGTGGTCCCAGCATCAATAGCATCAGCATCACCTACAAGTTTGTTTCTCATCCACCTTCTGGATCAGAAGCTCTGGGGTGGGGTCCAGCAATCTGTGTTGGAACAAGCCCTGCAGGGGATTCTGATCCATGCTAAACAGTTCTCAACACTAAGATGCACATTAGACTTAGGAGCTTAGAAGATAATAATGCATGGTCCCTCCCAGATCAATTAAATCAGATGCTCCACAGATGATGTGCAGGCACTGGTAATTTTTTAAAGCTACCAGGTGATTCTAATGTGCAGCCAGGACTGAGAACCACTGATAGGGAGAAATTTCTATATGAAAAGGCCAAGTGAGATGTGAGGGATATGTAGCCTCAGAGGCAAAATTTTAACCTTATTCTACCATCCTTGGTTTCCACAGACCCTATTGTGTCTATTCTTAATTGATTCTAAATCCAGGAGAGAAGGGGGGATTATAAGCTTCTTCCAAGACTTCTGGACACATGTTGATAGATCCTGGAGATCAGGTAGAAATAGAAATGAGGGAGGTTTCCTACACTGTTGGTGGGAATGTCAGTTGGTGCAGCCACAATGGAAAAAACTAAAAATAGAGATGCCATCCCACTCCTGGGCATATATCCGAACAAAACTATAATTCAAAAAGATACATGTACCCCTATGTTCATAGCAACACTAGTCACAATAGCCAAGACACAGAAACAATGTAAATGTCCATCAACAGATGAATGGATAAAGAAGATGTGGTACATATATACAATGGAATATTACTCAGCCATAGAAAGAATAAAATAATGCCATTTGCAGCAACATGGATGGACCTAGAGATTATCACACTGAGTGAAGTAAGTCAGAAAGAGAAAGACAAATACCATGTGATATTACTTACATGTGGAATCTAAAATACAACACAAATGAAGTTATCTATGAAACAAAAAAACAGACCCACAGACATAGAGAACAGACTTGTGGTTGCCAGGTTGGATGGGGAATGGGGGAGGGATGGATTAGGAGTTTGGGATTAGCAGATGCAAACTATTATATATAGAATGGATATAAAACAAGGTCCTACTATATAACACAGGAACTATATTCAATATCCTGTGATAAACCATAATGGAAAAGAATATGAAAAAGAATGTATATATATATATATATATATATATATGTGTGTGTATAACTATCACTTTGCTGTACAGCAGAAATTAGCACAGCACTGTAATTCAACTATACTTCAATAAAAAAATAAATTAAGAAAAAGAAATGAGGGAGGTTTGATGGGATAATGTAAACCAGTGGGACACGATTCTCTCTACCTTTGAGAAAACTACCTTTTTTTTTTTGTTTTTTTTTGTTTTTGCGGTACGCAGGCCTCTCACTGTTGTGGCCTCTCCCATTGCGGAGCACACGCTTCGGACGTGCAGGCTCAGCAGCCACGGCTCACGGACCTAGCCGCTCCGCGGCATGTGGGATCTTCCCAGACCAGGGCACAAACCTGTGTCCCCTGCATCGGCAGGCAGACTCTCAACCACTGCGCCACCAGGGAAGCCTGAGAAAACTATCTTTTTAAAAGAGAGGTCCGAGTGCATTGGTCTTAAGGAAAACCTGGTATTTTCTTAGGAGCCAGACCAGGAAGAGTCCCACATTCCCCAGCTTTCAAACTATAACTCCTTCCCCCTTTGAGATTTGAGCTGTGTTTCATCAGAGTCCAAGGAACATTCTACAAGAATAATTTCAGTTCTTGGAAAATTTTCTGAGTTTCATCTTGGCTATTTTCTGACAAATTTCTATCCAAAAATGACAAAGAAATGAAACACCCCTGGTTTAATTTTATTTCCCTCTCAGTCCAATTTTCTCACTTTTTTCTTTAATCCTGTTGAAACTTTCATGTTTTTACAATCATCCTCAAATCTTCTTTTAGAATTTGGTAGACTAAAATAAATAAGACATAAAAGCCAGTCAGTCATATTCTACATTTGCTTTTTTATTGAATCCTCATTTATTCAACTAGCAGGCATTTATTCAGTTCATTTTCATTTTAAGAAATTTCTATAGAGAACCTCTAGGTGCAGTGTGAAAACTACAAAAGAAACACAAGCTGTAATGTCCTTCTTTAAGAAATTTATTACCATTGTTATTGGATGAAAAGAGAAACACCTGAAACAAATAAGGAACAGTGTGATAAATTACTGAGCTAAATATAATCAAATGTGAGAGAACTAACATGTGTTGAGTGGTTACTACAAACCAGGCAGTGGACTAGGTGGTATTTTCCATACACTACCCCACACGTTCCTGGTGCAGCCCTGTGAGGTGGCAGTTAGAATAGTCCAGCATCCTAGGTCAGAGACTGAGCTCTGGAGTCTGCCTGGCTGATGTACTAAACCTCTCTGTGCCTCCCAGGGAAGACGTGGATGATAATAATCTTACCTCAGTGGGTTGTCATGAGTAACAAATTCATGTGAAGCACATAGCACGATGTTTAATCGATGCGTATCTTACTTAACACACTTCAGTGCCAGGCACATAGAAGCTATTTATCATTACTAGGTGGCATTTTAATTCCATTTCAAAGGTGTGAAAACCGAGGTTGAGAGACATTAAATGTCGTGTTATCATGACATAGTTCGACATCAATGCCCGTGTGCTTTCTTCTCTTTTACTTATAAAATCAAGGGCTGAAATACTTACTTAGCACAGAGCCCAGGCAATTTACAATTCTGTTTGCATTATAAAAATACCTAACAAACCCAAGGTCAAACTCCACGTGGTAAATATTACTTATTTTTTATTTTTAATAAAGGGACATGTCATAAGAAATATTCAGATCCTCCTCTGCTAACAGACCTACCCAGGCTCACCATGCTACGAAACCTAAGCCCCTGTGGGTCTGTTCACTAGACCTCAATGCTATTCCCCTCCCCCTCAGAGCAAACTCCCTTCCTGCCTCTGTTCCTTTTCTCACCGAATCCCACCTCTCTCCTCTTCCTCTTGTCCCTCTTCTTCCCCATCCTAACCCACCCCATACCCCAAAACCCAGCCCAGGTCCCTTCCTCTGTGACCCCATCCCCTCAACCCCTCCTTCCCCTCTTCCCAGAAGTCACACTGCCCCAGTCAGTCCTTGTAACTACAGCACACCCTTGCTCCCTGAGCACGGCACCCACCCCACCAGTATTAGCTCCTTGAATCCTCAAACCCACCTTGGGTGTGATCCTCACTTTACAGATGAAGACACCTGGGCTCAGAGGGGTTAAGAAACGTGTTGGGGGTCTCACATCTGGGAAATGGAAGAGCTGATTCTAAACCTGGTCTATCACCCTGGGCTTCAACACTCGGATTTCATGTTGATTTGTCCAGGCCCTCCTGCTAGACTGAGTTCCTCGAATTCAGTGAGCACAGGAATGGGACACAGTAGAACTAAACATTTAGCAACTAAGAGAGTAGTCCTTCAGACAGAACTCTACTCTGATAGCACGTTCCTTCCCATCACAAACCCAGCCTGTACAACTGAAGAAACCCCACTGGGCATAGACTGACCCTGGGCATACAACAAAGACTTCATGATAAAAGCAGAGACCACAGTGTCCCCCAGACCCAAACCAGACTTTGAGAATAATTATCTTCTTTCTTTTTCTATCCAGAATCTGAGGTCCCGTGGAGACTTATCTTGTCTAGTTCTTGAATGGCATGAGTTTCATCTCAACTTCACTAGTTATTTATTCATTAAAAAACATTTAATGAGCACCTACTATGCGTGTGGTCACTGTACTAGGGGCTGCAACATAATGATGAGCAAAAAGAGATACAGCCCTTGCTCTCATGGAATAGAGCCAAGTAGTCAGAGAGCCCCACAGATCCATTATAATAAGTGCTGTGATCGAGAGGCTCGGGGTGCTCTGAGAGTGTTCACGAGAGGGACTTGACCTGTCTGGGAGGCAAGGGAGAGCCTTCCTCAAGGGGCTGATAATTGAGCAGAAATCTGAACCAGAGTAAATGTTATCTAAAATACAGGGAAGGAGGCTTCTCTGGTGGTGCAGTGGTTGAGAATCCGCCTGCCAATGCAGGGGACACGGGTTCAAGCCCTGGTCCGGGAAGATCCCACATGCCGTGGAACAACTAAGCCCATGTGCCACAGCTACTGAGCCCACGCGCCTAGAGCCTGTGCTCCGCAACAAGAGAAGCCACGGCAATGAGAAGTCCGCACACTGCAACGAAGAGTAGCCCCTGCTCGTCGCAACTAGAGAAAGCCCACGTCCAGCAACAAAGACCCAACGCAGCCGAAAAAGAAATAAAATAAATTTATAAAATAATAATAATAAAGTAAAATACAGGGAAAGGGTGTGGAATGTAGAGTAAACAGTATGTGAGAAAGCCTCGCCGTGACTGTCGCAGAGACAGACACAGGCAGAGGGAAAACAGGTGGGAGGTGTGGAAGGCTGGATTGGGGTCAGGCAAGCATGGCCTTGTGGACATGTTAAGGATTTGGGTTCTTATCTTAAAATCAGTTGGAAAGCCCTGAAGTCTTTTAGGCAGAGTTTAACATAATACGATTTATGTTTTGGAAAGCTTACGACATGGGAAACAGACTGGGGCCAAGCATAGTAATCTCAGCCAGAAAGATGACATGGGCTAAGGTGCTGCTGGTGGGGTGTAAACGGGCCGAGCAATGTGGGATATTCAAGAGATACAACTGCAGTGAGTAATGATAGAGTGGATAGGAGAGGGTGGGAGAAAGACATGGCAAGGAAGACACCTGGGTTTTTGAAGGTTGGTAGATGGGGCCACCATCGTGGAGATGGAAATCTCAGAAGACAAGCTTCTGAGGGGAAATACTGAGTTCAGACTTTAACAAGCTGAGTTTGAGGAGCCTCTGACACAACCACATGGAAATGTCAGGAAGGCAGTCGGGTGTATGGGTTTGAGATTCAGAGGTTAGGTTTAGGCTTTTCAAAATGCCCATAGGAGGTAACTGAAGACATGGGCACTGATGATACTCACAAGAAGAGATTAAAGAATGAGAACAGAAAAGAAATTGGACTAAGCCTGAGTTTCCTCAAATATTTAATGGCCAAGAGAAACCTGTAAAAACAAGACAGACATAATGGTCAGAGTGGTAGGGAAAATACCAGGACAAGGAAGGGAGGGTTTTAAGGATGATTTCACATGGAGGTCACTGGGGCCCTCACCTGCGCTTTGCAGTGGAGTGATGCCAAGAGCAATAGAAATGGAATCTGCTGTCATCCGTGATTTCCATGGATATGAATGACAAAAGCCCCATGTTGCACTCCCCGCCAAACACTAATAACCTTGGTCTTGATATCTGAGTCCAAGCCAAGCCATTTGAAAGAAAGCTGATTACATCCAACCTATTTCTCGCATTCCAATCCAGCAGAAAAGACAGAAGAATTTGAATTTGTTGATAATCTATTAACTAAGGGTCAAGACAAGAAAGGGAGCAATTATCTGCAGCTGAAATCAAATCTCTCTCAACCAAAGACAGTGAATTCCCAGGTGGATGCAACATGCACACCTAACAAAGAGTCCATCTGTTACAAGATGAATTGTGGCAAAGCTCCGAGAGCATCACAACAGCCTATGACAAGACCACTTTGTCCCTTCAAGCATGTTGTAAAGACTCAAGAAAGTCTTCATTTTGCACCTGACATTAAAGCACCATTGAAGGATTCTGAATACAATCTCAAAGCCAGGCAATTCTGAGGGTGACAGCAGTCATGAACTCATCCCATTACTCCTAGAGGGATGGAAGAAAAAAGAACAAAGGTCTCTTTAAAGAACAAAAAAGCCCAGGAATGAAAGAGGAGAGGTTTAACTGCCCATGGAATCATAGCTTTAAATAGCACATAGTGTGTCTGGCTTCCTGGGAGGGAGTGGCAGCTGTGAGAGCATCTGGGCTCAAACATGTTGTCATATGGATCCAAGGCGTGAGCTCCTCCTTCCAAAACTATGTGTGCAGACAATACCACTCTCCTAGGGAGGGCAGGGGGCTCCCTGTCAGCTATGCTCCCTTCCCAGGGTGTTCTGAGGTCCCACAGTTCACACCCAGTTCACACGACGATCTGGATAGCTAGTGAGTTCATCACCAATCATGGAATAAGGACGGAGGTCCCAAGGAGGTGGTGGGAGGGAGGGGAGCAGGTCCATGGCTGCTCCATCTTGAAGAATTATGCAATGGCTGCCACTTATTAAGGGTCTACTGTGGGCCAGAGACCATGCAAAGCACTTTATACAGGTCGTCTCTAATTTTCACAAATACCCTGAAAATTAGGCACCATTTACCTCCATTTTACAGGTCAGGAAACTGAGTCCAGGAAAGATTAAGTGATTGTCCATGTCTGGCTCCAAAGTCCATCCTCCTTGAACTGCAACCCAGATTCATATCTGGTTGTGTGTAACATCAGGAGGAGGCATTAGAAAGCAAACCCAGTGGGAAGGATGTCCATTATCACATGTTAATCCCGTATCTGTTGTCCCTTTTGGGATATTGGCTTCCCCCACTGGGTTAAGTCATGCTGGAATGGAAATCTCTGCACCTGTCCTCCACCATGGAAGCTGTAGGAGTCCCCAGAAGCTCCTCCTCCACTCCCCAAAGACCAGGGTTTGGCTCCTGACCTACCCTTGGCCAACCAGCATCTCTCTCCCGGGATGTTGCCTCCTGAGTTGAGAAGCAAGAGTGGAGTCAATCACAGAGCTGGTTCGCTCCGGCAGCAGAACCCGGGAGAGACCGCTCAGCACTTCCTTCCTGCTCCAAGCCCGGTTCCTCAGCCACTCCTCATCCAGTAAGTTCTCTACTGCTTACACTCAGTTTCTATTGCTTAGAGTTGAAGAACCCTCACTGAAAAATCTTTGTATGTAAAAGAGTTCTGATATTTTATAAAACAAGAAAGAGAATTGTGGGAAAACATTTCATAGAATATATTAAGAGAGTAGAGGGCATATGGACCCTTGGTGAGAGGGTGGACCCAGTAACTGCTGTGACCAGTAGAATCCTGCAGAAGTGACACTGGGCCAGTTCTGGGCACTGCCCTTAATTGACCTGGAATCTTCCATTTTTTGTCTTTTGGAACACATACTCATGACACATTCCCTCCTGAGATCCAGCCACCACGCTATGAAAAGCCAATTCACATGAAGAGGCGATGTGAAGTAATCCAGGCAACAGCCCCATCGGCGTTCTCAACTCCCAGCCACAGGGGTGCACTGTTCTGGATGTCCAGCCCAGGTGAGCCTTCAGATGACTGCAGCATCAGCCTCCATCTGACTACAACCACATGAGAAACGCTAAGTGAGCTTCTCACTTAACCCTAAGTGAGCCTGGTCAACATATATAAGTGCGAGCAGTAATAATAAATGGTTGTTTCAAGCCACGAAGTTCTTGGGTGCTTTGTTGCGTAGCCATGGATAACGGGAACAGAAAGCTTAGAGTTAGGATTGCTGGATGGAAGGAAAGGTGCTACGCGATTTTGATAGATACTGTCAAATATACTCCCTGAAGGCTGTACCAATTCACATATCCACCAAGGGTAGATGCCAATAAAGATGGGATTCTTCAGCCAAGCTCCTTACCTTTTTCATTGCTGTAAGAAATAAAGGAAAAAAAAAAAAAAGAAAAAGAAATAAAGGGCACTCATGTATCACCCACTAGCACTCATTATTTTAAAACTCTTGTCAAGAAAAAAGAATGGGAGAAAAGACATTTGAAAAGAAGGGCAGGCTGTTCTGAATTCCTTTTAATACCTACAATGTATTTTTGGTCCATCATTCAATTTACTTTTGGTCCTGACAATATCATGCTATGATCTGTGACTAGGGTAACTAAGCAGTGGCTTCTAATCAAATTTTATTTGATATAACAGTTGCTAACTGAGACACTAGTCTGTGCAAAACACTGAGGGGCCATAGAGATGGCTGAGATAGGGATGGAGCCCCGTCTATAGCACCTCAAGAAATAAATCAGGCCTGCTTCCTACTTTCCGCAAAATTAGAGAAGCCCAGTTTTGCCTCAGCACCTTGATCCTAAAGCAGGGCCATTCCTACATGTGGGTTTCTTTACTTACCAGCCTTGGTCTACTGCCTCCATGCCTGTTAACTTCAATTCCTAGCTCCTTTAGAAATCTGAAGGAAACAGGGTTTTCCCCCTTCCTTTTCTACATCTCAGTACACATCCAAGATGGTTTCATTACCATTGTGTGTGTGTGTGTGTGTGTGTGTGTGTGTGTGTGTGTGTGTGTGTGTGTGTGATTTCTAGATGCTGAGATTCCTAGATCTCTGAAAGAAAACTGATGGGAGCAAGTCAGAAGAGAAGTCCATTTCACACATAATAATTAGATAATGTTGCAGGACCTGGACTACAACAAAGACTCTCCTTGACCAAACTTGAGACAGGCTCCTCTGAGCCGTCTTTTCCACAAGACCTTGACCTGGGCCCTCATCCTGTCTGGCCTCCCCGTACAAGTCTAAGCAAAGAATCCTGCTAAGTCATCCTTTACCCTTGATATCTGATCAAATTCTTCATCCCCCAACTTTGTTGTCTAAGTCCTTGGCTCCCTTTTATCAAGAATTTTGTTAGGTCAGTTTAGCATGCCTCCCTACGCTTAGTGTCTCTTCTTAGCAATTTCCCATCCACTGGCCCCTTCACCCTGCTCCTTGGCTATAAATCCCCACCTGACCTTGCTGTAATCAGAGTTGAGCCTAATCTCTCTCCCTATTCCAATAGTCCTGTTGCAACAGTCTTAAGTAAATCTTCCTTACTGTTTTAACAGGTGTCAGAATAATGTTTTCTTAACTACAATTTAAGAGTGTGGAAGGCCCTGCTCCCCTTGTGCACCTGGCAAAATTTCATTCATCCTTCAATTTCAACATCACCCTATTTTCCATCTTTCCCTGAGGACCCCATGTCTCCCTCAACAGAAGGAAAGGCTTTCATTTTAACACTTGTCATATGGCATTACGACTGTGTCTTCACTGGTCTGTCCCCTCTGCTGTGAGTGCCTAGAGGGAAGGCTGTGTCTCTGTAGCTTTGTGTCCCTAGTGTCCAGCACAGGCCAGGCCCAGAGAGGAAGACTGTTAACTGTCAAGACTGTTAACTGGACTGCTTCAGTGTCCTTAGGCTTGCTATGAACTGAATATTTGTGTGCTCCCCCCCCTGCCCCAAATTCATATATTGCAACCCAATCCCCAGTGTGATGCCATTTGGATGTGGGGCCTTGAGGAGGTAATCAGGTCATGAGGGTGGAGCCCTTATGAATGGGATTCATGCCCTTACAAGAAGAGACGTAAGAGAGATGACCTCTCTCTGCCATGTGAGGACACAGCAAGAAGGCAGCCATCTGCAAGCCAGGAAGAGAGTCCTCACCAGGAACCAAGTTGGCCAGCACTTTGATCTTGGTCTTCCCAGACTTCAGAACTATGAGGAATAAATTTCTGTTGTTTAAGTCATGTGGTGTTTCTGTTATAGCAGCCCAGACTGACTAAGACAGGCTCAAAGCACAGGGAGCCCTTTCTGGGCTAGGGGAGTCAGGCAGGCTTCATGGAGGATGGGGAGGGCTCAAGAAAGCAGAGGGAAGCAGGGAGGACACAAATGAAGTGGAGGCAGCATGAACAAATGGGGAAAATGAAATAGACATCATGTGGGGAAATAGCTCATCATGCACCATTCGGTATCTAAAAACAGCAACCCACTCAAGATTTGAGCAATTTACTACATATAAATTATAACTTAATCAAAAGTAGACTTATTATAAGATTATTTCCTGATATTCAAGTTAAACAAACATGACTGGTTGTCAAGACGAATAGGAACAAGGGTCTGGAATACTAGCAAGATGGCACACAAATGGCACCTTTTCTGTTGCTCACTCCATATCCGAATTCGCTTGGACCACCTTCACTTATTGCACTGGAACATGGTCCAGCCTGGAAACCACAGCTCACCCCACATCCCCCCAAGTCCAAAAGACCTTCCAGTCTAGCTCTGCAACTAACTAGAGCCTCTGTGAGACTCCCCAGATTCATTCCAAATCCAGTCAGCTGAGGTGTGGGAAAGAGGGCACCTAGGGCTGCAGGGATCTTCTCCCAGGATGATGCAAGTTTTCAGAGGAGGCCCAGGAACTCCACAGGTATGTCAACTACAGGGCATCCTAACAAAATCAGCTGGACCAGAAAAGAGGGTTTATGTGGAAAGAATTGGAGATGGAACTGGATCACTGAGGTTGACCCAGCAGCATTATGTACAGTATATTTTAGGCAAGAGAGAACCTGTGCTGTAGAAATGCTTTAAGACTGGGCTCCAGCTGGAGGAATCAGGCTTCCTGACTTCAAACTATACTACAAAGCTACAGTAATCAAGACAGTATGGTACTGGCACAAAAACAGAAATATAGATCAATGGAACAGGTTAGAAAGCCCAGAGATAAACCTATGCACATATGGTCACCATATCTTTGATAAAGGAGGCAAGATTATACAATGGAGAAAAGACAGCCTCTTCAATAAGTGGTGCTGGGAAAACTGGACAGCTACATGTAAAAGAATGAAATTAGAACACTCCCTAACACCATACACAAAAATAAACTCAAAATGGATTAAAGACCTAAATGTAAGGCCAGACACTATAAAATGCTTAGAGGAAAACATAGGCAGAACACTCTATGACATAAATCACAGCAAGATCCTTTTTGACCCACCTCCTGGAGAAATGGAAATAAAAACAAAAATAAACAAATGGGACCTAATGAAGCTTTAAAGCTTTTGCACAGCAAAGGAAACCATAAACAAGATGAAAAGACACCCCTCAGAATGGGAGAAAATATTTGCAAATGAATCAACTGACAAAGGATTAATCTCCAAAATATACAAGCAGCTCATGCAGCTCAATATCAAAAAACAAATAACCCAATCCAAAAATAGGCAGAAGACCTCAATAGACATTTCTCCAAAGAAGATATACAGATTGCCAACAAACACATGAAAGGATGCTCAGCGTCACTAATCATTAGAGAAATGCAAATCAAAACTATAATGAGGTGTCACCTCACACCAGTCAGAATGGCCATCATCAAAAAATCTACAAACAATAAATGCTGGTGAGGGTGTGGAGAAAAGGGAACCCTCTTGCACTGTTGGTGGGAATGTAAATTGATACAGCCCCTATGGAGAACAGTATGGAGTTTCCTTAAAAAACTAAAAATAGAACTACCCTATGACCCAGCAATCTCACTACTGGGCATATACCCTGAGAAAACCGTAATTCAAGAAGAGTCATGTACCACAATGTTCACTGCAGCTCTGTTTACAATAGCCAGGACATGGGAGCAACCTAAGTGTCCATCGACAGGTGAATGGATAAAGAAGATGTGGCACATATTTATGATGGAATATTACTCAGTCATAAACGGAAATGAAACTGAGTTATTTGTAGTGAGGTGGATGGACCTAGAGTCTGTCATACAGAGTGAAGTAAGTCAGAAAGAGAAAAACAAATACCGTATGCTAAGACATATATATAGGATCTAAAAAAAAAAAATGGTTCTGATGAACCTAGGGGCAGGACAGGAATAAAGACACAGACGTAGAGAATGGACTTGAGGACACGGGGAGGGGGAAGAGTAAGCTGGGATGAAGTGACAGAGTAACATTGACATAAATACACTACCAAATGTAAAATAGTCAGCTAGTAGGAAGCAGCTGCATAGCACAGGGATATCAGCTCTGTGCTTTGCGATCACCTAGAGGGTTAGGAGGGAGGTGCAAGAGGGAGGGGATATGGGGATATATGTATACGTATAGCTGATTCACTTTGTTATACAGCAGAAACTAACACAACATGGTAAAGCAACTGTACTCCAATAAAGATGTTAAAAAAAAAAAAAAAAGAGAGATTGGGCTCCAGGTTCCCTGGGGGCATATCCTGTACTTCTGCCAGAAATGCGTTCCTTCCTGAGGAAGAGGACCAGAGAGAGCAAGCCCAAGCAATTGGGGACTCAGTTGCAGAACCATTTTCTATGCAAGGAAGTGCTGTTGTAAGAAGTTTAATGACCTGTCTCCCCTCATTACAGAAGCTGCCCTTCATCACCCCCAGAGGAACAGAGACATCCACACCTCTTGACTTATTTATGGTAGGTGCACGTGGAGATCTCCAGGCCTCCAGATGGGGCTGTGTTGAATGACCCTAAGTGCCATGTTGAGAAGGAGATCAGACCTGTCTCATCACGAAGGGTCCACGCCAGGAGGTGGAGTGTGTGCCCCGCTGCCTCTCCTGGCACCCAGGGAGGGCATGAAGGTGAGGAAAGGGCACTGACAAAGGTGAGTGCTTAGCAGTCACACCAATCTTGGGGCACCTTGTGTAGGTTCCAACTCTTCTGGGTGCAGTTACTGATCCCCACTGGAGCTGTCATTGGCAAGGAGAAATAATGGGAAGAACACAGGAGTGCCTTATAGAGCCCACTGGCTTTTGAGGACAGCACAGAGCCAGGGACTGGAGACTGGTAGGGGGATAGGGGGCCTCTCTCTCTGCATCTCATCTCTGTTTCTCTTGGCATGCCTACTCCACTCTTTTTTCACCCAACAGAGTGGCCAACTCTGCTTTCTTGTCCCCAAGGCTGAATGGTGGTTACCAACAGCTCCTGAATTCCTGCAGCCTCCTTTCAACAGAGCACTCCGACTAAGCCTGCCAGCTCTTATACCAGCCTGTTTTTGTTGGGAAGCAACTGATTGGCCCAGCTAGCACTGGCCACTGTGGACCAACCACCAACTGTGGCCTGTGGGTTGTGGCCATGCTATATGAATATGGCTTCCCTCTCTGTAAAATGCTTTAGGGAGGGGAGGGAACAGTTATCAGAGAAGAGGTAATTACACAGCGAGCTGGGAGACACCCCCCAAGCATGTCCTCTATGGCCTTACTATGTAGGCGCTTGTACAGGAAATCCCATTCTTTAATGTCATGGGATGATTATTCGGTGTTTCCAAGCTTCAGACATCCACAAACCGTTTTGACAATTCTTACCATTTCTGGGTACCACCTCTCCTGTTATCTACATAATTTTTTAATCAATTCACTTATTTTACTTAAGTAATTTTGGCCTTAGCTTAAGCAATAATATTTATAAAATTGTAGGTTTGGTTTCTTTTTAAAATATTTTTTCTAGCACAGATTATAACTCCATGCCATTAAAATAAAAAAGGTTTGTCCATGAATTCCTAAAATGATTTCATGTACCCCCAGAGACATGAATGCTCACTTTGGGACAGTTGCCCTCAGAAGTTCTCAGTAAAGAGAAAGCAAAGGACAGTGGTTCTTGGAACCAGGCAGGCCTGAGTTCAAATTCCCTTTCTAGGTTATTCAATCCCCGGCATGTCACAAAAACTCTGTGAGCCTCAGTTTTTAAAAAATAATTATTTTTAATGATTACTTTCATTAAGATATAGTTGACATATAGCACCATGGAAGTTTCAGGTGTACAACATGTTGATTCGGTACATTCATATTTTGCATTGTGATCACCACGATGGTGTTAGGTAACCCCTCTATCATGTCACATAATTAAGCTTTCTTCTGCTCATGTGGTGAGCACACTAAGTTCTTAGTAAGATAAGTCAGACAGGGAAAGACAAACAAGGTATGATTTCACTTTTATGTGGAATCTGAAAAAGCCAAACTCATGGGAACAGGGAACACAGTGGTCACCAGGGGTGGAGGTGGGGGAATTGGGGAGCTCTTGTTAAAGGGCACAAACTTGGAAACGGATGATGAAACGTTCTGGAGTTAATGCACAGCATAATTTTTGCATTTGTAAAGTGGACACGAACAATACCCCTCTCAAAGGGGTGTTCTAAGGCTTAGATGGGGTAACATTTAGGAGGTACCAGGCAGGCTGCTGCAGGTGCTGCAGGGGCACAAACCCACTGATACTTTCAAGAGTGGGCATGGCTCCCAAAGGATCACTGCTGCTGGCTTTGCCCTGGCACCATCTTGTGCCCACACACCTCAGAAATCATCCCCCATTCCTCATGTGACCCACACCCCTGGGTGAAATCCCCAAGAGAACACAGGAATGGCAGCCCAGTCTGGTGATCAAAGTGTTGGGAATCAGATTCAAATACCAGTTCAGTCATTTACATGGCTGAGTGACCTCGAGAAAGTGGCTGAACTTCTCTGAGCTTCTGTTTCTTCATCTGTAAAAATGATAAACATACCTCCTCATAAAAGGTTTTCGTGAGGATCAAGCGAGGGAGAGAGCCAGCCCTCCACAGCTTTTCATCTGCCTTTATTCTGTGCCAGCAGTGTAACCACAGCAGTCACCTGCCGTTTGCCAGCGTGACTGTGACATCCCTATACACGCCTTGACAAGAGCCGCTATTTCAGGGACGCGACAAGCTGAGCTGGCTGCTGGAGAGGGACTCCGTGGGAAGCAGCCCTGACCATCAGCTTCATGAGTTCTGACAGTGATGAATCTAGCAACGAAAACAGTCATCATTTTCCACAGCAAAAAAATAGAAGGAAAAAAAGCATCTCCCAAACCTTTGTAAATGAGAGATAATTCATTCATGAAGAAAGTCATTCCAGGGAGATATTATTAAAATTCTACCCTTTCTTGCTAGTAGAAGAACAAAATAGGCAGAATGAACTGGGGGAAGCGGGGGGTGGGGTGGGATCTTCTCCCACATCTGCAGCTTCAAAATAAATGTGAAATGGCTTCTCTTTAAATTTTGAAACTGTTCCTTCTCATTCAGGACCAGCTAGGAAGGGAAAGAAATGGGAAATCTCTGATCTACTTATGAGGACACTTAAAAGATTGTATTCTTATTCATGAAGCCACGGGGCCGGCGTGTGAAGGGGGTGGGGAGTGGAGGGGGGTGGAGGGTGGGAGGAAGCTTTTTCTGTCGAGAAGCAAAGCTGACCCTCAGGGGTTTGCCTTGGTGTTGGGGGTCCGGGAGCAAGAAACTGCCAAAGGAAGGGGCACTGGGGGCTCCTTTAAAGAACTTGGGATCGGGACCCCACATTAAATCAGGACTGCACACGTGAATGCCGACAGGGCCAGGCAGGTAATTTAAATAAACGGGAAGTTTAAAGAACAGAGGCAGCTGGAGAGCTCATTCTCCATCGAAACGGAGGCAGCTACTTCTCAGCTCAGCCACCTTTTCATGTTGGAAAATGGGCCCAGAATTGCCGGATCTCCCAATCTTTCCAGAAAAGCCAAAATTTGGGGGTTTTATTTGCAATTCCTTTTTAATTCACAATTTAAATATTATTTTAAACACTACGCTAGTCAACCAGAAAAACACATCCGTGGGCCACATTTGATCTGAGGGTAACCAGTTTGCACCCTTGAATTTACACATTTTGTCCTTGGCCTACTCTCTCTCTCACTGGTGGGGGGGGGGGGTTCCAGACTGTTCTGTGAGTGCAGAGTCAGGGGTGTCTTTCCAGAAGCCCTGTCTCGTGGCCACCGAAGGCCGCCTGCCCGTGTGTCATTAACAGAGGAAAATTTACATCCACACCGGCCTGCCGATCCTCTCCAGAGCAGCTGTTCCTCAAAACCGCTCCATTTTCTGAGGTGAAATATTTCTCAATCTCAGATGTATTTTCAGCCGGGATATTCTCTTTGACACAAGCATAATCTACTGTGACATCTCCTGTTTGCTTGACTAACGACAAGACAGGGCCCTGACAATTGGATGGATTCCCAGCCACAGGCCAGGCCCACAGCTCCCTGCAGGGTCCCCTGGGGACACCCGGGAGCGCTGGCCGCCTACTCCCTTCGCCGAAGGTTACCTGATACACAGCTCGGCCCGAGATGAAAACTTCTGGCTTTCTGTCGTCAATCCAAGAGCTGTATTTTTCTGTTTCAGTCATTTTAGCATGCAATCTTGGGATGGCTGCGGCCTCCCCAGAGGGTAATATGTTGTGACATCCATGTTTATGGCAGACATTAGAAGGCTTCTGGAGAAATAGCCCTGCCGTGATATCCCTCTGAATGGATGACACAAACTGCTTCCCGGCTGTTTTGTTATGACAACTACTCCACGGAGTGCAACATTCACTCATCTACAGAATACAAGCTATTTGAGGGCCAAAAGCACCTCCGTGACTGTAACAGTAACATGAGGATAATGATGCTTATTCTTGGGGTCCTTACTGTGATTAACTGAGAAAATCTATGTACAATATAGGGTTTTGCAAGAGGAGATCAAACATGGGTTCCATCCTGTTTCTTATCTAGCAAATTTTATCCCCAAATCATTAGACAAATGGTGAGGGAATAATTACGTTTATTACATTTTAAACTTAATTTTTTTTTTTTTTTTTAACCTGTACGCGGGCCTCTCACTGTTGTGGCTTCTCCCATTGTGGAGCACAGGCTCCGGACGCGCAGGCTCAGCAGCCATGGCTCACGGGCCCAGCTGCTCCGAGGCATGTGGGATCTTCCCGAACCGGGGCACGAACCCATGTCCCCTGCATCGGCAGGTGGACTCTCAACCACTGCGCCACCAGGGAAGCCCAATTTTAAACTTAAATATTTTAAATTAAAACATTTTAAACTTTATTATTAGATTTTACAAAAATATTTTTTTTCATGAAATCGGAATGTCTTGAATTTATCTGACACCTTTCTTCAGTAGGAACCCAGAGTTTTCATGTGGTGATTTCACTGGTCCTCACATGGTAGCAGCTGAGTATATGCCCTTGGATGTGCCACTTGTCTTCTCCAGATTTGTTTGCTTACCTGTGAAATAGGATAATTTAATGCTTTTTGTAATGTGCAGTGTTGGCGTGGGAAGCAAAGCATGGTAAGCTACGTGAAAGCACTTTAAAGCATATGAGAAACAATACACAAGCTCATGATATTAGTCAGCTGGATTCCCCCAGTCCATGTGAGATTTCACTGCTGTATTCTGTCCTCTTACATGTCTGGTGTGATTCGGGACCTGCTCATCAGAAGCTGAGATTGAATCCATCTGGTTAAGAAAGCAGACAGTGGGGCCGAGGGGGTGAGCACTGGACCAGGGGGCAGAAGGGCTGGCCTCAGGGCTACGCTGGGGCCTGGGAAGGCGAGCCCTTAGTATGCCCGTCTACCCCTTAAAGCACCCTTGGCTTCTGCCTTTCTCTCGAATCCCCATCTCTCAGCAAACCCTGTTGGCTTCCCCTCCAAAACGGACCCGTGACCACCTCACTAGTCCAAGGTGGACTAGTCCGTCTCTTATGATATGACCCTGCTCCCCCCCACCGCCCTCTTTAGTCTCTCTTCACGTGACAACCAGAGACCTTTCTCACAGTGTAAGTCATACCAGGGCTCTCTCTGTTCTGCTCACAGCCCCGCAGTGGTCTTCCACCTCCCCGAGGAGAGAGCTGGGTCCTACCGCAGACCTTGCAGACTTGCCCGAGCCGAGCTCCCTCTCCATCTTCTCTGCCCGCAGCTGCACAGGCCACCCAAGCACCTTCCACTTAACTTTCACAGTAGCCCTGGAGTGGACCCTGATATCATTTTATAGATGAGGAAACTGCGGCTCAGAGGGAAAGTCACATCTGAGATCACGGAGTTAGGAAGTGATGGAGTCAGTGTTTGAATTCAAGCTTCCCTTTTATACTGATCTTATTTATTTTCACCCTGTTGTATATATTTTATAAGCCACTTCAAATCCATTTTGGAATAGTCAAGAAAGGAAGGAAAAAAGGCAGCGAGGCAAGCACAATTCTGGGCCTAGGACCAGCCCTGCCTCTAGACCAAGATTCTTTGGAAGCCAGAAAAACTATTAGCTTGGTAACATTCTTCTAAATGTTGGAACCTGAGTTTGTCTGCTGCTTCAGGAATTTCTGCAGACACAAAGAGAGAAGCCTTCTTTAACCAGCAGAGAAATCCTGACTAACCAGGCTAGCATTCGAGTTAACAGCACAGAAAATGTATTTGAGCCATCAGAAAATTGTTTTAATGTCCAGAGTTTCTGCTATCGTGCTGCCATTAACATGGTGCTAACGAAATGTAATAAAACGTGGCTTGAAAGGGAAGCCCCTCTGCTCGGAAACTTCAATTAGTATGATTCAGATATAGCTCTTACACAGTAAACTTGCATCCAATGCACATTCTGTGCTATGGATTATTGCAGCAGCATTAACAGTCACATAAAGTTAAACTGTGTCCAATTAACATTCACAGGCGGCCCCAGGCCCCAGAGCCTCTCCCGGGGGGAGGGCGGTGAGTGCCTTGGACTTGACCCTGAACAGCACGGCCCTCTGCTCTCAGGTCCTTGGGACAGAGCAGTGCCAGATCCCCTCCATCTTCTGCCTCCCCCCATTCCATAGCGTCCAACCAAATGAGTCAGGCAGGGAAGTGGCCATAATGACAGTCTCGTCCAAGAGAATGCAGGGCTCTGGGACTGAGAGATGAATGTCCACCCTCCTCTGACTAGAAGGGGCTGGAAGTTAGATGGCAGGGACTGCCTTCTTTTGCTTTTATCTCTCAGTATTCTGCCATCAACTTCATTCTTCTGAGCATCTACTATGTGCAGGTCACTGGGGGAGAGGGGAAGAGGTACAAAGAGAATAGAGACAGGCTTGGTCCTCAGGATACACGGAGAGGCTTCTGGAGTAAGATCTAACATAGGTCTCCTGCCTTCCTTCTCCCTTTCTCCAGATTCTGACAGAGCCCAGCGGGACACAGGTAAGAGAGCTGAGCCAGGAAACCGGGCGGGTGGAAAGGCTCTCACCCCAAAGCCAGAAGGCTGAGTCCCCAGTTTGGGTGGGGCTGACTCCCAGCCCCCTCTCTCCTGGGCAGGGCAAGCAGGGCCATGCATGCTTGGGGACCCATTGGAGAAGGGCTCTCTTTCAGCTGTGACTGCCAGGCTGGAGAAAACAGTCCTGGAGCTACTGGGGGCTGTTTGCCATCATTGGGGGCGAGGGGAAGGAAGCCAACAGAGAGAAGCAAAGACAAGTTGTGGGAAAGACAAGGGTCCTGGGGACACAGTTTGAGCATCTAGATCTGTTGTGCCTGATGGCAGTTCCCCCCCACAGCCTGCACATTTGCCAGGCTTGTGAATTCATCTTTTAAAACGTAGTTTTAAGTTGACTGTCACAGCTGAGAAGCTCTGGCTGGTATGAAGGCAGGTGCCACAAAACTACCAGAATTTTCAGGGCCCTGGTACTGCTGGAGGAGCTTCCCCAGACTCTGGAGATGTTGCAGAATTGAGCTGGGGCCTCTCGGAGGCCGGTTGACTGGGGTCTGAGCAGAGGCTGTGGCCTCACATGGCCCAGCCTCTCCCTGGATCCCTCCCGACCCATTCCCTCCTCCACTCCAACTCTCTCCTATGGAAACCACACATCAACCCCCAAAACTGTTGCAGGGACCTTGCTCCAGTTGATTCATACTTTGTGAATCATTTTGGCCTTTGTTCTCTCGCCTGAGTCACATTTTCAAGAGGCTCACAGCCTGTGAGCTCCAAAACAATGGCGGCCTCCTCCCTGGGCTGAGTTTTGGCCCGGCCCATGGCCTAGAGTCAAGGAGTTTTTTCACGGCAAGAGAGCGAGGAGGGTATGGCTCCGCTCAGCAGACAAGAGGTACTACCCTCAGATTTAGTAGACGCGATGCCCATGGGACCTCACCCTGAGGGCTGTGCCCTGGATTCATGGTCCCTACACCTGCCTTTGGTTTTACTTCCAAATCCACACTGACAGCCCTCAAAGCTGAGTTGGGCAGGAGGACATAGAAATGAGGGAAGAGGAGCGTTGATAAAGATTTCTAATGTCCCTGTGCCTCAGTTTCTGCATCAGCAGATGGTAATACTTTGATGGTGTCGTTGTGAGGATTCCATGAGCTAAGGTTGTATATTGCTCATCTGAGGGCTTGACACAGAGGAAGCTTTCTGTAAACTTAATTTTTACATTCCAGGTACCAAGCTAGGAGTGTTGGCATAGCTTCTCATTTAATCAACACAAAATCCCTACTGGCTAGACATTATTATTCTTGTTTTACAGGCAGGGGCTGTGCCAGTTAGACTGTCACAAAAAACAGAAACAGATTGGCTCTCTTAGGCAAAAAGGAATGTGATGAAAGGATATCAGGGATTCAAAGAATCACTGGGAGGTTGGAAGACCCAGCTTGGGGGTGGGTGGGAACCAAGGTCATGCAGCAAGATTTGTCTGGCCCACACTCCCTACCAGGCTGGGCAAGGATCTGACCTCCAGATGGTCACTCCAACTTTTACCAATCGGCAAGGTCATAAGAGGGAGAAGCTTACTGAGCTTACATCAGCTACCTGTCCCCTGGCTGGGAGGGGAGATAGATGGAAGGTAGAAGAAGTATTCCTGCCCCTCAGCTTCTTGGGTAAGAGGTGAGCATAGGAACTGCCATTCTTCAAAAGTATACAATGCAAGATCCGGGTGTTACTGGGATAAAGGCCATTTGATTCAGGATAGCCTAATCCAGAGGATCACTCACAGGAAACAGATTCGGGGATGTTTGTTACTTGCTCAAACTCGTTGTTTCTCTCTCTCTCCTACACACACACACACACACACACGTGTGCACCTTTAGCAAAGAGTGAGAACTTGAACCTGGGTCTTTTGATTCTGGGTCCTCCTTTTCTTCCACCCTTCTAGGATAGAACTGCCTTCAAAGTGAGGGGAGGTATAATGGGCAAAGACACCAAAAGAGAAGTGAATAATGAACAGGGTGCTCAGATGAGCCTCACAGTGGTAGAGAGGGAGACCCAAGGCAGGTCAGACCAGCCCAGCTGAGAAGAGGTAGGAAGGCTATGTGGGATGGGCTGGGAAGGGAGACTGCCTTCTGCAGAGAGAGGAGGGAAAAGGGGAAATCCTGATGCTGAAGTGGACAAAGCAGAACATTCTTGGGATTCCAGGTCTGGACAGTGACTACATAGTCACATGTTCCCCCAGGGGAGGCTAGAACATCAGGACAGGCTGCCCTCAGAGTGCTGAGTCAGCACAGACTGGACCAGCCGCTCCTCCAAACTCAGGAGCTCATAAATCATAGCTGATGGGGCAGGGGCTTTCTGCTCTGCACACATTTTGTTTCAAAGACAGATGGCCACCGGAGCACGCATGTGGATTTTGTGTGCTTAGGGCACTGCGTATGCATCCAGGAGTGGTTATTAGGCCAAAGAGCTGAAATAAACAAAGAAAGTTTCTGTCCCCACCTGCCATGGGCCACAGAAGTGTTTCCCAAACTCAAGCTACTATAATATCAATTGTACTATTTTAAGTAATGTTGTCCTTATAGTCAGACTCACGTGTTTTTGTTTGTTTGTTTGTTTTTGCGGTACACAGGTCTCTCACAGTTGTGGCCTCTCCCGCTGCGGAGCACAGGCTCCAGACGCGCAGGCCCAGCGGCCATGGCTCACGGGCCCAGCCGCTCCGCGGCATGTGGGATCCTCCCGGACTGGGGCATGAACCCGTGTCCCCTGCATCGGCAGGCGGAATCTCAACCACTGCGCCACCAGGGAAGCCCCAGACTCACTTTTTAATGCAAACAAATGTATATATGTATTTTTTTTTTCAAGAAGATGTTGGGGGTAGGAGTTTATTAATTAATTAATTTATTTTTGCTGGGTTGGGTCTTCGTTTCTGTGTGAGGGCTTTCTCTAGTTGTGGCAAGTGGGGGCCACTCTTCATCGCGGTGAGCGGGCCTCTCACTATCGCGGCCTCTCTTTTTGCAGAGCACAGGCTCCAGACGCTCAGGCTCAGTAGTTGTGGCTCATGGGCCTAGTTGCTCTGCGGCATGTGGGATCCTCCCAGACCAGGGCTCGAACCCATGTCCCCTGCATTAGCAGGCAGATTCTCAACCACTGCACCACGAGGGAAGCCCCCAAATGTATATTTTTAAAAGAAATTTTAGATTTCTAGTTTCTGGTCCATGATGTAAGGGGCTTCAAAGTTGTCACTACATTCCAATGTCAAGTAAAGAGCTGAACAAACTAACAAAGCAACAACTCGTCTTAGATCTCTCAGAGAAGTGAGGTCACAGGGCAAACCAAAGCCCCCCCAATTTAGAGAGACAGACAAGCAAATACAGGGAGTCACAGCTTAACTGAGAAGAAACCTCTTTGGGAACAAGTACCTGGGTAGGAAAATTTAAACTGTAACTGACATATTGCTGGAAGTTCAGTGTGGACAAGTCTGAAAGATAAAAAAGACAAGAAAACCCAGTCTTGGAGGTCCTCCACAATTTTGTGAGTTTTACCTCCAGGAGCTTGCCCAGATTTTCACAGTAAATATCAGAGATGTTGGAATTAACAGACCAGGAATTTAAAACAACTAAGATTAATGTGCTAAGGGCTCTAATGGAAAAGTAGACAACATACAAGAACATATAGGCAATATAAGCAGAGAGGTGGAAATTGTAAGAAAGAATTTTTAAAATATCAGAGATCAAAAGCATTGTAACAGAAATGAAAAATGCTTTGATGGCCACATTAGTGAACTGGATATGTCTGAGGAAAGAATCTCTGAGTCTGAGGATATGTCAATGGAAACTTCCAAAATTGAAAAGCAAAGAGAAAAAAGACTGAAGAAAATGGAGCAGAATATCCAAGAACTGTGAAACAACTACAACAGGTATAACATATGCATTATGGGAATACCAGAGGGAAAAGAAAGAGAAAAGGGAACATTCAAAACCTAATGACTGAGAATTTCCCACTAAATCATCCCTTTATCAGAGACAAAGAGGGAAATTATAATGACAAAGGAGTCAATTCTCCAAAGACAGCGATCTTTAATGTGTATGCACCTAACAACAGAACATCAAAATACACAAAGCAAAAACTGACAGAGCTGCAAGGAGAGTTAGACAAATCCATTATTATAGGTGGAGGTTTTAACACCCCTCTATCAAAAGTGGACAGATCCAGCAAGCAGATAATCAGTAAGGACATAGTTGAACTCAACAACATCATCAATCAATTAGATATAATTGATATCTAGACTATTTAATCCAATAACAGCAGAATACTTATTCTTCTCAAGTTCACACAGAACATTCACCAAAATAGGCCACATTCTGGCCATAAAGCAGAGCTTAAAAGATTAAAAATAATAAAAATTGTATAATGCCTGTTTTCAGACCTCAACAGAATTAAACTTAGAAATCAAAAACAGAAAGATAGCTGAAAATCTAAAAGTACTTAGAGATTAAATAACACACTTCTAAATATCACATGGCTCAAAGAAAAATATCTCAAAAGGAATTTAAATATAGTTTTAACTATAAGAAAATGAAAATAAAACACAAAAATTTGGAATGCAGCAAGAGAAGTGCTGAAAAGAAAACTTACAGCATTTAGTGCATATATTAATAAAAGAAAAAAATATAATCAATAATCCAAGTATCCTCTCTAGGAAATTAGAAAAAAAAGAGCAAATTAAATTTAAAATAAGAAGAATAAAAAACAGTAAAAAATTAGAGCAGAAATCAATGAAATTGAAAACAGGAAATCAATAGAGAAAATCAACAAAACCAAAAGATCAACAAAATCAATAAGCCTCTACTAGGCTAACTGAAAAAAAAAAGAGAGCAAGAGAGAGAACATACAAGTTACTGATATCAGAAATGAAATAACTCCCCACTGGTAACCACTAGTTACCATCTGTGAGTCTGTTTCTGTTTTGTTATATTCATTCATTTGTTTTATTTTGGGGATTCCACATATAGATGGTGACATGCAGTGTTTGTCTTTCTCCGTCTGACTTATTTCAGTTCTCATTTTATTTATATCAAATAATATTTCTTCGTTCTTTTTTCCAGTTTCTTAAAACTATTTAGTTTTAGTCTTCTTCGATTCTGCTTTAAATTTTCTTTTCCTGGGCTTCCCTGGTGGCGCAGTGGTTGAGAGTCTGCCTGCCGATGGAGGGGACACAGGTTCGTGCCCTGGTCTGGGAAGATCCCACATGCGGCGGATCAGCTAGGCCTGTGAGCCATGGCTGCTGAGCCTGTGCATTCGGAGCCTGTGCTCCGCAATGGAAGAGGTCACAGCAGTGAGAGGCCTGTGTACCGCAAAAAATAAAAAAATAAAAAATTCTTTTCCTTAAAGTTCCATTTCTCTCTCTCCATTTTTCATATTTTCACCATAAGACTAAAGGTCAGATTATCCTTTTTTTCTGCTAGCACTATTATTACATTTTATCATTTATTTTTTACTTGCTACCTAAAATATTTGAAGTCTTCTAATAGAAAATAATAACAGTAAAGTTGTAAATAGATATATGAGTTTCAAGATCATTTTCTGATATATTCAGTGTTTCTTATGCCTGTGGTTTTTGTATATAGGAATATAAAGTATATAAGATAAAATTAAAAGTGATATTGAATAAGAGAGCCAGATTTAAATTTTTTTAATTTAAAAAAAGGAAAAAAAAGAAATGAAAGAAGAGACATTACTATAGGTCCTATGGACAAAGGATATAAAAGAACATTATGAACAATCCTATGCCCTTAAATTTGATAACCTAGATGAAATGGACCAATTCCTTGAAAGGCATAAACTGTAAAAACTCACACAAGAAGAAATAGATAATTGGGGGTGGGAGTGAGGAGAGGGATGGACTGGGAGTTTGGGGTCAATAGATGCAAACTATTATATACAGAATGGATAAAAACCAAGGTCCTAACATATAGCACAGGGAACTATCCTCAATATCCTGTGGTAAACCATAATGGAAGAGAATACAAAAAAGAATGTATATATGTGTATAACTGAGTCACTTTGCTACACAACAGAGATTGGCACAACATTGTAAATTAACTATACTTCAATAAAAATAAATAAATAAAGTATTCACTCTCAAAAAAAAAGAAATAGACAATCTGAATAAATCTATATGTATTAAAGAAATTAAATCAATAATTAATAAACACCTAATGCAAAATGTACCAGGTCTAATTTGAGTTTACTGGTAAAGTCTACAAAACATTTAAGGAAGAAATTATACCAATTTTCTATAATTTCTTCCAGAAAATAGAAGCAGAGGAAATATCTCTTAACTCATTCTATGAAGCCAGCATTACCCTAATACAAAAACCAGACAAAGATTATCAGAAAAGAAAACTACAAACCAATATCTCTCATGAACATAGATGCAAAAATCCTCAACAAAATATTAGCAAATTGAATCCAACAATACATAAAAAGAATTACACACCACAACCAAGTGGGATTGTCCCAGGTATGCAAGGCTGATTCAACACTGGAAATCAGTTAATGTAATCCATCATATCAACAGCCTATAGAAGAAATATTACATAATTATATCAGTAGATGCAGAAAATGCATTTGACAAAATTCATTATCCATTTCTAATGAAAACTCTCAGTAAACTAGAAATAGAGAGGAACTTCTTCAACTTGATAAAGGACATCTACAAAAATCTGCAGCTAATGTTATACTTAATAGTGAGAAACTAGAGGATCTCCCACTAAAATAAAAAACAACGATGTTCCCTCTCACCATTCCTTTTCAACATCATACTGGAAGCCCTAGCTTAATAAGACAACAAAAGCTAGCTTAATAAGACAAGTCCTAGCTTACTAAGTCCTAGCAATAAGACAAGAAAAGGAGATAAAAGGTATAATTATTGGGAAGAAGGAAATAAAACTCTTTGTTCACAGATCATGTGATTTTCTATGATTGTTTATATAAGTGATTGACAAAAACCCTCCTGTATCTAATAAGCAATTATAGCAAGGTAACAGGACACAAGCTTAATATGTAAAAGTCAATCACTTTCCTATATACTAGCAATGAGTAAGAGGAATTTGAAATTAAAGATACAATATGATTTATATTAACTCCCAAAAATGAATTATTTAGAGATAAATCTAACAAAATGTGTACAAGATCTATACAAGGAGAACTGCAAACTGATAGAAGAAATCAAAGAACTAAATAAATGGAGAGATATTTCATGTTCACGGATAGGAAGACTCAAGATTATCAAGATGTCAGTTCTTCCCAACTTGATCTATAGACTCAGTATAATCAAAATCAAAACCCCGTCAGGTTTTGCAAATATAGACAAACTGATTCTAAAATTTACATGAAAAGACAAAAACCCAGAATAGCCAACACAATTATGAAGGAGAAGAACTAAGTCAGATAACTGACACCATTGGACTTCAAGACTTACTGTAAAGTTACATAATCAAGACAGTGTGGTATTAGTGAAAGAATAAACAAATAGATCAATGGAACAGAATAGAGAGCCCAGTAATAGAACCACATTCAACTGACTTTTGACAAAGGCATAAAGACACTAGAGAAAGGATAGCCTTTCAACAAATGGTGCTGGAACAAATGAACATCTACATGCAAAAAAAAAAAAATGTAGACACCTTACACCCTTCATTAGACCTTATACCTGTCACAAAAATTAACCTAAAATAGATCATAAGCCTATATGTAAAATGAAAATGTGTAAAACTTCTAGAGGATAACATAAGAGAAAGTCTAGAAGACCTTGAGTTTGGCAGTGACACTTGGGATACAACACAAAGACATGACCTGAAAGAAATAATTGATAAGCTGGATTTCATTATAATTAAAAGTTCTACTCTGCAAAAAGCAACATCAGGAAAATGAGAAAACAAGCCACAGATTTGGAGAAAATATTGGCAAAAGACACATCTTACAAAGGACTGTTATAAAAACTATAAAGAACTCTTCAAACCCAACAATAAGAAAATAAACAACTCAATTTAAAAATGGGCAAAAGAGGGGGTGGGTAGGGAACTGGTGGTTTAAGCTGCACGGTCCCGGGGAGGCAAAGTGAAGTGAAGACTGGGGCCCCAGTTTATAGGCCAGCAGACTAGCAGTGGTCTCCAACCTCCCCCCGGAGCTTCAGACCCTGGAGACAATACGAGGTCCACACAGGCGAACATCATTGTCTGTTTGGATTGCTATTGGATCGCAAGTGTCATGGACAATGCCTGGTATATAGCAGACTTTGCAAGATGACGTAGGAGTAAGAGGATGTGAGTTCATTTCTCGCATCAAGAATACATCTACAAATGGAACAACTCTCACAGAGCACCTGCTGAACATGAGCAGAGGACCTCTGACACCTAAAAGGACAAGAAGGATTTCCATGTAACCGGGTAGGATGAAAGAAAGAAGAAGGGAAAAGGAAGGGGAGAGGAAGCAAGACAGGACCTGCACCCCTGGTGGTGGCTGAAGGTGAGGAAATGTCCCACATCTGGGAAAGCCCCCTCACTGGTGGGGAGATCAGCTGGGACAAAAGGGGAGCCTTGGAGTCTGGGAGGAGAACCCAGCAACCAGTCTGTGGCAGGCAGGACAAAGTGAGAACTACACAGCCCTGTGAGCCCCAGCCCTGCCCTGAGATGGGAGTCCACTGGTGTGCACAGGGGCTGGGTGCTGGAATGTGGGGTTTGGAGAGCAGACCTGGGGAGGGGACTGCTGTTGGCTGTGAGGATACAGCCTGAGGGGATAGTAGTGTGGTGCTCTTCAACCCAGAATGCTCGTGGAGGAAGCCTGGACCACCACAGAAGTGAAGCACCAGGGTTGAGTAACTCACAAAGGGTGGGGCCACCATTGCAGCCTCTCTCCTCATGCACCAGCCCCTGCCTCCATGGGCACTAGGGAGAGCTCCCGCCAGAGCTGGTTCGTGCACCCCTGCCATCACCTCCTCCACCATGCCCCTGCCAGCTTGGGCTACATACTCGCCCTAATTGCCACCTGCGTTACAATCCCTACCCTAGCACCCTCCCACCTGGGTGGCCTGCTTGCCCTGATCACCTCCTCGGCGCCTTTCTACCGGATGGACTCATGTGTTCCAGCAACCTCTGGAGCAGACTCTGGTGGAAAGAACACACCCAGAGGTGGGCATGAAACCACAGCTGAGCCCCAGGGGCCATGTGACTAAGGAAGAAGAACTGAAATCTCTCCTCGCAGCTGTGCAAACTGCAGAGTTGCACCTATGCTGATAGCTTTCCAAATTCAGTGCCTGTGAAACATCTAAAAGGAAAAGTGCTCCTGCAGCTGGGGCAGGTCTGGCTTTAGCAGCTGTGGGGTTTGTGGGCACGTTCACAAGAGGGTTGGGCCAAGCCAGAGTATGAGCTGCCTCCATAGTTCCCACAGTGGGTTCAGGTACATGACCACTGTAGTCCCGGTACCTGACCTCAGTGGATCTGCACTGGTGGCCTGGTGAAAACAACGCCTGAGAGTCACCACCAAAGCCAATCGGCAGCATACCCACAGTTAAGGTGAGACCAAGAGCAGTGCCAACAATGGTGTACTTTGTGAGCCTGCACAACAGGCAAAAGGAGATGCAATAGAGCACATTCACAGGTGAACAGATCCAGAGGAGGAACACTTGGTGGCTTTTCTCCCAGTGGGAGTGCTCCAATCCCACCTACCTTGCACTGCAGACCACAAACACAGCTAAGAAACAGCTCTGGGGGCCTCTACTAGGGAGGAGATGCCACCCCTGACAGGGCAGTGACAACCACAGAGCAAAGGGCAGGCCCCACTCAATATCCAGGGCAGGCTGTTGTCACCACAACACCAATCAACACCCTTATCAAGGGGATAATGGCACAAGCCTCTGGACCAACCTCACACACCATGGGCAGACAGCAGAAGCAAGAGGAACTATGATCCTACAGCCTACATAAAGGAGACCACAAACACAGTCAGTGTGACAAAGAAATATGTTACAGATGAAGGAGAAAGATAAAAACCTACAATAACAACTAAATGAAGAGGAGATAGGCAATCTACCTGGAAAAGAATTCAGAGTAATGATAGTAAAGATGACCTAAGATCTTGTAAAAGAATGGAGGCACGGATTGAGAAGATACAAGAAATGTTTAACAAAGACCTAGAAGAACTAAAGAACAAACAAACAGAGATGAGGAATACATTAACTGAAGGGAAAAATGCACTAGAAGGAATCAATAGTGAATAACTGAGGCAGAAGAATGGATAATGTAAGGTCGGATCTTGACAAATGGCACCGTGAAACAAAGGAAAGCTTCAAGTGAGCTTTATTAGGGAGCGCTCCCTGGCGAGGTTCACTGGTCCGAGAGAAAGGGACCAGAGAAGTCACGCCCATTACTGGATGAGGGGGATTTTTATTGGGGTAAAAGCAGAAGGCGGCTTGCAAGGGGAGGGGGTGGTTTGCTATACAGGGTAATTCCTTATTTGGTGAGGATACAGCAGGGCCAGGTGTTGGTTGGTCTGTTGTGGGACGTAAGCCCATTTTCCCTTCCTGTCAGCCCCATTGTTTTCTGGGCAGGAAGTTAGAGTCTCTTGTTGATTCCCAGAACAGGTGAGGTTGTTATGTCCTGATGCCTCTCCTACCTCATACTGGTCAATGTTTTCTCTTACCTCCCGGGCCTCCTTTCACCCGGGCCAACAGACCTTACAGATAAGTGACCTGGAAGACAGAATGGTGGAAATCTCTGTCACAGAACAGAATAAAGAAAAAAGAACGAAAAGAAATGAGGACAGTCTCAGAGACCTCTGGCACCAACAGTTGAATTATAGGGGTCCCAGAAAAAGAAGAGAAAGAGAAAGGGCCTGAGAAAATATTTGAAGAGATTGTAGTCAAAAGCTTCCCTAACATAGGAAGTGAAATAGTCATCCAAGTCCAGGAAGTGCAGAGAGTCCCATACAGGATAAACCCAAGGAAGAACATGCTAAGACACATATAATCAAACTAACAAAAATTAAATGTGAAGAAAAAATATTAAAATCAACAAGGAAAAAGCAACAAATAACTAACAAGGGAATCCCCATAAGGCCTTCAGCTGATTTTTCAGCAGAAACTCTGCAGGCCAGAATGTGATGACATGATATATTTAAAGTGATAGAAGGGAAAAATCTACAACCAAGAATACTCTACTCAGCAAGGCTCTCATTCAGATTCGACAGAGAAACCAAAAGCTTTATAGACAAGCAAAAGCTAAAAGAATTTAGCATCACCAAACTAGCTTTATAACAAATGCTAAAGGAACTTCTCTAGGTGGGAAACACAAAGGAAGAGAACAAAAGAGGAGGGGAAGAAAAAAAGACCTACAAAAAAAAGCCCAAAACAATTAAGAAAATAGCAACAGGAACATACCTATTGATAATTACATTAAGTGTAAATGGATTAAATGTTCCAGCCAAAAGACATAGACTGGCTGAATGGATACAAAAACAAGACCCATATATAGACTGTCTAAAGGAGACCTACTTCAGACCTAGGGACACACACAGACTGAAAGTGAGGGGATGGAAAAAGATATTCCATGCAAATGGAAATCAGAAGAAAGCTGGAGTAGCAACACTCAAATCAGACAAAATAGGCTTTAAAATCAAGAATATTACAGGAGACAAGGAAGGACACCACATAATGATCAAGGGATCAATCCAAGAAGATATAACAATTGTAAATACCTATGCACCCAACATAGGAGCACCTCAGTATATAAGGCAAATGTTAACAGCTATAAAAGGGGAAATTGGCAGGAACACAATAATAGTGGTGGACTTTAACACCCCATTACACCAATAGATCATCCAGAGAGGAAATTAATAAGGAACTCAAGCCTTAAATGACACATTAGACCAGATATACTTAATTGATATTTAAAGGACAATTCATCCAAAAGTAGTAGAATACTCTTTCTTCTCAAGTGTACACAGAACATTCTGCAGGATAGATCACATCCTGGGTCATAAATAAACCCTCAGTAAATTTAAGAAAATTGAAATCACATCAAGCATCTTTTTCAACCAAAACGCTATGAGATCAGAAATCAATTACAGGAAAAAAAAATTGTAAAAACACACACACATGGAGGCTAAACAATATGATGCTAAATAACCAATGGATCACTGAAGAAATCAAAGAGGAAATCCAAAAATACATAGAGACAAATGACAATGAAAACACAAACCTCCAAAACCTATGGGAAGCAGCAAAAGCAGTCCTAAGAGGGAAGTTTATAGCAATACAATATTACCTCAAGAAACAAGAAAAATCTCAAATAAACAACCTAACTTTACACCTAAAGCAACTAGAGAAAGAAGAACAAACAAAACCCAAAGTTAGTAGAAGGAAAGAAATCATAAAAATCACAGCAGAAATAAATGAAATAGAGATGAAGAAAACAATAGCAAAGATCAATGAGACTAAAATCTGGTTACTTGAGAATATAAACAAAATTAATAAATCTTTAGCCAGACTCATCAAAAAAAAATATGGAGAGAGCTCAAATCAATAAAATTAGAAGTGAAAAAGGAGAAGTTATAATAGACACCACAGAAATACAAAGAATCATAAGAGACTACTACAAGCAACAATACACCAATAAAATGGACAACCTAGAAGAAATGGACAGATTCTTAGAAAGGTATAAACTTCTAAAACTGAACCAGGAAGAAATAGAAAATATGGACAGGCTAATCACGAGTACTGAAGTTGAAGCTGTAATTAAAAATCTTCCAGCAAACAAAAGTTCAGAACCAGATGGCTTCACAGATGAATTCTATCAAACATTTAGAGAAGAATTAACACCTATCCTTCTGAAACTATTCCAAAATATTGCAGAGGAAGGAACACCCCCAAGCTCATTCTACGAGGTCACCATCACCCTGATGGCAAAACCAGACAAAGTTATCACACACACACAAAAAATTGCAGGCCAATAACATTGATGAACATAGACGCAAAAATCCTCAACAAAATACTGGCAAAGAGAATCCAGCAACACATTAAAAGGACCCGACACCATTCAAGTGGAATTTTTCCCAGGGATACAAGGATTTTTCAATATCCACAGATTAATCAGTGTGATACACCACGTCAACAAACTGAAGTATAAAAACAATATGATCATCTCAATAGATGATGAAAAGGCTTCTGAAAGAATTCAACACCCATTTATGATAAAAAAAACTCTCCAGAAAGTGGGTATAGATGGAACCTACCTCAACATAAAAAAGGCCATATATATGACAAACCCACAGCAAACATTATTCTCAATTGTGAAAAACTGGAAACATTTCCTCTAAGATCAGATGTCCACTCTTGCCACTATTATTCAACATAGTTTTGGAAGTCCTAGCCATAGCAATCAGAAGAGAAAAAGAAATAAAAGGGATCCAAATTAGAAAAGAAGTAAAACTGTCACTGTTTGCAGCTGACATGATACTATACATAGAAAACCTTAAGGATGTTACCAGAAAACTACTAGAGCTCATCAATGAATTGGTAAAGTTGCAGGATACAAAATTAATACACAGAAAGCTCTTGCATTCCTATACACTAACAATGAAAGAACAGAAAGAGAAATCAAGGAAAGAGTTTCATTTACCATCACATTAAAAAAATAAAATACCTACGAGGCAAAAGATCTGTACTCAGAAAACTATAAGATATGAAAGAAATTTAAAATTTCACAAACAGATGGAGAGATATACCATGTTCTTGGATTGGAAGAATCAATATTGTGAAAATGACTATACTACCCAAAGCAATCTACAGATCCAATGCAATCCCTATCAAATTACCAATGGCATTTTTCACAGAATTAGAACAAAAAATTTTTACAATTTGTATGGAAACACAAAAGACCCTGAATAGCCAAAGCAATCTTGAGAAAGAAAAACAGAGTTGGAGGAATTAGACTCCCTGACTTCAGACTATACTACAAAGCTACAGTAATAAAGACAGTATGGTACTGGCACAAAAACAGAAATATAGATTGATGGAACAGGATAGAAAGTCCAGAGATTAAACCCATGCACCTATGGTCACCTAATCTATGACAAAGGAGGCAAGAATATACAATGGAGAAAAGATAGTCTCTTCAATGAGTGGTACTGGGAAAACTGGACAGCTACATGTAATGAAACTTAATTAAGTTTAATGAACTAATGAAACTAAAAACTTTTGCAAAGCAAAGGAAATCATAAACAAAATGAAAAGACAACACTTAGAATGGGATAAAATATTTGCAGATGAAGCAAGCGACAAGGGATTAATCTCCAAAATATACAAACAGCTCATACAGTTCAATATCAAAAGAACAAAAAACCCAGTCAAAAAATGGGCAGAAGACCTAAATAGACATTTCTCCAAAGAAGACAGACAGATGGCAAAAAAGCACATGAAAAGATGCTCAATGTCACCAATTATTAGAGAAATGCAAATCAAAACTACAATGAGTTATCACCTCACACTAGTCAGAATGGCCATCATCAAAAAATCTACAAACAATAAATACTGGAGAGGGTGTGGAGAAAAGGGAACCCTCTTGCACTATTGGTGGGAATGTAAATTGATACAGCCACTATGGAGAACAGTATGGAAATTCCTTAAAAAACTAAAAAGAGAACTACCATATGACCCAGCAAACCCACTCCTGAGCATCTATTCAGAGAACACTGTAGTTCGATAATTTACATATACCCCAATGAGGTCATTGTACTCCAACGTTCATTGCAGCACTATTTACAATAGCCAGGACATGGAAGCAACCTAAGTATCCATCGACAGGTGAATGGATAAGAAGATGTGGCACATATATATGATGGAATATTACTCAGCCATAAAAAAGAATGAAATAATGCCATTTGCAGCAACATGGATGGACCTAGAGATTGTCATCCTGAGTGAAGTAAGTCAGATAGAGAAAGACAAATATCATATGATATCACTTACATGTAGAATCTAAAAAAAAGGTACAAATGAACTTATCTATAAAAGAGAAATAGAGTTACAGATGTAGAAAACAAACTTATGGTTTTCAGGGGGTAAGGGTGGGGGAGGGATAAATTGGGAGATTGGGATTGATATATACACACTACTATATATAAAATAGATAACTAATAAGGACCTACTATACAGCACAGGGAGCTCTACTCAATACTCTGTGATGGCCTATATGGGAAAAGAATCTAAGAAAGAGTGGATATATGTATGTGTATAACTGATTCACTTTGCTGAACACCTGAAACAAACATAACATTGTAAATCAACTATATTCCAATAAAGATTTAAAAAATAAATTTAATATAAAAAATGGGCAAAAGAGCTGAACAAACACCTCAACAAAGAAGATATGCAGATAGTAAATAAGCATATTAAAAGATGCTCCACATTATATGTCATTAGGAAAATGCAAGTTAAAACAATGAAAATTCCACTACACAACTATTAGAATAGCCAAAATCCAGAACATTGACAATGCCAAATGCTGGTAAGGATGTGGAACAACAGGAACTCTCATTCATTACTGGTGGGAATGCAAAATGGTACAGCCAATTTGGTGGACAGTTTGAAAGTTTCTTACATCACTAAACATACTCTTACCATATGACATTGCAATCAAGCTCCTTGGTACTTACTCAAATGCCTATAAAACTTATGTCCACACAACACCTTGCACAAGGATTTTTATAGCAGTTTTATTCATAATTTCCAAAACTTGGAAGCAACTAAGATTTCCTTCAGTAGGTAAGTGGATAAATAAACTGTGGTACTTTCAGACAATTGAATATTATTCAATTCTAAAAAAAAATGGGCTATCAAGCCATGAAAAGACATGAAGGAATCTTAAATGCATATTACTAAGTGAAAGAAGCCAATTTGAAAAGGCTACATACTGAATGATTCCAATTATATGACCTTCTGAAAAAGTCAAAACTATGAAGACAGTAAAAAGATCAGTACTGGGGGATGGGAGTTAGATGAATAAGCAGAGAACTGAGGATTTTTAGGGCAGTGAAATCATTCTGGATGATACTATAATGGTGGATACATGACACATATTTATCAAACCCAAGAATGTACAACATCGAAAATGAATCCTAATGTAAACTATGGTCTTTGGGTGATAATGTATCAGTGCAGGTTCATCACTAGTAACAAATATACTATTTTGTTGTAAGATTTTAATTCTGGGGGAGGCTGTGCATATGTGGGGGCAGGCTATATATGAGAAATCTATGTATCTTTCACTTAATTTCACTCTGAATCTAAAACTACTCTAAAAAATAAAATCTATTTTAAAAAAGAAATTTTATTTTATATGAATTTTTTAACACCTTTATTGAGTACAATTGCGTTACAATGGTGTGTTAGCTTCTGATTTATAACAAAGTGAATCACTTTTACATATACATATGTTCCCATATCTCTTCCCTCTTGCGTCTCCATCCCTCCCACCCACACTATCCCACCCCTCTAGGTGGTCACAACACACCGAGCTGATCTCCCTGTGCTATGTGGCTGCTTCCCACTAGCAATCTATTTTACATTTGGTAGTGTATATATGTCCATGCCACTCTCTCACTTCGTCCCAGCTTACCCTTTTCCATCCCCATGTCCTCAAGTGCATTCTCTACATCTGTGTCTTTATTCCTCTTCTGCCTCTATGTTCTTCAGAACATATTTTTTTTTAGATTCCATATATATGTGTTAGCATACAGTATTTGTGTTCCTCTTTCAGACTTACTTCATTCTGTATGACAGACTCTAGGTCCATCCACCTCACTACAAATAACTCAATTTTCTTTCATTTTATGGCTGAGTAATATTCCATTGTACATATGTGCCACATCTTCTTTATCCATTCATCTGTCAATGGACACAGTTGGTAGAAACATCCACAGGCACAAGTCCTATATATATATTTTTAACATCTTTATTGGAGTATAATTGCTTTACTCTGGTGTGTCAGTTTCTGCTATATAACAAAGTGAATCACTTATACATATATATATGTCCCCATATATCTTCCCTCTTGCATCTCCCTCCCTCCCACCCTCCCTATCCCACCTCTCTAGGTGGTCACAAAGTACCGAACTGATCTCCTTGTGCTATGGGGCTGCTTCCCACTAGCTATCTATTTTACGTTTGGTAGTTTATATATGTCCATACCACTCTCTCACTTTGTCCCACCTTACTCTTCCCCCTCCCCATATCCTCAAGTCCATTCTCTAGTAGGTTTGCACCTTTATTCCCGTCTTGCCCCTAGGTTCTTCTGACCATTTTCTTTTTCTTTTTTCCTTTTTTCTTTTTTTAGATTCCATGTATATGTGTTAGCATACAGTATTTGTTTTTCTCTTTCTGACTTACTTCACTCTGTATGACAGACTCTAGGTCCATCCACCTCACTACAAATAACTCAGTTTCGTTCCTTTTTATGGCTGAGTAATATTTCATTGTATATATGTGCCACATCTTCTTTATCCATTCATCTGTTGATGGACACTTATGTTGCTTCCGTGTCCTGGCTATTGTAAATAGAGCCGCAATGAACATTTTGGTACATGACTCTTTTTGGATCATGGTTTTGTCAGGGTATATGCCCAGGGGTGGGATTGCTGGGTCGTATGGTAGTTCTATTTTTAGTTTTTTAAGGAATTTCCATACTGTTCTCCATAGTGGCTGTATCAATTTACATTTCCACCAACAGTGCAAGAGTGTTCCCTTTTCTCCACATCCTCTCCAGCATTTATTGTTTGTAGATTTTTTGAAGATGGCCATTCCGACTGGTGTGAGATGATATCTCATTGCAGTTTTGATTTACATTTCTCTAATGATTAATAATCTTGAGCATTCTTTCATGTGTTTGTTGGCAATCTGTATATCTTCTTTGGAGAAATGTCTATTTAGGTCTTCTGCTCATTTTTGGATTGGGTTGTGGGTTTTTTTGTTTTGTTTTTTGTGTTTTCTTTTAGTATTAGTTGTTTTTTTGTTCGTTTGTTTTTTTATACTGCAGGTTCCTATTAGTCATCAATTCTACACACATCACTGTATATATGTCAATCCCAATCGCCCAATTCAGCACATCACCATCCCCACCCCACCGCAGCTTTCCCCACTTGGTATCCATACGTTTGTTCTCTACATCTGTGTCTCAACTTCTGCCCTGCAAACCAGTTCATCTGTATCATTTTTCTAGGTTCCACATACATGCATTAATATACGATATTTGTTTTTCTCTTTCTGACTTACTTCACTCTGTATGACAGTCTCGAAAGTCCATCCACGTCTCAACAAAGGACTCAATTTCATTCCTTTTTATGGCTGAGTAATATTCCATTATATATATGTACCACAACTTCTTTATCCATTTGTCTATCGATGGGCATTTAGGTTGCTTCCATGACCAGGCAATTGTAAATAGTGCTGCAATTAACACTGGGGTGCATGTGTCTTTTTGAATTATGGTTTTCTCTGCGTATATGCCCAGTAGTGGGATTGCTGGATCATATGGTAATTCTAGTTTTAGTTTTTTAAGGAACCTCCATACTGTTCTCCATAGAGGCTGTATCAATTTACATTCCCACCAACAGTGCAAGAGGATTCCCTTTTCTCCACACCCTCTCCAGCATTTGTTCTTTGTAGATTTTCTGATCATGCCCATTCTAACTGGTGTGAGGTGATACCTCATTGTAGTTTTGATTTGCATTTCTCTAATAATTAGTGATGTTGAGCAGCTTTTCATGTGCTTCTTGGCCATCTGTATGTCTTCTTTGGAGATAATATCTATTTAGATCTTCAGCCCATTTTTGGATTGGGTTGTTTGTTTCTTTAATATTGAGCTGCATGGGCTGTTTATATATTTTGGATATTAATCCTTTGTCCATTGATTCGTTTGCAAATATTTTCTCCCATTCTGAGGGTTGTCTTTTGGTCTTGTTTATGGTTTCCTTTGCTGTGCAAAAGCTTTGAAGTTTCATTAGGTGCCATTTGTTTATTTTTGTTTTTATTTCCATTACTCTAGGAGGTGGATCAAAAAACAACTTGCTGTGGTTTATGTAAAAGAGTGTTCTTCCTATGTTTTCCTCTAAGACTTCTATACTGTCCAGTCTTACATTTAGGTCTCGAATCCATTTTGAGTTTAGTTTTGTGTATGGTGTTAGGGAGTGTTCTAATTTCATTCTTTTACATGTAGCTGTCCAGTTTTCCCAGCATCACTTATTGAAGAGACTGTTTTTTCTCCATTGTATATCTTTGCCTCCTTTGTCATAGATTAGTTAACCATAGGTGTGTGGGTTTATCTCTGGGCTTTCTATCTTGTTCCATTGATCTATATTGCTGTTTTTGTGCCAGTACCATGTTGTATTGATTACTGTAGCATTGTAGTATAATCTGAAGTCAGGGAGTCTGATTCCTCCACCTCTGTTTCTTTCCCCTCAAGACTGCTTTGGCTATTCGGGGTCTTTTGTGTCTCCACACAAATTTTAAGATGATTTGTTCTAGTTCTGTAAAAAATGCCATTGGTAATTTGATAGGGATTGCATTGAATCTGTAGACTGCTTTGGGTAGTATAGTCATTTTCACAATGTTGATTCTTCCAATCCAAGAACATGGTATATCTCTTCATCTGTTGGTATCATCTTTAATTTCTTTCATCATTGTCTTATACTTTTCTGCATACAGATCTTTTGTCTCCCTAGGCAGGTTTATCCCTAGGTATTTTATTCTTTTTATGGCAATGGTAAATGGGCGTGTTTCCATAATTTCTCTTTCAGATTTTTCATCATTAGTATATAGCAATACAAGAGATTTCTGTGCATTAATTTTGTATCCTACAACTTTACCAAATTCATTGATTAGTTCTAGTAGTTTTCTGGTGGCATCTTTAGGATTCTCTATGTATAGTATCATGTCATCTGCAAACAGTGACAGTTTTCCTTCTTCTTTTCCAATTTGTATTCCTTTTATTTCTTTTTCTTCTCTGATAGCCAAGCCTAGGATTTCCAAAACTATGTTGACTAATAGTGGTGAGAGTGGACATCCTTGTCTCGTTCCTGATCTTAGAGGAAATGCTTTCAGTTTTTCACCATTGAGAATGATGTTTGCTGTAGGTTTGTCGTATATGGCCTTTATTATGTTGAGATAGGTTCCCTCTATGCCCACTTTCTGGAGAGTTTTTATAATAAATTGGTGTTGAATTTTGTCAAAAGCTTTTTCTGCATCTATTGAGATGATCATATGGTTTTTATTCTTCAATTTGTTAATATGGTGTATCACATTGATTGATTTGTGTATATTGAAGAATCCTTGAATCCCTCAGATAAATCCCACTTGATCATGGTGTATGATCCTTTGAATGTGTTGTTGGATTCTGTTTGCTAGTATTTTGTTGAGGATTTTTGCATCTATATTCATGAGTGATATTGGTCTGTAATTTTCTTTTTTTGTAGTATCTTTGTCTGGTTTTGGTATCGGGGTGATGGGGGTAGCATAGAATGATTTTGGGAGTGTTCCTTCCTCTGCAAGTTTTTGGAAGAGTTTGAGAAGGATGGGTGTTAGCTCTTCTCTAAATGTTTGATAGAATTCACCTGTGAAGTCATGTGGTCCTGGACTTCTTTTGTTGGAAGATTTTTAATCACAGTTTCAATTTCATTACTTGTGATCGGTCTGCTCATATTTTCTGTTTCTTCCTGGTTCAGTCTTGGAAGCTTATACCTTTCTAAGAATTTGTCCATTTCTTCCAGGTTGTCCATTTTATTGGCATAGAGTTGCTTGTAGTAGTCTCTTAGGATGCTTTGTATTTCTGCCGTGTATGTTGTAACTTCTCCTTTTTCATTTCTAATTTTATTGATTTGAGTCCTCTCTCTCTTTTTCTTCATGAATCTGGCTAATGGTTTATCAATTTTGTTTATCTTCTCAAAGAACCAGCTTTTAGTTTTATTGATCTTTGCTATTGTTTTCTTTGTTTCTATTTCATTTATATCTGCTCTGATCTTTATGATTTCTTTCCTTCTGTTAACTTTAGGTTTTGTTTGTTCTTCTTTCTCTAGTTCCTTTAGGTGTAAGGTTAGATTGTTTACTTGAGATTTTTCTTGTTTCTTGAAGTAGGATTGTATTGCTATGAAATTCCCTCTTACAACTGCTTTTGCTGCATTCCATAGGTTTTGGATTGTCGTGTTTTCATTGTCATTTGTCTCTAGGTATTTTTTGATTTCCTCTGTGATTTCTTCAGTGATCTCCTGGTTGTTTAGTAATGTATTGTTTAGCCTCCATGTGTTTCTCTTTTTTACGTTTTTTTCTCTGTAATTCATATCTAATCTCATAGTGTTGTGGTCAGAAAAGATGCTTGATATGATTTCAATTTTCTTAAATTTACTGAGGCTTGATTTGTGACCCAAGATGTGATCTATCCTGGAGGATGTTCCATGTGCACTTTTGGATGGAATGTCCTATAAATATCAATTAAATCTATCTGGTCTACTGTGTCATTTAAAGCTTCTGTTTCCTTATTTATTTTCATTTTGGATGACCTGTCCGTTGGTGTAAGTGAGGTGTTAAAGTCCCCCACAATTATGGTGTTACTGTCAATTTCCTTTTTTATAGCTGTTAGCAGTTGCCTTATGTATTGAGGTGGTCCTATGTTGGGTTCATATATATTTATAATTGTTATATCGTCTTCTTGGACTGATCCCTTGAACATTGTGTAGTGTCCTTCCTTGTCTCTTGTAACATTCCTTATTTTAAAGTCTATTTTATCTGATATGAGTATAGCTACTCCAGCTTTCTTTTGATTTCCATTTGCATGGAATACCTTTTCCATCCCCTCACTTTCAGTCTGTATGTGTCCCTAGGTCTGAAGTGGGTCTCTTGTAGACAGCCTATAGATGGGTCTTGTTTTTGTATCCATTCAGCAAGCCTGTGTCTTTTGGTTGGAGCATTTAATCCATTCACGTTTAAGGTAATTATTGATATGTATGTTCTTATGATCATTTTCTTAATTGTTTTGGGTTTCTGTTTGTAGATCCTTTTCTTCTCTTATGTTTCCCACTTAGAGACGTTCCTTTAGCATTTGTTGTAGAGCTGGTTTGGTGGTGCTGAATTCTCTTAGCTTTTGCTTGTCTGTAAAGCTTTTGATTTCTCCATTGAATCTGAATGAGATCCTTGCCAGGTAGAGTAATCTTGGTTGTAAGTTCTTCCCTTTCATCACTTTAAGTATATCATGCCACTCCCTTCTGGCGTGTAGAGTTTCTGCTGAGAAATCAGCTGTTAACCTTATGGGAGTTCCCTTGTATGTTATTTGTCATGTTTCCTTTCCTGCTTTCAATAATTTTTCTTTGTCTTTAATTTTTGCCAATTTGATTACTATGTGTTCAGAATGTTTCTTCTTGGGTTTATCCTGTATGGGACTCGCTGCACTTCCTGGACTTGGGTGGCTATTTCCTTTCCCATGTTAGGGAAGTTTTCGACCATAATCTCTTCAAATATTTTCTCGGGTCCTTTCTCTCTCTCTTCTCCTTCTGGGACCCCTATAATGCAAATGTTTTTGCATTTAATGTTATCCCAGAGGTCTCTTAGGCTGTCTTCATTTCTTTTCATTCTTTTTTCTTTATTCTGCTCCACAGCAGTGAATTCCACCATTCTGTCTTCAGGTCACTTATCTGTTCTTCTGCCTCAGTTATTCTGCTATTGATTCCTTCTAGTGTAGTTTTCATTTCAGTTATTGTATTGTTCATCTCTGTTTGTTTGTTCTTTAATTCTTCTAAGTCTTTGTTAAACATTTCTTGCATCTTCTCGATCTTTTTCTCCATTCTTTTTCTGAGGTCCCGGATCTTCATTAACATTATTCTGAATTCTTTTTTGGAAGGTTGCCTATCTCCACTTCATTTACTTGTTTTTCTGGGGTTTTATCTTGTTCCTTCATCTAGTACATAGCCCTCTGACTTTTCATCTTGTCTATCTTTCTGTGAATGTGGTTTTTGTCCCACAGGCTGCAGGGTTGTGTTTGGGTTTTTGTGTTGTTGTTGTTGTTTTTTATTCAAACAGAAAGTCACAAATATTATAATCATCCTCATCAGTTCACTCAGTCCCATGTAATTAATTTCTTTTTCATCTTGATCTTTTGTTAGCACTTTTATGAATTCATCAGTTTTCCATTAGAGTTCTGAAAATGCTTATTTGTTCAGTTCATCAGTATAGTCAGTTACCAGAAACCTGTACTTGTCAGAGTCTTTTACATGAATTCCTTGAAGATCAAACCTTTTTATAGGAACATTTTTGCAAAAGCATCAGAGTACACCCAGAACTGTCTGTAAATGACAAAAGACTTAAAAATGACCATGGTTAAAGATTTGCTGAAAGTTTATAATAATGCAATTGACAAGGAAATTTAGTTATTTCTGAGATATACATTTTAAAGTAATAACTATAATTATGACTTATAACATTATACCAGAACATATAAGAATTTTAGAAATTTCATGTAATGTCTGAAACATTTATATTAACATATTTTGATACAAAGAACCCAAAGAAAGTTTAGTATTAGCTGTTTTGTTTGTTTGTTTATACTGCAAGTTCTTATTAGTCATCAATTTTATACACATCAGTGTATACATGTCAATCCCAATCACCCAGTTCAGCATACCAGCATCCCCACACCACCGTGGTTTTCCCCCCTTTGTGTCCATACTTTTATTCTCTACATCTGTGTCTCAACTTCTGCCCTGCAAACTGGTTCATCTGTACCATTTTTATACGTTCCACATACATGTGTTAATGTACAATAGTTGTTTTTCTCTTTCTGACTTACTTCACTCTGTATGACAGTCTCTAGATACACCCACGTCTCAACAAATGACTCAATTTCCTTCCTTTTTATGGCTGAGTAATATTCCATTTTATATATGTACCACAACTTCTTTATCCATTCATCTGTCGATGGGCATTTAGGTTGCTTCCATGACCTGGCTATTGTAAATAGTGCTGCAATGAACACTGAGAATGTGTCTTTTTAAATTCTGGTTTACTCTGGGTATACACCCAGTAGTGGGACTGCTGGATCATACGGTAATTCTATTTTTAGTTTTTTAAGGAACTTTTTTTGATATTGATCTGCATGAGTTGCTTGTATGTTTTGGAGAATAATCCTTTGTCAGCTTCTTCTTTTGCAAATATTTTCTCCCATTCTGAGGGTTCTCTTTTCATCTTGATTATGGTTTCCTTTGCTGTGCAAAAGCTTTTAAATTTCATTAGGTCCCATTTGTTTATTTTTGTTGTTATTTCCATTTCTCTAGGAGGTGGTTCAAAAAGGATCTTGCTGTAATTTATGTCACAGAGTCTTCTGCCCATGTTTTCCTCTAAGAGTTTGATGGTGTCTGGCCTTACATTTAGATCTTTAACCCACTTTGAGTTTATTTTTGTGTATGGTCCTAGGGAGTGTTCTAATTTCATACTTTTACATGTACCTGTCCAGTTTTCCCAACACCATTTATTGAAGAGTCTGTCTTTTCTCCACTGTATATTCTTGCCTCCTTTATCAAAGATAAGGTGAACATATGTGTGTGGGTTTATCTCTGGGCTTTCTATCCTGTTCAATTAATCTATATTTATGTTTTTGTGCCCGTACCATACCATCTTGATTACTGTAGCTTGGTAGTATAGTCTGAAGTCAGGAAGCCTGATTCCTCCAGCTCTGCTTTTCTTTCTCAAGATTGCTTTGGCTATTCGGGGTCTTCTGTATTTCCACACAAAGTTTTTGTTCTGGTTCTGTGAAAAATGCCATTGGTAGTTTGATAGGGATTGCATTGAATTTGTAGATTGCTTTGTGTAGTATTGTCATTTTCACAATGTTGATTCTTTCAATCCAAGAACATGGTATATCTCTCCATCTACTTGTATTATCTTTAATTTCTTTCATCAGTGTCTTATAATTTTCTGCATACAGGTCTTTTGTCTCCTTAGGTAGGTTTATTCCTAATAGTTTATTCTTTTTGTTGCAATGGTAAATGGCAGTGCTTTCTTAATTTCACTTTCATATTTTTCATCATTAGTGTATAGGAATGCAAGAGATTTCTGTACATTAATTTTGTAATCTTCTACTTTACCAAATTCATTGATTAGCTCTAGTATTTTTCTGGTAGCCTCTTTATGATCCTCTATGTATAGTATCATGTCATCTGCCTCTATGTATAGTATCATGTCATCTGCAAACAGTGACATCTTTACTTCTTCTTTTCCAATTTGGATTTCTTTATTTCTTTTTTTCTCTGATTGCTGTGGCTAAAGCTTCCAAAACTATGTTGAATAATTGTGGTGAGAGTAGGCTACCTTGTCTTGTTCCTGATCTTAGTGGAAATGGTTTCAGTTTTTCACCACTGAGGACGATGTTGGCTGTGGGTTTGTCATATATGGCCTTTATTATGTTGAGGAAAGTTCCCTCTATGCCTACTTTCTGCAAGGTTTTTTATCATAAATGGGTGTTGAACTTTGTTGAAAGCTTTCTCTGCATCTATTGAAATGATCACATAGGTTTTCTCCTTCAATTTGTTAATATGGTGTATCACGTTGACTGATTTGTGTATATTGAAGAATCCTTGCATCCCTGGGATAAACCCCACTTGATCATAGTGTATGATCCTTTTAATGTGCTGTTGGATTCTATTTGCTAGTATTTTGTTGAGGATTTTTACATCTATGTTCATCAGTGATATAGGCCTGTAGTTTTCTTTCTTTGTGACATCTTTGTCTGGTTTTGGTATCAGGGTGTTGGTGGCCTCGTAGAATGAGTTTGGGAGTGTTCCTCCCTCTGCTATATTTTGGAAGAGTTTGAGAAAGATAGGTGTTAGCTCTTCTCTAAAAGTTTGATAGAATTTGCCTGTGGAGCCATCTGGTCCTGGGCCTTTGTTTGTTGGAAGATTTTTAATCACAGTTTCAATTTCAGTGCTTGTGATTGGTCTGTTCATATTTTCTATTTCTTCCTGGTTCAGTCTCAGAAGGTTGTGCATTTCTAAGAATTTGTCCATTTCTTCCAGGTTGTCCATTTTATTGGCATAGAGTTGCTTGTAGTAGTCTTTTAGGATGCTTTGTATTTCTGCAGTGTCATTTGTTACTTCTCCTTTTTCATTTCTAATTCTATTGATTTGAGTGTTCTCCCTCTTTTTTTTTTGATGAATCTGGCTAATGGTTTATCAATTTTGTTTATCTTCTCAAAGAACAAGCTTTTAGTTTTATTGATCTTTTCTATCATTTCCTTCATTTCTTTTTCATTTATTTCTGATCTGATCTTTATGATTTCTTTCCTTCTGCTAACTTTGGGGATTTTTTTATTCTTCTTTCTCTAATTGTTTTAGGTGCAGGGTTAGGTTGTTTATTTGTGATGTTTCTTGTTTCTTAAGGTAGGCTTGTATAGCTATAAAATTCCCTCTTAGAACTGCTTTTACTGCATCCCATAGGTTTTGGGTGGTTGTTATTTCATTGTCATTTGTTTGTAGGTATTTTTTGATTTCCTCTTTGATTTCTTCAGTGATCTCTTGGTTATTAAGTAGTGTGTTATTTAGCTTCCATGTGTTTGTATTTCTTACAGGTTTTTTCCTGTAATTGATGTCTAGTCTCATAGCGTTGTGGTCAGAAAAGATACTTGATACGATTTTAATTTTCTTAAATTTACCAAGGCTTGATTTGTGACCTGAGATATGATCTATCCTGGAGAATGTTCCATTAGCACTTGAGAAGAATGTGTATTCTGTTGTTTTTGGATGGAATGTCCTATAAATATCAATTAAGTCCATCTTGTTTAATGTATCATTTAAAGCTTGTGTTTCCCTATTTATTTTCATTTTGGATGATCTGTCCATTGGTGAAAGTGGGGTGTTAAATTCCCCTACTATGATTGTGTTACTGTTGATTTCCTCTTTTATGGCTGTTAGTATTTGCCTTATGTATTGAGGTGGTCCTATGTTGGGTGCATAAATATTTACAATTGTTATATCTTCTTCGTGGATTGATCCCTTGATCATTATGTAGTATCTATCTTTGTCTCTTGTAATAGTCTTTATTTTAAAGTCTCTTTTGTCTGATATGAGAATTGCTACTCCAGCTTTCTTTTGATTTCCATTGCATGGAATAACTTTTCCCATCACCTCACTCTCAGTCTGTATGTGTCGCTAGGTCTGAAGTGGGTCTCTTGTAGACAGCATATATATGGGTCTTGCTTTTGTATCCATTCAGCAAGCCTGTGTCTTTTGGTTGGAGCATTTAATCCATTCACGTTTAAGGTAATTACCGATATGTATGTTCCTATTCCCATTTTCTTAATTGTTCTGGGTTTCTTTTTGTAGATCCTTTTCTTCTCTTGTGTTTCCCACTTAGAGAAGTTCCTTTAGCATTTGCTGTAGAGCTGGTTTGGTGGTGCTGAATTCTCTTAGCTTTTGCTTGTCTGTAAAGCTTTAATTTCTCCATCAAATCTGAATGAGATCCTTGCCAGGTAGAGTAATGTTGCTTGTAGATTTTTCTCTTTCATCACTTTAAATATGTCCTGCCACTCCCTTCTAGCTTGCAGAATTTCTGCTGAAATATCAGCTGTTAATCATATGGGGATTCCCTTATGTTGTTGCTTGTTTTTCCCTTGCTGCTTTTAATATTTGTTCTTTGTATTTAATTTTTGATAATTTGATTAATATGTGTCTTGGCGTGTTTCTCCTTGGGTTTATTGTGTATGGGACTCTCTGTGCTTCCTGGACTTGATTAACTATTTCCTTTCCCATATTAGGGAAGTTTTCAACTATAATATCTTCAAATATTTTCTCAGTCTCTTTCTTTTTCTCTTCTTCTTCTGGTACCCCTATAATTCGAATGTTGGTGCGTTTAATGTTTTCCCAGATGTCTCTGAGACTGTCCTCAATTCTTTTCATTCTTTATTCTGCTCTGCAGTAGTTTTTTCCAGTATTTTATCTTCCAGGTCACTTCTCCATTCTTCTGTCTCAGTTATTATGCTATGGATTCCTTATAGAGAATTTTAAATTTCATTTTTTGTGTTGTTCATCTCTGTTTGTTTGCTCTTTAGTTCTTCTAGGTCCTTGTTAAACATTTCTTGTATTTTCTCCATTCTATTTCCAAGATTTTGGATCATCTTTACTATCATTATTCTGAGTTCTTTTTTCAGGTAGACTGCCTATTTCCTCTTCATTTGTTAGGTCTGTTGAGTTTTTGCCTTGCTCCTTCATCTGCTGTGTGTTTCTCTGTCTTCTTATTTTGCTTAACTTACTGTGTTTGGGGTCTCCTTTTTGCAGGCTGCAGGTTCGTAGTTTCTGTTGTTTTTGGTGTCTGTCCCCAGTGGCTAAGGTTGGTTCAGTGGGTTGTGTAGGCTTCCTGGTGGAGGGAACTAGTGCCTGTGTTCCGGTGGATGAGGCTGGATCTTGTCTTTCTGGTGGACAGGTCCACGTCTGGTGGTGTGTTTTGGGGTGTATGTGGTCCTATTATGTTTTTAGGCAGCCTCTGTGCTAATGGATGGGGTTGTGTTCCTGTCTTGCTAGTTGTTTGGCGTAGGGTGTCCTGCACTGTAGCTTGCTGGTCATTGAGTGGAGCTGGGTCTTGGCATTGAGATGGAGATCTCTGGGAGATTTTCACTGTTTGATATTACATGGAGCTGGGAGGTCTCTTGTGGACCAGTGTCCTGAACTTGGCTATCCCACCTCAGTGGCACAGCCCTGATGCCTGGCTGGAGCACCAAGAGCCTGTCTTCCACACGGCTCAGAAGAAAAGGGAGAAAAAGAAAGAAAGAAAGAAAAAAGATAAAATAAAATAAAAATTGTTAAAATAAGAAATAATTATTAAGAAAAAAAAATTAAGAAAAAAAAATGGACAGACAGAACCCTAGGACAAATGGTAAAAGCAAATCTATACAGACAAAATCACACACAGAAGCATACACATACACACTCACAAAAAGAGAAAAAGGGGAAAATATATATATATATATTGTTGCTCCCAAAGTCCACCTCCTCAATTTGGGAGGATTCGTTGTGTATTCAGGTATTCCACAGATGCAGGGTACATCAAGTTGATTGTGGAGATTTAATCCGCTGCTTCTGAGGCTGCTGGGAGAGATTTCCCTTTCTCTTCTTTGTTCGCACAGCTCCTGGGGCTCAGCTTTGGATCTGGCCCCACCTCTGCGTGTAGGTCGCCTGAGGGTGTGCTGTTCGTCGCTCAGAGAGGACGGGGTTAAAGGAGCAGCTGATTCGGGGGCTCTGGCTCACTCAGGCCAGGGGGAGGGAGGGGTACAGTTGCGGAGCGAGCCTGCGGCTGCAGAGGCCAACATGACGTAGCACCAGCCTGAGGCGTGCCATGCGTTCTCCCGGGGAAATTGTCCCTGGATCCTGGGATCCTGGCAGTGGCGGGCTGCACAGCCTCCCCGGAAGGGGGGTGTGGATAGTGACCTGTGGTCGCACACAGGCTTCTTGGTGGTGGCAGCAGCAGCCTTAGTGTCTCATGCCCGTCTCTGGGGTCCGCACTGATAGCCGCGCCTTGCACCCGTCTCTGGAGCTCCTTTAAGCAGCGCCCCTAATCCCCTTTCCTCGCGCACCAGGAAACAAAGCGGCAAGAAAAAGTCTCTTGCCTCTTCGGCAGCTCCAGACTTTTTCTCAGACTCCCTCCCGGCTAGCCGTGGTGCACTAGCCCCTGCAGGCTGTGTTCACGCTGCCAACCCCGGTCCTCTCCCCGAAGCCCGAACCTCAGCTCCCAGCCCCCGCCCACCCCGGCGGGTGAGCAGACAAGCCTCTTGGGCTGTTGAGGGCTGGTCGGCACTGATCCTCTGTGCGGCAATCTCTCCGCTTTGCCCTCTGCAACCCTGTTGCTGAACTCTCCTCCGTGGCTCTGAAGCTTCCACCTCTGCCACCCGCAGTCTCCGCCCATGAAGGGGCTTCCATCAGTGAAGTGGAATCCTAATAGAATCAATCTTACTTTTGAAGGGTAAGTGAGATAATGCTCAGACAGGACGGGGTCTGTCTTCACAGCTCCCTCCCACTGGTGCGGGTCCCGTCCCTATTCTTGGTCTCTGTTTTTTCTTTTTTCTTTTGCCCTACCCAGGTACATGGGGAGTTTCTTGCCTTTTGGGAGGTCTGAGGTCTTCTGCCAGCGTTCAGTAGGTGTTCTGTAGGAGTTGTTCCACATGTAGATGTATTTCTGATGTATTTGGGGGAAGGAAGGTGATCTCTGCGTCTTACTCTTCCACCATCTTGAAGCTCCTCCAGGGAGTGTTCTAATTTCATTCTTTCACATGCAGCTCTCCAGTTTTCTCTGCGCCACTTATTGAAAAGGCTGTCTTTTCTCCATTGTATATTCTTGCTTCCTTTATCAAAAATAAGGTGACCAGGGCTTCCCTGGTGGCCCAGTGGTTGAAAGTCCGCCTGCTGATGCAGGGGACATGAGTTCGTGCCCTGGTCCGGGAAAATCCCACATGCTGCGGAGCGACTAGGCCCATGAGCCATGGCCGCTGAGCCTGCACGTCCGGAGCCTGTGCTCTGCAATGGGAGAGGCCACAACAGTGAGAGGCCCGCGTACTGCAAAAAAAAAAAAAAAGCAGACCATATGTGCGTGGGTTTCTCTATATAAATTTTTATCAAGGATGAGCGTACACTACACATCATAACCACCACCAAGGTCCATAGTTCACCTTAGGGTTCACTCTTGGTGTTGGGTTTGAACAAATGACATATACCTCTCATTGTGATATCATACAGGGTATTTTCACTGCCCTAAAAATCCTCTGTGCTCTGCCTATTCATCTACTCCTGCCCCTGCCCAGCACTGATCTTTTTACTGTGTCCATAGTTTTGCCTTTTCCAGAATGTCTTATAGTTGGAATCATAGTCTATGTAGCCTTTTCAGATTGGCTTCCTTCACTTGTAATACACATTTAAGTTTCCTGCATGTCTTTTCATAGCTTGACAGCTCATTTCTTTTTAACATTGAATAATATTCATTTGTCTGAATGTACCAAAGTTCATTTATCCTCTTACCCCCTGAAGGACTTCTTGGTTGCTTCCAAGCTTTATTATGAATAAAGCTTCTATAATAATCCATGTGCAGGTTTTTATGTGGACATTAGTTTTCACTTTTGAGGGGTAAATACCAAGCAGCATAATTGCTGGATGGCATGGAAAAAGTATGTTTAGTTTTATAAGAAATAGCCAGACTGTCCTCCAAAGTGACTGTACATACCCTGCTTTTCTTTTTCCATGTCTTTTACCATATTCACAATGATGATATGTTTATTTCTGTGTTTATTTAATATTTATCTCCATAACTCTGCAAGAAGAGACACCCTATTTTTTTGTTCACTGCTCTGCTTCCACTGGGTAACACAGTGCCTGATAAAATCCACTCAAAGATTATTCGCTGAAAGAATAAAAGAGTTATTTTGTGGCTGTGTGACACTATAATCTACAGGTCTTTGGGGAAGTTAGTCTGGGTATGGAGTGGAGAACAGAAATCAGGAAAACACAAACTTCCACCCATCTTCTTTCCTTATTATTTCATAACCATAGGTTCCTGTGTTCAAGACAAATCTCTACTGAGGCAAGCTGAGAAAAGCCAGTTTCTCTGTTCTCTTGCATTCATAATCCAATATCAGTTCCTCATCTGTGAAACAGGGACATATCTTCTCTGCCTAGTGTCTGAGGTCATGCTAGTAGATCTCTTAAGAGATATTCCTACCCCAGACTGTAATTTTGCAATTCTCTGTCCAGAAGCCTAGTTTTCCTACTGACAAATTTGTAACTAAGTAGCTTACTATAGAGGTTAATTGCATAGAAAACGTAATTCGCGGACCATCAACTTTTTTCCTCCCATGTTTCTGCTATTAGGCTACCATGAATGCTTGCCTTAAAAATATCCTTCAAATATTGAGAAGGAAGGAAAAACAAGGAGAAATCTAATACGTGACACATCCATAATCTGGATTGTTCGCTGCGTAGAAAGGAGAGTTGATGTTGCCCTAGAGAGAGGGTGCACACTAATTGGAGCCATGGCCACGCAGCCTGAAGAGTGAAACAAACCGTCTCTCTTGTAGCAATTCCAGCCCCATAACAAGAAAGAGATGGGAGACAGACGGGCGTCCTCCTTAGATTCATAAACCAGTTGAGCTGGAGGGGACTTCACAGTCCTCCGTCCACGCACAAATGTTCACTTTTGCAGGAGCAAAACCACGCGCTGAGAACTTGAACTCAGGTGTCCATGCTGGTGATCCAGAGCCCCTCTAGGGCAGCATTGCCACAGATCCAGACAATAAAGGGTTAGAGTTGATTTTGCAAAATATTTCTTTCTTGCCTCCCAAACCCAAGTTTGCCCCATCAGCAGTGACAGGCAAGTTATATCTGATCATGATGCTGTCATCAGGATGTCAGGGGAAATCTTCGATCCACACCCACCCAGAAAGCTTCTCATTTGAATCTTGCTTTGGATCAAATCAGAGAGTCAGAGGTGCTCCATTTTTTAAACCACACACCTACAACATGTCTTTGAGTCAGCAAGACCTCTCTCATACTCCAGGATTAACTGTTTCCACTCCAAATGAGCAAAGGCATATGACCCTGTCTGGTCACAAATCTCCTTCATGACACATTTTACTGCAGGGACTGGGGCAAAAAAGTGTCTCTCTCTAATCATCATATCCATCCAATAGGGTGCTTGCAATTTACTTGGTCTCACACTTAGAGAATAGGCCCAAAAAAGACATTTCTTTTTTTTCCTTCTTCTCCTGGGCAAATGGAGTCAGGCACTGGGGCTAGGGAAATAAATATCAGAATAACTTCTCTACTGAGATCTCATTCATTTTGCAAATAATTCTGACACAAAGTCATTTTAAATTATTAAAGTTCTAAAAATATGGTTTGGGAATCATGGTTTGGGAATCTGGTTTGGGAATCTAAAAATATGGTTTGGGAATCTGTCTCTGACAGAAGGACCATAGGTCCAAGTGTCTAGAGGTGAAAATTCACTGATGAATCATTCTCTCCTCTCTCCATCCCTCTCTCTCTCTCTCTCTCTCTCTCTTTCACACACACACACACACACACACACACACACACACACACACACCAAGTTATTCTCACAGTATGTTACAACTTAGGAAAGTGCTGCTCCATTGAAGAAATCTAACTATTAAGGGGAGGGTGGGACAAATTGGGAGATTAGGTTTGACATAAATACACTACCATATGTAAAATAGATAGTTAGTGGGAACTTGCTGTGTAGCACAGGGAGCACAGCTCAGTGCTCTATGATGACCTAGATGGGTGGGATGGGGGTTGGGGTGGGAAGGAGGTCCAAGAAGGAGGGGATATAGGTATACATATAGCTGATTCACTTCATTGTACAGCAGAAACAAACACAACATTGTAAAGCAATTTTACTCCAATTAAAAAAAAAGAAATATATTAGGATGTATGGAATATTCAGAAGAGATAAAGATATTCTAAATTAAGCACAGTGTGGTCCACATGAACTCAATTCTACCTGCCAGGGTCACTGTTTATAGACAGACAACTAGGATCCTTTATTCTGCTACATAAACAGTGACTTCTCTTTGGATTTCCTGCTGCTGATTTGTGAAAAACATTGCCTGAGCTACCAGCAGGGCTGCTAATTGAAGAGCTGAGCAGGTTTTTCCTTAAGTCAGGATGACATGGTGAAACTGGGCACATTGCCTCTGCTCCCCAAGCATCCTTTGGAAAGCGTGCTCTCCTTCACATAAATTAAACTTGCACAGCACAGCAGACAGAAGGCTGAAGGTCAAGCGGTAAATTCCAAGAGCTAAGACATGCTTTACTAACTAAATTTCTGTGTTCTACTGTGCCTCTGCTTAAATGAGGCAAAACACCAGGAGTAAAGAAGAGAGACTCACAAACTCAGGAAGAGCTGAAGAATTTGGTCAGGATTGAAGGAAGGATGCTCCCTGGCTGGGAACTAGCCCCTAACTATTTGTTGAGCATTCACAATAAGCCAGATAGATAGACAGATGATAGATATTTAATTTCACACAGTAATGTGTATACATACATATATGTATATAGCGTGTGTGCATATATACATATGTATACATTTCTGTAACTGATGTGAAAATCAAAATTCAGAAAAGTTTAGTAACTGTATTGGTTTGTCCCCAAATTAGAACTTGAAGCAAAGGCTTGAGTGCAGATAATTTATTTCGAAGCAATTCTAGTAAACCGGAGTGAGGGAGAGGGCAGAGCGGTTCAAGAAAGGAAGGTAGAGCTAACAGAAACCATGTTATTGATCTGGTTACTGCTGTGGGCAACTAGGCTTAATGTCACTGGAGACTTTGAGGAACTGTGTAGCTAGGGCCCTAGCTTTGGAGGAGACCCTGGAGGCAGGAAAGCTGGTAGACTGATGGAGCTAACCTCTGAGGGCAATCTGTGTATATGGACCTGTCCACCAGAATTACAACTGAAATCAAAGGTGGGCTGAGTGGAAATGATGCTGGGTACAAATTCCTGTTAGACTGACTGACCTGCCCGACTTAAAAACCGATGCTGTCTGTGCTCTATCATGTTATTTTTCTAGGACTGGGCATCAGCAGTATCAGGACATCCTGTCCTTCTTAGGTATCCATCCTTAGCCCATTCCTGCAGGTCCTTGCTCTTAGGTAGATGTCAAGCCTTAGCTGAAGACAACTTATAATTTTCCCCATGCCAGGAGTTCTTCAGTTTTAAGAGAGGACTCTGGAACAGCTTTCTTGAGGTACACTAAGTACACAGCTTTTCATCATATGGTGTTCTGTAAGCCCAGGATGAATGACAGAAAGCCATAATAATGTTAATGTCTGCACCAGATGGTGAATTAGACTTAGATGTTAAAGGAAATTCCAGACCCAGGATTCTACTCCAGTGTTTCATGGGTAAATTCCTATTTATGCTTGTATGTGCATATATGAATGTTGACTTATCTGGGAGCAAATTACAGTGTTCAACTTGTTTTTTCACCCAGCAATGTACTTTACAGATTGTCTTAGTCAGTTTGGTCTGCTATAACAAATCTACCATAGACTAGGTGGCTTAAACAACATTTACTTCTCACAGTTCTGGAGACTTGGAAGTTTAAGATCAAACTGCTAGAAGATTCAGTGTCTGGTGAGAATCCACTTCCTGGTTTGAAGATGGTGGTCTTCTCCTTGTATCCTCACATGCCAGAGTACAGAGAGAGATGAGGCAAATTCTTTTGAATCTTTCCTTATAAGGCATTAATCCCATCACATGGGTTCTCCCGTCATGACCTAATTTCCTCCCCAAGGCCTCACCTCCAACCATCACATTGGGTTTTAGACTTCAACATATGAATTCTGGAGAGATTCAAATGTAACATAACATAACATAACATAATACAGATTAATCATTTTATATTAGCATGTATCTCTTTTAACATTTGGATACTATTTCACTATATAAATAGTGCATGGTTTAATCAGGTTCCTCTTAAATTTATATTGCGTCTAGTTTTTTGCTTCATTAAACATGCTTTCACATATATCACAAGTGTATCTGTAGGATAAATTCCTAATAATTGCTGGGAAAATAGGTATATGTATTGAAATTAATGGGTATTGCCAAGTTATCCTCCCAAGATGTCATACCAATTGATAATCCCCACAAAAATGTATGAGTGTGTGTATTATCACCTCCTCATCAAAAACATTTCTCATCGATCTTTTGATCTTTAGGGAGCCTTCTTTTCATTCTGACATTTTTCTACTTAATGATAAATATTAGGAATTGCTATTCTTTGCCCTGAAAATCATAGAATATGACCTTCACCCAATGTCTTCACACTATTTCTATTTGTCTCTATATCCATCATTGTACTAATTAGCTTTGGCTGTGTAACAAACCACCCCTAACTTAATGGTTGAAAATAACAACCATTTATTTAACCCATAGTTCTGCAGACTGGCCATTTAAGGTGGGCTCAGCTGGGTGGTTCTTCTATCCTGGGTGAGCTCACTTTTGTAGGTCATTCTAGGTTGTTCATCTCTGCTCCACATGGTCTCTCCTGCTCCTGGAGACTAGCTTGGGCTTGTTCTCATGGAAGCTAGCAGGGTTCCAAAGGAGAGAGTGGAAGTATGCAAGATCTCTTGAGACTTGGACTTAGAACTAGCACAATGTCAATTCCAACACATTCTATTTGTTAAAGCAAGACCCAAGGCCAGGCAGACCCAGAGAAGTGGGAAAAGACCTTTGCTATTGACCTTTTTATAGGAAAATTTCAAATTCTCAATTTTAGAATGAAGACACGCATGATTATCTTGGGCCACTCTTTCATTTTATAAACGTGAAAATGAGATTCAAAGTGGATGAGTGACATTCAATGTCACACAGCTTGTTAGTGAATATATCCCATTCCTATAGTCAGTTGACCCAACTGGACAATATGGTAAAGGAATAAAACCAATGAGACAACCCATGGAGGAGGCAAGATGAGTCGTTAGTGCTGAAAATAATGAAAATTTCTGGTTCATCTGCTTGCCCAGGGTAAATCATGAAAAACTGCCCAGCCTACACTTCAAGCCACATTACCACAGCATCTCCTCAGAGAGCCTGTTCTTTATTGAGAATTAAATGATTTATACCACACAGCCTGTAATTATAGGCATCTTCTAAAGACCTCTTCAAGACTAATGGCATAGGTATTGAAACACTCTGCTATGAGCCAATTTGGGTTTTTCAAAACAGAAAAAGGACACAAGGGACAGCAATCTTCAGTAATGTTGTCATTTTTCACTAATACACCAAGAAGAATGTGGCAGTTCACTGCATGCAATTCATCTTTGTTTTTTGTATACATTTTGATGAGCTTTCTTAAATTCCCTTGGTAAATAGCAGATATTATGGGCTCTTTATTAAAACTTGGAAGCAATTATGCATAAAATGAAATATGATGAGTTTCCAACAAGCCCAACATCACCATTAATAAGAGTGTTTCACTAACACAGGTTACACTTGTTGATTTTGCTGAGTTATATTTTTATACTTCACAGTTCTGATTTGAGATTTTTAAAAAACAAGCTACCCAGTAGGCAGAGTACATAATTCATAACAAGAAAGAACAAAGATCCTTTATATTAGCTATTCCACAGAACCTACAGCTTCAGCCTCTTTTTTACCTAACCTCAGGGTTGAAAGGAGTGTGTGAGCAGTTTATGATAAGTTTTGCTCTTTTTTAATTTAAAATTTTACCTAACACCTGAATTCTCAGGGTAAAAATTAATACAAAGTAGAAATAAGAATAAATATTAAAAGTGATCTTCACCCCTATATCCCACCTCTATCCACTTCAAATGCCACTCACTGACTAAGAGGTCAACACTGTTTGCAATTTACTATATAACTTTCAAGGTATTTTTCTTTGTCTTCGCATTTGTAATATAAACATATAAAGGTCTTCCTTGTTTTACAGAAACAGCATTCTCCTCTACATTTTTGTACTTAATTTCATTTTTTATATTAATCATACATCCTACAGATCTTTCCATTCTGTTATATGTAGAAGTACATTATTTTTTTCACTGTTACACAGTATTTCATAGAAAGGAAGTATCATAATTTGACTTTCTCCCTACTGATGGGCCTATAGACTCTGATTATTTTTTACTATTACAAGTAATGCTACAGTGAATATTCGTGTGTGTGCGTGTGCATGTGTGTGTGCTAATGCTTAAGTATTTCTATAGTCTATATCCTTGAAATGGAATTTCTGGGTAAAGGGGATAGGCATGTTAAATTCAATCAATTTTGTCAAATTGTATTCAAAAAAGTTTGTATAAGTTATATTCTGTGTTCAGTGCAGGCAAGATGGGTCTCAGAAAGCCCTGGAGTCAAACAGGCAGGGTTCACATCCAGCATCCACCATTTCCTGGGTAGTGACTTGGGAAGTTACCCAAGCTCTTTGTGCCTCAGTTTACCCATTGCTAACATAAGACTAAGGCACATTTTAAAAATATCTTTGAGAGTTTTAAAATATAGTGAATTGAAATGGATATTCCTGGCCTATGGCTGGTATGCAGCTTTCCCCAAAGGTAGTAATCTAGTTTTGAATAAATCCTCCCTGCAGAGCTTGTTGGCAACACAGATTTTAGGGCACCACCCCCAGAGATGTGACTGGGGTGACATGAAATGTGGCCCCAAAAGTCATGCTTTTTAACAAGCCTGCCAAGAGATTTTAGTGTACTTTATCTTTGGACCACACTTTGAGAATCACCTCTTAACTAGATAAGTTCCATTTCCACTGATGACTTCTGCCTACAAAACAGAACTTATAGATAAATAGACCATTTCCTGTCCTTATTTCTAGCTGTCTGTCTCTATCCTTTCCAGTGAGAAAGAGCAAATGAGCCAGGAGCCGGGATGGGCATATCTGCACATATAATTTGTTAACCAGACTTTGGAATCCCATGGACTTTGAGAATTTGTTTTGAGATGGAGAAAATTTTACATAGTAAGTTTATAATAATAATAATTGCTCTTGGAGAGAAATGGCCCTGTGTTCAGCTGGAAGAAATGCCATGTTTCATCAAATCTAAAATGCTAAGAAAGAAAAGTGTTGACATTTATAACTGTAAGATGCCTTCTATTGTAAGTAGCATTCCAGTTTCAGAGATGTTAAAATATGAGGAAATCTTGGTCCTAGAATTGATGAAAAATGGATATTTGTATAAGCTATTTGACATGAAAGGAAGGAAGCACCAAATCATGTGCAATTACAAAAGAGGATCACCAATCCATCTTCTTGGAGGAGAAAGTCCTATGGAGGTTATTTTGTTTGCTGAGCTCCTAGATGAGTCTGGGTATACAAGTTGGGGTGTAGGTAGAATTGCTATGTTTGTTGGAGGACAGAGACGGCTGAAATTCTGGGAGGAACACCGGGAGGAGAAAAAGACGTGAGGATTCTGGGTACTGCACGATGGAAGAGCAACAACCCTTAAACACACACACGTACAAGCACACACATATTCATTCAAACATACACAGTCCCTTCAGAATATTCTTTAGGTGTGGGAAGTGCAATAAAACCCCTTTCTCCTTCTTACCAGATCTTCAGTGAAGCTGGTATCACTCATTTATACTCTTCATGTGAGTGGGTTCTTTGGGGATGCTTAGGTTTTATTTCTACTTTGGTGGTCGGCAAAGACAGAGAAATCTCAAAATGGGGAAACTGAAGGATGAGGACATAGCTGCCACTGGTTATCAGCACTGGGTTTTAACTTGATTCAAAAGTAAGGAAACTTCATCAGAAGAGCTAAGTGTCTTGTCCAACATCATTCAGTGTATCTGAACCCCATCAGGGTTCCTTGAGTCCTTCTTAGGCAGGTTGGCCTCCTTCCAGAATCAAGGAGTTGACCCTTCTGTAGGCTACAAGTAATGTTTTGTTCATTAAAATTAACTCTGAGGTGGAAACTTCTGGACCCCAAGAGACCCAGGACATTCAGTGGGTTATTCTGCTTCCCCATTCTCTGCTCAAATGATATTATACAACTTTCAGTCACCAATAGCGGCTGCAGCCCTCTGAGATTTCTCCCCCTTTCCCTATATGTCCAAACAGCTGACCCTGGCATAAATGCTTGAGTGGTCATGGAAACAGGCTTTTGCTCACAGTCGAGTATCTGTTACAAAGAAGGGGCGGCACGTTGAGCTCTCGTACAATCTTTTTCAGAGGAGAAATGACTGGTTATGGTAAGGGTCCATCAGTCCTGTCATGACACTCTGTGAAGGGACATATCACCGTAACTTAGATGTACTACAGCTCCTGGTACTCTGGGAAACCCAGTTTAAGACTCCAACTGTCTTAATCGAGAGGTCCAGATCCATAGGTGCTCACATTGAGTGTGGTTCTCAGCGTTCATCCCAAAGGAGCCACGCCATCAAGAAAACCTGCTCTGCCTTTGCAAATTAAATGGAATGCTTAATAGTTCACATGAGGAAAATACAAAACCCTTCAACAGCTCTTTCAGGTTTAACAAGCTGAAGACTTAGCTGAAGGTTTTCTGCAATTTGACAATCAGAAGTGACATCCACACAATAGAGTGTCACTTTTCTTAGCAGATCCATTGTTTCTCTGCTAATAAATGCAAGTGTCACATGGAATCCACTTATTGTTCCACTTTCTGCAGCATAATGTAGAACTAAATCACCAGCACCCCAGCAGATCTCAAACATGCTCCCACAGGGTGAATAGAGACTCTCCAAAAGGATGCATGCTGAGTCTCCCGAGTCCATTTTCTCCCTGGGAAGACAGGGAGGGAAAGAGCAGTCACTTACAGAGAGTCATAGAGCGGATACATGCCTGTTTGTTTGTTTTGATCAACACTATTGAGGTATAATGTACATTCAAAAGATTGCATCCATTTTAAGCGCTGAGGTCAATAACTTTGACGTGTAACCACACCACCAGAATATAGAACACCAGCATCACCCCAGAAAGTTCCTTTCTACCTCTTTGCAGTTAATTCCTCTGCAAAACACACCTCCAGAAAATTGTGGACCTGTTTCTATGGATAGAAATTAGATTTCCCTTTTTTATAGTTTCGTATAACTGAAACCCTGTCACACATATTCTTTTGTGTCTATTTTACACTCGGCATAATGTCTATGAAGTTTATTCCTTTTTATTGCTGAGTGGTGTTCCTCTATAACGTGGATGTAACACAATTTTTTTATCCATTCAGTGGGTGATGAACATTTGGATTGTTTGCAGATGGAGCTATTATAAATAAAGCTGCTATGAACATTTATGCATAACTCTTTGAGGGAAAATTAGGTTTTTATTTCTCTTGAGTAGTTATCTGAGAGTGGAATCGCTGGGTCATATTGTAAGCGCATGTTCAACTGTACAAAATATGGCCCAGCTGGTTGTCAATGTGTTTGCACTACCCTATTGTTCTATCTCTTCACTAATCCTGGGGATTTTCATTGTTTACACCATCTAGTGGGTGTGAAGAGGTATATCACTGTAGTTTTAATTTGCACTCCCCCAAAGGTTAATAATATTGAGCATATTTTCATGTGCTTTTGGTCATTCCTAGTGTTCAATCAAATATTTTGCCTTTTTAAAAAACATTGTATCTCATTATAGAGCTGTAAGAGTTCCTTACATATTCTGGATGCAACTACTTTGCCAAATATATATATATTTTAACATCCTTATTGAGGTATAATTGCTTTACATTGTTGTGTTAGTTGCTTCTGTATAACAAAGTGAAATAGCTATACATATACATATATCCCCATATCCCCTCCCTCTTGCATCTCCCTCCCACCCTCCTTATCACACCCCTCTAGGTGGTCACAAAGCACCAAGATGATCTCCCTGTGCTATGTGGCTGCTTCCCACTAGCAATCTAATTTACATTTGGTAGTGTATATACGTCCATGCAACTCTCTTACTTGGTCCCAGCTTACTCTCCCCCTCCCCATGTCCTCAAGTCCATTCTCTAAATCTGCATCTTTATTTCTGTTCTGCCTCTAGGTTCTTCAGAACCTTTTTTTTTTTTTTTTGGATTCCGTATATATGTGTTAGCATACGGTATTTGTCTTTCTCTTTCTGGCTTTCTTCACTCTGTATGACAGATTCTAGGTCCATCCAACTCACTACAAATAGCTCAGTTTGGTTTCTTTTTATGGCTGAGTAATATTTCATTGTATATATGGGCCACATCTTCTTTATCCATTCACCTGTCAATGGACACTTAGGTTGCTTCCATGTCCTGGCTATTGTAAATACTGCTGCAATGAATACTGTGGTACATGACTCTTTTTGAATTATGGTTTTCTCAGGGTATATGCCCAGTAGAGGGATTACTGGGCCATAGGGTAGTTTTATTCTTAGTTTTTTTAAGGAACCTCCATACTGTTCTCCATAGAGGCTGTATCAATTTACATTCCCACCAACAGTGCAAGAGGGTTCCCTTTCCCCCACACCCTCTCCAGCATTTGTTGTTTGTAGGCTTTTTGATGATGGCCATTCTGACTGGTGTCAGGTGAAACCCATTGAGTTTTGATTTGCATTTCTCTAATGATTAGTGATGTGGAGCATCCTTTCATGTGTTTGTTGGCAATCTATATATGTTCTTTGGAGAAATGTCTATTTAGGTCTTCTGCCCGTTTTTGGATTGGGTTTTTTGTTTTTTTGATATTGAGCTGCATGAGTTGCTTGTATATTTTGGAGAATAATCCTTTGTCAGTTGGTTTGCTGGCAAATATTTTCTCCCATTCTGAGGGGTGCCTTTTCGTCTTGTTTATGGTTCCCTTTGCTGTGCAAAAGCTTTCAAGTTTCATTAGGTCCCATTTGTTTATTTTTGTTTTGATGTGCGTTTCTCTAGGAGGTGGGTCAAAAGGATCTTGCTGTGATTTATGTCATAGAGTGTTCTGCCTATGTTTTCCTCTAAGAGTTTGATAGTGTCTGGCCTTACATTTAGGTCTTTAATCCATTTTGAGTTTATTTTTTTGTATGGTGTTAGGGAGTGTTCTAATTTCATTCTTTTACATGTAGCTATCCAGTTTTCCCAGCATGACTTATTGAAGAGGCTGCCTTTTCTCAATTGTATATTCTTGCCTCCTTTGTCAAAGATAAGGTGACCATATGCGTGTGGGTTTATCTCTGGTCTTTCTATCCTGTTCCATAGATCTATGTTTCTGTTTTTGTGCCAGTACCATACTGTCTTGATTACTGTAACTTTGAAGTGTAGTCTGAAGTCCAGGAGCCTGATTCCTCCAGCTCCGTTTTTCTTTCTCAAGATTGCTTTGGCTATTTGGGGTCTTTTGTGTTTCCATACAAATGGTGAAATTTTTTGTTCTAGTTCTGTGAAAAATGCCATTGGTAGTTTGATAGGGATTGCACTGAATCTGTAGATTGCTTTGGGTAGTAGAGTCATTTTCACAATGTTGATTCTTCCAATCCAAGAACATGGAATATCTCTCCATCTGTTTGTATCATCTTTAATTTCTTTCATCAGTGTCTTACAGTTTTCTGCATACAGGTTTTTTGTCTCCTTAGGTAGGTTTATCCCTAGGTATTTTATTCTTTTTGTTGCAATGGTAAATGGGAGTGTTTCCTTAATTTCTCTTTCAGATTTTTCATCATTAGTGTATAGGAGTGCAAGAGATTTCTGTGCATTAATTTTGTATGCTGCTACTTTACCAAATTCATTGATTAGCTCTAGTAGTTTTCTGGTAGCATCTTTAGCATTCTCTATGTATAGTATCATTTCATCTGCAAACAGTGACAGTTTTACTTCTTCTTTTCTGAATTGGATTCCTTTTATTTCTTTTTCATCTCTGATTGCTGTAGCTAAAACTTCCAAAGCTGTGTGGAATTATGGTGCAAGAGGGAAACCTTGTCTTTTTCCTGATCTTAGTGGAAATGATTTCAGTTTTTCACCATTGAGAATGATGTTGGCTGTGAGTTTGTTATATATGGCCTTTATTATGTTGAGGTAAGTTCCCTCTATGCCTACTTTCTGGAGAGTTTTTATCATCAATGGGTGTTGAATTTTGTCAAAAGCTTTTTCATCATCTATTGAGATGATCATATGGTTTTTCTCCTTTACTTTGTTAATATGGTGTATCACATTGATTGATTTGCATGTATTGGAGAATCCTTGTATTCCTGGATAAACCCCACTTGATCATAGTGTATGATCCTTTTAATGTGCTGTTGGATTCTATTTGCCAGTATTTTGTTGAGGATTTTTGCATCTATGTTCATCAGTCATATTGGCCTGTAGTTCTCTTTTTCTGTAACATCTTTGTCTGGTTTTGGTATCAGGGTGATGGTAGCCTCATAGGATGAGTTTGGGAGTGTTCCTCCCTCTGCTATATTTTGGAAGAGTTTGAGAAGAATAGGTGTTAGCTCTTATCTAAACATTTGATAGAATTCGCCTGTGAATCCACCTGGTCCTGGGCTTTTGTTTGTTGGAAGATTTTTAATCACAGTTTCAATTTCAGTGCTTATGATTGGTCTGTTTATATTTTCTATTTCTTCCTCGTTCAGTCTCGGAAGATTGTACTTTTTTAAGAATTTGTCCATTTCTTCCAGGTTGTCCATTTTATTGGCATATAGTTGCTTGTAGTAATCTCTCATGATTCTTTGCATTTCTGCAGTGTCAGTTGTTACTGCTTCTTTTTCATTTCTAATTCTGTTGATTTGAGTCTTCTCCCTTTCTTTCTTGATGAGTCTGGCTAATGATATATCAATTTTGTTTATCTTCTCAAAGAACCAGCTTTTAGTTTTATTTACCTTTGCTATCGCTTCCTTCATTTCTTGTTCATTTATTTCTGAACTGATCTGTATGATTTCTTTCCTTCTGCTAACTTTGCGGTTTTTTGTTCTTCTTTCTCTAATTGCTTTAGGTGTAAGGTTAGGTTGTTTATTTGAGATTTTTCTTGTTTCTTGAGGTAGGATTGCATTGCTATAAACTTTCCTCTTAGAACTGCTTTTGCTGCATCCCATAGGTTTTGGGTCATCGTGTTTTCAATGTCATTTGTTTGTAGGTATTTTTTGATTTCCTCTTTGATTTCTTCAGTGGTCACTTCATTATTAAGTTGTGTATTGTTTAGCCTCCATGTGTTTGTATTTTTTACAGATCTTTTCCTGTAATTGATATCTTGTCTCATAGCGTTGTGGTCGGAAAAGATACTTGATACGATTTCAATTTTCTTAAATTTACCAAGGCTTGATTTGTGACCCAAGATATGATTTATCCTGGAGAGCCTTCCATGAGCACTTGAGAAAAATGTGTATTCTGTTGTTTTTGGACGGAATGTCCTATAAATATCAATTAAGTCCATCTTGTTAATGTATCATTTAAAGCTTGTGTTTCCTTATTTATTTTCATTTTGGATGATCTGTCCACTGGTGAAAGTTGGGTGTTAAAGTCCCCTACTATGATTGTGTTACTGTCAATTTCCCCTTTTATGGCTGTTAGTATTTGCCTTATGTATTGAGGTGCTCCTATGTTGGGTGCATAAATATTTGCACTTCTTATATCTTCTTCTTGGATTGATCCCTTGATCATTATGTAGTGTCCTTCTTTGTCTCTTGTAATAGTCTTTATTTTAAAGTCTATTTTGTCTGATATGAGAATTGCTACTCCAGCTTTCTTCTGATTTCCATTTGCATGGAATATCTTTTTCCATCCCCTCACTTTCAGTCTGTATGTGTCCCTAGGTCTGAAGTGGGTCTCTTGTAGACAGCATATATATGGGTCTTGTTTATGTATCCACTCATCCAGTCTGTGTCTTTTGGTGGGAGCATTTAATCCATTTACATTTAAGATAATTATCGATATATATGTTCCTATTCTCATTTTCTTAACTGTTTTGGGTTTGTTATTGTAGGTCTTTTCCTTCTCTTGTGTTTCTTGCCTAGAGAAGATCCTTTAGCATTTGTTGTAATGCTGGTTTGGTGGTGCTGAATTCTCTTAGCTTTTGCTTGTCTGTAAAGGTTTTAATTTCTCCATTGAATCTGAATGAGATCCTTGCTGTGTAGAGTAATCTTGGTTGTAGGTTTTTCCTTTTCATCACTTTAAATATGTCCTGCCACTCCCTTCTGGCTTGCAGAGTTTCTGCTGAAAGATCAGCTGTTATCTTTATGGTGATTCCCTTGAATGTTATTTGTTGCTTTTCTCTTGATGCTTTTAATATTTTTTGTTTGTATTAATTTTTGATAGTTTGATTAATTTGTGTCTTGGTGTGTTTCTCCTTGGATTTACCCTGTATGGGACTCTCTGAGCTTCCTGGACTTGACTGACTATTTCCTTTCCCATATCAGGGAAGTTTTCAACTATAATCTCTTCCAATTATTTTCTCAGTCCCTTTTTTTTCTCTTCTTCTTCTGGGACCCCTATAATTTGAATGTTGGTGCATTTAATTTGTCCCAGAGGGCTCTAAGACTGTCTTCATTTCTTTTCATTCTTTTTTCTTTATTCTGCTCTGCAGTAGTTATTTCCACTATTTTATCTTCCAGGTCACTTACCCGTTCTTCTGCCTCAGTTATTCTGATCTTGATTCCTTCTGGAGAATTTTTAGTTTCATTTATTCTGTTGTTCATCATTGTGTGTTTGCTCTTTAGTTCTTCTAGGTCCTTGTTAAACGTCCCTTGTATGTTCTCCATTCTATTTCCAAGATTTTGGATCATCTTTACTATCATTATTCTGAATTTTTTTTCAGGTAAACTGCCTATTTCCTCTTCATTTGTTTGGTCTGGTGGGTTTTTACCTTGTTCCTTCATCTGTTGCATATTTCTCTGTCTTCCCATTTTGCTTAGCTTACTGTGTTTGGGGTCTCCTTTTCACTGGCTGTAGGTTTTTACTTCTGTTTTTTTGTGTGTGTCTGGCCCCAGTGGATAAGTTTGGTTCAGTGGCTTGTGTAGGCTTCCTGGTGGAGGAGACTTGTGCCTGTTTTCTGGTGGATGAGGCTGGATCTTGTCTTTCTGGTGGGTAGTACTTCATCCGGTGGTGTGTTTTTGGGTGTCTGTGAACTTAGTATGATTTTAGGCAGCCTCTCTGCTAATGGGTGGGGTTGTGTTCCTGTCTTGCTAGTTGTTTGGCATGGGGTGTCCAGTACAGTATCTTGTTGCTCATTGAGTGGAGCTGGGTCTTAGTGTTGAGGTGGAGATATCTGAGAGAGCTCTCACCAATTGATATTACATGGAGCCAGGAGGTCTCCGGAGGTCAAATGTCCCAAACTCAGCTCTCCTACCTCAGAGGCTCAGGCCTGAGACCTGGCCAGAGCACCAATGCTCTGTCAGCCACACAGCGTAGATAACTGTGGTAAAAATCTTACTGGTGTCTTAGATTTTTCTTTTCTGGGTGATTTATCCAAGCTAGGTTCCCTTTGTCAGAAACACAGCAAGCCAAAACGATGAGACATTCATGGTTTGCAGTGAAGACAGGGCTTATTCACAAGGCAACCAAGTAGAAGACAGGAGAACAAATCTCAAATCTGGCTCCCAGAAGAAAAGGAGCTGGGGTATTAATGAGATAAAGAAAAATGCAGCAGGGCCATCTGAGGTGTAGGGAGCATGGGGAGCGTGGGGAAGGGTGATTGGGAAAAGGTGTGGTAGGTGTGGTAATCACCTGTTCTGTGCAGGTTTAACTAAGCTACAGGCCTCTAGTTTCAAAAATGCAGGACTGCCATATATATTTTACATATATTTCCTACTGATGTGTGAGTTGTCTTTTTTAATTCCAAAGTGTTTTGGAATTTGGGAGGTTTTCTTGTTTGGGGGAGGGGGTTGGAGAGCAGACATTTTTACTTTTGATGAAGTCCAATTTGTGAGGTTTTTAAAAATATTTTGAGTAAAAGCATAACACTCCCAAGAAATCTTTGTCTATTCCAAGGTCATGTAAACTTACTCCTATGTTTTCTTCTAGAATTTTTATAGTTTTAGCTCTTATGTGTAAGTCTATGATCCATTTAAAAAACACTTGTAGGGCTTCCCTTGTGGCGCAGTAGTTGAGAGTCCGCCTGCCGATGCAGGGGACACGGGTTCGTGCCCCAGTCCGGGATGATCCCACATGCCGCGGAGTGGCTGGGCCCGTGAGCCATGGCCACCGAGCCTGCGCGTCCGGAGCCTGTGCTCCGCAACGGGAGAGGCCACAACAGTGAGAGGCCCGCGTACTGCAAAAAAAAAAAAAAAAAAAAAAAAAAACTTGTAGTTTCCATATAACCTAGAAATGCCACTATTAGGTATTTATTCAAGAATAATAATATATGCCACAGAAAGACTTGAATACAAATATTCATATCAGCTTTATTCATAAGAGCCAAAAGCCATAAACAACCCAAATATCCATCAACAAGTGAACTGATAAATAAATTATTTATATATCCTCATGTATATATTCAGCAATGTAAAGGAACAAATTACTTGTTCAAAAGTAATTTTGAACAAAACACAACATTGAAGAATATCACAGATACTAGGCTGAGTGAAAGAAGCCAAATGCAAAAGAGTATGTACTACATTATTCCATTTATATACAATTCTAGAGAAGGTAAAGATAACCTAAAGTGATAGAAATCAGATGGTAGGTAGGCAGGTAGGCAGTTAGGATTTGGGCAGAGGAAGTTTGTGAAGAGGTATGAGGAAACTTTTGGGGAGATGGAAATGTTCTGTATCTTAATTGGGGTGGTGGTTACATTTGTCAAAAGTCATCAACCTGTATACTTAAAATGTGTGAATTTTATTGTCAATAACATTGACTTAAATTTGAAACATTAAATTTTGTAATTGTATTAGTCAAGGGTTCTCCAGAGAAACAGAACAATTGGGTATATAAAGAGAAATACATAAGAGGAGATTTAATTTAGGAATTGTCTCATGTGGTTATTGAGGTTGAGAAGTCCCATAATCTGCCATCCGCAAGCTGGAGACCCAGGAAAACTGATGGTATAATTCAGTCGGAGTCCCAAGTCCTGAGAATCAGGGAGCTGCTAGTATAAGTTCTGATCTGAGTCTGAAAGCCTGGGAACCAGTGCACAGAAGTCTGAGGACAGGAGAATATAGGTGTCTCAGCTCAAGCAGAGAAAGAGGAGAATTGGCCTTTCCTTTACCCTTTTGTTCTATTCAGGTCCTCATCAGATAGGATAAGGTGCATGCACATTGGGAAGGGCCATGTGCTTTACTCAGTTCACCAATTCAAATACTAATCTCTTCTGGAAACACCCTCACAGACACACCCAGAAATAATGTTTTACTAGCTCTCTGGGCACCTGTTAGACCAGTCAAGTTAATACAGAAAATTAACCATCACAATAATTGTCTACTTATTGGGGTGAATACTATTTAGCATGTCTTCCTTCTTAGCCCTCAAGCTCCATGAGGCCAAGGACCATGTCTACTTTGCTCATCACTGGATCCCCAGTGCCTATGAAGTAACCAGCAAATGGAAGGCATTCAACAAACATTTGTTAAAGGCAGGAAAAAGGAGGAACTTACAATCTTATTCAGGAGGAACAATATAGGGAATTAAATAACTGAGTGCAGGGTGGAATTCACCAAGTGAAAGGGAAACAGAGTTCAGAGAGAAGAGAAATAAATCTGTGTGTTCTAAAACAGTTGAAGGAGACACTGAAATAAGTGAGTTTTAAAAAGTAATAGATTTGAAAAATAGGAGTATAGGAGACATGGAATTCCTGGTGGAGAAAACTTCATGAATAAAGACATGGAAGTAAATGTGTGATAAATGAGGAGGAAGCAAATTTTCATCTCAAAGTCTTCAGATGAAGAGAACCCTCTTGCCACTCTATCCCCCATCTCAAATCCAGACCACTTTCCTTCTCCACCAACCTGTGCCATGCAAACCCCCTGGGGGGCCACTGTGACAGAACATCCTATCCATGCTGAGAGCAGGATAATTTTGAACCTCCTCGCTGCTGCTCTGTGAGGCCCTGGTGCTCAGTGGAGGTCCCAGGCTGGGGCACATAGTAGTAAATGGGCTTCCCAGCACCACACACACACTGGAGACAGCAAATTACAAGCTGAAAATTCATGACATTTGTGAGAAAACCGAATTTACTTAGACAAAAGCAGATGGAGAGGATAGATAATCTCGTTACATTTCATCACACTACAATTTATTCAGAAGAAATGCAACATAACGCATTATGTGTTCCTTTCTTTCCATCTGCTTCCCCTTCCCTAAGTTCAGGTTATTATTAATGTAATGAATTCATCCTGCTTCCTTCTCAGTTCCATTGGCTTGTACTCCTAATTAAGTTTTGTTCGCATTGTTCTTTTCGACTGCTCAGAAACTCTTTCAATGTAGCTATTTTCCCCAGGTCTGAAATCATTTTTACATATGAACCACCACTACCAGGCATGTGAAAAGTCTTAATCATATCATTTTTTTTCCTCAAATGATAAAGAGTTATCCAGGTCCTTCTGTTCCCCCAAACAGGTCTGACGGACTTGAAGGACATTCTTCAGAGGATTGGCACCAACTCTTGACCTGGGTTTTGGGAAGACAAGGTGAGTCATCTTCCTCAGATTTCCTTGCTTAGCTCACTCTGAGACAGAATGCTAGTTTTCCCACTACCCATGACCCACCCCCCACCCCCAACCAATGCTTTTACCCAAAACAAATTTAATGGGTACAGAAAGTCTCTGAAGGAAAGTCCAAGCTCCAGAGACAGTAAAGACAGATGAACAGATTATGAAACAATGCTTAGAGAGATGCAGCAACTCAAAGACAAACCCCAGCACTCCCTATACTCCAGTCCATGTTCAAATAGTTTAAGATTGCTCACATTGCTGATCCCTATCAAGGCAGATTGTGTGTGTGGTATTGCCACCAACTGCTCTGGCCTGGGGAGTCAGGCATTTTCCAGAACCTGTTGGTACTGTTCTGACACTCCTTTAGATCAGGCATGCCTGCCTGAGAGAGGGAGCCCAGGCTGGGGGCTAAAAGACAATTCCCAGAGTCAACCCTTTACTAAACTGAACATGAGTCTGCTGGCAAAGAGCAAAGCCAATCTATTGACACAATGTTGTGGTGAAGGAAAGTACAGTATTTATTTACAGGGTGCCAAGCAGGGAGAATGGGCAGCTCATACTCGAAAGACCTGAAATCCCCCATGGCTTTCAGGGAAGCGTTTTTTTTTTAAGGCAACATTTGAGGTGAAGCTTGCAGATTACGGACTTTCTTCTGATTGGTTGGTGGTGAGGTAACAGGATCTTAATCCCCAACCTTCTGGTCCCAACCAATCTGGGGTCTACAGGCTTGTGGTCATCATGTAGTCACCATCCTCCTGTGTAGTCACCCCCACTCCCTCCCCATGTGGGGGTCTCAATTTCTGCAGAACAACTCAAAGATATGCATCAGATAATTATGTATATCTCTTGAGGAGGAACTGGGACTCTGTTTTATCTCTGAACTATGTGCTTTTCCCTTGTTTCTGCATTTCCTCACCTCCCTAATTGGTAAATATTTAAGTCTGCTCTTTGGAACTTAGGGAAGGCCTAGACTAAAGCCTTTTTCTACAAACAAGAAATAAGGGACACAGAGGGGCTTTTGTATTGGGAGGGCTCTATAGGGTCCTACTCAGTTTCAATTCCCCATTTTCCTTGATACTCCTCAATCCTGAGGGGAACAGGGGCTGGACAAGAAAGGGAATAAAGTTTTGGGTAGAGGGGTCAATCATAAACTCAGCAGGGGAGCTCAGTTTTAGAGGGACTCAGTTTCAAAACTCCTGTAGTCAAATACCAGTTCTGCCCCCACCTATTAGGGTTAACCTCATCAAGTTAGTTTGTGCCTCTGTTTCCTCACCTATAAAACAGGGCTAATGATTCAAACCTACTTTATAGAGTTATTGTGAAGATTAGATGTAAGAAAGTAAGAAAAACACTCAGCATAGTGCCTGGCACATCAGTGAAACAGGAGGGAAGGGGGCTGGGCACAACATTTGAAAGAATGACATAGCCCAAGGATATGACATAAACTGATTAGATCCAAATGGGTCCAAGATGGCAGAGAAGTTGACTTCCACTAGACCTTGAGCCTCCGTATATGCTCATTGTAACACGTCAGCACGCTAAATAACACACCCACAGGTGCCATGACAGTTCCAAGGCTGACCATAAGGATCAAAAAGTGGGTGGTGGCCCAATTCCTGGAAATCCCCGCCCCTTCCCAAAATAGCTGGAATACTCCTCCCACTCATTAGCCTATGAAATTACCCACTCCTATAAAAACTGACAACCCAATACCCTGGTGCCACTCTCGCCTTCTGAGATGGCCCATACTCTGTCTGTGGAGTGTGTTTCTCTCTAAATAAATCCCCTTCTTACCTATCACTTTGTCTCTCACTTAATTCTTTCTGTGATGAGACATCAAGAACCTGAGCTTCAATAAGTCCAGAAATCTGGTGTTTGATGTCAGTTGGAAGACCATGGGTTTGGGACAGGTTTGAGTCCTGGCACAAGGGTTCAAGTCCCAATCTGAGGTGTACTGTTTCATCAGTGCTAGATAAATATTGGCTGTCACAACTGTGGCACCCAGTGTGACTCTGCTGCTACACAGGGAACCTTCAGGGGTCCAGAATTTGACCCCAACTCATGCCTGCATACTTACTTCTACATCCAAAGATTTATTAAGTCAACCTATACCTGAAACTGATAGGGATAAATTAGGATAGTTACACAGGGAGTTGTAGAAGTCCCAGCCGGGGATTATAGATAAGGAGGGAAACCTAGGGAAATTTGGGAGACCACTGTAAGTTAATGATCGCTCAAGAAAACTATTGGGATGTTGTGGAATGAAGCAGCCTTACTTAACTATAAAGCCATAAATAAAAGCACAAGATATGCCCCAGATCATTAAGTGAAAGAAAAAAATGAAGCCTGCATTCTGCTGGTTGAGTCCAGCAAAATAATGATCCTTAGGACCAAGAACAGGAGTTTAAGGGAAAGGGGACATTCCAGAGTAGGAGACCCTCATTATACAGAAACCTGAGATAATTCAACATATTTTAGTATATGTTACCGCCCTTCTGCTGATTTGAATAAGCGCTGTGACAGTCCTAGCTTGACCTCATGGGGTCAGACACTCTCCTGCCCAATATGAAGGAGGAGCTAGTGATGTAAGTCTGACGTCTACTGGAAGAATGAGGAAGCAGGCTGTCTTTCCCCCTCCCCTACTTTCCTTTGATTATAAAAATGTAGCCCATTTAATGCTCTGGGCAGAACTCCCTTGCCCGCCCACTTGCATCACTCACAAGCGTCCTATATTAATAAATCTACTTCTTGCCTATCACTTTGCCTCTCGCTGAATTCCTTCTGTGTTGAGACACAAAGAACCTGAGCCTCAGTAAGTCCAGACACCAGGTGAGTGATTCTAATTAAAAGACCGTGGGTTCAAGTCCCGGCATGTGGGTTCAAGTCTCAATCAGAGGTGTATGGTTTCAAAACTACAGCAACTTCTGCCAAACATTAAAGAGACCAGCATTTCTCTCTGGGGTCAGTTCCATAGTCCATTCAACTGGGGAGCTGTCTCTCTGGTGGGGTTACTGAGGGAGATTCCAGTACCATCATGATTCTCCTCCTGGAATCCAAATAACAAAGGAAGTTGCTCTCCACTCCCATATGTCAACCTTCCTGGAGGTCATTTATGGTTTTGGTCAGAACCTCCTTCTTGGGGCACTGAATTCCTTAGGCTGATGACCCTGGTGAGGTTGGTCTTACTTTTCTTCTTGTTCTAAAGCTTGAAGCATGGATCACAGACATCTGCTGTTCATATTCTAAAAATCAACAAGTAAGATCCACCCCTCTCTTCATGAAGCTGGGACCTGGATCACAGGGAAGCTCACCGGGCCTCTGGCCTTTATTTCGAATTGACTCTGGGTCCCCCATCACTGACCTGTGAAGACACCAGGCTGAGTCAGGCCAGACGTTGCAGATGATTAACAAGCTTTCTGGAACTCTTTAGTTGTTACTTGTCTTATGCCTTGAGGTGCTGTTTTTCCTCCAAGCAGGGGCACAGCAAGCTAGCTGCCTGCTGACCTCCTAGGCCAGTCAACCCTGCAGTCAGTAGACAGCAGAGTCACTCCCACCTTTATTAAACCCATTGAAAACTTCCAGAATGAACCCACATAAACCTCTGCCAGGGGAATTATGACTCTGCTTCTGAGCTTTTAGGAGAGAGTACATTTTCCCAAACTTAAATCTTCTAAATTGGAGTTGCCACCTTTAAAGGGTGAGCTGACCCAATATCCTTACTGGACCAAGAAACTTCTTCCAAGGGCAGAGGAAAAATTAACACCTTCCTTTTCAGACACTGGATGAAAGAGGCCACTCATAGGTCAGAACATTGGCTCAAATCAAATTGGTGAAGGAGTTGGAGTTTATTTTTATAGAGAGAAAAATTGCAAAATGTCAGTGCCTTCTCCCTCCTCCCTCTGCCTCGGTCTCTCACTCGTCCATAAAGTGGCCATGCATGGGGGCCTCAGAACCCTCCAGGATGAACTGCTCTCACCCACCAAACAGGCATGGTCTGGCCACACTGATCCAGAAAAGTCACATGCCTGCAGAAATGCCAGCTCCCGAGAGGGTGGGGAGCAGCAACTCAGTCAGGACAAAATGTCACAGTCACCTCCACCAGCACCTGTGCCCCTCTGCCCCCAGGCCATGCACTCATGCAGCCCCATTGCTCAGGTAACAGTAGGTGTGAGCAGTACTGGGTGGTAGAAAGAAAATAAGAGAATACCTCTGATCTGGAAGAGTGTGTGGTCAGGTGGGGGATCCAGGGCACAGCCTTAGGGAAATGATTTGTGGACCTGTAAGACAAACAGCATGAGATCTAGGGCTCTGGAGCCAGACTCCCTGGGTTCGGACCCTGTCTCTGCATAATATTTGTGTGGCCTCCATCCCAAAAACCTCATAGGGTTCTTTTGAGGACTAAAAATTAGAACATGTACAATATTTGGTACATACTTAAGTTTGAAAACTCTTATTGGTGTGCAGAGCATGACCAGGCTCTCGTAGGTAACCAGAGCAGGCTTCCTGGAGGAAGTGAGTCCTCAGTTTAATTTCTGAGGAAAGAAATGTGAATGGGCAACTCAAAAAAGCCCTTTTGGGCTGCAGGATTTCAGCGCCCAAAGACTTAGCAGCAGAGAGCAGAGGGGGAGTCCACAGGGACTACAAGGTTTCACCCCGGGAAGATGGTGACCATGACTGCCAGGGTTCACACTTTTCTGTTTTCAGCCCTTCTTCATAGAGACAGAATTTATAAGAATGCTTTTGCCTTCCTAATGAAAATTTAGCCTCTCAAGTCTTATTAACCATAATGGGGGAAAAATACCTCTATTCTTTTTTTCTGGAGGTAAGAGCAATGATATTAAATGATCCAATTTACCCATTTCTAATACTGCTCTGGTCACTAATGAAGATGCATCTGCACATAATGCATGGTTCACACACAGGGCATCTCTACCCCGGTGGAGAGTGCACAGACGGCTCCATGCAAAATGAATGCAAATTAAATTCTTGTGAATCAAATATCCCTCTCCTGGGATTCACATGATTAAGAATCATAGTTTCTAATTGGCAGGGCATCAGCGGAAGGTTCCCCCATACTTGACCTCCCCTCAGTGCCAGGTAGCTGACCACCCAGAAGGAACGTGCACACAGGAGAGGGCCCATCAGGGAGCTGCACAGAGCGGGGCTTTGAGCAAACAAGAGAGTTTTTAGCAGTGTGCAGATAATTGTTAAATTTAATAATAATCACAAACATGCTAAGTGCTTTGCAGGTAGTACCTCATCACAGCAGTCTTATGAGGTAGGTACTTTATTACTTCCATTTGTATAACTGGGAAAACAAAGGCTGAGAGGTTAAGTGCGTTGCCCAGGGCAATCTGATTTCAGCATAAGGACTGCACATTCGTGGTGTATGTTCGCTCAGGTTCACAATTAAGCGCTAAAGGAGTTTATGTGTCTATCTTATATTTTATATTCATTAGTTCATTCACCAAATATTTCTTGAACAACTATGAAATGCCAGGTACTGCATTAGGCCTGGTGTATAATTGTTACCTTGGACTAGCGTTCTTTAGGTGCCTCTTTATGATTTATGCCTTATCTCATTTAATTCTCACAATAACTTTATTCTCCTCTCCCACTTATAGATGAGGAAACAGAAACGTAGAGAGGTTAAGTTCACATGCAAACTTGCACAGTTAGTAGCTAGGGAGCTGGGCGTCAAATTAAGCCACACAGACCCCAGAACCACCTTCTTTGCCTTAAATCTAACTCCCTCCCAAGGAGAGAAATTAAAATTCAAACCTGAGTCCTGTGATCCAGAAACCTATGTTTTTCTACTATATCACACTGTGACGTAGATTCACAAGCACTATTACACACTTAGATCTGTTTATACTGATGCATACAGTTTTGGATGTAGTAGTAGGTGCTCAGGACATATTAAAATGGTAGCCACAGTTTTCACAACTGAAGTCTTCTCTCTGGTGTAGTGCCCATCCCAAGTGAGAACTCTGACCCCGTGTTCTTTATGCCCCTTTTGTTCCACTCTCCCTGGGGGCGTGCTGGAAAAAAATTAAAATAATGGCATGGTCAGAATTCCAGAGAAAAGCCCAATTCACTTGAGCCAGGGGTATATATCAAACCTTTGACCCACTGGGGACACTGGCTTCCCAGAGAGAATCCAGTATCCCAAGAGCAAGGCAAGAGAAATGAAGTTTCTCTTCTCTAACTCAGGTCCTATGCATTTGTCCCTGCTTTGGACAAATCTTGTTCCCAGGAGCTTTCCAGCTGCCTTCTTAGTTCTACTTTCGGTGGGAGATTTGCACATATTTCCTCTCTAATTGAGCATCTTGTAACAAACCCCAGTGAGTACCATTTCAAATGCTAATGTGTGAGGTGAACAAATTAAAGGAGATGAAAAAATGCATCTGAATATATTCATTTGTAATGATAATGAAGTCTGCTGTTTAAGAGAAATAATTCTCTAAAAGGAAAGCGACCCATCACAATGTCAGTCGACAAGAAACTAACTCAAAAGCAAAAAAAGCAGAGGATTTTTCTGCATGTAAATGCACAATCAAAGAGCCATCTGCCCCAGATGATAATGATTGAAATTGACAGACAATTCCATTAAGCATAATCTTCAAATTGAGACTTTCAGGAACAGCATGCAAGAAGAGGGTATGTTAAAGATTTACTATGCTTATGAACTATTTTCATACAATTATTCAAAACATACTGGGAGTAAATTATTTTATAAAATGTACTTGAAATGAGTGTGTACATTTGGGCCTTTAAAGTGTATGCATTTATTACAGAGCTCTTAACATCCTGCTATTTTATTTGGCATATGGTTTGTGTTTTAAAATACCAGTCAAGTATTTCTTTGTTTAGGGCTACTTTTCAAGCATTTCTGTAAGAAATGTAAAACAGAATATGGCTGCTAATTCAGTAAAATTCCATCTGGAGGGGCACTGAACTCTGTGTGTGTGCTCTACCCATTTTGTAAACTGTACTACGTCAAACAATGGAGGTGTTTGGTATATTTCAAATATGGATGGCAAATAAGACAGGCACTAATATCATTGTATATTATTTACAATGCCCTAATCTCAGGCTTTCAGAAACTTTTATCCACATTCTTGTGCCATAATTCAAGCTAAACTTCATTCACTTTCATGTCTGTTCTCCCAGTGATCTTTATTATCCCTTTGTTTCTCTGGGCAGATTCTGACACTCCCCATCACCTCCTTCACTCCATCACTTTGATCCTGTAGGACTTGAAGGTAATTGAGCCTACTTCTCCTTCCTCTGAAGAGCCAGCCCTAAAACATTTGGATTTGATATATGCAACTAAACTCTTGAATCTGGTCCTCCTGCATGCCTTCTGAGAGCATGTCCCTTTTCCCAGGGGGAGACCAGTGCCAAGGAGAGAGAAGGACTGCATGATGTTTCTGCTGTTGTGCCGAGCAATGTTTAAGGGTCCCCAGCTCCTGCATTCTTTTTTTTTTTAACATTTTTATTGGAGTATAATTACTTTACAATGGTGTGTTAGTTCCTGCTTTATAACAAAGTGAATCAGTTATACATATACATATATCTCCATATGCCCTCCCCCTTTGTTCCCTCCCACCCTCCCTACCCAACCCTTCTAGCTGGTCACAAAGCATCAAGCTGATCTCCCTGTGCTATGTGGCTGCTTCCCACTAGCTAGCTATTTTACGTTTGGTAGTGTATATATGGACATATATACACTACCACTCTCTCAATTTGTCCCAGCTTATTCTTTCCCCACCACATGTACTCAACTCCATTCTCTAGTAGGTCTGCGTCTTTATTCCCATCTTGCCCCTAGGTTCTTCATGACCATTTTTTCTCTTTTCTTTTAGATTCCATATATATGTGTTAGCATACAGTATGTGTTTTTCTTTTTCTGACTTACTTCACTCTGTATGACAGACTCTAGGTCCATCCACATCACTACAAATAACTCAGTTTCGTTTCTTTTTATGGCTGAGAAATATTCCATTGTATATATGTGCCACATCTTCTTTATCCATTCATCCGATGATGGACACTTAGGTTGCTTCCATCTCCTGGCTATTGTAAATAGAGCTGCAATGAACATTGTGATACATGACTCTTTTTAAATTATGGTTTTCTCAGGGTATATGCCCAGTAGTGGGATTGCTGGATCCTATGATAGTTCTATTTTTAGTTTTTTAAGGAACCTCCATACTGTTCTCCATAGTGGCTGTATCAATTTACATTCCCACCAACAGTGCAAGAGGGTTCCCTTTTCTCCAAACCCTCTCCAGCATTTATTGTTTGTAGATTTTTTAATGATGGCCATTCTGACCGGTGTGAGGTGATACCTCATTGAGTTTTGATTTGCATTTCTCTAATGATTAGTGATGTGGAGCATTCTTTCATGTGTTTGTTGGCAATCTGTATATCTTCTTTGGAGAAATGTCTGTTTAGGTCTTCTGCCCATGTTTGGATTGGGTTTTTTGTTTTTTTGATATTGAGCTGCATGAGTTACTTGTATATTTTGGAGAATAATCCTTTGTCGGTTTGTTGGCAAATATTTTCTCCCATTCTGAGGGGTGTCTTTTCCTCTTGTTTATGGTTTCCTTTGCTGTGCAAAAGCTTTCAAGTTTAATTAGGTCCCATTTGTTTATTTTTGTTTTGATGTGCATTTCTCTAGAAGGTGGGTCAAAAAGGATCTTGCTGTGATTTATGTCATAGAGTGTTTTGCCTATGTTTTCCTCTAAGAGTTTGATAGTGTCTGGCCTTACATTTAGGTCTTTAATCCATTTTGAGTTTATTTTTGTGTATGGTGTTAGGGAGTGTTCTAATTTCATTCTTTTACATGTAGCTGTCCAGTTTTTCCAGCATGACTTATTGAAGAGGCTGCCTTTTCTCAATTGTATATTCTTGCCTCCTTTGTCAAAGATAAGGTGACCATATGCGTGTGGGTTTATCTCTGGTCTTTCTACCCTGTTCCATAGATCTATGTTTCTGTTTTTGTGCCAGTACCATATTATCTTGATTACTGTAGCTTTGTAGTATAGTCTGAAGTCTGGGAGCCTGATTCCTCCAGCTCCGTTTTTCTTTCTCAAGATTGCTTTGGCTATTTGGGGTCTTTTGTGTTTCACACAAATTGTGAAATTTTTTGTTCTAGTTCTGTGAAAAATGCCATTGGTAGTTTGACAGGGATTGCATTGAATCTGTAGATTGCTTTGGGTAATAGAGTCATTTTCACAATGTTGATTCTTCCAATCCAAGAACATGGTATATCTCTCCATCTATTTGTATCACCTTTAATTTCTTTCATCAGTGTCTTATAATTTCCTGCATACAGGTCTTTTGTCTCCTTAGGTAGGTTTATTCCTAGGTTCTCCTGCATTCTTAAGGAAAGGAGGATCAGTTCTCAGGAGTCTACCTTTTGACAAACCTTTGGAAGGCTTACCACTAGCTATTAAATAAATTCTTCTAGAATCAAATATCAGCTTGACTAAGAGTGAAAGAAGAGCAAAAGTGAATTAGGGTTTGTTGTACCACCAGAGACAGACATGAAGAATGAGCCAGGTTATTAATTTTTTTTGTTTAACATTTCACAAACCAAGGTTCTCCCCTTGCAAGAACTACTCTCTGGGTATAATGGCCCAGATGAAATGAGAGGTTCCTTTCCCCCACTGCAAAATCTGATTTTTATTGTTCTCTTTGCAGTCTTAGAAATTGTCATTTGTCCTGAATTTACGCTTCTCTACCTATCTCACTGTACCAAAACTCAACCAGCTCTTCACTTTGCCCTTGAGTTAAATACACTCCCAGTCCAGTCACTGAAATAGTTCGGAGCATTTCCCACAGAGCTAGCAAGTCTCCTGCTGTTTTTTCCTCCTCTGTCTCATGGTGACTTTAGACATAGGGAAAGAACAGGGATTTGTGACCAAATCAGAAAGTTAGAGCTGGGAGGATTTGTAGAGATCAGTTGAAGCCCAGAGAGGAAGTGACTGAGCCAGGGCCACAGGATCCACATGATCTGGGGCAGATCAGCCAACATTGGGTAAAGATGCATGAACTCTGGGATCTGGCTACCAGAGATCCAAGCCTGCTGCTACCACTTGCCAGCTGAGTGTCCTCTTGGAGCTTTAGTTTTCCCACCCATAAACTGGGGGTAATAATTGATATCTACCTGCTGTGAGAATTCTGTGGGGTAATATAGGGATATAGAAAGAGCCCAACTAGTGTTAGTGATTAATATTAAATAGAGTGACTACCCATTTCATAAGAAAATAAATTCTATTTACCCAAATATTGCTACAACAGAACTCAGTTTCTCTTTTTACCGCCATGGGATTTAGTGTTCCCACTTAATATTTTGCCTGTAAAATTTGAGAGTAAATGCTAGAGCAGCAATCTGCCATTCCTTCTGCCCCAAATGTTCTCAGAGACTTTAATTAATGTTCTCGGTTGCCCTTTGTGACTTGACAAGTAAGAAAAAAAGCGGGGGGTGGGTCAAAGGAGAAAGGGAAAGGGAAATGCACTTTGTAGGAGAAGAAGGGCACAGGAGTGTGAGGGAAAGAAAAGGAGGGCGCTACAGGAGCAAACAAAGTTCCTTTCTGGCTAGAACTTAAATCAACTAATCCAACCCCTTGTGTTACATTGGGGAAACTGAGGCACAGAAAGGGATGGATCTCCATGGTGGTGGAGATAAGATAAGAACCCAGGATCCAGTTTTCCAAACTGTCCTTTCTTCTGCCTAGAATGCCTTTCATTCTACACCACCCTCCCCGTACCACCCTCTCGCCTAGTTAATGCCTATTAATTTTGAAATCTCAGCTCCAACATCCCTTCCTCTGGCAAGTCTTCTTGGACTGACCGCCCCACCACCACTTGATACAGGCCCCCATTACACATTCTCATAACACCTACCGGTGTGTTTCTTCCCCACCGCCCATTTCCCACCCACCACACAGGACAAGCAATCGGCACTCTATAAGTCTAATTGACATGAGTCAATTAGAGAGCAGGAAACACAGAGCCTGTGCTCCACGTGGGATGCTTTTTACTTCCCCAAAGAAACATCTCCACACAATTCATTCATTAAGCAACAGATAGAAACAGCTTCCACTGATGCATCTTTCAACAGCAAGGTTCAAGTAGGATTCACTAAAGGAAACTTTGTTCATTGTGATGTCCCCTCCTGCAAAGTCAGTGTGGGTTTTTCTCTCCAGCCAGCCCCTCCTCTCAAGGCAAGCAGGGCCTGAGAGGACAAGAACTAATAAGCAAATTCCATCAATTGTTCTAGTGCTTTATTTTTTTTCTAACACTTGCTCTTATCACCCCAGACATACTTTATGTGGAACAAATAGATTAAAACATAAAACGAGATTCACGTTCTGTGAGGCTCTGCAGTGCATGGTTATTGAGATGTAAAAAGATCCAAGTGGCTTAACTAAATCCAAATAAATCCATCTCCTACTGTCTTATCTTCAGCTGTAAAGTTTAAGCTCCTTGCTGAGAAGGGCGGAGAAAGAGAACTGATACTTACTGAGTTCCCACTACATGTCAAGCACTAGCTGAGACAACTTCCATCATTTATTCACTCAGCCAGCAAAGAAAGAACAAAAGTCCCTGCTAGCATGGAGCTTCCATTCCAGTGAGCAGAGAGAGACGGTAAGCAAATAAAACTGCATACCGGCGGATAGGAATCACGGCTATGAAGAGAAAGCGTGTTAAAGAAATAGGAGTGATGGGCAATATTTTAGCTTGGGGGTCAGGAAAGCACTCTCTGAGGACATGGCCCTGGAACAAAGACCTGAATGAAGTGAGGGCAAGGTGTGTGACCACTGGGAGGAAGAATGCTCCAGTCAGAGGAAGCAGCCAGCACAGAAGTCCTGAGGTGGGAAAGTGAGCTGCTAAGGGGGCAGGGAGACAGAGGAGTGAGACAATAGGATCAAGAGATGGGGATGGAGAGGTGGGTCATGTCGCCATGCTAAAGACTTTGAACTCTAGTCCAAATTTCATGACAACCCTTTGGTGGGTTCTTGAGTGAGAGCATGCCATGATCTGATTTACTTTTCAAAGGGTTGTGCCTCATTGAATCATCAAAATGACCTTAAGAGAGAAGTAGCATTAACCTCACTTTATCAGTGTAGGAATTGGGGGTGGGGAAGATTAAATATCTTGCCCAAATAGATGCTGCTTGTAAATTTTAGATTTGAAATTCCAACTCAGGAGAACGTGGTTCCCAACCTGAGGCTCTTCACCCCCTCCCACTCCTTCTGAGGACAGGACCTGTGTCCTGCATGATTCTGAAACACAGTCATAGCCCCCAGCAGGTGGCTCCTGCCTGGTGGGTATCTTCTAAATGAATGCTAAGACTCAAGTTCTGCCAGATCCCTGGGATGCCTGGGTGTTTGGGTCATTTAAGAGATAAATACAAAGAATAAAGGGACTTTTATAATCAAAAGAGGGAATAAAAACAAATAAGATGCTGTGATCTGTGCTCTATTTCAGGCAATACCCTTCCATGGAAAAACATGATTTTTTCCAGTGCTTCAATGTTTACCTATTTTTATGTTTAAAATTCCATGTTCTACATACAGTTCCGTGTCCACACACACATCAACTTTGAAACAGACAGTCTACTTACTGCTCAGGCCAAAGGTCTATTGGAAATGACACCCATTAAAATATAGCTGACTTTTGAGTTTACTCCTGGTGGCTATTCACACCCACAGATCATGCCAAGGCGAGAAAACTATGACTTGGATCTTGTACCTTTTCTCCTTTCTATATCCGTATGACCCATCATGGAGCCAATCCTTTTCCTATCCTTTTCCCAGGGGTGAACTGAAAGAGAAAAGACCATTTTCAGGTGAGGACACATGATACACCCTACCTCTGACTCAGAACCCCGCACAGAATACCCCAAGGCTAGTCCCTCCCCGTGGTTTATGCAATAAAGATTAATAAGTAAGGTAACTCCCGGGGTAAGGAACTCTCCCTGGTGCTGGAGCACTAGTGAGCTAAGCCAGGCTGCCCTTGTGGTTGGGAGCCTGCAGGCCTGTCCTGGGGACAAGGCCAAGCACATTCTCACACAAACATTAAGTAGGAAACGTGGAAAGGCACTGAAGGAAACAAACCAGAATTTCTAAGAGCTTCCAACAGGGGCTTTATCTAGTCTGGGGTGGAGGCATGGAGGGTTCTCTGGTGATTGAGGTACAAAGCATGGGCGGACATTAAGAAGATGAAGTGGAGAGAGAAGGGGCAGTCTAGACTTGGAGCTTTCTCAGGCTCTGAGGAAGGCAGAAGCAAGGGATACTGGAGGACCTGGAGAGGGCTAGTGTGACTGGGGTCCAGAGAGAGCCTGGAGAACTGGGGGAGGGAGACAGGGAATTTTAAGGATCTGGTCTCTGCACCTCCTTTGCCCCCTAGCACACACCAGACTAAATGTTGATGCAGCTTCCAGAAGAGACTGCACAATAAACAGGCAAAAACAGGCTCAGGAAATCCTAGAAGCTCCCGGGGCCTCTAGACATAGTGGTTCTACAATCCAGCAAGGAGACGAGGGTAGAGAGGGATTTGCGAAGAAAGCCATTACTGTCATCTCCCCAGGGAGAGGAGCTCCAGGTGAGGCTCTCAGGGAACCTGTCCTTGAATAGTCACTTACATGTTTACATCCTGGGGCTCCTAGAAGAAATGAGAAGCAGCCCTCATCCTTCCTTTCCCATAATAACACTGTCACCAGAGGATGGAAAATTACCCTGACATCTCTATATCTCCAAATTGCACTTTGGAGACAGACTGCATAAGGCAAACAGACGCCGAGTGAAAACCTCCTGGCTAGGTTTTCAAACCAAGGGCCAATAAATAACCCTGAAATATACAATCTGATTGCGGTTTTGCTCTGTGGCTCATGGCTTCTGCCCTAGGGAGGACCATGAACTACAGGGCCTGACAGATGGGTCAGAAAAGTGGTGTCTGCCCTATGGGTTGAGGACCTGCAAATTAACCCCATGGTGGTGCTTGCTTAGGGAAAGACTAACCTTTAAGAGAGGAGTGGACCTGGAGGTGAGGCTTTGTGGCATGAAAGAATCGGCCCCAGCCCACAAAGTACAGAGATGAGACATCCTCCCCACGAGTGAGGGAGCTCTGTGAATCATAGGATCGAAGGAGGCAAACAAGATTTTTTAGTAGTGATTGAAAATGCTCATTAGGAGAGAGCCTGGGCGGCAATAAGTGAGGCCAATTGAAAAGTGCGAAATTTTCTTAGTCTGTATTTTTATTCCTCAGTCAAAAATACTCTCAGTTTGCCAAAGCACTTTTGCAATCATTTGTAAATTGGTCTGCCAGGGTCTCCATGAGAATGTTAAATGCCAAGAAGAAGAATCAATATCTCATCACTGACTCGGGGGGAGGCATCCATGTGAAAAACAAGATTCAAAGCCCCGATAGACAGAAGCAAAGATGTCAATCTCTTGGGATGAAAAATAGTTAAGCAAAAGGTACCAAATGCCAAGCTAGCGAAAATGATCTAATGCAAGTAAATCTAACATAAGGCAGCTGGAGGTGTTGAAGCTTTTTCTTTTTAATTTGATTTAGTCAGGGACTACTGATAAGAATTGCATCAAATAAGATTATCAAGAATAAATTGATTTGCACTTAAGCAACGGCTGCAAAAAAAAATTGTGATGTGAATTATAAAGAAAACACATGAACAACTTTGAAATAGGAAATTTACAGAGAGTTTAGTACCAAATCTGTATCCTAGAAGAGGCAATGCATTTAAGGGCGGGGGACCGCTATCTGGGAGACAACGAACACCAAACACTAGCATTTATCAGCTGTTAACTATGTACCAGCTACTGTTGTGTGTGTGGGGGGGTGTGTGTGTGTGTGTGAGAACAAGGGGTTCCTGTCAACATTCAACCACCCCTGTGAAGTATGAAGATTATTATCCCCATTTTGTCAATGAGAAAACTGTGGCACAGAAAGTTAGCTATCTTATCCAAGGTCACACAGCAAATCAGAGCTGGGATTCCAGTCTCAGTCCCAGAACTGATACTCTTTGAAGCTACTTTTCATAATTGTCTGCACATTTGGCTGGGGAGAAAGGGAATTTGGGAAGAGACTAGCTGATATTCCCACAAGAACAAGAAAAAGAAAGAGCTGGATAGCTTTACCAGAGCAAATTTTTCTGGGAAGAGAATGAAATGCCACAAGAAGAGAGAAGACAGACATCGCTCTGGGTATAGCCATCACCAAGGCTGTTTTCTTACCCCTTAATGCCATTTCAGAAGCTTCAAGCCTCTGGCTGCAACTTCAAAGAGAACCCTGGTTACCCCTCAGTGCAGTTATAGTTAGCTAAATAAATACAAATTGGGGAGCTAGAGAGAGTAGTATTACTTTTATATGTTTTTCTCAAGCTCATATAGAAAAGATGGATCCAAGTAATCATTTGAAATATTTAAAAATAATTACCCAAGACATTCTCTTCTTTTTCAAGAAACGCTGACTTCTTTTGTGTTTCTACTTCTTGGAATAACAAACCATGCTGTTTCTATTTCTTTTCTCTGTGAGAAAAGCTGCACAAACGCTTCTCAGGCTCATGTCATGCTCCTCTCAGCAAATTATCAGTGTCTCCTGAAAGATTTTCCTCAAAGTTGCAAAGGCTGGTAATCAAATCCTTCAAGAATAAAACAGAACATTTTTTTTCCTTTTTGGCTTGTGGTCTTATACCACCACTATTTTCTTTTCCCTCTCAAATAAATATATAAATAACATTCTCTTTCCGAATAACAAATAAACCATTTTCTTGCTTTATTTTAGAAGGAAGTTCTGGAGTGATTGTTGATACAGTTCAAGCCAACAGCTTCCACCAGTAGGTGCCAACAGTCCTCTTTTCTACATACTGAATAGCCACATTGCTTTTTCTATGGCTTTTTTGTTATCCAGACCCACTTGGCTGTGGATGAGGGCATCAAGTCGATTAACTGTGTTTGGATGCTGCCGGCCTTGTGTTCTGTGAGCCAGGAGAGGTTTGCCAGCTTGGCTGTGAGGAAAGGGTCTCAGACAGGGAGAAAAGGATTAGATGGTTTTGCGGGGAAGCTACTGAAAGAGAGCCCATGGCCCAAGTGGACCAGGTGTGAATAGAATGGGACGTGGGGAAGGCAGGCCTGCCAGAGCCCGCTTGGCTCAGTGGGTTTCCTCCTCAGGGCCAGCAGCTTAGCGCCCCCCTCATGAGATCATGGCACACTGCGCTTCCCACCAGACTCTTCTTTCTCTTTTGTTTCCTTAGCCATTCAGAAAATCTTTCCCTTCACTCCCTCCTCTCCCTTGTCTCACTTCCCCACCTCCTCTGTCTCTGTCTCCTTCTCTCCCACCCTCCTTTTGTCACTAGTGTTTTATAGGATACACTCCATTTGGCTGGCATTTTCCCCCGGGGAACTGATATGCAATCTTTTGTTCTTTCATGCTGTTTTTGTTTCCAAGAGACAAAATACCTACTTTGTGTCATGTTCTCTTGTGTGTGACTAATGATAACAGAGCAGTTATGAGCTGTACATTTGTAGTCTTAGAAAGCTTAAATTAGTACCATTTTTAACATAACAATTATATTAGCATAAATTGGTTCTTCTAAAACAAAACATGTGAAAGCAAGTTAAATGGCTTAAATTATAGATGTCTGTTGACTACTAAGCCATTAGAAAGTAGGCTAGTAATTCTCAGCTGCACTGTTTCTGTTGCCTGAGTGCTTCTAAGATGACTCCCTAGGCCTTCTGAAAACTAGAGAAAATCTGGGTAGGAGGAAATAGCAAACGGCATCAAGGCCAATCATCTGCATGTGCTCCCATTTCTGGTCCTCACTTTCTGTGCTGATTCTCTCTTTTGACATTTTTGATACAGCAGTTAATATTAGTCATAAGATAAGAGGATTTTAAAACCATAGATTTTGCCATAGTTGAACTAACTTTTAATAAACTTTTCTCTGGGGAATGGATAAATGGATGGATGGTGGATAGGTAGTTGGATGGAAAGATTAATGGACAATGGGTTGATGGATGGACGGATGGGTGGTGAATAGAGGGATAAACTGTGGGTGGAAAGATGGGTGGATGGTAGGTAAATGGTTGAAGATGGATAGATGGATGGATGGTGGATGTAAGCACACTCTTGTAGTCAAATCAGATCATCTGAGGAAAATTAGGTTTGCTTATTTCCAATCAAATGAGTGCCTTCTCTATGTGAGGCATAAACGTGGTGGATGTTTTGAGACAAAGAAGTAGAAGATAAGGTCCGAGCCCTCAAAAAAGTTGCAATCTAATTTGGAAATAAGACAATATATAATTAAACATAAAATTATGTGGTACAGATTGTTCAGAGAGAACTCAGGTGGAAAAAACAAAAAATATACTCCAAGTAAGAAATGGAGTATTCAGGGAAGGCCTTATGGAATTAGACTTGATCTGAGCAAGAGTTTAAAGGGCAGATTAGGTTTGGACAAGTTGGGAGGAGGGGCCATTTCTAAGGAGTAACAAATGACATTTGGTAGCACCAAGTCATTTCTCTTTTATTTATAGTTTTTCAGTGTTCAAAGACTTTCAGCAAGAGAAATTATAATTTTGTCTTTTCTTTAACTGTACACTCAGCCCCTAGCACAATATTTTGCCCAAATTAAGGTCAATTAATATGCAGTGAATAAATGAGTTGAACAAATAAATGAAGAATTATACCCAAAGTCCCTACCCAGACTATGGTCTCTCCTTGAGATTTTGGCACAAAATGAAGTCCAGCTACACCCTGGTATAGATTATATTTGATTAGACTTTTCCTACATAAAAGAGGCTTGATAGCAAGTTTACAATATGGATTGGGAATAGGTTGATTAAATAAAACTTGTACCTTAGCAATAATGGAGACAAACCAGTTTCTTTACACTTTTTTCCAAGAGGAACATCTCCATATTTGAAATGAAAAGAAAAGAGCCAAAGGGAAAAATGGAGCCATGCTTTGACACAACCTTAATTAAATAACTTCACTCCCAGCTTTTTAGAAAAGTAAAATCTAACGATATTTTGCCCACGGATTGTTCTTCAAGAGAATACTAACAAATCACTCCGCTGGCTTTAGCCTTGCAACCAGCAACGTGCAATAATTTAATTAGCTGATGTGCAATATCAGCGGTTTAGCGACTGTGATTGGCTATTCTCTGAACTAAACAGGACATTTGACTGGGAAGTGGCAGCTGCCTCTACAAGTCCTGGGCAGTGAGTGACATGGGAGTTTGCTAATGACTTCAAGTCTTCCCAAGCAGTTGACCCCTGATTTTCCTAAAGTCCATATGTTCTCTCAGTGTTGTGCCTTTGGGAAATTCTAGCTCCAAGGCTGGAGAGAAAATTGAGAAAATAATGGAGAGAAAGGAAGGAATGTTACAGTCAAGAAGATCTTGCCTGCTTCCTGCCTTTGCACTTACTGTTCCTCCACCTAAAAGGCTCAGCTTTCCCTCACTTCCTCACTTCCCTCTGCCTCTGCTCAAATGTCACCCAATAGAGAGGATTTCCTAGTTCATCCTGGCTATTTCCATACCCCCCTCCTATCCTGACCTCTTTTACTTCCCTCCCCTTCAACTTTTATTTTTTTCCAAGCACTTATTACCACATGACATAGATACTTCTTTGTTCATCGTCAGTCACCTCCCATGACAATAGACGGGGTAAGAACCTTGTCACTTGTCCATGGTATTCAATACTTTAGCTTTGCTTGAGGTTGGAACAGTACCCAGCACACAAAAGGCACTAATATTTGTTTAAGGAATGAATTTATTGGTTTTTCTTTGCATATTTAAACTCTTCAAAGAGCTAAGCTGAAAGCAAGAGCTCTTGTAAGACTTACAGTTAGCATTTCTTGAATACCTACTATGTGCGAAGCAAACAGAGATGAACAAACTTCACCTTAGCAGTCTCTGCCTGCTATACTTTGGGTTGCTGTAGAGGGATTCCACACAAGGGGAATTGTATTTTGGATTATCACCTTGGCAGCCTGTGTATGTTGAAAGTGCCCACTTGAGTGATTATGATGATGATAAACTAGCATATAAAGTATTTACTATGTGTTTGGTACTCACTATGTGTTGGGCACTCATCTGAGTAGTAATACATTTAATTTGCACCACAGTCCTATGAAGTAGATCATGATATTATCTTCATTTAACAGATCAGGAAAATAAGCCAGAGAGAAGTAACTCGTTCAAGGTCACACATTCAAACTAATGACAGAGTCTGGCTCCAGGGTCACACAGAAATGCCATTAAAGAAAAAAAAAATGGAAGCTCAAGGAAGAGAGGTGCTCAGGACTGGAATCCATGTCAGCTCTGTAGATCCACAAGCTGCCACTCAGCAGGTGCTGTCGTCGGAGCAGGGTTACAAAGGATCCAGAGACAAGAGCATTACTTTTCCATGAATAAGCTTATGCAATAGTTACAGAAAACTGCTCATTGAAGAGACCATTAAAGGTGGAATCTCTTACCAAAGGGGATTTTTATACCTAATCATCACTAGATAAGTGAAAAAATTCATGCTCCATGAAGCTAAAAACTCTCTCCCAAGGGGGATGGAAAAAGCAGTCCCTGAAATAAAAAAGGACATGTAGGATAATTATTATGCTAAATAACATATGTGAAAAAAAACCAAAAAAATCACCCAGTCCCTTGAATTTAGCTGAAGACTTTTTATTGAATGAGCTTCTTTTACTTGCATCTAAGCTATTTCTTTTTCTACTTGAACTGCCTCAAAAAGAAAAGTTACTGGGAATGGAATTCAATAATATTTAAGGAAAAGTGAAATTAAATATTATTTGATGCCTCAATTCCTGGCTGGCCACACGTAAGTTCCTGGCAGGGAGCTCACTTAGCTGAGCTTTAGGAAGTATGTTCAATTGATTGTGGTTCTACACACACACACACACACACACACACACACTCACACACACACACACACACTCACACACTCAGGAGTGGGGGTGGGGTGAGGAATAGAAGGGAATAACCTGCATAGTCTGAGTTCTCTAGAAGCGCCCAGAGGGCAGCTCAGAGACTCTAGCTCAGGTTTCATGTCTGTGCTTCTGCTACTTTTCTTCAGTCATCTAGAATCCTCATAATTTAAATATTAATAGTTATTCTTGGTTGAGCACTTTTGATGAGCCCAGAACTAAAGCTCAGCGTTTTCTGATTATTAGATCATCTACATTCTCACAAGTCCATGAAAAAGATGAAGAAATGGGGGCTCAGAAAGGTGACCAGGACTTACCCAGCCTCACAGCTGGTAAGGAGTGCCCTGTGGCAGACCTCACTCCAGCACCTGGGCTGTCAGCCACCCACCCCCAAGTAATGTTAAGGGCCCTTTTGGCTTTAGCTGGGTTTAGCTGGGTTCACATCCCACCCTCAGCCCTCACAGAGTGAGGTCAGGTGAGAAGTGGCTCCTCAAAATAAAAAGGTGGCTCTTAGACCAGAAGAGGGGATGCTGGGAGAAGTGACAGACCCATCAGCAGTTGTCGCTTACACGTGGCACAGATGTGTTTGGAGTCTGCCTTCCTCCTCACCACCAGTACGGAGAAGACTGAAGGTAGTCAAGGGACACTGTCCAGATGTGATGGCCTCCTGAGAGTCCAGCGCATTGTGGGGAGATCATCTTAAGGCACGAATACCCCAGAGACAAGCCTGATGCTGCTCAATGATGCCCAAGGTCACTGGAACAGTGGCTTGTCACGTGCCTTTTTGAGCATCCCCAGAAACGTGATCTCGGAGGATCCTGGATTAGGAAATACCAGGTAAGGCAAGTTCAGCTACAGGGTCTTCCTTTCACTTCCCTTTTGAAATGGAGTCAAGCAAACCATCTTAGGTTGGGATCCCTGAGAGGCAAATCCTGAGATGATGATTTAAGTGCAAGTCGCTTATTTGAGAGATGATCCCAGGAATCCAGGAGGAAAGGGTAGGGGAGAGAGCCAATGAGGGCATGCGTGTAAGCAGGTTCTACTGGGGGCAAGTGGAGTTCAAGCCTGCTGAGGACCTCAACCACCACTAAGACTGTGCCTTGGTGGAGGTATTAATCCACCAACTCCCACCATCACTTTTTGAGAGCTGCTCCCAGGGGTTCCCACTGGGTGGGCTAAGAATGCCCAAAGAAAGCCCTGAGGGAATGATGCACAGGTCAGAGAGGTCAGAAGCCCTGTCTGTCTGGGGTGTGTGGGACAGAACAGGCCCAGGGGATGCGGGCAGGGCACCAACAGTGCTTGCCACACATACATGCATACATACTCACATACTATGAGAAAGCAAGAACCTCGTATTAGCAAGAAATTGCAGCGCTAATTAGCTCCAGCCAATTACTGGCCACATGAGAAGGTAGCCTTAGTGTTCAGGAGAAACTACATATCTAAATTTTATTTGAAATCCTATTTTCAAATGTGTTGGTAACAAATTCAAATATTTTAAAACACTGCAGTCTAAATAAAAACATCTGCCAGTTGCTGTTGATAGCGGCTGATAAAATAGATAATGATGCCACTGCCGGGTATCAGTAAAACACTTGTTCCTTCCTGCCAAGGGCTTGTCCTTCTGTCATCTCATAAGGCCTTTATCACACCCCTGGGAAGAACCCATTTTCTGAGAGAGGTTCCTGCGTAGAACACGTCTCTGAGTTGTCCTATCTGAGAGGCAGAATTCAAGGTGAAGGACTTTGCTGATGCAGAGTTCTGCCAGCTTCGCTTGTCTTTCCACCAATAGTTTTGTGACCCTACCACCTCCTGCAGGTGGCAAGCTTAGATCAGGAGCTCCTGGAAGGATGAAGTCCCCCCTCTTTTTCACCTACTGTACAGAGATAGGAATTTCTCAATGGCAGGTGGCCACCATCAGTTGGTGCCTCTCCTCTAATAGCTCTCACACTGGGACATTCTGCTCTCACAGCCTTTCAACAGCATTCTAAAAAGAAAGGCTTAACAGTTGCCCAGGAAACAATAAAATGACAGTGGTAAAAAAAAATGATTTTCCAGACACCGACAAACTTCTACAGAGGCCATGGTCAGGGAGAGAGGGCCAGACTCATGCCCTCCATCAAGAGGTAACTGTGGCTCAATATCAAAAAAACAAACAACCCAATCCAAAAATGGGCAGAAGACCTAAATAGACATTTCTTCGAGGAAGACATACAGATTGCCACCAAACACATGAAAGGATGCTCCACATCACTAATCATTAGAGAAATGCAACTCAAAACTACAATGAGGTATCACCTCACACCAGTCAGAATGGCCATCTTCAAAAAATCTACAAACAATAAATGCTGGAGAGGGTGTGGAGAAAAGGGAACCCTCTTGCACTGTTGGTGGGAATGTAAATTGATACAGCCACCATGGAGAACAGTATGGAGGGTCCATAAAAAACTACAAGTAGAACTACCATATGACCCAGCAATCCCACTACTGGGCATATACCCTGAGAAAACCATACTTCAAAAAGAGTCATGTACCACAATGTTCACTGCAGCTCTATTTACAATAGCCAGGACATGGAAGCAACCTAAGTGTCCATCGACAGATGAATGGATAAAGACGATGTGGCACATATATACAATGGAATATTACTCAGCCATAAAAAGAAACGAAATTGAGTTATTTGTAGTGAGGTGGATGAACATAGAGGCTGCCATACAGAGTGAAGTAAGTCAGAAAGAGAAAAACAAATACGGATGCTAACACATATATATGGAATCTAAAAAAAAACAAAAGTGGTTCTGAAGAAACTAGGGGCAGGACAGGAATAAAGACACAGACGTAGAGAATGAACTTGAGGACATGGGGAGAGGGAAGGGTAAGCTGGGACAAAGTGAGAGAGTGGCATGGACATATATACACTACCAAATGTAAAATAGATAGCTAGTGGGAAGCAGCTGCATAGCACAGGGAGATCAGCTCGGTGCTTTGTGACCACCTAGAGGGGTGGGATAGGGAGAGTGGGAGGGAGACGCAAGAGGGAGGAGATATGGGGATATAGGTATATGTATAGCTGATTCACTTTGTTATACAGAAGAAAGGAACACAACAATGGAAAGCAATTATACTCCAATAAAGATGTTAAAAAAAAAAGATAACTGTGGTGTCTGCCGTGTGCCAGCACACTCTGGGTCCCAGGTCAACAAGATGGGCGAGCTCTCTTCTCTAGTGGCAGCTACATCCTATTCAGGGAAACCCGCACCCAGACTGCAGATGTTGAGAAAGCAGCTGCAGCTGGGCGCCAACTAGCCATGGGATCTCCTTGGCCAGAGGAGGGTAACAGTCCCTGTCCCGCCCACCCTACACATTTGTGTCAAGGTCAAATGAGGGCGTGGGTGAGGAAAGAGTTGGGAAACTGGGGCTTTCAAGTTAAGGCACATTTCACCTCTTGCCTGGTCCGTCTCTCCCAGGTGAAGAAAAATGATTGCACCTTGAGATGGCACAGGGAGAAGTGGGTAGTTGATGTCTCCAGTATTGACCTAGAAGTTGAAACTTGGTGGGACGACTGCTTTATCAGTGTTCAGAGTTCATAAGAAAACAAACTCTCATCCAGAAATATTCATTATTTCACAGCAAATTAAGGTGTTTCACCCTAAAAATTAGTATTGGGGGATCTGAACCAAAGCCTGCAGCCTTGTTTTTTTTAGTAACAGGAGAATTAGTGAATATTAATGCTATTCAAGAATGTGAGAGTCAGAAAACATCACCTTGGCCACTCTCCATTTCACATCGGAAAATCAATGTCTGGAGAGAAGATGTGACTTCTCAGAGGCTGCCCAGAGGTTGAGGGCAGAGCAGGACAGGACCAGGACTTCAGCCCAAGCACTCTTCACAACAAATCACAACAAGGACCTTCCATATGAATCATCCAGCTTATTCAGTACATTCCTACGAGCGCCTTTCCACACAGTCCTTGGGTAAGTGCTCGGGACAAGAGCTTTCTTAAAATCAGCTTCCTAGGTGTTTTGGGGGCAATTCTGATTCTGGAGCTCTGAAGTGGGGCCTGGGAGCCTGCATTTATAACAAATGTCCCTGAGTTATTCTGGGAGACAGACCAGCTTGTGCAAAGCCAGCCCGACTGGCTTGGGGAGTGGTTCTTAACCCAAAGCTGAGCATGACCATCTTAGAGCAACACATCCGTGGGCTCCACCTCCAGTGACGTGTCAGAATCATTTCACTGTATTTCAAAAACTTCCCTAAGCAGGTCTGATGTGCTTGGGAGGCCCTGACATTGTAGGTAAGAACACTGCTGCAGAAGCCAGCACACCTAGGTTCAAATCCCAGCTTCCCAATTACCAGCTGTGTTACCTGGGGTAAAGTTACTTATCTGCTTCCAACCACAAGGGATAACAACAATGGAACCTACCTCCAAGAGTTCTTGTGACGATTAAATGAGATGATCCATGCTGAGCCCTTAGCACAGTGCCTGGCACATGGGTACACAATGAATGTTGGCTATTGTTTTAATTTTATGTAACCTGGCAAGCCTATGATTATCTGATAGTCTAAAACTCCACGTGAAGCTACAGTCCTACAGCCTAATGAAAGTAAATAATATTGGAAGAGACAATGTCTCCAAACATTTGGTACTAAGTCAGCAAATAAATGCTAAGAACCCTATAAGTATGGACTTTAATAAGGGAACGGATTCCACTCCCCTCCCCCACATCTAAACTTCATGCCTTCCTATGTGTCCCCCCAGCTGAGGGACGTTCCCAACCGCAAGCATCCCGGTAAAGGAAGAGTTTGGAGTTGCCTTTGCATTCAAACCAATGCCCACATTGTGGATTTCTCGGAACACTCCCAGATTTTCCAAGGTTACCCAAGAACACTGCTGAACTGGCAGAGAAGCTCTGAATCAAGCCACTTTTTTAGCAACTTCCCTGATAAGGGTTTACCGTGAGCCATCCATTTTGGTGTTCCGCAAAGAGATTATCCTATTCCAGGGGATCCGACTATTGCAAAGGAGCCAAGAAAATAAACACACTTTCCCTGTATTAAAGCCTCTGTCTTCTTTGAACTTCTCATTTTTAGAATATCTCCACTGATAAGGACAAATGCAATTTTCACCATCAGTGGATCTGAACAGACAATTACATTAAGGCACATAAGACAGGGTGAGGTCGATGATGTAAATCACACTGTATGCATCTAATATGCAAACAAAACCCTCAGATGAAAATGAACCCTCAAAAACCAGTCAACAATCATTACTCTTTTTTTTTTTTTGCATCTAATCAGGATGAAATTTGCATAAAAATAACTCTCCCTACCACCTCCACAATTGCTGGTCTGGAGAGAGGGGAGAATTCAGCCAATTTTCAACATATTTTCTCTAAGGAAACTGCTCGACCCTCTTGGAAAGGGCTTGCAGGTGCCTAACAAAAAGAATGCCCTCACTGTTAGAACATTTTAGGTGAACAAGTCTCCTTCCCCATTTGGTCCTCACTGCAACCTTGTGAGCTTGACAAGAGCAATTGTTCCTGTCTATATTATAATGGAGATCAACTTGAGGTTACAAGTGTCAGGACTGGAAGTGTCAGGACAGTCAATGTCAGGACTGCAACTAGAGTCTTACCTCCCACTGGATGAGACTAGGTTTGCCTCTAAAGTCTTAGCCCAGGTGATGAAAATCAGCCCAACCGGTGGGTTCTCCAAGACCTTATGTGCTCCGAACCCTCCACACAGAGCTGGATGGTGATCCAGAGGGAAGCAGGAGCTTGGAAAGGGACAGCAGAAACTGTACTTGGCCCAGCTGAGATTTACATTTTTGCAAGTGGTGTTTGCGCCAGCCTAGTGGGGAAGCAAAAGGTCAGGCTCACAGAATGAACTCTGCATTAAGCTTTTGTCTGCTGGAAAAAGGGAAAGAAATGATATTCAGGAAAGGAGTGTCAGGGAGACCACAGGGAGGGTAAGATGCAGAGAGGGCTGAACGCACACGCAGAGAAAGGCAGCAGCCCGCACTTTAAAGCCTCCCCAGTGCTAGGCATCAAAGAGAACAGAGGCTCAGGCTGATAGGCCTCTGAAAGGATGCTGGCAGCTTCTGGGGTGTTAGTGGCAGGCTTCTCACACACAGCAGTCAAGGCTTGATGAAGGCCTGGGGTGCTATCCAATGTTGGGGTGCACTGGTGTCACAGCAAAGTAGGCTCTCTGCAGCCCACCCCAATGCTTGGCCTGTGACATGCTTGTGCCTCCCCCGGGCTGCTGATGGGGCTGGCGGGGGACATACACACTGCTCTCTGTGGAAGGGGCAGGTAGGGTACCAAGGGAGGAAGGGACTTGGGGAGAGGTTTCCAGATTGGGTTTCTGGGGAGATTTGGTTTCCCCAGGGAACAAGGAAGAGTCCATGAAAGGGTTCAGCCAGAGCAACCCGGCTTTCTACTGTTTTATGTAACACTTCTGGCTTAAAAAATAAAGGGCAGGGAAGATAAAAGGGCATCAGTGATGGAAAAAAATGAAAAGGCTTACACACCACTGCCTAGATACTTCCTAAAGCCTCTTCTGGCTCTGAGGTTCTGAGATTCTCCCCTTTCCAGCAAAGAATGGGTCTAACCTGATGCTTTCCTGAGGTGGGATAACTGTATCACCAGAGATTTTACATGGTACTTGGAAAACATCGTTTAACAGCTATGCATTTGTTTTAGAGTGGTATCTCATGTTTATGGCAACTGATGCTGATTTGCATTTATAATATGAATATGTGATATGAAATGTCTTTTTTAAAGTCAACCTATATATCCCTTTACAAAATGAGTTGCTTTTATTACTGAGTAATTATTAAGTAACAGTGCATGTTGGACAAAGAGATGGCAAAAAGCATGCAGTCTGATTCCTAGCAGTTTGGGACTTGCTGTGGGGACCCAGGCAGTAGAGTCAGCCCAGCACTGGCATGAAGCCCGTGGAGGGCCCACAGGCCGCTGAGACCAGCCAGTCTTAGATCAAGTCGCTGTGAAGCAGTGGCTATGCACAAGGATTCATGCCTCCCACCCTGGGGCAAGGACAGGCTAAAGACATGTCACAATAAGAGACAGCAAAATCAAAGATCCTGCCCACAAAGGGTGGAGTGAGGGAGGCACTGTGGGGGAAAGAAGGGGTAACAACCTCTTGCGAGCTTGTGTCCAACACACACTCTGCCCTCTAACCAGGCTGTCTGTTGCTGTCCCTTAACCCTACTGTCAACTTTCACCCCCATATTTTTATAAATATTTATTGAATGACTATTTGATGAATTTCTGAGCTTACCTTCCAGGAAGTACAGACAATCTGGTTCGATGTGGATGTCTCTCAAGAACGTTGCCCTGTAGTAATCTCTCAACTTTTCTGAATACACTCTGAGTTTTCTCTATGAATTTTTGGTTCCTCTGTGATTTATTTCACCACATTACATAAGCTATACTCTGGCCTTAAATAACTTAGGAGAATCAGAATGTAAAGAATTCAAACAGCATTCTCACAATCTTTAGGGCCTCAATGGTGAATATGCTCATGTTTCTGAAAGACCTTCCACATCAAATCTAAGCATCAAGGGCTTCCCTGGTGGCGCAGTGGTTGAGAGTCCGCCTGCCGATGCAGGGGACGCGGGTTCGTGCCCCGGTCCGGGAAGATCCCACATGCCGCGGAGCAGCTAGGCCCGTGAGCCATGGCCGCTGAGCCTGCATGTCTGGAGCCTGTGCTCCGCAACGGGAGAGGCCACAACAGTGAGAGGCCCACGTACCGGAAAAAAAAAAAAAAAATCTAAGCATCAAGAGTGGGAGTGGCCCTTGCCTTCCGCCCTGCGAGAGGATGCTCTGGGGGAAAGCCCTGCCTCCTCTTGAAAGGCACAGTCTGACTTTCTGGGTCCACATGCCCTTTCACACACAGACTCTTTCCACAGAGAAGAAGCAGAGAAAAGAAATGCTGAAACTTGCCCTGGTGGCAACACCAATCCAGGAGGACTTGAAAGATTACTGTCCTCCCAGAGACGAATTTGCTTTTTCTATATTTGATTTAAGCAATCCAAACTTTAAAAAAAAAACAGTGTGGGCTAGGGAGGAAAAAGGAGGCAAGAAAATGAGCCCTTTGAAAATTCCTCTAGAGAGCCAACTCGGCCTATTAATATTAACACACGGTACCTCTACCCTTGGATGCTTTTGGAGCCTCGGGAACCCTGCTGTGCGTGGTTCTTTTTGAATGTTAGGAATAAAACCCACAGCCTCCGAGAATAGGCAGAAAATGTCCATTTTCCTTTGTGCACACACTTTCATAGGAAACTGCCTCAGGCACAGAAAAGACGAAGGAAAATGATGAGAATTCTTAACCACAGGCTATTCTTGGTAAGGAAAATTCTTATTTAAGAATCTTACAAGGTGAAGGATGAACAGGAGACAACAAAAATGAAGCTCAAATTCATCTTGGAAAATTATTTCTTTCTGAGATAGACTCAGTTATTGATACTGCTTGGTGACCTGAAACCATTTGTACCCAAGTACAAAAGTGCAATGAAAGCAACATGGAACCTTGGGTTCAACACAGAAAAATGACTGGAGGGAAGGAAGACTTTTAAAAATTAGAAGAAAGGAAAATAAGTGCCTCAGACATTCCCTTAGATACAAGAGGTTTCTTACTAGACATTCAGACTTGACCTTGAACACAGAAATTCTCCCCACCAGGCATCCAGAATGAGATTGCACACTCGGCCACAGGGCTCCACCTTGAGTTCTCTGAACCAGCCTGCTTGTTTGCACAGCTCTGTCTGCCGAGCTCTCCCAGTCCCTCTAAACCAGCTAATTCCTACCAGTCCTTAAGGTCAGCTGAGACATCACTTCCTCCAGAATTCTTACCTAATCATCCAGACCCTGTGACCACCTTGTACCACCATCACACAGGGTTATAACTGTCCATTTAATCATCTGTCTTTTTGCCGTAGACTCCCCATTGGCTGGCATTGAATACTGCTCACCTGACGCAGAGCCTGGTACATGCTAAGCAACTCAATAAATATTTGTTGAGTGAATGAACAGGGTATAGACCAGTGGAGTATTTCTGGAGGCAGTAAGTCACCCTCTTGACTTAGGGCTGCATTCTGTTTGAAAAGATAGCATTTTCAAGGTTAAATATATTCCTAGGGTCACATTTAATTGGACTGCATCCCGAACACTAAATCATTTACTTCCAGGAGGGAAATTTTTTTTTCTCCCTCAGCAAACATTTCTTAAAGAAAAGTAGATGAGATGATGGTTGGAAGAAAATGGAATGTTACCGTGGAGCTGCAAAGATGTCCAAGCACTGCCAAATATGTCCCACGGGTTTGCCCACTTGGAGAATATCTATAAATATTTCCCTCGGTTAGGCTATTAAGACAAAATTATCTTGAAAACACTGTCTAAACAGTAAGTCACAAATGTTTCCTGATAATTCCTTGCCCTTCCTTGCTTTCCTTTCTAACAGAACTGGATATGAGGTGTCTTTCATTTTAGGGCTACATGGGAAATATTTGGCCTTCCTGATCATCTCTCAAGAAAAGGCAAAACAGTTAAATTTAGAGTTTGCTTAAAAGAGTCTTTAACCCTTAAATCGGTATATTTGTTTGCGTAGGCTGCCATAACAAAGTACTACAACTCCAGGTGGCTTCAACAACAGAAATGTATTTTCTCATAATTCTGGATACTAGAAGTTTGAGATCAAAGTGTAGGCAGGATGGTTTCCTCTGAGATCTCTCTCCTTGTCTTGTAGATGGCTGTCTTTGCCCTGTGTCTTCTCTCTGTGCATACCTCTGTCCAAATTTCCCCTTCCTATAAGGACATCAGTCATATAGGAATTAGGGTGGGAATTAGCCATCCTAACGAGCTCATTTTAACTTATTCACCCCTTTATAGACCCTATCTTCAAATACAGTCACATTCTGAGGGACTGGGGGTTAGGACTTCAACATGTGAATGGGGGTGGGAGACACAATTCAGCCCATAACATCAGGATAAAGTTTATTTCCTCAGATATTTGTGGGCAGAAATGAAAGACACAGAGGCATAGACTCATTGACTACTTTTCTTCAATAGTAAAAAGGAACATGGGACCTGTTCATCCAACATGGGGTGCTCTTCAGTGGGAAGTCCCAAGATGGGAAGAGCAGTGGTTTGATTCTTCTGTGGTTTGAATTTCCTCCTTCCCATCAGAGTAGGAATAAGATAACGATAGACTTTTTTGAACTTCTACTTTGGTTTCCCCTTCCCTTCCATTTCCAAAGAAATGGGAGACTGGGAGAAGAGGTAGAGTTGTCAGGGGTGGGTGCAGGGTGGACCTTCCAATCCATTGCCCAGGACTTGGATACCCCTGTTATTAGTGCATCACTTTCCTCCAGGATTCAGGGTGAGGATGAAGGGTTGTTTCTCTGAGGGAGAGAAAGCAGAATGAAAAGTGAGTTTTGGAGGTTGCAAATCACATCTGCTCTGACTTTGATTAAACATGCTGCTGACTGCTTTTAGGAGATAAACAGTGTTTAATAAGATAGCTTAAATATCTCATCACTCTTCACCCAGACATGGAGACTTTTCTGAGCAGATGGGAAAGCCTGCTATCAGCAACATCACTTACTTTCATTTGACAGGAGCAGGAAGACTTGGAAAGAAATGCCAGAGATGCCCACACATGCCCCTGCAGTGGTCAATGGTTATTCCTTGTGTCCCGTCTCATTTCCACTTACATGTTCAGATCACCTTGATTTTCCTTTAGGGAAAATCCCTGATATTCCTGCTACTGAGAACTTGCCATAGTTCCTGTCTTTTCCAAAGGTTTTTCTTTCAGAATTACCTTGGATTCTGTGAACTAATTTTATCTCCCGCCCAGACTTCTCTCTCCAATCCCACTCACACACCCAACTGCTATTTGTCACCTCCACTTAAATATTTAACAGGCACCTCAAAATCCAGTCTAATTCCTGAAACTCCCCTAACCCTGCTCTAGCCACAGCCTTCTCATCTCATTGGATGGCAACCCCATTCTTCCACTTACTCAGGCTGAAAACCTTGGGGTCATCTCTGACTCCTGCTTTTCTCTCACATTCCACGTGCAGCATGTGAGGACCTCTTGCCGGCTCTCCCTTCAAAGTATACTCAGAATCCAGCTTCTCACCACCTCCAGGCCACCATCACCTCTTGCAGGATTTGCTGCTACTGCCTCATAATCAGCCTCCTTGCTTCTACAGTCTCCTCCCCCAACAGCCAGAGTGTGTCTTCCAAAATGAAAATCAGAGCATATCACTCCTCTGTTCAGACTCTCCAGGCTTGCCGTTGAACTCAGAGTCAATTCCAAAGTCCCTGCCGTGGCCAACAAGAACCCACATGATCTGGGGCCGCTTTTTTCCTCTCCAACTTTCTCTATGACCACTGTCCTCCTAAGTCACTCTGTTCCAGCACCCTGTTTGCCACCCTGAATCACCCAGGCACTTGTCTGTCTTCGGGAGCTTTGGCAGGCATGGCTAACCCCTCACCTACCTCAAGTCTCCCTTCCTCCATGTGACCTCCCCTGACCACCCTAATTAAAAGTGCCACCTTGGACACTCTTGACCCCTTTGCTTGCTCTACTCTCATTTGTTCCATATAACCTATCACTTCCCATATATCCTATAACTTATTTTTCTTTATTATTTACTGCCTGTTTGCCTACCAACCCTTCCCCAACAAGAGACTAATTCTATAATCTCAAGGATCTTTGTTTCTCTATGAAGTATCCCAACACCTAGAATAATGCCAGGCACATATTAGGTGCTCAATAAATAGCTTTACAATGAATAACAGTAAAGCACATATCCTTCCAGTGAATCCCTTTTAATTCAAGTCCGTTACTGTTGCTGGCAAGCAACGTAGCCCAACTGAGAGAATGCCCTGCTCTGAGCATCGTGGCCTGCAAGGAGAACCTGTTATATTTTTCTACATTTAAGAAAAGGGATCAAATAACAAGGACTTACTATATAGCATGGGAAACTATATTCAATATCTTGTAATAAAGTACAATGGAAAAGAATAGAAAAAAGAATATAGCTATATACATATATATGTATAATCAAATCACTTTGCTTTATACCTGAAACTAACACAATACTGAAAATCAACTATACTTCAATAAAAAAAGAAAAAGGATTGAAGACAGAAAGAAATAGAAAAGATACAGACTTCCTGCTTGTCTCTGTATTGAATTCAGCTCTGACAGAACAGCTGGTCCTTTTAGCCTTCCAAGTTTGATAGAAGCCAGTGGAAAACTCATCTGGGTACCTTGACTCTGCTGTTTACAGGTGATGTGACCTTGAGCATCCCTAGGCCTCAGTTTCCTCATCTCTAAGACAGAGCTAATAATCCCTATACCTCAGGGATGTTGTAAAGCTTAAATGAGGCAATGAGTGCAACTCACCCAGCACAGGCCTGGGAGTTGGAGGAGGGACCCCCCCACTCCTTCCAGTCAGAACATCTCAGCATTTCGAGTAAAAGCTTGGGCTCTGGTCCAGGCAATCTGGTTCAAATCCCACCTCCACCACTTACTTCGATGAACCTTGAACACATCACCTGGCCCCTCTGAGTCTCCACTGCCTCATCTTTTTTTTTGGGGGGGGGTGGTGGGCTGCATCGGGTCTTAGTTGCAGCACGTGGGATCTTCATCGAGGCATGCGGGATCTTTTGTTGCGGCACGCGGGCTTCCCTCTAGCTGTGGCGCACGGGCTTCTCTCTAGTTGTGGTGTGCAGGCTCCAGGTCAGTGGGCTCTGTAGTTGTCACACACAGGTTCCAGAGTGAGTGGGCTCTGCGGTTTGTGGTACGCGAGCTCTCTAGCTGAGGTGCGAAAGCTCAGTAGTTGTGGCACGCGGGCCTAGTTGCCCCGCACCACGTGGGATCCCAGTTCCCTGACCAGGGATCGAACCGGCGTCCCCTGCATTGTAAGGTGGATTCTTTACCCCTGGACCACCAGGGAAGTCCCTTCACTGCCTCATCTTTAAAATGGGTTATAAAGAGTAGCGTGCCTCGGAGGATGAGCAGAGTAATCATTGGTTTCATGCCCATTAGGTGTTTAGCTCAGCACCTGGCACATGCAAAGCACTCAGTAAATATTTTTTGCTGTTATCGCTGGGGCTTGGGAAATGTTCATTTTCCTCCCTGTGATGAGAGCTTCAGCACCTGGGCCAGACCAGTTATTTCTTTTTCTCCTTTGATGTCAGCGATGACACACAACTTGCCTCAACCACCTGGTTCCCTGGAATATTTTGATGGGATAACACAAAAGGTATTTCTTGTGCTTTCTCCAGCTACAGTCCTATGACTCCTGGCCTGGAACTGTCAAAATAAGCCTGAAACACAGGCTTTCTTCCAAGTCCTCTTTGAGAGGGAGGGATTTCACACACGGTCCTTCCTTTCTCCCTGCACCCTCCCCACCCCCACCCAACCCAATTCTTCTGCGGCAGCACACTGTGTCAGCCTTGCTCCAGGGGGTTGAGAAAACAAGGGCTTATTTTAGCTCCCTTTGGCAGAGCACAGGGTAGTGTGGAGGAGGCCCAAGGGTAGGGACACCTGAGGATGGTTCAAAACTGCCTGTGAGATGCTACCAGACTACACCAGGGTGCTGGAGGCAAGGGTTATGGCTGTTGTGCCTTGGTGGTTGACTTGGAGTCACGGCTCATGAAACCCATGTTGATCAGGAATCAGAGCAGCTAAGGACAGACAGGGATGCTTCTCTACCTTGGATTCTGTCTTTCAGGGCGATCTGAGAAGCCAGGGCAGCAGCTGGTTGCCAAACCTTGTTGAAGCATCATCATAGCTCCTTTGTCATTTCTGGTTTTGATATGAATCTTGTAAAACAGAGACCCTCCTGCTTCCTAAGGTCTTGGAGTCAGGAAGCTATAAAAACAATTTTGCCCCAGGCTCACACAAACACACCATTTCCATGGCATCTGCCCTTGTTCTGATTAGGAAGGCTGGACCATCATAAGTTAACCTTCCACATGAAACAATCGGACCCCTTTGGAAACCACTGTGTTCCACCTGTATATTATCAGCTGTGCAAATGTAGACCTCTGATTGACACAGAAGTCACTTGTCCAAATCCCCACCAAGCACATACATTTAGAAATAACTCATTGTTTTCCTCAGGTCCCCCTTCTCACTTAGAGAGGATTATATTGGTCAGGACTCTTGAGGGCAGATGACAGAAGCCCAGCTGAACTTAGTATAAGCAAAAAAGGAGGCCTAGTGAACCTTGTGACTGAGAAGCTGCGTAGTGGTCCAGCTTCAGGCACAGCCGCATCTAAATGTCCAAAAAATATTGCCAGACATGAGTTTCTTTACTCACACTCTGCTTTCTTCCATACCCACTCTTTTCCCAGGTGGGCTATCTTCATGTGCCTCAAGGATGGGTCCCAGCAGTTCCAGTTCCTAGCCTACATCTTGCCAGTTTGGTGTCCCCAGGAAAGAGAATTTTTCTTTGCCAGTATTTCCAGCAAAAATCCCAGCAAAGGATTCTGCCATGATTCTGACTGGCACTGCTTGGGTCACACTTGCCCGTGAGCCAAACACTGTAGCTAGGGGCCCATAATGTTCTCATAAAATCCCTGTTTTAAAAGCTGCTATTGTCTACTCTGTGCCAAGACTTTACATTATCTCTTTCCAGACAATGAAACAGAATTAGAAAGGTTAAATAACTTGCCCAACTTCACATCCCAAAAATGGAGAAACCAAAATTTTGACCCAGTTCTCCTATACTCCATATTAGAGCACCAATCTCCCTGCTGCTTCAAATAAGTGAATGCCCATATAATATGCATCCACTCCACAAACATTTATTAGGCACCTACTGCCTACCAGGCACTGAGCTAAGATACCAGTTATGGCTAGGAGGTCACGGGGGCATTTCAGGCACTGGCTTCCTTAAGCCCCACATGGGCCCATTGTAAAAAGTGACCTGGTAGTACTAGGATGAGACATAGCTTATCAGATACTCCTGGGTAGTAGAACTTTCCCAAAGAGAACTAAGTCACAGTTTTCAATGTCTGCTCTACCTCTTTGACTCACCCTCAGGTTGCTTACCATCTTAGGTAAGATAAAAATGAAAAAAGAGGGTTTCCCTGGTGGCGCAGTGGTTGAGAGTCCGCCTGCCGATGCAGGGGACACGGGTTCGTGCCCGAGTCTGGGAGGATCCCACATGCCGTGGGGTGGCTGGGCCCATGAGCCATGGCGGCTGGACCTGCGTGTCCGGAGCCTGTGCTCTGCAACGGGAGAGGCCACAACAGTGAGAGGGCTGCGTACCGCAAAAAAAAAAAAAAAAAGGAAAAAAGAGTCACAAACTAGTTTGGCCCCACCCATATTTCGTCTGTCTTACATGATATTTTTGCCTACGTTGGATTTGTTGCCAATATTGAAGAGACAGGATATTTCACAGTCAATGCCAAGTTTCTTTTTTTTTTAATTTTGCTTTATTTTAAGTACAGTTGATTTGCAGTGATTCAGGTGTACAGCAAAGTGATTCAGATACATATATATATATATTCTTTTTCAGATTCTTTTCCATTATAAGTTATTAAAAGTTCTTGAATATGGTTCCCTGTGTTATACAGTAGGTCCTTGTTATTTATCTATTTTATATACAGTAGTGTGTATCTGTTAATCCCAACACCAAGTTTCAAGGTGTATTAGATGTGGCAGTACTGAGCCCATTTTTCCATGTGGTGACAGTCACTGAGAACTCAGAAGAGAACTGGCTGCTGCTCTGGGGTGGGGCATGTGCTCCCCAGTTTGCCCTAGTCCCTCCTACTCCCTATTGCCTCCCCCCGCAGGCTGTTTCACTCATTGACTTTGCCTGCTGAGTGAACAGAGTGAATTAAGTGCTAAAGAGTACAAACAAGAGTCTATGGGCATGCACAGAAAAAAACAATGAATCCCCTGGGTGGAGAGGAAGGAGAAACTAGAAAGAGATTCCAGGAAGAGGTCAAATTTGAGTCAGGCCTTATAGGATGAGTAGGGTTTTAAATACAAAAGTCCTTTTCATATGTAAGGTGGGCTATTATCCTTAGAGTGAAACAGTGTGGGGAAGGGGTTTGCCAAGGTGAGTAAAGGGCATGGGGAAAGATGCAGGCAGAATGTCCACCTGAGCTTCTGGGAGCTTTGCCTGCAGAGGCCGTATTTTAGGACGTCAAATGGAGTATAAGCAAGGTGGGGACCAGCTGGACTGAATTCTTCAGTATTCCTATCCAGCCTCCCTGGGGCTTCACAATAGTCACAGGAGTTCATGGGTCCAGAGATGCAATTGGAGCCCAGCTGGCCAGCCCTGTGGGCCTCAGACGGGACCTCAGGTTGGGGAGCTGTGCTCCAAACTCAACAGCACTCCATTGCTCCCCATAAATGTGACTGTATCCTTAGTAGTCCTGATGGGCTTCTTGACACACATCCTGCTAGGATCAGGGCCTCTTGCTGCTTCTCCCGGCTTCTTTGCCTGGTGCCTGGCTGCTTCTGAACCCGTAAGTCCCGACGCCCCAGCCCAGCCACCAGCCTTCTCTCCGAAGGAAAGATGTCCCCTAGCTGATTCTGGGTCCGCAGGTGGGGGGGCTGGGGCTGGTGAGGGGGATGGAGGGAGTACCCGGAAGCAAGTGGCAATGTGCCCAGCACAGCTGGCACTTTCCCCCAGCCCCCTCTGAAGGTTGGTAAGATGATCCCAACTTTACAAACGAGGAAAGTGCAGCTTGGAGAGGTTAATGACTGTGACCCCGGGCATGGCCTCTCAGCTTCCATTTCATCTTCAGTATAATGAGGATCATTTACAAGTCTCCTAGGCTTTTTGTAAAATTTAGAAGTTATGCATAAAGGCTGGCCCTGAGCCTTGTATGCATTCATTTGCTTAAAATAATTAGGGAATATCTAATACTCCAGGCACAGTGCTGGGCACAAATTTACAGCATCAACAAGTTAGACACAGTTCCTGCCTGTCGGGAGTTATGGGTGGGGTGTATGTGTGTGTGCGCGCGAGCATGTGCATACATTTGTGCATGCGTGTGTGTGTTTTGGGGTAGGGGAAGGGAAAGGATGAGTAACAACTTCCAACACGGTGCGTGAGGGACCACCGAGGGGCATTCAGGAGGCTGGCAGCACATCACAGGGAGGATAGTCCTGGATTTGGGGATTCAGGAAGGCTGTGTGCCATTTCAACATGGGGTTGAAAGCATCAGTGTGACTGGAGCAAAAATGTGCCTGGGAGAGAGAAAAGAAAGGAGACCAGGGAGGAACGTGGGCCTAGAGCACTGTATAACTTGTGTTAGGGAGTTGTATTTCTTTCTAAGGGCACTGGCGAGTTGTTTTAAACGTGGTGGGGAGGGAAGTGGAGAGAAATGGGGGATTCCCTGCAACAACTTTCCAAGGGGGTCTTTTGGCAACTACAATTTCTCTCAATTCAGCTGGCTAAGCAATTCTGTTCCATGTCAGTCGGATCACACCATGCCTCTGCTCAGTTCCCTCCGATTGCTCCCCAGTTACCTCTGTGTAAAAGCCAAAGTCTTCACAAGCCTTGGGACACCTGGCCTGTTACCGCCCTGCTCACTTCAGGTGACCCACCAGCCATGCGGCTCCAGCCACCCCAGCCTCACTGTGCCTAGAAGGGCACGCTTCCGCCTTAGAGCTTTCTGTCTAGCTGCTGCCTCTGCCTGCGGTGCCTCTCCTCTTCACCTCTGCTCAAAACTTACCTTCGCAGTGAAGCTTACCACGGTCATCCATTAATACTGAAGACAACCCCCACAGGACCTCGAATACCTCCCTCCCACTTTTATACCTTGCTTTGCTTTTTCTATAATGCTTATCTTCTAACAAACTGTCAGTGCCCTCTGGCCATGGACCACTGGGAACACATCTGAAATGGCGCATGCTCAGTTTATCACTGCTGCAGCGACAGAGGTGAAGTACCAGGGGAACCGAGGGGCATCCCCTTTTGTACAATGAGCAATAAACCCAACTTGCTCAATTACACGTGCGTTCCTGGTGGTCTTTGGCTGGAGGACATTGACAATACTACAGAAATTACTTCTTTGTTCTGTTTATGTTCTGTCTCCCCCTTCTAGCTCCATGAAGGTAGGGGTGTTTGGGCTGTTCTGTTAACTGATACATCTAAGTGCCTAGAACAATGTCTAACACACAGTAGAAGCCCAATCCATATGTATTGAAGGAATTAATTAATTAACCCAAGAGCTAACAGGGCATGGAGATTGGTTGGGAAGGGAGGCAGAGAGAGGAGTTACAGATGACCACCAGGTTGCTGGCTTTGGTAATGGGATGGGTGGATGTGTCATTTGCCAAGATGGGAAGACGAGAAGATGGGCATGTTTGCAGGATGGAGGTGGAGGTGGGGAGGAATTGACAAGCTTGTTACATTTCCAGTCACAGAGTCATCAGCTTATCTCCCTGTGTCAGCCTCACTCACCTCACTGTGTCACCTACAGTCACAACCCACACCCACACCCCACCTTACCCCAAGTGTGCCTCACCTTCAGTGAACTTCCCCAGCAGCAGGAAGAGTAATACCATTATAACATATGCCAGGCACTGTTCTAACACAGGACACGGATAATCCTACCCAGTCAACATCCTTATGATTTTAAACATGGGTAAACTGAGGCAAGGGGAGGATCAGAAATTGTGAGTGGCCAAGCTGGGTTTTGAACCTAGGTTGTCCAACTCCAGAGTCTAAACTACTGCAGGGCATTCAGCAGCCATGAATCGGTTGCCAGGAGGAAAAGACAGGTTGAAGAGATGTCATGGCACCAAGGCACACTTGACTTTGGGAGGTAGCAAAGGAAAGCATTTTTTGTCCTTGCAACAAACACCGCTCTGTGTCCCACAGGGAACCCCAAAGGCTGTCCAAAGCCCTCACAGTCTCCAGGTCTCAATCAGGCCTCTCACACCCCATCGAGTCACCCCTGCTGAGTTATGTAACAGGAGGGGACTGGCACCTCTGACATGATGCACCAACTGGGAAATTCATAAAAATTTTAAAAGGAGTCAAGCCCAGCCCTCCTCTCCCCAGCAAAGGAGAGCAGCTGAGATCTGAAAAACAGGGTTATTAACTCCACCAGGCACCCGAGTTGCCATGGATACCACCAGCCCAGCATGACGCTTCTTCTGCCCCTTCGTCCTGAAACTGCTTTGCTATTCAGCCCTGACTCATGCTGGCAAAGAGAGGATTTTTCTCCCCACCTCCCCAAAACCAGTCTTCCGAGTACAAAAGGCATTTGAGGACTCAGAGCTGGGAGAGCTCATTTTGTTCCATGTCATCTTTTCAATCATTGATTTCTTTCAAACTCCGTTGTGCATCACGCTAGCTGCATTCTCATTAACATGAGGGTGTGTGACCATGATTGTGCTCTTAGAAAGTATGTATCTTTGTATCTATACTGAACACCTTGGAGGTCTAAAGAGAGAGAACTAAGAAGCAAACTAACAAGTTCAAGTGTCTGTGTCTATTACAAAGATGGTCACTGGTGATCCTGAGACTGTATTAAAATTGTAAATATCAGCACCATAAAGTGAAGCCTACACTTTGTTCCCTTAGTGAAGCCCCCCGGGGTTCCTCCAATAAAGAGACTGATTGATCCTTGTCTCTGTGATTGATCCCAGCGACCTCACACAAAACTGGGCCAGTTGCTAACATTCTCAATGATGTTTATCAGGTAAGCATATTTGAATGCTGCTCTTAACTTTTTGAATATTCCTTACCTCATTTGAGCCTCACAACTACATGAAGTCAACAGTACAATTGTCCAACCCAGCCCAAAGTGAAAAACATAAATGATAATCATTTAAACGCACTATAATGGAAGCTCACTTGAAATGCATCAGTCCTAATTGGGTCGATGGACGGACAGAGGGAGAGATGCAAACAAGCAAATATAGCAGGATGGGGAAAGATCTGCATTGGACAAATATCAAAGGTTCTTTTTTTTCTCCCAAATTGTATGTTTATATATTGATTTCCTAAGCATTTGTCAGATATTTACTATAATATGAAGATAAGTAAACATTAGTCAACTAAATGCCGTTTAAGACTAACCTTTGCAGCTACTCAGGATTGAGCCAGAGTGTGAGTCAGGGGCTAGCTTATGCTGTGGTAGCAAACATCATTAAAATGTCAGGGCTTAACATGACAAAGGTTTATCTCTTGCTCATGTCACAGGTCCCCCGCAGGTTAGCTGGGCTCTTTGCTCCAGCATCACCACCTACATTGTCATCTTTTTTGTTCTTACTAAGAGCCCAGTTGACAGTGAACCAATGTACTTGCCTGAAGGAAAGAAGAGAGTCCAGCAAAGCACAAATGTCTCTGAGGCGTCTTACATTCCATCAGCTAAAGCAGTCGAGCCACATGGCCAAGGGAGGGGAAGCAAGTATGTTGAAGTGTGACATTGTCCTCAGGCAGAGTAATACACGAGCCACTCTGGCCTTTCTCTCCTATTAGATTGCAAGCTCCTTGAGGTCAGTCTCCATGCGTTTTTCTTTTACTTAATTGTGCAAAATAGAATGCCAAGAAAACTTCCACGTCTCTGACACTCAGTAAACATTTGCCATTGATAACTGAATCTCTAATATCTTTACCCTCTGAGAACAGTAGCTCTTTTTTAAGTATGATACTCTTATTGTGCCAGCTCCAGGATGAAATCGCACAGACAGTGTTCAAGGTGGGTCTTAGAACCTGTGGCACAAAGGCCCTTTATGGTTTTCTTTGCCTGGTTGAGATCTGAGGCTCAGCAGTAGGACACTCTTTCTGAAAGCTCTCCACCTGATGCTCTACCATTGTGCCACTGCAGCAGGGAGCGGGAAAGAGGGAATCATTTAAGGACCCCAGGGTTTGTGTGGAATTTCCACAAGGTAGAGAGGTGATAATAAAAACTCAATGGAGAGGGACAATTGCGAGGGAGATAGCTATTAGCAGGCAGCATGGGAGGCGGAAGAGGCTTAAAAGAAACGCTGAGGTTTGTTTCCAAGGCAAACACCACACCTCCTCATCTGTGCAGCCCTCTCACCCCCCTGGTCTCTTCCCCCACACTGATGTCTTTGTGGCTTCTCCTTGCCATGCTTACAAGGCCAGGCCCTCTCCCCAAGGCCATTGAGCCAGATGATTCATGCTGTACAAACTGATACATTCTGACACGGTTTCTGTGAAAGCCAGCTTAGCTCTAAAGCGGCAAAGTACAAAGCCCTGCACAGCAAAAGCCAAACAGGTACATAAATGAATCAATACTCAAGCGCTCAGCACATTCGCACATATTTACTACAGAAACACCCTGTTCCAGGCCCAATACCTAGGCTCCTAACTGTGTTAGTCAATATCACTCGTCAATTAAAAACGAAAGGAGTTTTATCACTCCCCCTGAGACCCCAGACTACTGGCTCTTAAAATGGATTTCAAGTAGGTGTAAATAGCTTGCTTTGCCCGGCAGCTGTGTTCCTGAAAAGTTTCTTGTAAATCAAATCCTCTTTTAAAATGCATGAAACTTTTAGGTTAAAAGGAACCCTGTGGGGCTTCCCTGGTGGCACAGTGGTTGAGAGTCTGCCTGCCTATGCAGGGGACATGGGCTCGTGCCCCGGTCCGGGAAGATCCCACATGCCGCGGAGCGGCTGGGCCCGTGAGCCATGGCCGCTGAGCCTGCGCGTCGGGAGCCTGTGCTCCGCAACGGGAGAGGCCATGACAGTGAGAGGCCCACGTACCGGAAAAAAAAAGGAACCCTGTGATTAATCCTTTTGTAAGGCAAATAATCTTTCTGTGATATCAAGTCACCCTACCACCTGCCCCCATCTTGCTCTTCCTCCCCTCTCCCACTCTACCCCTTCTGGTGGCCACCTGCCCCCACCCACTCCATTCTATAAGGTCAGCTTTAGGCATAAATAACACGTTTAAAAGAGGACTTACGTCTTTGTGACCTGGAAGCAAACCAAAGCCCATCTTTTTTAACATGGATCTTACAAACATCCTGATAGAGAGGTCTGTGGAATATATATCACTTGTTTACAGATACCACAATGCACAATCACCAGAAATGCTGACGAGCTTGGCTATGAAAGGAGCTAGCTGATATTCTCTGAGAGAATGGCTCATCATCCCTCGCTCGGCCCCAAACCAAAGACAGCATCTTAGGAGATGGGCAGAGAGACAGTGAGGACACCCCATTCCTTCCTGCTGGTGAAGACTGAAAAATAGACTGAATCATAGAAAATATCATTCTCCAAGGATCATTGGGAATATCAGTCTATAATTTTGCCCAAAGACAAAGCCAAAGACTAACCCAGCACTTCTCAATCTTTAGTCATTTGGGAGTTTTACTATGTCCATGTACCAACTATAGTATTATTTACTCAGTGGCTCTTGTTAAATTGCCTCACTGCTTTTTACTTAGCCTCATGAGAGGCAATGAGATTTATGAAAGCACAAGTTTGACATGTAGTTATATATTTTTGGATATATTAAAATAAACTTATCACTTAAAAAAAAATCTGTTCATCCATGTGCCACCTAAAATCATCCTGCAGGCCACTAGTAATACACATGCCACACTTTGCAAGATTAAACAAGGTGACCTCCCCCAACCTGAGTCACAGTGGTCTCAATTCTCTTATCACTGTTTACACACCTGTGTCTATATTCATTCAACAGACACTGTTGAGTAACTACTGTCCATGGGCATTGTGCTAAGTATGGGTGATGAGAGAGGAAAAGCCTTTGTGTCTTTGGGAGCTTACAAGTAGTGGAGGCGGGGCAGGCTAAAAGGAAGAGAGCTATAGAGTATTGTACAAAGAACTGGGGGAGCACAGAAGAGGAGAAATGAACTGTCCCTCAGGGACAGGAGAGCACTGTGGCTGGGCTTGGAAGTATGGATGAGATTCCCCTGATACGAGGAGTGAAGGAAATGCATTCCCGGAGAAAGAACAGCCATGTGCAAAGGCCCAGGGGAATGTGGCAGGACAGCAGTGATTAGCTGAGTGCTTTGCATGGCAGGACAGGGGGCAAGTTTTAAGATCGAATCATAGAGGTCTTTTTTGTAGGACATTAAGTGATAATGCCCTCAAGGTTCATCCATGTTGCAGCATGTTTCCTCCCTTTTTAAGCCTGAATAATATTCCATTGTATGTTGTTATGGACTGAATTGGATCTCTCCAAAATTCATATGTTGAAACCCTAACCCCATGTGACTGTATTTGGAGATAAGGCCTTTAAAGAGGTAATTAAGGTTAAATGAGGTCATGAGGGTGGCACTCTAATCCAATAGTACTGGTGCCCTTAAAGAAGAGGAATAGACAGCAGGGAAGCAAAGACAGAGAGAAAGGCATTGTGAGGACACAGGAAGCTGCTGGCCTTCTGCAAACCAAAGAGAGAAGCTTCAGTACAAAGCACCCCTGCTGGCACCTTGATTTTGGACTTCCAGCCTCCAGAACTGTGAGAAAATTGATTTCTGTTGTTTAAGACACCTACTTTGTGGTATTTTGACACTGCAGTCCTAGCAAATTAATAGATATGTATATACTGCATTTTGTTTATCCATTTATTTGCCAGTGGACTGTTGGGTTGCTTCCACCTCATGGCTATTGAGAATAATTCTGCTGTGAATTTGGGGGTACAAATATCTCTTCAAGACTCTGCGACCTCAATTACTTTGGATATCTATGAAAAAGTGGAATTGCTGGATCATATGGTAATTCTATTTTTAATTTTTTGAGGCACCTCCATACTGTTTGCCATAGTGGCTGCACCAATTTACAATCTTACCGACAGTGTACAACTTTATTCCATTGTATGTGGATATCAGGGTTTCCTAATACCATTTGTCCCTTCCCTATTAAGTGGCTTTGGTACTCCTGTTGAAAATCATTTGACTATATACACAAAGGTGTGTTTTTGGGCCCTCTATTCTATTCCTTTGGTCTATATAGCTTATCCTTATGCCAGACAAGAGTGCTGCTCTGTTTTGATTACTGTAGCTTTGTAATATGTTTAGAAATTTAGGAAGCATGACATCGCCAACTTTGTTCTTATTTTTCAAGATTGTTTTGGCTATCCATGTTCCCTTGAGATTCCACATGAATTTTAGCATGGATTTTTCTATTCCTGCAAAACATGCCATTGAGATTTTGATAGGGAATGCATTGAATATATAGATTGCTTTGGGAAGTATTGAAATCTTTAAAAATATGAAGTCTTCCAGTCCATAAACAAAGGATATCTTTCCATTTATTTGTGTTTACTTTAATTTCTTTCAGCAATGCTTTGTAGTTCTCAGTGTACGAATTTTTAATCTCCTTGGTTAAGTATATTTGAGGGTTTTTTTTCATGCTATTGTAAATGGAATTGATTCCTTTTCTGATTGTTTTAGTTAGTGTATAGAAACACAACTAGTTTTTATGGGTTGATTTTGTATCCTGCAACTTTGCTGAATTCTTTTATTAGTTCTAACAATTTTTTTGTGGAATCTTGAGAATTTTCTACATGTAAGATCATGTCGTCTGCAAACATATAATTTTATTTCTTCCTTTCCAATTTGGATGTATTTTATTTATCTTTCTTGACTAATTGCTTTGGCTAGGACTTCCACTACTATGTTGAAAAGAAGTGGTGAGAGTAGGCACCCTGTCTTATTCCTGATCTTAGAGGAATAGCTTTCAGTCTTTCACCATTGAGTATGATATTAGCTGTGGGCTTTTCATATATAGCCTTTCTTGTATTGAAGTTGTTTACCTTTACTCCTAATTTGTTGAATGTTTTTATCATAAAAAGTTCTTAAATTTTGTCACTGCTCTTTTTGTATCAATTGAAATGATCAGGTGAGGTTTTTTCTTCATTCTGCTCATGTGGTATATTAAATTGATTAATTTTTGTATGTTGAGCCATCCTTGCATTCCAGGTATAAATACCACTTGGTCATGGCTTATAATCCTTTTAAGGTACTCTTGATTTAGACCTGCTAGTATTTTGTTGAGGATTCTTACATCCATATTCATTAAATATATTTTTCTGTATGGTTTTGGGAGTTTTGTGGAAGTTTTTGGGAGAGAGGGTTGTTTGTTTGTTTGTCTTGTCTTATAGTATCTTTGTCTGGTGTTGGTATCAGGGTAATGCTAGCCTCACAGGATGAGTTTGGAAGTGTTCACTTCTCTTCATTTTTTGTCAAGAGTTTGAAGAGGATTGGTGTTAATTCTTTAAACATTGAGAAAATTCTCCAGTGAAGTCATGTGGTCCTAGGTTTCTTTGCTGGGAGGTTTTTCATTACTGCTTCAATCTCCTTATGAATTATAGGTCTATGCTGACTTTCTATTTCTTCCTAATTTAATCTTAGTAGGTTGTGTTTTTCTAGAAATGTATCTATTTCTTCTAATTTATCCAATTTGTTGGCATTTAATTGCTCATACTATTCTCTTATAATCCTTTTTATTTCTGTGGCATCACTTGTAATGTCCCCTCTTTCATTTATGCTTTATCAATTTGAGACTTCTCTCATTCTTATTAAACTAGCTAACAGTTTTTCAATTTTGTTGATCTTTTCAAAAAACTAACTCTTAATTTTGTTGACTTGTTTTTGACTTTGTTTCTCTATTCTTTGCTTCATTTACCTCTGCTCTTTTATTTCCTCTCTTCTGCTAAATTTGAGTTTAGTTTGTTCTTCTTTTTCTGGTTCCTTGTGATATAAAGTTAGGTTGTTGATCTGAGATCATTCCTTTTTTTTTTTTTTTTTTTGCGGTACACGGGCCTCTCACTGCTATGGCCTCTTCCGTTGTGGAGCACAGGCTCCGGACGCGCAGGCTCAGCGGCCATGACTCATGGGCCCAGCCGCTCTGCAGCATGTGGGATCCTCCCGGACCAGGGCACGAACCTGTGTCCCCTGCATCGGCAGGTGGACTCCCAACCACTGCGCCACCAGGGAAGCCCCTCATTTTTTAATGTAAACATTTACAGCTATAAACTTTCCTCTTAACACTGCTTTCATACCATCCATAAGTTTTAATGTGTTGTGCTTTCATTTTCATTTGTCTTGAGATATTTTCTAATTTCCCTGTCATTTCTTCTTTGATCCGTTAGTGAAGAGTATGTTGCTTAATTTCCACATATTTGTGGATTTTCCAGCTTTCCCTTTACTATTGATTTCTAATTTCATTCCACTGTGATTGGAAAAGAAACTTGGCATAATTTCACTCTATTTAAATAATTTAAGATATTAAAATGTTAATTAAAGTTTTAAGAGTTGTTTTGAGATCTAAAAGGTGGTCTATCCTGGAGAATATCCTGTGTGCACTTGAGTAGAATGTGTATTCTGCTGCTTTGGGGTAGTGTTCTATGTATGTCTGTTAGGTCTAATTCATCTATAGTATTGTTCAAGTCCTTTGTTCCCTAATTGATCTTCTGCCTAAGTTGTTCTAACCATTATTGAAAATAAGAGTACTGAAGTTCCCTGCCTTTATTGTAGAACTGTCTATTTCTCACTTCAGTTTGCCAAGTTTGATTCATATATTTAGGAACTCTGATGTTCAGTGCATATAGATTTATAACTATTCTATTTTCCTGGTGAATTGACACTTTGTCAGGTAATTCAGAGACGTGTGTATTTCTAGGGTCAGTTTCTGGAGATTTGTTTCATTCTTTTGTTTGGTCTGAATGTCCCTATTTCTTTGTATGCTTTGTGATCTTTTGTTGAGACTTGTGCATTTGACTAAAGAACAATTCCAGTGTTTATAGACTAACTTCATGCAAGGGAAGACCTTCAATAATCAGCCTTCCTAGAGGTTCTGGGACCTCTCAAACTTTTTCTTGGCATACATATTCTCTGAACTTCTGTGTGTGTGCTTTTATTTCAGTATATACAGCTGCTTTTAACTATTCTTAATTTCTCTAAGAAGCTCACCCTGCTCCATTTCAGAAGCTTTCAGTTTCTGCTTTTTATTGTACTCCTCTGCATATAATCTCTTGCTCCCCTGATGCCTGTCTCCAAAACTTCAGACTCCCTGCTGCTCTGACATGCCACAGTGCTTGCCTCTGTTTTCAGCGTGGCCTCCAACTTGATATCTAAACAATGCCTCTACTGCCATTAGTTTTAAAGTCATAAGATGGAAACCAGTCCCTGGGGCAGCCACCAAACTAGCTAGAATATTGAACACAAGTATTACTCTTTTCTTTCTCTCCCAAGGGAGGAGTCAGAAATTGGGAGGTTTCCTCCCAATCAGGCTGCAACAAACTGGGCAGGAGAAAAGGCTAGAAGGTGCAGAATGCCACAAACTTTCCTACCATTTTCAGTGGTTTGGTTTCTTTGTTTCCCCCTTAGCTATACATTCCCCTGGGTCTTCAGCTTCCCAACTGATTTCTAGATTATTCACAACAGTACTTTGGTCAATATATTGTTATTAATTTGGTGTCTATGTGGGGGAATGAGGACCTGCAGCTTCCTATTCCACCATCTTGCTGATATCACCAATTGTTTCTTCACAAAGGCAAAAAGGCAATTCAATGGAGAAGTCATAGTCTTTTCATTAAATGGTCTGGAATAATTGGATATAGATATGCAACATGTGAATCTTTACTATCTTTCACACCATATACACAATTTTGCAAATTGGATTATAAGCGAAATTGTAAAACCTAAAGCTATGAAACTTCTAGAAGAAGTCATAGGAGAAAATCTTTGTGACTTTAGATTAGACAAAGATTTTTTGATATGGTACAAAAAGAGTGATTCATAAATGTTTTTTGATAAATTGGACTTCATCAAATTTTAAAACTTCTGCTCTTCAAAGATCCTGTTAAGAATAAAAGATATTTAAGATGGTACATATTATGTTATGTGTATTTTACCACAATAAAACAATTAGAAATAAAAAGAAACAACAGGCCACGGACTGGGAGAAAAGAAACATACAAAGCGAATAACTGATGAAAGACTTGTTTCTAGAATACATATAAACAACTCTCAATACTCACTAATAAGAAAATATAGAACCCAAAGAGATGGCAAAATATTTGAACATACACTTCACCAAAGAAGATAAACTGTTGGCAAATAAACATATGAAAGGATTCCCAGTGTCATATGCAAATTAAAACCTCAGTGAGATATCACTACACATCTATTAAAATGACTAGAATTTTTTTAAAAACATAATATCAAGTGCTAGCAAAGATGAGGACCAAATGGAACTCAGAGACAGATGATGGGAATGCAAAATAGCTTAATCAATTTGGAAAATAGTTGGACAGTTTCCTTAAAGTTAAACCTTTACCTCCCATATGACCCAGTAACCCATTCTTATGTATTTTCCCCACTAAAATTAAAAAGCATGTTTATACAAAAACATGTACATGAATGTCTATAATGACTTTATTCATAATCATCAAAAGCTTGAAACGACCCAAGAGTTCTTCAACTGGTGAATAGTAACCAAAAAATGATTAATCCATACAATAATTCAGCAATAAAAAAGAATGACAATTGCTTCCCACGACATGGATGCACTGAAATGCATTATTCTATGTGAAAATAGCCAAACTCAAAGGATGTATGATTCTAGGTGCATGATTCCATTTATATGACAAGAAACAGGTCCGTGGTTGCTGGGGCTGGGTTTGGGGAGGAATTGCCTATGAAGCAATATAGCAGTAGTTACATGATTGCATGCATTATTCAAAACTCATAGAATTATACACTAAAAAGTATGAATTTCACTATATGTAAATTATGCCTTAGTAAACCTGAGGCATATATATATTTATATTTATATATACACACACACGTATGTTATGTTCATGCACACACACAGCTGTTTCATATCCTTGCCAGTGCTTGATATTATTATTTTAATCACTCCAGCCATTCCAATAGGTGTGTAGTGATGTCTCATTATGGTTTTTTTGTTAACATCTTTATTGGAGTATAATTGCTTTACAATGGTGTGTTAGTTTCTGCTGTGTAACAAAGTGAATCAGCTATACATATACGTATGTCACCATATCCCCTCCCTCTTGCATCTCCTTCCCACCCTCCCTATCCCACCCCTCTAGGTGGACACAAAGCACTGAGCTGATCTCCCTGTGCTATGCACTGCTTCCCACTAACTAACTATTTTATATTTGGTAGTGTATATATTTCATCCCAGCTTACCCTTTCCCCTCCCCATGTCCTCAAGTTCATTCTCTACGTCTGCATCTTTATTCCTGTCCTGCTCCTGAGTTTTTCAGAATCATTTTTTTTTCTTTTTTTAGATTCCATATATATGTGTTAGCATACAGTATTTGTTTTTCTCTTTCTGACTTACTTCACTCTGTATGACAGTCTCTAGGTCCATCCACCTCACTACAAATAACTCAATTTCATTTCTTTTTATGGCTGAGTAATATTCCATTGTATATATGTGCCACATCTTCTTTATCCATTCATCTGTTGATGGACACTTAGGTTGCCTCCATGTCCTGGCTATTGTAAATAGAGCTGCAATGAACATTGTGATACATGACTCTTTGAATTATGGTTTTATCAGGGTATATGCCCAATAGTGGGATTGCTGGGTTGTATGGTAGTTCTATTTTTAGTTTTTAAAGTAACCTCCATACTGTTTTTCATAGTGGCTCTATCAATTTATATTCCCACCAAGAGTGCAAGAGGGTTCCCTTTTCTCCACACCCTCTCCAGCATTTATTGTTTGTAGATTTTTTGATGATGGCCATTCTGACCGGTGTGAGGTGATATCTCACTGTAGTTTTGACTTGCATTTCTCTAACGATTAGTGATGTTGAGCATCCTTTCATGTGTTTGTTGGCAATCTGTATATCTTCTTTGGAGAAATGTCTATTTAGGTCTTCTGCCCATTTTTGGATTGGGTTGTTTGTTTTTTTTTGGTACTGAGCTGCAGCTCATTATGGTTTTAATCTTCATTTTCCTAAGGACTAGAGAAATTGACTACCTTTCCATAAGCTTACCTACCTCATAAAAGTGTTATGAGTAGTGTGAGGTACATAGAAACACTCAACAAATTGTATCTGAGTTCAGAGTGGGTGGCAGCCAAGAAATTCTTCATAGATGAGGTGGCATTTGAGCTGAGACTATAAGGAAGACAGATGTTGGATGTGCAAGAACTTGGGGTAGTATTATTAGAGTAGACAGGATTCGGGAGTCCAGATTCAGAATAAAAGTAGTATGAGGTGCATTTGAGAAATTAAGTAGTCAGGTACAAGAGAACTATGAAAATCAATAATAGTAAGCATAACAAACTGGTCTTAGATTAGAGAAGGCTTGAAAGTCAGGATGAACATAGGGGTTTTTTCCCAGAGGTTTTTGAATTAGGGTCTTTCTTCTGAAGGTGTTTTGAGCAGCGGACTGGCATGGTCAGAGCTTTGTTTTACACATGGGAAGAGACTGGCTGTAAGTAGACCCCTCGAGAGCATTCCCACAGGGGGATGGCATGTGTAAGATGCTGAAGCCTGAGAGGGATGATGAGGACATTTGGGAGGACAGACTAGCACAGAACAGTAGAGCCCGACAGGAGGATAAGAGGGACATAGGAGACATCTCAGCACAATATGCTGAAGGATGAGGAAGGCTCCCTAGTGATTGAGGGAAGGGCAACTTGGCATGGAGTGCTAGAGTTAGGGCAAGATGCATCTCCACAAGGGGTGGCAGCCCAGCATATGGTGTGAGGTCCTTGTGAGTGAAGAGGGTATCACACAGGCACAGGAGGGCAGCAGCATGGTGTGGGGTGTCAGAGACTGGATGAAGTGATGTCCACGTTGGTGGGAAGGGCAGCAGCAGTGGGAGACAGGTTACATAAGGAAGAGCTGGTCAATAAATAAGTAGGATAAGGATCATGGAGACAGGTGTCTTTCTTAGGATTTCCATCTTTCTGCTTACATTGCCCATCTCTTCTTGCATGCTGTCTACTATATCCATTAGAGCCCTATATTAATCATAGTTGAATTCCTGGTCTGGTAATTCCAACATCCCTGCCATGTCTGGTTCTGACGTCTGCTTTGTCTCTTCAAATTGTGCTTTTTGCCTTTTGGTATGCCTTGTAATTTCTTCCTGATAGTCAGGTATGACATACTGGGTAAAAGGAACTGCTATAAATAGATCTTTGGTACTGTGTTAGTGAGGTGTGGAGGGAGGGAAAGCATTCTATAGCCCTGTGAGTAGGTCTCAGCCTTTCAGTGAGCCTATGTCTCTGGACTGTGAACTTCACAAGAGTTTCTCAATTTTTTTCTCCCTCCTTAGTAGGATAGGATGGTTAGAGTGGACTGGAGTTGGGTATCTCCCTTCCCCGGGTCAGTTAGGCTCTGATAATACCCTAGCAGTTTAGGTTCTAGTTAACTAGTTTCTCCTCAGGGCAGGGCTCGTTCAGAACAGAGTACTGTGGTATATTTCAAAATGGTTCCTTTTCCCCTCACCCTACCAGAACAAAAGGGGATTTTTCTCTGGTATTTTCTGTGGGAACTTAGTCGAGTTCCTAAAGGTAAATTTCCCTGGAGTTTTCAATTCTCAGAATTGTTCACACTGAGACTCAAGCAATTGTCAACTACAATTGTCAGTTTTCTATCCTGGCACTTGTTCCCCTGGTGGTGTCTCTGTTCTGGTAAGCTGCAGCTTAATACTGCCTATATTTGCTTATCTCTGCAGTTTGGGGGGCAGTGGTTTGTACTGGGTTCCCACCCTTCCAACCACTGATCCAAGTAGAGTTGATTTTCCTTTCTGTTCAGCTTTCTGCTTCTTGTTAGGAAAGAGTGGCAACTTCCAAGCCCCTTACATGCGCATCAGAAACTGGAAGTCTTTGGAGGCAGGTTTCTTATTGTGAGAGAGGGAGTTACAAATAGGACAGGGGAGAAAATTAGAATGAATAAATAAATGTGGAAATAAATATAGATGTCAATGTGTAAATATAAATTCCCTAGTGCATCACTGTGAAGGCCTAAGAGCAGTGACACCCTAGCATCAATAAGCACACCAGATCTGAGTTTCTAAGTATCATTCTTCTATAAAAGGACCAGAGCTCCTTGGAGGAATTATTGATTTCTGGGTTGGAGCAGGGCTAGTACAAGATAAGCCTAGGTGCTCAAATATTGATGGGGTCAGGTCAAAAGGGCACAGAAACCAGCTTGAAGGGACTCCCACTATGCAAATCTTGGATAATCTGAACATCAAAATGAATGATAGCAACAGATTATAACTAATTGGCTGAAACAAGACTTCATGAATCCATACCAATAGACATAATAAATTGAAAGTTTGAGGAGAAATAGAATATCCACATAGTCTCAAAATACCCACCCTCCAAGAAAAGTATATGAATTGCAAAGGGAACAATAAAAACTTTATAAAGCCTGATAGACACCACCTTATTAAATCAAAGTTAGTGTCACCAGTAATGATAGGACAAGTCATAATCGTGTGCCACCTAATAAGATGCAATAAGAAGCATATTGTGTCACTTCTGTGATATTCCTTGTTTAATCAAAGATGCATACCCTGTTTAATCATGAGGAAACATCAAACAAACCCAAATCGAGGAGCATTTTACAAAATAAATGGCTGTAATCTTCAAGAGTGTCAAGGCCAAAGTCAAGGAAAGATGGACATTGTTACAGACTGAAGACTAAATACAACATGTAATACTGAACTGGATCCTTTTACTATAAAGAGCTGTAGACCAACTGGGAAAACTTGAAGGGAATCTGAAGATTAGATGGTAGTAATGTATCAATTTTAATTTCCTGAAATTGATGATTGTATTATGGTTTTTGTGGTTACTACTATTTTTGTGGTAATGGAGCATGATATTAGCAACTTATTCTCAAATGTTTTTACAAATGTTTTTACGACTTTCTGTAAGTTTGAGGTTGTTTCAAAAATGAAGTCTGCTTCAGTGATTGTAACAGTTGTTCAAATGAGCCTCAATGAAAGTATGAACAAGGAATTATTAGAGAGAGGACAAGATGATGAGGATGAAATTGTCAAGACTTGCAGACTGTTGTGGATGAGGGGGCAGCAATAGCAGGTGGAGACTAGGATGACTGTCAATTTTCAGGCCTGGAAGATTGAGAAGATATTGGTGCCCTATTAGAAAAAGAACAGTAGAAATTTATAAATCAGGAAGAAGATTAGGGTTGAGGGAGGACAACAATGAGTTTGTTTTTTGGATATATTGGCTATGTTGTGTTGAAAGAGTGGCTCACTGTCTATTCAGAATCCAGGCCCCTCTGAGGATTTGGATAAGAAGAGACGCTAAACACAAGTGCGTGTGTGTGTGTGTGTGTGTGTGTGTGTTTGGTGGGGGAAGCAGATCAATGTTAGGCTTGGCTTGTCCTGGGTCCACCCCCAATAACTGTCTGAAAGTGCAGCATTCCAACCATCATTTATTCTTTCACTAGCACCCTGATTATCCGCACCTGTGGAGAATGAGCCTAAATATATAACTGATTATTCTTGGAAGGTTGCCAAGAATAAAAACATAAGCCAGAAACTTCCCAAGCTATCTCCAGAGCATTAATGTCTTTTCAGCTTACGCAAATCCCCTGTTGCCAAATGATCTGTCAGTGGCCTGGACAGTTAAAGAGACTGAATGCATTTTGGTTGCACAAATGTGTCCTTTGATTACATTATTATTTAGTCCCCTCTTTAAAGGTAACTTGTGACCCCAAGACCTTATTTTGTCATTTGAGACTCTCTCCAAATGTAATTTTGTATCCCCATTTCCTCTCCTCTCCTACCGGAGTCCCCACTCCAGCCAGCCCTGTATCCTTTCCATTGTCAAACTTGTCATGCTTTTTCCCACTTTTGTGACTTGACTCATCTCATGAGTTGAAATTCAAATCGTGTCCAGAAAGAGCATTGTGCTAGGCACTCTGGAAGCACTGAGTTGATTAATACACAGCCTCTATGCTCAGGGAATTTCAGATACAGTAGGAATGGAAGATGCCTCTATAAGGAAGAGGAGGACCTTCTTTATGAAGGCAGTTGTGGAAGAGGAATGGGCATGTGGAGTTCAAGACTGGACAGATGCTTACTGTTATAATTACGACTCGAAGACATCAAGCCAACCCATCAACAAATCTCCCATTTACAACCGGCTGCTCCTACTGCCTGGAGAGCACACACCAAACCTTGTCACCCTTACTGCCCCTCATTCTTCAGGCCTCAGCAAAAAGTAAACATTTCCTTCAGAGCAGCCTCTGCTAATCCACCCCTGCTACCAACTAGTGTGCAATGAGAAAGTCTCCACTCACACATCCTTTCTGTCTCATCAGGGAAAAAATAGCCAGGTGCATCATAAAAAATTGGAAGGAAAAAAATTAAAGAGTCTCAGAATCTCAGAGCTGGAATGGGCCTTTGCCAGCCCAGCCCTTTGCGAGGCAGATGAAGAAACTGAGGCTCAGATAGGGAAAGTAATTTAGCCCAACACCACAGAGCAGTTCAGATGCTTTGGCTGCAAGAAATAGAAATTTCAACCCAAAATGTTTTACACAAAAAGAGAATTTATTGGCTCGTGTAACTGAACAGTCCAGAGGTATACCTAGGTTTAGCTGAGACTTGATCTAGGACCCCAGTGATGAGATTGGGATTAGTGTGTCCTCCCTCTGTTGGCTCTCCTATTGTGTTACCAAAATGGGTCCTCCAACATCCGAGAAATATATACTTCCTCACTGGATTCCATTTCCCCAATAATCCAACTGAAATTCCAGAAGTTGGTTTTATTGGCCCTGATTCACTTAGCTTTGTGTGTGGTATATCTCTAAACCTATCGCCGTGGCCACTGGAAAGGGATATGCAGACTGAGTTAAGGCAAACAGGGCCTCACTCTAGAGCTGGAGGTAGGACAAGTCCACCCCAAATCTCATAGCTGAGAAATTTTGGATGCTGCTGTGAAGAGGATAGGAGAATGGATGCTGGGGATACAGAAAGTTACCACCACAGAAAGTTACTGGCAAAGTCAAGGCTAATGGCCAGGCCTCCCAGCTCTGATTCAGTGGCTTCATCATGTTATGGAAAAGCCAGCCAAGGTGCCATGGCACCAAGACGTAGCCAATAGAGTTTTGCATTCAAATAATTGTATACGGACTCTGAAATAACAATGCTAAATTCACACCATCCCACAGGCAGAGAGAGAGGAACTCCTGGCTCTGAGTCCAGACAGAGATGTGTTGCAAGAAGAGAGGCATTACTGAAAGGAGCTGCAGAGCTAAATTAGGAATGAGAAGTAGAGAACATGGGTAATAATTGTCCCACATGTGCTGCCAATGGAATTGAATCAGCATAATTGATTTAATCTACACAAAGTGAGACAGGTCTTCTGGAAAACTGCCCATGAGCAGATCAGCAAGACCCATAATTGGCACATTAAATGAAAATAAAGTGAAACTAAAGGTGGAGCTCTTCCAACCTGAAATACCCAGAATAATGCAAACAGACTGGCTGGTTGGAGGAAAGCAGGAAGAAGGATGGCAAGTGTGATTTATTCCCAGGGAGCCATGGTTCAGATCTGGCTCCTTCGGGAATCTTTATTTGTGTATTGTCTTAAACGTGAAGTTCACACAGAATATATTTTATTCCCAAGAATATAGAATTTAAGATGTGCTTTTTCCTTGGTTTAATCACAAAAATAGTACATTTTTAAATCCTCTTGGGGTTTTCTGAGTTCCATAACAGTAACCCTTCCTGGCACAGAATACTGTCAACAAATAAGCGGGTGATGACTTACCTCATTTGATAATTTCACCTTCATCAGTGTTAAGTGTTCTCTTGTAGAGAAGGGCTGAAGAGTTATAGGACAATTCTACCTTGTGAGGACCCCTTTATGGCACATATTCAATAAGAAGGAAACTTCCAACTCCTTGACAAGGCTCTCCATAGTCTAGTCCTGGCCCATCTTTCAAATTCAGTCTCTCAGTTCTCCCATTTGGTCTCTATTGCAACAAGTCTGAAGCAAAGACTTTTTCTATACAGTTTCGATTCTTGTTTGATGTGCTGCCTTATAGAGACTGTATCTTTTACCTTCCCACACATCTATGGACTAGATACAGATGGTGACCTCCGGTTTGTGACTTCTAGATTAAAACTCCACCTTTCTGGTGAAGTCTTCTTTGATTCTCAACAAGAGGAGATGACCACTCTCTCCTCCGGACACCTCATCATTTTGTCTCTCTTTCTTTGACCACTCATAACATGTCCTGCCTTGTATTATGTGATTTGTGCATCCATCTTAACTTTCATATCAATCTCTGTATTTCCAAGGCAGAGATCACAGGTGATTTATCTCTGTAGTACCATGATGCCTAGCCTGGATGGATTTCTTAAAGAAAATTCTTAAAGAAATTTCTTGAAAATTTTCTGGGCGAAAATACACATAGACAAAAACTGTGTGTGTTTTACTAACTGCAACACCTCGAAAAGCACAATCAGATATCTTGTGAAAGCTTTGAGGGTAAAAAAATGGGGAGAGACCCTGGGTGCATCCTCTGATGAGATTCCCTGAAATATCCCTTTCATTGTCTTCACCTTGAGTCTTTCACAGTGGAGGCTGTTTGTCATCTTTAGCTCAGAAGAACCTTCACTTATTGCATTACTGTGACCCTGGGCAGTTACTAATCTGTGAGGCGATTTCAAGCCAGCATTCCTGGTGGCACTAATCATCCATAAAATTTATTGTGAGGTGACATGCAGCTGGTAACATGCCTTGGAGCGGGACATTCCCTTGACGGTTGTCTAGATTAGAAAAAATAGACTCTGTAGCCACTCGTCAGAGAATTAGATTCTACTACTAGACATCAGTTTGGTTCTCACTTTGTTTCTTTCCCCTGTGCTGCTGCTACTAACTTACCCCTGGACTCCAGCTACCCAAACTGCCCTACCCCTGTCCACAGTGATAGTGATTCTTCCAGGAGTCAATGGCACATAGGAAGATCTGAAGACAAAAGACTCTCGGCTTCAGGAAAAACTAATCAACAATGCATGTGTGTTGTTAAAATTAAAATGGAAGACAGTGGAATGTCAATCACTAAAAATATAGGTTCTAGAGTTAAGATCCATTGTTTGAAACTGGCTCCCTTAGCTGAGGGAACTTGAGAAAGTCATCTGACCTCTCTGAGCCTCAGTGAACTCATCTGTAAAGTGATAGCAGCAATAGTGTCTACCACACAGGGTTGTTTTGAAGATTAAGTGAGATCATGCAAAGAAAGCTCCTAGCCCAGTACCTGGCACATAGTAACACTCCAAAGTTTTTACCTATTGTTATATCTACTTTATCATCATTATCAGTAACATATCTGGTGCTAAAATTCCCAGATTAACAGCTAAGAAGAGCCATAGGACAGACTCTTGACCACCATCTTTCCTGGAGCTGCAATATTCATAGGATATCCAAGCTCCTCTTCTGCCTGCAGGAATGTCTGTTCTCACACATTTTGGAACAATGTTCCTCATCCTTTTGTCAGTCCTCAGTCAGTCCAAAAACCAGAGCTAGAACCACCAGTTGAAAAATATGGGGAGACTGCTCTCAACTAAATATAACAAAAGAACTTTCTCACAGATAGGACTGTCTGAATATGGGACAGGCTGCCTCTCGATTCAGTGAACTGCCCATTACAGGAGAAATTCAGCTGGATAAACACTTGCTGGAAATACTGTGAAATAACTCAGGCATCATACACAGGAACCGAACTTGAAGACCTCTGAGGATTTGACTAACCCCAGGCTTCAGTGCTATCTCTTTTTTTATTCTTAGCACTTCCTTATAGAAAAATAATTTGATAACATTGAAAAGCGTCCCAAACAGTCATTTCAGCTGGGGACCTGCTTTCTGGAACAGAGTATTTTGCAAAGCAAAGATCCCAAAACAGTTATCTTTGGCTAATAGAAAAGAATTTCTAGTAAACATGCTACCAGCACCTACAAAAATCACACTTGAGAATTGAAAGAAAATTCTACTTGGTAAATTCTTATTTTAGAAAGGCATTCACTGAATTGCTTAGCTATGTGCACCTTGAGTTGAATTAAGTTCAGGAGCTAAATGTATCCTAAAATATGCCTGCCTTCTATCTTTTGTTACATCACACATTCTGGCTTTGGAAAGTAACTTTTATCTTCTGGGGAAGATAAAATCTTAATCAGAGCATCAGAGCATCCTAATCAGAGCACTTATTATATGCTTTAGTAATAATAAAGAATTTGCCTAATCTTTGTCCAGGTTTTTGGCAGGAAGTTTCTAAAAACCTTGAAATTTCTTGAGTGATAGGGTGTCTTTGTTATGCTAATAAGTTGACTCATGGTGGACCCTCACATAGCTTCAGGATAGGGCTGGTCACCAGAAGGACCAATCAAGTGATTAAAGGGTAGTGACCTCTGGCCAGACCAACTACTAGAGAGAAGAGAAGGCACTGAGTTCAGCCACAGAGTCAAGGATTTAATTAATCATGCCTAAGTAATGAAACCCCAATAAAACCCTGGACACCAAAGCTCAGTAGGGCTTCCTAGTTGGTAAACACATTGATGTGCCAGGATGGTGACATGGTCTGACTCCACAGGAAGAGGACATGGAAGGTCTGCCTTCAGGACCCTCCCAGACCACACCTCATGTGTACTCTTTATAGTAAAATTATAATTAAAAAATATATAACTCAGTGCTTTCCTGAGTTCTGTGAGTCATTCTAGTGAATTATCAAAACTGAGAGGGTCATGGGAGTTCCCAAATATATAGCCAGTTGGTCAGAAGTGCAGCCGGGGGACACCCAAGGTGTGGCTGGTGTCTAAAGTAAGCACTATCTTCTGAAAGACTGAGCCCCTGAACATGAGGAATCCGAGGCTCCTTCAAGGTGGTTCATGTCAGAATTGGACTGCAATATACCCAGTTGGTGCTGATATAGAATAGATGCCATAACATAAAGTTATTTCACTGGATAGGCTGTGTCTTGTCTCTCTCTTCTAAGAAAGTTTGGGCCACCAGGATTATAGAATAGGAACATAACTCTTGAAAAGTAATTGGAGGCATCATATAGGAAGAAGCTGGGCCACTGGGGGATTATGAGGAACATGTAGGTTCTTGGGAGGTTACTGCACAGGTAAGAGGATACAGGGAGCAAGATGAAGATCTGGTCATGGAAATTCAGGAAAGAGTGGGCCAAAAGGAGTGTTTTACAATTTCTCATTTAATTCTCATACAAGCTGATAAGATAGTCATTTTCACTTTCCTTTTGCAGATGAGAAAAATGAGACCCAAAGAGGGTAAGTAATAGGATCAAGGATGTAAGTGTCAGAGCCAGGATTGTTAACCCACTTCTATTTGAGTTTAAACCCTTTGCCATGTGCAGTATGCCATACTACCTTTTACTGTAAGGGCAACAGGTAATGTCTCAGCACAACCGTCTGTGATCGGAAGTCTCTGAGCAGGAGACTGGGACAGGCTCACTCAACCAAGACTGGGGAACAGGCCTTTAGTGGCAGGAGAGGGGAGGACTGAGGAGGGTTTTTGGAGAAGCTGAAGCATGTGGCAAGGTTACAGTGACAAAGATTCACACATGAAGTTATGACGCTGTAACTGGAGTACAGGGAGGGACTCAGTCACAGAACCAAGGCAGACAAGAGGCCGCTTCTCATAACCTTGATGCTGGACAACCTGGATTCCTATGTCACAGGTCAGAATTAATCCCCTACCCCAGCTCTAGGGCTAGAAGTCTTTACAGACGAGGATTGGCCAGATAATAAGGTCATCAGTCTAAAATCAGCAATTTTAGCCACAGCAATCAGAGAAGAAAAAGAAATAAAAGGAATCCAAATCAGAAAAGAAAAAGTAAAGCTGTCACTGCTTGCAGATGACATGATACTATACATAAGAATCCTAAAGATGCTACCAGAAAACTACTAGAGCTAATCAATGAATTTGGTAAAGTAGCAGGATAAAAAATAAATGCACAGAAATCTCTTGCATTCTCATACACTAATGATGAAAAATCTGAAAGTGAAATTAAGAAAACACTCCCATTTACCATTGCAACAAAAAGCATAAAATATCTAGGAATAAACCTACCTAAGGAGACAAAAGACCTGTATACAGAAAATTATAAGACACTGATGAAAGAAATTAAAGATGATACAAATAGATGGAGAGATATACCATGTTCTTGGACTGGAAGAATCAACATTGTGAAAATGACTCTACTACCCAAAGCAATCTACAGATTCAATGCAATCCCTATCAAACCACCACTGGCATTTTTCACAGAACTAGAACAAAAAATTTCACTATTTGTATGGAAACACAAAAGACCCCAAATAGCCAAAGCAATCTTGAGAAAGAAAAACGGAGCTGGAGGAATCAGATTCCCTGACTTCAGACTATACTACAAAGCTACCATAATCAAGACAGTATGGTACTGGCACAAAAACAGAAATATAGATCAATGGAACAGGATAGAAAGCCCTGAGGTAAACCCACACACATATCATCACCTTATCTTTCATAAAGGAGGCAAGAATATACAGTGGAGAAAAGACAGCCTCTTCAATAAGTGGTGCTGGGAAAACTGGACAGCTACATGTAAAAGAATGAAATTAGAACACTCACTAACACCATACACAAAAATAAGCTCAAAATGGATTAAGGACCTAAATGTAAGGCCAGACACTGTAAAACTCTTAGAGGAAAACATAGGCAGAACACTCTATGACTTAAATCACAGTAAGATCCTTTTTGACCCACCTCCTAGAGAAATGGAAGGAAAAACAAAAGTAAACAAATGGGACCTAATTAAACTTGAATGCTTTTGCACAGCAAAGGAAACCATAAACAACATGAAAAGGGCTTCTCTGGTGGTGCAGTAGTTGAGAGTCCACCTGCCGATGCAGGGGACATGGGTTCATGCCCTGGTCTGGGAAGATCCCACATGCCGCAGAGTGGCTAGGCCCGTGAGCCATGGCCGCTGAGCCTGTGCGTCCGGAGCCTGGGCTCCGCAACGGGAGAGGCCACAACAGTGAGAGCCCCGCGTACCTCAAAAAAACAACAACAACAACAACAACAACAAAAAAAACATGCAAAAAGAACCCTCAGAATGGGAGAAAATATTTGCAAATGAAGGAAGTGACAAAGGATTAATTTCCAAAATTCACAAGCAGCTCATGCAGCTCAATATCAAAAAAACAAACAACCCAATCCAAAAATGGGCAGAAGACCTAAATAGACATTTCTCCAAAGGAGATATACAGATTGCCAACAAACACATGAAAGGATGCTCAATATCACTAATCGTTAGAGAAATACAAGTCAAAACTACAGTGAGATATCATCGCACACTGGTCAGAATGGCCATCATCAAAAAATCTACAAACAATAAATGCTGGAGAGGTTGTGGAGAAAAGGGAACCCTCTTGCACTGTTGGTGGGAATGTAAATTGATACAGCCACTATGGAGAACAGTATGGAGGTTCCTTATAAAACTAAAAATAGAACTACCATATGATCCAGCAATCCCACTACTGGGCATATACCCTGAGAAAACCATAATTCAAAAAGAGTCATGTACCACAATATTCACTGCAGCTCTATTTACAATAGCCCGGACATGGAAGCAACCTAAATGTCCATCAAGAGATGAATGGATAAAGATGTGGCACATATATACAATGGAATATTACTCAGCCATAAAAAGAAACGAAACTGAGTTATTTGTAGTGATGTGGATGGACCTAGAGTCTGTCATACAGAGTGAAGTAAGTCAGAAAGAGAAAAACAAATATCGTATGCTAACACATATATATGGAATCTAAAAAAAAAAAAAAAAAAGGTCATATAGAACCTAGGGGCAAGACGGGAATAAAGACACAGACTTACTAGAGAATGGACTTGAGGATACGGGGGTGGGGGGAGGAGTTTGCTGGGACAGGGTGAGGGGGTGGCATGGACATATATACACTACCAGACGTGAAGTGGATAGCTAGTGGAAAGCAGCCACGTAGCGCAGGGAGATCAGCTCCGTGTTTGTGGCCTCCTGGAGGGGTGGGATGGGGAGAGTGGGAGGGAGGGAGTCGCAGGAGGGAGGGGATATGGGGACATATGTTTATGTATGACTGATTCACTTTGTTATAGAGCAGAAGCTAACACACCACTGTAAAGCAATTATACTCCAATAAAGATGTTTAAAAAATAAATAAATAAAAGGAACAGGTAACAAGCACGACAGACAGTGTATTGTGATGAAGCCCAATACCAGCCTGATTTATAAGGAATCAAAGTTCTTTTAAAAACAGCATAGGTCTAAAAAATGTATCCGTAGTTTACCAGTGTGTCATCCCAGGACAAGCGAAAAGTATAATATTCATTTGGGGAAGAGAAGAGGAATTGAGTGAGCTTATTTCTCTCTTCAGAGATGTTACCAGGCAGATACAGGCCAGTTGTTTTCTTAACTCAGACAAGAAGACAATGTACTGATATTAAAATAGAAAGAATGGCTTGACTGTCAAGGAGATTCAAAAGAATGGAACCAATGAAAACTGTGCCAAGAAGACAATATGCAAGTCTGCCTTTCTCTTGGTTATCAACTTTTTAGGAGGTTCGTGAAGTTCTAACATCATGTTATCCAGTTTTGCAGAAACTCACATCATGTCAAAGAACTGTAAATTGACTTTTTATTTATCTGAATTTAAATTAAATTTAAGTCACCTCTACCCTCTTAAATAATGTTGCATATCTGAGGTTTCATAAAATTGGAATTTAGACATTAATCTGTTCAAAGCCACATAATAAAGCAACTAACTTATTAGGTGCCCTTCCAGCTCTGTGATTCTTAACTTTATGTTTAATTTTTAACCTTTTTTATTGTGACATATATCACATATACAGAAAACTGCACTCTTGAGATTTTCTAATTTTTTTGTGTGTTCATTTTAGTAAGTTGTATTTTTCTAGAAAGTTGTCTATTTATCCATATGTTAAATTATTGGCATAAAGCTGTTCAAAATATCCACTTATTAACTTTTTTATGTCTATGGGGTTTGAAATGATGCTCTCTTTTTTCACACCTGGCACTGGTTACTTGCGCATTCTCTCATTTTTTCTTGATCAGAATCAATAGGGGTATCAAATATTATTAATCTTGTCAATAACAACATTATTTAATTAATTATTTTATTTATTATTTCCTTTCTTCTACTTGCTTTGAGTTTACTTTGATATTTTTTTCCACTTCATGAAAAAGATAGTTCATTGATCATCAGTCTTTCTTCTTTTTTATATACATTTAAAGTTCAAATATTCCCTTTAGGCACAGCTTTAACTACACACCATGAGCAAGTTTTGAATGTAGAATTTTAATTTTCAGTAAGTTCAAAACACTTTTCCCCAAAATGTTACAGCATATTTTTTATTAATGCTTTTGAGCACCAAAGTTTTCTGATAATTAAATCAACACTTTAGTGAGAAAGTCAACTATGAAGTAAGTACAGCAGGCCCTTGGCAAAATTGTGAAGTAAAACAGATACCTCTTTGGACCTTTCAGACCTTTCACCTTTTCTGTCTTTCTTTTTTTCTTTTTTTTTCTTTTTTGTTGATGAGAACTCAGGATTTACTCTCTTAATTTTCCTGTATGTCCTATAGCAGTGGTAACTATAGTCATCATGTTGTACATTACATCCCTAGTCCTAATTTATCTTGTAACTGGAAGTTTGGACCTTTTACCTCCTTCCTCCAATTCCCCCTGCCCCTTTCCTATGATAACCACAAATCTGACTCTTTTTATGAGCAAAACATTTCTAATTTCAATTGAGACATCTCCTTTGACCCATGGTCAATATTACCATGGATAAAATAGAAGTATATTTCTTAATTTTTACATATATAAATTATATTTTTTAATTGATTTCCAGCTTAAGTACATTAACTCTGAATTATTTAAATCCTTTGAAATTTATTGAGACTTGCTTTAAGACCCAACGCAAAAGATTTATTGTAAATTGTGAATGAGTGTAAATGTTTCCTGTGTGGTTTAAAAGCACAAGTATTCTGTAATTATGGAGTGTAGTATTTTGATTTTCATTTTAAAAAGGGTTAATCAAATATTTTATATTCTTATGATAGTTTGCCTGTTTTTCCAAGTACCCACAGAAGGAAAGATGTTAAAAATTCCCCATTATGATTTTAGATTTTTGATTTCTTGTTGTAGCTCTGTAATTTTTCCCTTATACATTTTGAAGCTGTAATTTTGGTTGCATATAAATTTAGAACTGTGATATTTTCCTAGTGATTTGAAAATCTTATCGTTTTGAGTTATATCTCCAGTGGGGTTTTTTTTACTGTCTAATTGTATAGTTTTTTTTAGTGGGCTGCTCTAGAATTCACAGTAAATATTCAGTTAATGCTTATTAGTCATAGATTTCATACTTGTGAATTTGCCTATTCACTAAAATTTATTTGTAACCACAAAATCAATACTTGTGGCACCTTCACAGTTATTCACAGACATGCACAGAATGATGAAAAATTTGAGTCATCCAACATGCATGTTCCCAGCTGCATTAGAATAAGGTGATGCTCTCCCTGCTTATTTCAGTTTCATGGTGTAACCAAATGTCCTTTTCATGGTCTATTTAATGACACATTTTTCATATTTTGTACTTTTTTGGTGAATTCAATATTTGAAATGGCCCCCAATTATAGTCCTGAAGTACTATCTACTGTTCCTAAGTGTAAGAAGGCTGTGATGTGCTTTACAGGAAAAAAATATATATGTATTCAGGAGTTCAATGTCAATGGATCAACAATATAGTTTAAATAAGATGCCTTTAAACAGAAACACACATCAAACAAGGTTATCTATTGATCAGTTAATGTAAGTTTAACCAGAGTCTTCTAGAAACCTTATCCTGTGTTTCCCCTAGGAGCAATGGTTCAGTATTTGCTAATTCAGTGTTCATGGAGAGTTTATAGAACATAACTACTGTAAATAATGATAATCTACTGTACTTAACTTTTCACAGTCTACTTAGAATTACTATTTATCACTTCAGTTGAAATCTAGAAACTTTGCCACCATATAGGTCCTTTACCTCCCTTCCTTTATCCTATAATTGTCCTAAGTAGCGTATCTACATACATTGAAAATCCTACTAAACAATATTACAATTTTTACTTTCAACTATTATACATATCTCATCTTAAAAACTTAAAGGGGAAAAAGCAGTCTATTATATTTGTCCATATATTTACCATTTCTGTTGCTCTTCCTTCAATCTTGAATTTCTAGAAATTCCTCTGGTATCATTTCTCTTCCACCTGAGAAACTTATTTTAGCACTTCTTTTAGATCAGGTATATTGGCAATTAATTATCTTAGTTTTCCTTCATCTGAGAATGTCCTTTTTCCATCTTTATTCCAAAAAGATTATTATTATTATCATTTTTGCTCTATGTAAAACTCTGGACCTTTGAGCACATTAAAAATGTTATTCCACTGCCTTCTGGCCTCCACAGTTTCTGAACAGAAATATGCAGTCATTCAAATTGTTATTAATCTACATGTAATGCCTGCTTTTCTCTGACTGCTTTCACAATATTTATCTTTGGTTTTTAGCACTCTCATGTGCTATGTCTGTGTGTGGATTTCTCTGAGTTTATCCTATTTGAGGTTTGCTGAGGTTCTTGAGTTTGTAATTTTATATCTTTTACCAAATTTGGGAAGTTGTTAGTCATTATTTCTTCAAATATATTTTTTGCACACTCTTTTCTCCTTCAGAAACTCCAGTGACATAGTATTAGACATTTTGATATGGCTTACAGGTAATTTTATTTCATAATCTTTCCACCTCTGTTTCTCAGATTGGATATTTTCTGTTTACCTGTCTTCAAGTTCACTCTTTCCTCTGTCATCTCTATTCTGCTACTGAAGATCTTAAGTGAATGTTTTATTTCAGTTACTATGTTTCTCATTCTAAAACTTCCACCTTGATTCTTTTTCTTAGCAACTGTTTCTTTGCTGAAAATTTCCATTTGTTTCAAGGAGTATTCACCTTTACTTCTTGGAGCATGGTTTTTCTAATAATACCAACATCTGGATCATCTTGAATAAGACACCTGTTAATTGTCTTTCCCTTTGAATATTGTTTTAATTTTTCTGCTATTTTGTATGTTGAATAATTTTAAACTGTATCCTGAACATTTTGAATATTATGTGAAGAGATTCTCATTCCTGTTTAAATCTTATGGAGAATATTTACTTATTTATTTGTTTATTTGTTTGCTTGTTGTTGCTTAGCAGGCAATAGACCGAATTAGGACCAGGCCACAAGTTTTGACCTACATTTTTTGGTCTGTGGTTTCAATGTCAGTTCTGTTTACAAAGTTTTTCCAGTGTTATTCAGAAATATTCTGTGTGGGTGTCACCCAGGGGCCAACTGGGGACCTGGGTGGTCATCTACCCCCAAAGTTCAGTCCTCAAAGTAGTTGATTTGCTATTTGGAATTAGATCCACATGTGTACAGCTTGGAGATTGAGCCCAGGAATTCATCCACAGCAACTTCACGGGATCCCTTCCTCAATCTTCCTCCTCTCCACAATCTCCACGCTCTCTGCCAGGACCCCCTTTCCTTCCCTTTGGCTGGAAACCCAGGGCTTTTATCTCTCTAAAGTGCTCTGCACTTCTTACAATAGGGTCCACCTCAAGGGCCAAATAGTTTGAGAATAGAGAGAGAAAAAAGCAGTGGGAAACACAACCATGCTTCAGACAACAGTTAGGTTTAAAAAGGATTCAGGGACTTCCCTGGTGGTTCAGTGGTTAAGAATCCACCTGCCAATGCAGGGGACACTGGTTCGATCCCTGGTCTGGGAAGATCCCACATGCCACGGAACAACTAAGCCTGTGTACCACAACTACCGAGCCTGTACTCTGGAGCCCGCAAGCCACAATTACTGAGCCCACGCATCACAACTACCGAAGCCCATGCACCTAGAGCCCGTGCTCCACAACAAGAGAAGCCACCACAATGAGAAGCCCATGCACTGCAACAAAGAGTAGCCCCCACTCGCCACAACTAGAGAAAGCCTGCATGCAGCAACAAAGAACCAATGCAGAAGAAAGAAAGAAAGAAAGAAAGAAAGAAAGAAAGAAAGAAAGAAAGAAAGAAAGAAAGAAAGAAAGAAAGAAAGAAAGAAAGAAAGAAAGAAAGAAAGAAAGAAAGAAAGAAAGAGAAAGAAAGAAAGAAAAAGAAAGAGTGAGAGAAAGAAAGAAAGAAAGGATTCATCTTCTCCACAATTTTAGTTGCCTGCCTGGTCACTGCTGCCACCATTGCCCCTGCCAGATTTCACTTTCAGGATTAAGGACAGAAGGAAAAAATACAGGAAAATTTCCTCACTCTCTGTTAAATAGGGGCTCCTCTTCCTAATCCTCTGTCAAGAAGAAAAGGGCTTCTCTTGGAGCTCTTTCTTTCTATATTCAGTGAGCTGTTCCAGGATTCTAGTGCCTTTGAACTAACACAGAATATATAGGGGGAAAAGGCAGGAAAACCACCAATATATCAATCATACTTAAAGTTCAGGTTTTCTTTCCCAATCTTCCTAACACCATTTACTTTTCAGAGTCCTCAGATAGCTGCTCCATGTATTGTGTCCTGAGCTTTTAGTGGAAAAACAGGATGGAGTGTGTTTACTTCATCTTAATTGGAACTAGAAATGTTTTTGTATATTTCTAAATCTTATACAGATTATATCAGACTATGTCATTCACTTTGCTTAACATTTCATTTAATTTTATATTATCATGTAGATCTTATTATAAATATATATTAACTGCTATATCTATTAACCTACCACTTATCAATATTTAGTTTCTAAATTTTTGCTGTTACAAAAATGTTGTAATGAACATCCTTATACATGTTTCCTTGTGTCTGTGTGTGAGAATTCTTTAGAACATATGCATAGAAGTGTCACTGTTGAGAAAAAATTATGTCTTATGTATTATGAAATACTATCTAAAGTAGTTGTGTCAGTTAACACTCCTGCTGGCAATGGATGAGCATTCTCCATTCCTTCCCCACGTCCTTATAAGCAAATAGCGTTACCAGATTTTTAAAATATTTTCCACTCTGATGGATGTGAAATGGTGTCCTATGATTGTTTTATTTTTCATCTCTGTTTTATTTTTCATTTCTCTTTTAAATTATTTTCTGACTGCAAAAGCACATATGCACTATAAAAGTAACATGTTAATGTAGAAAAATTGGGGAGAAATAGAAAATTATAAAGAAGATTGCTTTAAAAATATAATACACCAAACTAATACAAGTGATTATTTCAGAGGAGGAGGACAGGTGGTTAAGACTGGGCACAGTGGTCAAAGGGCATTTAGCCTTGGTGTAATATTTTAATTTTTTTTACATAACATATGTATTCATGCATTTCTTATCATTAAGAATTAACTTAAAAATAAATTATGATTTTCTTGTTGGGATATTTCTTTCCATTTTATATGTTACTAAGTTTTATGTTATATGTTATTACATAGATATCAGTAGACTATATTTGAAATTTAAAATCTTGATTGTTTTTTACTAAATATGCCATAATAATTTCTTTATTTAAAAAAACCTCTGTAAACATCTTTAATAGTTGCACAGAGGCCCATTCATGTAAGTGTGTTATAATTTACTAAACCATTCACCCCTTATGGGCATTGGAGTTAGTTTCAGTATTTCCTCTGAGGGCAAAATAACTCATCAAGGGACATCTTTGTTAACCAACAATATACTGAATCATTTTGTAAGTATGGGAAATTCTGTGTTTTAACAATTTCTTTTTCTATATTTTTTCTAACTTCTTTTTTTTAAATGTTTCTCAGAGAGGAATTTCATAAAACAGTCTAAAATATAGTTTCTAATTTACTTTGTCTAAAATATAGTTTCACTATAGAGAGAATGTGTGTGTGTGTGTGTGTGTGTGTGTGTGTGTGTGTGTGTGTGTTAGAGAGAGAGACAGAGACAGAGAGAGGAGGACCACCTTCTCTGCCCCAGCCATAAGTAGGCAAGACAACACAAGTCATTTATTGCACACCTGCACTTAGTCTGCTCACTCCATCCTGCAGGAGAGTGGAAGAAACTGGAGCTCCAGTTCTGCCCAGCAAAATTAACCCCTGCCTAAAATAACACAGAATACTCAGCTCATTTTACAATGAGACATTTCAGATCCCTTGAGAAATGCTGTTATTAAATGACTGAATTCAAAACATCATTTTATATTGTATACACACAAAAAATTAGCTTTTTGCTCCCAGGAAACACACTTTCTGAAACATTCAAATCATTTGAAAATCAAACACAAAAAATGTAGTCACATAAAACAATTCATAATTCTAAAATCTAGTGTTAAAAATTGAACATAGACCCACTTTGCAAAGATAAAAATAATTTGTGAGTTCACTAATGAGAATCTCATTTATAATATTACTTCCAGTTTTTCTATATGCATATTTTAAAGTTATTGAGATGACAGCATATAGATAATTTTTATCTTGCTTCCTTACTTAACTTTTTAATGTGAGCATTTTACCTGCCATTCATCACTCCCCATAGCATTATTTTTAATAGCTGCATAATATACTATAATTTACTACTTGCCTTTAGTTATCTGGTTAGTTCCTATGAGGCAGGCACTATGGTCATCCCCATTTTACAAATAATATTGTTGCACAAAGCCTGGTATTGTATTTCAGAGATGAAAAAAAATCATGATCCAAATAGTGATGTTTGTTGTTAACTGGCATTTCCATAGAAAATGAGAGTCCAAATAATCACTGTTTTAAAACTGCAATTACCTTGTTTTAGCTGAGCTGGTGTCCATTTCCATGGAAATAGAAGTAATAGCAGCAGTGGAGTGAGAATTGGCTTTGGTGTCAGAAAAAATTGCTGCCTGAGATCAGAACTGTGGCTTCCTAAATTGCACCTGCCTAACCCAAGGCATGAGATATGCGGCTAGAGTTTGTAGATTATTGACTTTGGAAAGTAAAAACAAAGAGTTCTGTCAGATCTGACACCCAACTCCCCAGCTAAGCCTCGCCAGTCTAAATAATTCAGGCAGAATTAGATTTTTATTTTTACCCAAAGTTTGCAGAAAAACTACCTTGTTTTCTCCAATATTTTCAAGATAATTGCTGAATATTCTACTTCATTTATTTGGAAAAGGCTGCCTTTTATCAAAATGTGATTACTGTTAAGTGACCACTTGCACTACGCACAGCAATAGAGAGTAAGAATGTTGTCACTAGGTCTCACTCCTTAAGGCACTATCACATATAATTTCAGGCACTAATATTTTAAATTTTTACTATGGAAAATGTAAAACATCTACTAAACTAGACAGAACAAAGCATGGGTCAGCAAATTTTGTTCCATGGGCCAGATTTGGCCTGACACCTGTTCTTGCCAAGTTTTATTGGAACGCAGCCACATTCATTCATCTACATATTGTCTACAGCTGCCTTCACACTACAAGGGCAGAGTTGGGTGATTGCAACAGAGACCATAAGGCCTGAAAGCCTAAACTATTTACTCTCTGGCCCTTTAAAAAAATGTACCGTCCCCTGATCTAGTGAACCACCATAAACCCATCACTCAGCTTCAGCAGTTATCAACTCATGAGGGGCATACACTAACAGGTGAGCTTTATTGTTTTAAGTCTCCCTTTGTGTCTCTTATAAGGTATTCAATGATTTATACAACATAAATATCAACAGCTAAAAATAGTTGCAACCAGAGGCAACCTGGGATTGCTGTCATTTCTTCCTCCCTCTTTGTGTCACTCTGGACTTGGTACCAAGGGAAAGAGGGCAACAGAGGTCAAGCCTGAGAAGATGCACAGGGTGCTTCAGAAAGGCACATAAGCAGCGTAGAAGTGAAGGAAGAACAGGAATCCAACGAGGAAATACCCAGAATCCTCTCTCCCTCACCTCAAGCCCAGGAGCCTTCCCAGCACACACCACCAGCCCTGATTTCAAGATTTTCTTATATCAAAACTTGGTTTAGACTGCGGTGTGTGGAGAAAGAGCACAGAGCCCATAGCCAAGTGCTGGGGTCTGCACTTAGCTTACTGCGCAGTATTGGAAGGGTCATTCACCAGTTGTGGGCAGATGAGTCCATGGTAGACTCAGTTTGCTCAGAAATTAAAGGGTATCATCCCTGCCCCTCTCATCACCCCAGCTCTCAAAATTCTGAAGATCAGATTGGGGGGAATATGCATAAATGTGCTTTTCAGAGCACCGTAGTTCACCTACGTGGTGGATATGAGGGATAACTGGTAGAAACCATCCAAATGACACTCAAGAATTGAGTGAAACAAACAAACAACCAAAAAAGGCAAAGGGAAAAAGTCCTTCCTTTGTTTTCCCCATACCTTTTCACTGTTTTCATGCTCTTTCAGATTTATCCATTTATTTTCTCCTCAGAACCTACCTTTAAATTATGTAGGCAATTTATCTAAACTCACATTTTATAGATGAGAAATTCAAGGCATCGAGAAGTAAACACATTCCTCAAGCCCGTGTAAAGATGACAATGCTCACAGGACAGATGGTGGGAGCTAACCAGTAGGACTCAGATTTCCGATTCTAACACATGCCATCTCTGTCTCCTTGAACAAATTTCTTAACCTCTTTTTACCTCTTTCTTTCTCCTTTGTAAAACGTGGGTAATACCTAATGAGTACTTAACAAATATTTTTTTCCCATAATGCGTATCCTGGGAAGAAAAAAAGCTCAACATGATTTTTGTTTACTTATTTGGGGCTTTTTATAGGAGAGGTATGTAGGAGTGGGAGAAAGGCAGAGTCCTGTCCTCACTCTGGGGTGAGTAGTCAGCATAGACTATCATTGTGAATGGCAGAGAAGGGTAAATATTCAGCATTTGAGAGAATTCTCTGGTTCTGTTCTCAGACACAATTTTCAAACAGGCAGCCCTAAATGATAAGACTATTTTGGCTGAGCTATTAGCCTTGACTTTTGGAAACTTAATCTTCAACCAAAACTTGAGCCACATGACTTTGGGGTTGGCTAAATAAGGTGACATCTCCATCTAAAATTACTAAGACATTAGGAATTCAAGTATATTCATGCCCACAAGCTGCTGACCACTGCACCTCCCCAGCCATGCTACCCTCCTTTTGAGAAGCAGAGATCCTACAGGTTCTATCATGAAGACACATAATGCTAGCAGAGGCAGGTAGACACACAACTGCTGTAGCACAAAACTAGCAGGGCTGCAGGCTGGCACATAAATGGCTAAGCACGCAAACCATCAATATCATTCCCATCAACCTTACTCAGAGTCACGCCTCTGCATTCCGTTTACCGTGGTGAGATATTCTCCTCTTCAGCCTATTATCCTAGCATTCATCTGTCCTGTCAACACATCATAAATTGTTTATAATGCATCGCTCCAGAACAGCATTGAAGTAATGAGAATAAATAGATCCTGATAGACATATTGCAACCCACCAAGACTGAACCATTAAACAGCTCATGAATATTTAGGAGGTGTCCACGTGCTACTCACTGCATAAGGTGTTTGGGAAGTTTTGCCACGTATGGGGGTCTGATGTTTGGGGAGCCATGGTAAATGAATGAATAGACTGAGTTGGAAATAGACGTGTTCCAAACTCTTGTCAGTAACTGAAATAACTGGCTGTGAGGTTTTTTAAGCAAGTCCCTTAAACTCTCTGGGTGTTAATCTGCTTATCTGAAGGTACCTGTAATGTGTCTCCGAGATCTGACATTCTGATTCTGGGGGAAATAGGGGCTTCTTGTATGTCACTTCAGTGCTCTCAGCCTCACCTGACTTAAGGCCACTTGTTCCAGCCTGCGCCAGCACTGCAGTGACCAGCTCAGATTGACTCAGCGGCAACCTCACATGAGTACAACCGGACAGTGCCCTGCCTCCAGCCCATACCACCCACCTCCATCTTATTGTCCTGGGACTTCCCCATTTGTCACTGAGGCATGAACATCCATGCTGCATAATCTCAAAGTACGAGGGCATTCAAGCCCTGTAGGTCAAGCGTCTGACAGATGGGAGATGGAATCTTGTGAGAAATTCTTCTCCCTTGTTGAACCAGATGGACTGTTCTAAGAAGCATGTTTTTATTTGGCATTGCAGAAGATGGTCCAATGAGATAGAGCAAAGAGTTACATTCACCAAGTGGTGGCCAGCTGATCAAGACATCCTTACATTGGCTTTCTCCCACTCTGCCTCACTTCCCTTGTCCCTCACTCTTGTGCCCTGGGATTTTATTCCCTAATAAAGAGATAGCACATGAGCTTTGCCCCAGGCTTTGCTTTCTGGGGATATGACACTGGGAATATTCAAATTAGGCAATGTGAAATTTATAGGCCAAAAGAAACACCCAAAGTCCTATACTTGATTTGTGACTGGTTTTAGAAAGTAGAGCATCACTGGGCAATTATTTTTATCTATCTACTTGTGTGCCTATCTACCTAGAGAAAGAAATAAAGTTCCCTTCAGAAATAATCTTTAAGTGAGGCAAGAAAAAGGTAAGACATAAACCTCCCCATCACTGAGACTTCTGAGTGGGAGAAAATAAACAACATACTTTTTTTCCATGGCTGCCTTATTTAACTTGAACCCAGCAAGGCCACTCTTACAACTGGCTCCCTGAGGCTTTGCTTGTCCTCACTGTCACCATTCACTGACCCAATATCTAGGGTTTTGATATTGGATTTCTCCTGAAAATAAATAATTCTGCCTAAAATTCTTACAAATTTTATATGGCCTCACTAGGGTCCTGGTCACAAAAGAAAATACAGGTTCCGAGAACAGAAAACTGAATTCTAAGATTCTACACAAAATGATCTCACATCAATATATGTTGGGTTATTCTCTTGGGCCCTGAGGACAATCTCCAAGTTTGTACAAAGTCATATGTGGGTGCTTTGGTGCTATTGTTGTCATCTGACCAGCTTTCTGCTTTCTCCTGTCCCAGCTCCCACCTTCTGGTTACAAAACTTTGCTCCCTGCACAGGGTTGGGTATATGACGCAGGCTGGGCCAATCTTAGCACCATAACTTACCCCTCAAGCCAGAAATTTGTCCAGGGGAAGGTACTTGACCCAATCTAGGTCAATCAGATGCTTTAGCTGTTTTTTTTTTTTTTTTTTTTAACAGAACTAACATGGAAGATTCCCTTTCCCTTTGACAGAAGCTTCAGAGATGTGACCCCAGAGTTTCTAGTAGTCATGATCACCGCTAAATGGAAAAAAATTTCTGACATAGAAAAGAATGAAGCCAAGACAGAGAGAAAAACAAAGATAAGAGATGGATAGAGGGAGACAGGGTCTTAGAATCAAGTCCCCAGTTCCAGTTTCTGAGCTTCAAATATTCCTGCACCTCATTGTTATTCTCTGAGATGCCCCAGTATCTTGTTACTAAATCTCCTTCTTTGCTTAAGCTGGCTGGAATTGGGTTTCTGTCACTTGCAATCAAAAGAATCCCAGTTAACATAGATGTGTGTAAAACCCAAGACCCTTTCTCTATTTTAATATGCCTTGCTATTCTCTTTTTCTTTGTGCAAAGGGATGAACTTGATGTGGACCTTCTAGCTACCTGTGCACTAGTTAGTTAGACTGGATTTACAGCTTATCTTTGGACCCTGATCCATTACCCCTATTTTTCCATGCCATAGAGAGGTTTTCTCTGGATGCCTGCACAAACCAGAATAGGAAGCCATAGATTTAGGTGACAGAGAAACGTTAACCAAGCCAGTTTGCTCTGCCATGCTAATGTTAAATTTCATTCACGTACATGTACAGCAGATGGAGGAAAAACCCAAAATGTTTAAATTTTGCTTCATCTGATTCAGACACCTTGTCAGGTAGGTAGAAATCCCAGGCTTTCTTTGGATGGAGGATTTTCACCATGGACTTTCGTGATATTTATTCTCATATCTTTCAGAGGCACAGATAGCTGAGTAATTATGCAGCATGGAATACCTAATTGCATTCAATAATTACATGGGAAGCTGCAGTGTGGAAAATAAAGAGTTACCAAAATAACACGTTGTTTCTGACAAAATGAGAGGAAAGTATAGTTCTGGCTCGAGCAGAAACAGCTGCCTGCCATGAGGCTGGTGCCCTTCCTGCTCATCTGGACAGCTTTGCCACCCATGCCTGAGACACTCTGAGAGCTGACTCTTGTGGCTAGCACGTCTTTCTCTGAAACAAATTATTTGGACTCTTTCCATACTTGAAAAAGGCTGTGTTTCAAAAATCGATTCTCAGGCATCTGTCGTTCTAGCTTCTGAAATGTTTTCTTCAAAGATATAGGCACTTCAGTATGCTGCCTCACAGCTACACAACCTGATGTCTTTTAGGTATGCAGCTGTGGCAGGCCTGCCAGCACGCACTCTGGATCCCTATGTTAGCCCATTTACTCCAATAAGTAACAGGAAATCGAAACCCTTTGCATTTGTATAGCACTGTCTTCTCAAAGACCTTCCATTTTAAACTTGACTTCTACCTTATTAGGTTTATAAGGCAGGGAAGATTATCACCATTTGATGGAGAAGAAATATGAGGACCATGAAAAGGTCCAGAATGAGTTAGGACTGATCCTAACTCATGTAGAGGGTGTGAGCTCCTGGATGCTGTACACACACACACACACACACACAAACACCAGTGAGAGGTGTCAATTAATAGTGATCATCTGTTACCTGATTATTTTCCCCCTAGAGATATGAGACCATTCCCAGTCTTTCCTTATCTTGACCTTGGTTAATCCACCACGGAATAAAAATCTTAACTGTATTGATCAAAATATGGATCTATCCGTGATCTCCCTCATTCCTGTAATCATTAACCAATTTAGAGTTGACTGTGTGTCAGTCCTCAAGTCTTCGCAAAACAAAAAAATTCATGTTATACTACACCAGTTACTTTGAGCCTCAGAATTCCTAGCATTGGTATGTTAATTCCACAAAAATTAAAGTATCAACAAAGACCTTTAGAAAGTTCTTCAAAAGAGATACAGAGAAAAGCAAAGAGAATATAGACAAGGCACTAGGTAGTCACTGAAATAAGCAATTCTCCTCGATCATTATTAAAAGAACACCACCAGGGCTTCCCTGGTGGCGCAGTGGTTGAGAGTCCGCCTGCTGATGCAGGGGATATGGGTTCGTGCCCTGGTCCGGGAAGATCCCACGTGCCGCGGAGCGGCTGGGCCCGTGAGCCATGGCCGCTGAGCCTGCGCGTCGGGAGCCTGTGCTCCGCAACGGGAGAGGCCACAACAGTGAGAGGCCCACATACCGCAAAAAAAAAAAAAAAAAAAAAAAGAACACCACCAAATATCACCCAAAAATTTTGCAAAAAAAATATTGCAAAGCCCCCTAGCATAATATGTTTAAAGTCATTAAGGTGAAATCCACCAGGGAGAAAACTAAGGCAGACATTGCCGTAGAAGGTCAGCATCCTGGGTAATGGAGAATATACCCCAGAGGGGTCTTGATTTATCTTTGTGATTTTGTACAATATGAAATGTCACCACACAGTAAGAGCACTGGAGACGTGGTGTTCAGAGACAATTTTACTTGCTCTGATGAGGCACGGTGTCCACTAAGGATCCAAGGTGGGTCTACCATACATGGTCAGTGGGCAGAGGAAGCTGTGACAAACTGAATTCATCAGGTCAGCAGAGAGGAACGATCCCTGCTGCTCATTTAGTTCCTAGATAACTGGTTATTGTTCTTCTGGACACTTAGAGAACATTCCTGAGAGGCACTTAGTAACTTCTAACCACAGAAAAAAGGAAAAGAGCTCTGAGTAATTTTGTGAAGAAAATGGGAAAACACATTTTTGCATATAGAAGACAAAAATAAGTGGGGGTGAGGAAGAAGAAGAAGGAAGAGGGGGCTTCCCTGGTGGTGCAGTGGTTGAGAGTCCGCCTGCCGATGCAGGGGACATGGGTTCGTGCCCCGGTCCGGGAAGATCCCACATGCCGCGGAGCGGCTGGGCCCGTGAGCCATAGCCGCTGAGCCTGCGCGTCTGGCGCTTGTGCTCCGCAACGGGAGAGGCCACAACAGTGAGAGGCCCAAGTACAGCAAAAAAAAAAAAAAAGAATCTGCCTGCCAATGCAGGGGACACGGGTATGAGCCCTGGTCCAGGAAGATCCCACAAGCTGCAGAGCAACTAAGCCCCCGTGCCACAACCACTGAGCCTGTGCTCTAGAGCCTGCGAGCCACAATTGCTGAGCCCACGTGCCACAACTACTGAAGCCCATGTGCATAGAGCCTGTGCTCTGCAACAAGAGAAGCCACCGCAATGAGAAGCCCATACACCACAACAAAGAGTAGCCCCCACTCGTCACAACTAGAGAAAGCCCACACACAGCAACGAAGATCCAACACAGCCAAAAAAATAAGTAAGTAAAATAAATGTAAAAAAAAAAAGAAGAAGAAGGAAGAAGAGGAAGAGAAGAAAGAGGAGGAGAAAGGGAAACAGCTTCTATTTTCTGCCTGTTTTGGGCATTATATTGTATATATTCAGATTGTCATAGTTGGTGTTTCAAGTCAACCCATTTTGAGACAGCAGTGCAAGGACCATGCATAGATGAAATAGGTGGATATCTTCATAGTGTGATTTAAGGGATAAGCAGGCCCCAGACTCCAAAAGATTTCTTCTCCTGGCTTGACAGGGCACATTAAGTAGTGATTATTTCAGATTCCTCTATTTAAATGCAAATAACTCTGGAAAAGATAATACATTATGAGAGTCATTAAGCATCATTGTGATTAGTTTATCATATCACTTTCCCGCTAGACTCCTAAGAGATCCTGGTTCAAGATTTACCTTGACATAGGTACTGATTTGTCATCATGGATAATTGCCTTAACCTCAGAACGTCTCAGTTTCCTCTGTTATACAAACACCAGGGTTTGCCCCATCTGCCTCTCCAGACACTTTAAGAATTGAGTGAGATAATGTGTAAGTAAAAAAGTAACAAAGACACTAGTGAGTCATTACACTTAGAATTGGAAACACTGGAAGCCTGAGGGGGAAGGGCCTGAAAGCTAAGAACCACTTTATGACCTAAGGACCAGTCTCAGACACATACCTATTTCCATAAAAACTGTCCTGTGTAGCTCAAAGAAAGAGCATTGAATTTAGTCAGAAGACCTAGTTTTCAAAACCATCAAACAGGAAAATAGACAAAGATTATGAGAAGGAATTTAAGTAAGCAAGATTCAAATGGCCAAAAATACTTGAAAAAATATCCAATCTCACTAGTAATATAAAAAAGACAAATTAGAACAGAAAGATGCCATTTCTACCCACAATATTTTTAAAATATGTTTTTAAGTAATAATACTCAGAGTATATTAGCAAAGAGGAAAATGAGCTGCTGATGGTTGTACAAATAGGACTATTTAGCAACGTGGATCAAAAGACCTAGCAATTCCAATTCCAATTCCAGCCATTTTCTTGAAGAAATAGATAATAATATGCATAAATATTTATTTTCAAAAATTCTTTTACAGTTCTGCTTATAATCACAAAACAATAGAAATGATATAAATGCCCAACTAAAAATGGTCATAAAATATGGTATAAACCCGCAGTTATATACTATTATATACTATTTTGAAAAGTTGTAAAAATATATTTATTGATGTAGAAAAAGTACCTAATAATTTTCTAAGTGAAAAATATGGTTGTAAAACAGCATACACAGTATTAGATCATATATCTTCTTTCCATCTATCTAATCTATATTAAGGAGTATTTATCAAAATGTTAATAGTAGTTCTCTATGGATGTGGGCCCATAAAGTATTTTTTTCTTCTTTGTTTACCTGTATTTCCAAAATTTCCACAATTAACCTTTTTTTTAACCTATGTGGAAAATATTTGTTTTAAGAGACATCTATCAATATGAGAGAAATTTCAATAGGAGTAGAGCTTTTTAGATTTGAGCCAAGTATTCCCAGTCTATAAAATGTGGAAGAGGGAAACACCTTCCCTACAAAGTCTACAAAACTTTCAGGAAAAAAAACATAAGATATGTGTGAAAAGAGTTTTGAAACCCATAAATCCCTCTGTAGCATCAAAATGGAAGACAGTGGAAACACTATTTCCGCCCTTGTCGCCTGCTGTAAGAAAATTGTTTCAGCACCACGGACAGCAAAGCTACCCAATTACTGGGAAAAACTTGACCCACCAACACAAATGAAAGGAAAGAAGTTTTAAACAACTTTTAAGTGCAGATGTGTGTCAATTAATGCAAGAACTTATTTCATTAAAGTGGCGGAGTTATTAGTCAATCCATTCAGTCACTGAAATGCCACTCCCCATAAGTATCTGCTCCTTCTACCTCTGGTGAGAATAGGTGATGGTTGGCAAGAAATCCTATTACATATGGCTTGCTGGCTTTCATGGCTTGCTCTACACAATAGGGAGGACAGAATTCTCACAAGGAACAGCAACAACTACCCTTCCTGCTTTCTCAAACTTTCTTTAGCTCCTCGACAAAATTTAGTTCATTCCTTCACATCAACACAACATAATGAGTTCCAGAGTACAATGCAGCCACTGATATTGTACAATACTACCCACTGAAGGGCCCCCAAGCACCTTGCAGGGAACAGCCACACATGTATCAGCTCTCAGACTCCAATCACAGCTCCAGGTCAGCAAGAGGTCTGGGACCAGAGCCAAGAGTGGGCCTGCACATCTAGAGACAGGGGAGAGGTGATGGGCTACTTTCAGAGATGTTATCTAACCTCCAAATTCCCCCCACCTCTCCTGCTTCTATAAAGATCTGAATGTTACCTTCAAAGACACTAACTCATTTTACAGGTATTTAATAAGCACCTACAGTGTGCCAGGTAGTGTTCTGGTCACGTGGGATTCCAACCATGAAGAAGGAAGATAGGTCCCTGCAAACAGGGAGTTTGCATCCTAGTGGAAGTGACAGACAAAGAAATAAATAAGATAATGATAAGTACTATAAACAAATGGAAATATCATGAGATAGGGAGTGGACTAGGAATGGCGGGGGTGGGGGGGGCAATTTTGGATTAGGGGATAAAGGAAGGCTTCTCTCAGGAGACCTGCCAAATGAGAAGGAAGAAGTGGAAAATATGTGAGGGAAAAGCATTAGGTAAGGGAACAGTGAGTGCAGTGGTTCTGAGCTTGGTATGTTCCTGGAACCAAGGAGTTTAGTAACCAGGGAGAGAGTAGAGTGAGATGGAGCCAGGGAGGTAGGCAAAGGCCAGATCATGTAGAGCCATATAGGCCTGGTGTAAAACTTGAATTATATTCTAAGTGCAATGGGAGGACAATTGGGGGATTTTAAGACAGGGAGTGACATTCAGACTGTTGATTGAACATATTTCAGTGACTTAAATATCGGTTTTTCCAGATTCCTCACATAAAGTGCAAATACCCTTGAAGGAGGCAGCATTTTAATTGAAGTCTATTGACCACACTTCCCTTCTCCATTCTTTGCAGTACAGGTAGGGTGAAAGCACAGGGTGTCTGATTAGGAGGCCCCAGATGCAGGGAGAATTGCTTTAAAAGCAAGAATACACAAGCACCTGAGACCAAAAAAAAAAAAAAATTGCCAAGGGCAGAGATTAAAAAAAGATCCTCCAGCATGGTGAGAAGGAGAGATTAACTTTGGAATCAAACAGTGTTAAATTGAAAATCTGGTTTCTCTGTTCTCCTACCTACTAACCTTGGACAATTTCCATTCTTAGAAAGTCAGTTACAAAAGCACACAGGATGGACATTATATGCTGTTATGGACTGAATGTGTGTTCTCCCAAAATTTATATATTGAAATCCCACCCCTCAATGTGATGGTATTACAGGTGGAGCCTCTGAGAGATAACTAGGATTAGATGAGGTAATGAGGGTGGAGCCCTCATGAATAGGATTAGTGCCCTTGTATGAGTCACAAGTGTGCTTGCTTCCCTTCTCTGATCTCTATCATATGAGGAGACAATAAAAAGTGGGCAGCCTGCAACCTGGAAAAGAGCACTCATGAGAATTTAACTATACTGGCACCATGATATCAGACTTCCAATCACCGTAATTGTAAGAAGTCAATTTCCGTTGTTTATAAGCTACCCAGTCTCTGGTATTTTTGTTATGGCAGCCCAAACTGACTAAGACACTTAGAAATGTACTGAAATTTATCTCAGTCATCTCTGTGAATTCCTGAGTTAACTACTCTACCATAGGAGCACATTAGGATTTCATTCAATATCATACAGTATACCCAGAGCTATGCTAGGTGCTGGGATTTCAAAGATGAATCAGAAAGCAATAATATCCACATGCTTCCATGCACACCTTTTCCCAGAAAGTAATGAAATTTTGGAAACAGTCTTTGGCAAAGAAATTTTCTTAAGCTAAAAGAATAATTGCAATGTCTGCCTGCCAAAAAAATTCACAAATATTAAAAAACAATTGTATGAAACAATGAACTAAGGAACCTGGAGAAAATTTGATACAACATGAACAGGAATGTGGATGAAGAGGCATAAGCTATAGAGGCTGCTGGAGAGAAGGGGCCCTATTGGAGCTGAGGGTCAAAAGTGAGGAGAAAGTTCCAGGAAGAATTGGAGAAAAAGGAACTGAGGTTAATTCTAAAGAGAAAAGGGGGACTTGCCTGGTGGCACAGTGGTTAAGAATCCACCTGCCAATGCAGGGGACACTGATTCGATCCCTGGTCCGGGAAGATCCCACATGCCACGGAGCAACTAAGCCCGTGCTCCACAACTACTGAGCCTGAACTCTAGAGCCCATGAGCCACAACTACTGAGCCCACACATGGCAACTACTGAAGCCCACACACTCTAGGGTCCGTGTGCCACAACTACTGAGCCCGTATGCTGCAACTACTGATGCCCACACACCTAGAGACTGTGCTCCACAACAAGAGAAGCCACCGCAATGAGAAGCCTGTGCACCACAACGAAGAGTAGCTCCTGCTCACCACAACTAGAGAAAGCCCACACGCAGCAATGAAGATCCAATGCAGCCAATAATTTAAAAAAGAGAGAGAGAGAGAGAAAAGGATGTTCTAACAATAACTTTCCAAGAGCTCTCCCATAGATTCCATCTGCCTTTCAGTGCATCACTACAGCTATCCACGTCCTTAAAGCAGGAGAAGAATGTTGTTGGGAGGGAACGTTCAGGGGCAAATACCACACTGGTTGAATGTCTGAACAACACTGCCTTTGCTATCTCAAATAAACAATTGACACCTCAAGCCATGAATTAAGAATCCCAAACATAATTTGACCACCTCTCCTAAATCACAGCCTCGTCTTTGGTCCTAACCTGAGGTAAACAGACTCTCATCCCTCTAGCTCAAGTAACTAGGAAAAAAAACAGGTCAGGTCAAAGCCATCTTTCCTTCAAAAGTTGTTTTCCTTAAAAGTTTAAATTTCCTTAAAAAGTCAGCTAATGGAGAGGGGGGTCAAATTTTCAAATGTTTTTGCTCCCTCCTAGTTCACTGCTAAATCTATCTTAATTTCGAACCTCTATATGACAAAGTATAATATGACTCAAATCAGTGACACCTTATCAATTGTTACCAAAAAATTACTCAAGTCACGGGTCAGAAGGTGGGATTCTTTGGCCTTGGGGCCACTAACAAAATTCCACAATGACAAAAGGATCTTCAAAAACCTGTGGAGTTGATCTTGGTAGCTGTTTCTAAGGAAGTATTTTCCAATCTAGTGAAAACATTGGGATGGAAATGGAAGCCCTTGAAGTATCATTTGTCTTAGGTTAGTTCTCTGGCAAACAGACTCTGAGATGGAGATTTGCAAGCTGGATATGTATTAGAGAGTGACTTAGGAATCAACACCTTCTTTCAGAGTAAAAGAAGTGGGAACCGGTAAGGGGAGAATCTGAAATTTGCTGCAAACACAAAAAAGACCTCCACCCATGTGGAGCTCTGGTGCTGGGATGGTTCTTTAGAGTGGTCCAGTCTGGAGGTAAGCAGGCTGGACCTTTACACTCCCTCATTGACTAGTCATTGGTTGAGGGATGCCTGCAGGAGGGAGCATGACCTTGAATGAGGGTTTTCTTTGGCTGAGGGCAATTCCCAGAGAGTGACTCAACTGACAGCCATTGGCTGCCACACTCCCAGCACCTAGGGGAATGGAGGCCTCAATGCTCTCAATCAATTGCAGACCTGGGCTGCAAGCAACAGCGTCCATACCATCCGTAGTATGGATGGCCAGCAGTGTGCCTGCATAGGCCAGGCTGGGAGTCCGCCCTCACAGATTTCCTTCAAACACTTGAAATTTCTCTCCTGCTTTCTTTCCTTGGATTAGATTCTCTCTTCTAACAGTAGTCTCTGATTACTGACTGTATGTGTTATCCAAACTGATGACAGTTCTTCTGTCCCCACTTTCTTAAGTTTCCCTCGAAGAGGAAAATGCTTCTTGATCCAGTGCATGTTGATTCTCTCATCCTCCATTCAAACTCCATTCAAACAAGAGCACTCACAGGACTCTTGTTATTGTTGGCACTGCGCTCAGCCTGAGAATTGCAAAGAGGACCCCAGCCCTGTCCTTGAGGAGCTCACAGTCTATTAGAAGAAACAAAAGGAAACGAAATTGTGTTATTTGTAGTGAGGTGGATGGACCTAGAGTCTGTTATACAGAGTGAAGTAAGTCAGAAAGAGAAAGACAAATACCGTATGCTAACACATATATATGGAATCTAAGGGAAAAAAATATCATGAAGAACCTAGGGGTAAGACAGGAATAAAGACACAGACCTACTAGAGAATGGATTTGAGGCTATGGGGAGGGGGAAGGGTAATCTGTGACAAAGTGAGAGAGTGGCATGGACATATATACACTACCAAACGTAAAATAGATAGCTAGTGGGAAGCAGCCACACAGCACCAGAGAGATCAGCTTGGTGCTTTTTGCACCTAGAGGGGTGGGATAGGGAGGGTGGGAGGGAGGGAGACGCGAGGGGGAAGGGATATGGGAACATATGTGTGTGTGTGACTGATTCACTTTGTTATGAAGCAGAAACTAGCACACCATTGTAAAGCAATTATACTCCAATAAAGATGTAAAAAGAAAAATTTCAAAACAGTGTGATAAGAGCAATGATAAATGTCATGAAAAAAATTTTTGAGAACCTAAAAGAAGGAATGACCAAACTCTGCTTGAGGAAATCAGAAAAAGCTTTCCTCTAGAACCGATGTTTGAGCTTGGCTTTGAAAAGTGAGTTGAGCTCTGCCAGATGGGGAGACAGAAGATGGGCATGTGAGGCAGAGCATATGCAGAGGTGTGAGTAGGGTCTAGAGTCATTTAGTTGAAGTTAGGTTAGTTAGAATCTTTTAGGTTTAGCATGGCTTGATCAGAGGGTGTAGATGGTCTTGTGTTGAGCTAATAAGTTTGGATTTTATTCTGTAAGAAAAGGGATACTAATCTAATGGAAGTCTTCAAGTTGAGAATGACAGAATCAGATTTATTTATAAGTAAAATATCAAATATTAAATAATATTACTTAATATTTTAAAAATAAATATAATAGGGACTTCCCTGGGGGCGCAGTGGTTGAGAGTCCTTCTGCCGATGCAGGGGACACAGGTTCGTGCCCTGATCCGGGAAGATCCCACATGCCATGGAGCGGCTGGGCCCGTGAGCCATGGCTGCCGAGCCTGCGCGTCTGGAGCCTGTGCTCCGCAACAGGAGAGGCCACAACAGTGAGAGGCCTGCGTACCACAAAATAAATAAATAAATAAATAAATAAATATAAATATATATATGTATATATATATACACACATATATATATAATATTAAATAATAATATTAATTTATTAAAATTTGTAGTGAAATTGTGGAAGAAGGATGGAATGAAGGGGGACTTCCAGAAAAGAGGTTAGGCAGAAAACTTGAAAGATTTTTATTATTAAATATTCCAACTATAGAGAATATAATGAATATCTGGTTCATACCACACAGATTCAATAAGCCTTAAACTTTTGAGGATATTTGCTTTAGATCTTTTAAAAAATAAGAAATAAAAACTACAGACACTGTTGAAGCCTCTCTTGTATCTCTCTCCTGTACACATCCCCCTCCCTCTCACTTGGCACCCCCAGGTGACCGGCGTGTGATAAGAGACTCTGGAAACAATTCAGTGGTGAGAATATAAAGGGTAATTTAAGACAGTGGTAATTACAAAGACGAGAGAAAGGACTGAGAGACCTTCTAAGGTATAACTGACACAATTTGAGGCAAATAGATTAAATGAAGGAGAGGAGGATTATCTTAGTCTGTTCAGGCTGATGTAACAAAATACCACAAATTGGCACCTTATAAACAACAGAAATTTATTTCTCACAGTCTGGAGGCTGGAAGTCCAGGATCCTGGCAGATTCGGTGTTTGGTAAGAGCCCACTTTCTGTCTCATAGATGGCACCTTCTCACTGTGTCCTCACATGGTGGAAGGGTCTAGGGATCTCTCTGATGTCTCTTTTATAAGGGCACAAATTCCATTCATAAAGCCTCCACCCTCCCAACTTAAACACCTCCCAAAAGCCCCACCTCCTAATACCATCATCTGTGGGAAATATGATTTCAACATATGAATTTGGGGAGGGGAGACACAAACAGTAAGATGATGGTAAGGAAGAAATAAGAAAAAGGCAACTCCCATGGTTTTAGCTTGGGTTACAATTTAGCCAGTGATACCATCAGTGAAAATGGAAATGGGTGTGGCAAAGCAGATTTGGAGAAAACAATGATGAGTTTGGCTTCAGGCAGTTCTGGACCTCTAACCAGAAGTTGAGGCTGGGAATATCTTCCTGGTGTCCACACATGAATGATGTTCTGAACTTTGGTCACCTGCACCCTGTACCTTCTTGTTTCCAATTTTTTCTTTGTTGTAAACAACATATAGATGTAGCTTCTGAGTAAGTTGATGACTAGAACTGAAATTACAGAGTTACAGGGAAAGGAGCATTTGGTTTTCAGGATTTGAACATACCAAAGATACGCAGGAATTCCTCTTATAGCTCACTCTTGCCAGAATCAGCTATCATCATTTTGACAAACATTTGCTAATCTGGTAGGCAAAGAATGGTTCACTTACTGTTGTTTAAATTTGCATGTCTTTGATTATACTGGAAGTTGCACATTTTTCAACATGTTTGTTTACTGCTTTACATTTCTTATTTTGTGAATCATCTGTTCATGTCCTTTGCCCATTTATCTAGTTTGGTTTTAAATGTTTTCATAATCATTCACAAAACTATTAATCCAATGTCATGTGGTTTGCAAACATTTTTTCTTGCCTTTTCATTTCAGTTGTGGTTTTCATCTTTGTTTTATTTACATATATTTCTATACTTATTCTTCTGCTTAAAATCTTTCTGCACTCAACTTCTGAGCATGGTATGCAAGGCCCTTGGGGGTCTGGCTCCTTGCATCTCTCCCCTGGCAATTCTTCCTACAAAAATACATGTTCTAGACACCCTCAACTACCTCTTCCGGCAAATGCAAAGAAGCTCTCTCATACTTCTAAGACTTAATACATCTGCCCAGAATGCCTTTCCTGCCCCCATCAACCAAGATAATGTCTAGTCCTTCAGAATCCAGCTCAAGCATCACCTCCAGGGTAATGTGATGGAGAGGGTTAGTGCCTGGACTCTAGAGTGAGAGGTCCTGGGCTGGAGTCCCAGCTCTGCAATTTCCTCACCTGTTAAGTGAGAATAAAAGTAGTGGCCCCACAAAACGTTAAACGTAGAGTGACCACATGATCCAGAAATTCTACTCCTACATATATGCTGAAGAGAATTAAAAACATACTTTCTAACAAAAACTTGTACATCAATGTCCATAGCAGCATTATTCATAATATCCTAAAACTAGAAACAACCTAAATGTCTATCAACTGATGACTTGATAAACAAATCCAATATAGCAATAAAATGGAATATTGCTAGGCATAAAAAGGACTGAAGTACAGATACACACAACAACATGGATGGCCCTTAAAAACATTATGTTAAGTGAAAAAAGCCAGACACAAAAAGACACATATTGTATGATTCCACTTATGCGAAATGTCTAGAACAGGCAAATTCATAGAGAAAGAAAGCAGAGATTAGTGGTTACCAGGAGCTGGGGATGGGGGGAATGGAAGGGGAGGTGACAGTTTCTTTTTGAGGTGATAAAAATGTTTGGAATTAGATAGTGGTGATGGTTAAACAACACTGTGAACATACTAAAAGCTGAATTGTATACCTTAAAGGGCTTAAAATAGCAAATTTTATATGATGTAAAATTTACCTCAATTTAAAAAAAAAAGCAGTGCCTATGTCACAGTGAAATCATGTGACTAAAGGAGAAGATGTGTGTCTGGGGTACAGAGTTCAGTTGGTCTGCTGTGTCAAGCTGACTGGGCACTGGGCATAGGAGATGGATGGCACAGAGTGAATGCTACCCTGTCTCTCCAGGACAGAGCTGTGCCTCTCAAACTCCTTTCCATCCTCTAACCAGTACTTATATGCATCGCAGCCTTTGCTTTACCTGCCTGCGGGCTCCTTATGAAAAGGGCTGGATATGTCCCTGGTGCCCAGCATAGGGTCCAGAATATACCTTTGTTATTGGATCAGTTGAGAGTTTCCCAAGTCTTCAGAGTCAGCTGGAAATGAAGTTGGTCTAAATCCCAGAAATATATGTGTCTGGTAAGTATGAATCAGGAGGATCAACTGGAATCCCAGAATTGAGACAGCTCATAAATATCATTTTGTAATTCCACCTTTTATTTCAGGAGGAAAGCAAGACCTAAAAAGTTGTATAATGTACTTAGGCAACATGAAGGGGAGGGAAAGAGGAATGGATTCAAGACACTTGCTGAGGACACCCCCACTCAGCACCTATAAGACCATGTTATGGACTGAATTGTGTGCCCCCAAACTCATACATCAAAGCCCTAACCCAAATACAGTGTGACTGTATTTGGAGGCTGAGCCTTTAAAGAGGAGTTAAGGTTAAATGAGGTCACAAGGGTGAGGCCCTGATCCAATAGTACTGGTGTCTTATAAAGAAAAGAAAGTAACCCCAGGAATGTGCGTACACAGGGAAAAGACCAGGTGAGGACACAGGGAGAAGGTGGTATCTGCAAGCCAAGGAGAGGCCTCGGGAGAGACCAGTCCTGCCAACACCTTGATCTTGGACTTCCAGCCTCCAAAACAGAATCAATTTCTGTTGTTTAAACATCCAGCCTGTGGTATTAGTAATGGTAGCCTTGGCAAACTAATACAGTCACCGACAGGCTGTTGGATGCCTGCTCAGAGTTGTCCTGCCCAAAAGAAGGAAGAAGTCCCAAATGATGGATCAAGGTGAAGGTGAGGGCAAAGGGAGTAGAGTCTCCAGGCCTTCCTCCCCTATTCCTGTCTTCTCACCCTCGTCTTTGCCCACATCTGTGGCCTCTCTGGCTACAGGAATGTTTCTCCAGCATTATTTAGCAAAAAGGGAGCTGGTTCTGGGAAGAGCCAGGGAGGAGTAAGATGGAACATTTCTGAAGGCCCAAACCAATGTCCTGCCTCATCATTCAGAGCAGCATCCTCCTTCTCCCACCCCAGGTGACCTTTTCCTGTAAATAAACCCATGAATGGTTTAAGGTACAGGCACTAAATTAAAAAGATCATTTTCTGCTGCAAATTCTCCTTACTGTCTTAGTTATTTTGCATGACCGAAATTCTTTTATTTTTAGTTAACACATATTTTTAGAAAACAGAATTAAATGAAAATCCTTGCAGAGCTTGTCCAACTCCTGTAATGCTTAACTACATAAAAATTTCAGTGTATTATTTATATCCAGATATGCTGCAGCTGAATTTCACATGTAACTGTTCAGAATCCCAAGTTCCTTAACTGAAAAGAAAAAAAAAACTCTTCACTGCTACTTGCTTTTTTTCTTTCATCTTTTATTAAAGAGCCTTTTAACACTTTGAACTGTGACCCTCTTACACACAGAAATCCCAAATCAAGTCAATATCTTGCTTTAATTCACAAAAGAATGAAAATCCAATGCATCTGAAAAGTGTTCAACCTGTTTTTTTTTAACATCTTTACTGGAGTATAATTTTTTTACAATGGTATGTTAGTTTCTGCTGTATAACAAAGTGAATCCACTATATGTATACATATATCCACATATCCCCTCCCTCTTGCGTCTCCCTCCCACCCTCCCTATCCCACCCCTCCAGGTGGTCACAAAGCACTGAACTGGTCTCCCTGTGCTATGCAGCTCCTTCCTACTAGCTATCTATTTTACATTTGGTAATGTGTATATGTCAATGCTACTCTCTTACTTCGTCCCAGGTTACCCTTCCCCTCCCCATGTCCTCAAGTCCATTCTCTACGTCTGAGTCTTTATTCCTGTCCTGCCCCTAGGTTATAAACACTCTAAGTGGAGGAGAATGCAGAAACAGTCCTGGATTCTGAATAAGTACTCTCCTTGCATTCAGAGGAACAAGAAATGCTTGGCTTCTTCTAATAACATCTATAGTCTGTGAACTTGTACCCTTAAAACCAATTATTTAACTCCTGAGAGTGTGGGGAGACTCAGGGAGAAATCAAATGGATGGATCTGAGCCTCAGAATCTTTAGGCCAGTTATAATCATGGAAGTAGTGATGCTGATGTGAGGCTAACCAACTCAAAAAGAAGCACCAGGATGCAGGGAAGGGAACATACCATGCTGTAAGCAGAGGCAGAGCCAGATTCCAGCAACCAGTGAGCAAGCCTGGGGTTGTGAGGGAGGAATCAAGAAATCCAGACCCCCTCCCCCAACCTTCTCTAGGGTTCTCTCCACAGGTCTGTTAATGTTCCAATTGCATCTTGGACAGAATGGCCCTTGCTTTCACAGAGCAAGAGACAGACAGAGGGGGGTGGGGGGAGTGAGAGAATCAAAGCCACTCTACTTTTGGAGAATGGACTTTGGGGAGAGGATGGCTCCACTAGCAATGCTTCTGACCAGAAGGAAGAAGACCCAAGTCTAGTTCCTCTTTCTGCTCCAGCCATGTGACCTTGTGATGTCACATAATCTCAACAACAATATGAGTCTGTTTTCAGTGAAGGTAGGTGATTGTTTGAAGTTCCTTGAATTCTGAGTTCTAGGATTCTAAGAATTTGCATTAAGACCATAGAACACTATACTGGGAAGGAACCTGGAAAATTCTTCCCTGTCTCCTCACCAGTCCTGGTGTCCCTCCAGGCCTCAGAAGTTCCAACCTTCAGAGACAGTTCCCTCCTTAGCCCATGAAGACAAACAGAGAGAGTTGGGCTTGTGAGTAGGCTGAATCTCTGGGGAGAATCATCACTGTGCTGTCAACTACTCAGAGAACATTTCCTGGAGGAGGAACATTTCCTAGAGAACATTTCCTGGAGGAGCAGACGGTTGGAGCACTTTCAGTAAAGGTGAATGAAAAAAAGCTGAGAAGCTGCAGAAAAGCCTGAAGCTCTCAGGGGCTAAAGGGAGAGGACTTTGTCCACAGAAAGTATAGAGGCAAAGAGGATAGACACCAGCTCTAGGCACATGGGTTTATCTAGGAACTGTCCTCGTGTGGCTGGGCTGGGTGCACAGAGAGGATGCTCAGTGCCAGGGCGGGACACTATTCCCATAGGAAGGGTGAAGACTTAGGTGTCACCCCCACGGTTCAGAGGAGGAAGGGAAAAGAGGGCTGGAAAGAGACCTTCCTGAATCATCAAAGATCATGGGTAGAGGGCAGTGAGAAGACCCTATAGCCATAAATGCTCCTTTAATAATAAAACACTCATATAATAGCTCATATTTGCTAAGCAATTATATGTTAAGCAACATACTAAGCACTTTACGTTTGTTACCTCATTTTTTCTTCACAAAACTCCCAAGACATAGATATCATTACTGCAAATTTAAATGAGAACCTAGAGGCATGGACGACTCAGTAATTTGAGCAAAGCAGCACAGTTAGGAAACTGCCAGGCAGGGGTTTGATCCCACAAGATCAAAAAGAACTTGGGTTTTAATCCTTTTAAAGATTCCCTAAACTTAGTATTGTTGTTACCTCCTGAAAATAAAAGTGTGTGGGTATCTGTCTGAAGAAACTGGAAGGTGGGAGCTGAAGAGGTGCTGCCTTCAGGCAGCCTCCAGGTAAATGTGAGGCAGTGAGGGAAGCCCTCGGGATAGAATCCAGACGTTGGGACAGGAGGCGTGGTTGCACTGCCTGAAAGCTCTGTCCACAGCACCCTTTTCAACAGAATAAAATGGCAGAGAAACACTGTTTATCACTGGGCTGCTGTAACATACTAAGCCTGAGAACTTGGGGGTTGGTTCAATCCTGGTTTGTTATGGACTGAATGTTTGTGTCCCCCAAAATCCATATATTGAAGCCTTAACCCCAAAATGCAATGGTATTAGAAAGGAGTCTTTGTAGGTAACTAGGTTTAGATTAAGTCATGATGGTAGAGCCCTCATGATGGAATTAGATGCTTAGAAGAAGAGGAAGAGAAAAGGAAGCCATCTCTGCCTCCACATGAGCACAAAGAGGAGTTTGGGGAGCGAGAGGAGAGGCCCTGCAAGCCAGGATGAGGGCCCTCACCAAGAACGGAATCTGCACCTTGATCTTGGACTAGAATTCTAGCCTCCAGAACTGTGAGAAATCAGTGTCTGTTGTTTAAGCCACCCAGTCTCTGGTGTTTTGTCATGGCAGCCTGAGCTGACTAGGAGAGGGCTCTTGGCTGCAAGCAACAAAAACAAAGGGAAACCGTTGAGGATATCAAGGCACTGGTGGAATCCATGGAGCAGTGGTTATGGGAAAAGGCAAGAAACAAGAGGGCACCAAAACGTCAGGAGATGGGCATTGGGAAGCCCGGTGACTTTTCACACCTGAACAGCCCGAGTGGGACACCAACCATCCCCTCTGTTCCTGTGTCCTCTGCTTTAACTCCCAAGAAGTTCTGTTCCATTGGCCAGTCCCCAGCAAACCTAGGGATGGGGAGCAAGAGGAAGGCTCTGTCCTCAGTTCCTGTAGGGGGAAGCAGGACCTGGAGCACACCTGTCCCTAAGGCAGCACAGGCTGGGAGAGAGGAAACTCCCAGAAGGAATCGGGGTGCTGCTGGGCATGAAGACAAATTCTGGGCGGGCAATAGTGAGAACGTACACTCAGGTGCAGATGGGAATGAGCCTGAGGTGGGAGAGTCAGTGGAAAAGGAGGGCCCTGTCCTCCTTTGTCCCCTCCTTCCAGGTGCCCTGAGCCTCTGGGACCACAGGAAATCCCACCACCCAAGGGGCACTGTTGTCCATCCAGGGTACAGAAAGCTGGAGGAAGTGGAAGTGAGGCAGGGAGCCTCTAGTCTACAGGAAGCAGCAGGCAGGTCAAAAGGAACTCCAAGGCACCAAGATGGAGTGAATAAACCTACTCCAGGGAAACAGGGGTGTGAAAAGAAATCATCCAATTACCAATTAGAGAGAGACCTCTTCGCTGCACCTGGTAGGGTGCCAGGAGCCCAGAGGCATCGATAGAAAGGAGCAGGCTGCCCTCTTCCCTTTTAAAGAGCTTCAGGAAGAGAGTTCCATCTTCCTCCATTTGCATAACTTTCTGTCCCAGCCTAAGAAAGCCACTGAGGCTTTTTTAAAGCTCATTACATTTCTGTTTTCACTTCCATTTGAACTCCCTTTGCATTATTTTTTTTCTTTTCTCTCCAAGGTTGTTGGATGTAGAAGGCAGTGTGGGGGATTGCAGGCAGAGACTGAGGGCAGCTGGGGGAACGTAGGACAAGAGGGCGTGGACAGAGGGTGTGAAAGATGAGCTGCAGGAGTGTGGAGACCTGGCTTCTCTTCCCAGTGATGCCATTGACCCACCTCCCCACCCTGGGCACTGGGCTACCCCTAACCCAAAAGACACCTTTGTGCAAAACAAAAAGGTGTCCTTTCCTCCAGTAGATGCAGCCCATGGATAGCTTGGCTATCTTGCACAAGCTGTATTTCAGCTTTACTCACTTCTCTTCTGAGTTCCCTACATAGTGAAAAACCTGCACAACTGTACATAACAGCTCTGTTTAGTCAAATCACATAACTCATGCACCTCTGTTTCCTCATCTGCAAAAAACAATACCAGATGCCCGGCTTGAGTTGTATATGTGAATTCTTTTACCTTTTTGTTGTGAAAGATAATGTAAAACAGAAAAGCAGATGAAATAAATGTACAATGTCCCAGGGTTATTTCAGAGTAAAATGAAATGATGCCAGAGAAGGGACCTTGGGGAGTTTAAGGTGCTAAGTTAACTGGTTATTGAGTCAGACCCAAGGGTTTTCACACCTTTAAGGGGACAGTCTGCTTCTCGTTCTGAATTGAGTCCCTTCTGGGCTCTCTTAGGCGACTCCTGTGGCTTCTCCCACAGGGGTAGTTGCTGTTCTGTGGTGCTGGATTCAGGGAGGGGATGCTGCAGAAGTTGGCTGGTATCTTGCCCTCCCCTCCTCCTCCCTTCACCACCAAGTATGACTCACCCTGAGGTGGGGATCCTGAGCCACTCAATGACTCACACACCAAGCAACTCTCAGCATTGCAGATAAGGTTGTGTTTGACAGAGTCAGGTTGGCCTGACCCGCTGCCTCCAAGCTGTGTGACCTGGGGCAAGTCACCTTACTTTTCTGAGCCTCAGTGTCCCTATCCGTAAAACAGGAATAATAGGATCTACGCATAGGCTTGGGGCAGTTTTGCATGCAATAAGCAGTCCAGCTGACACTGTGATCTCACAGGACTAGAACTCAGATCTCTTGGTGACCAAGCTCACTGCTCTCCCTGACTCCAGGTTCCTCACCCTCCACCCTCCCTGGGAAGGTGGCTCTGATGAAATCCAGCTCCCCACCCTGCCCCTGGGAGGGAGCCACTAAGAGAACTTCTTCTCTGGTCACAAAAGTGATTTTTAATGGAGATGGTCAACAGCTTGAGAAGGTAAGTAGCCACGTGCTGAGCAAAGCCACTTCCAGGCCTCTTGGAAGAACTCTCTTCCCCTTCCAACACTGAATGTCTTTTGTCTCAGGAAATGTCTTTTTTTTATGAGGATAGGAAATAGCTCAATAGTAATACCTGTGTTTACGGTTCATCCAGGATTTGGCCAAAGTCAATCCCTTATCAGTTTCCTGGGGAAAAGTGTCAAGAACCTTGGGGATGCTGCCCCAGATAGTCAACCAAACTATCCTTATGCATGTTCTACATGGGCTGTGACAGCCCTTTGTTTTGAGGATATGGGCACCCACCCTTTTGCATGACAACCACATGTGCACAATTATATGTGGATAGCTGTGACAGAGTGCTCTCCACCCCAGAGAAGCAGAAGACTGCAAAGAATCCCCCAACTCCATTGTGCCAAGCATCTTCAAAATCATTTAGATGAAGGGGTCCATGCATCTCAGGGAGGAGGCTCATCCCTGGATGGACCCAGAGCAATTCTAGGTACCCTGAAATCATATACAAGATTTTCTTCTATGTGTGATATGTGAGTCATTTTGGGGAGAGAAGAGAGTTTCCATTGATCTTCAAGAGGGCACACAGCCCCCAAAGTATTAAAAATAAATGAACAAGGAGTTAGGAGCACATACCCATAGGGTCCACAAAGACAGTGTAAATGCATGAAGCAGGCCAGGTAGACTAAGGAAGGGCTGGGGAGGGATGCAGCGAGCTGGAAAGCACACTCACGTCAAAGAACATGATGCCAAAAACTCGGCCTCTGTGCACCAGTGCTGAATTGAATCTTGAAGACAGAGTTTTGCGTGAATTAGAAAAGAATAGCTTTATTGCTTTGCCAGGCAAAGGGGGACACAGCAGGCTCCTGTAACAAAAAAAACTGTATGTCCCAACCTGGGAGGATTTGATGAGGAGTTTAATAGCAATGATTCAAGGGCGGGGTTGCAGAGTGTGTGCAGGGCTGACACTCCTTTAATCTGGCTTCAGGTGGTCTGATGAGTTTCTGTGGTTCCTTTAAACTGGCCTCAGGTGGTCTCTCGAAGAGTTTCTCTGGTTTCTTTAAGATGGAATGAAGAATGTTAACATCTTCCATTTATTGTGGGCTTTAGTTCTGTGAGGAGCTCAAAGATATTTTTATGTGTATCACTTGAGGCAGAACCAGGACCCTGCCCCAAGGCTGCACCATTGTTTCTTGGCTGCTCCTCCCTTTTCGCTGCATCCCCTTCCTTTCCTGATTAGCAACTGTCTGAATCTTCCCTTTGGAACTGAAGGAAGGTCATGGAGCCTAGAGTCGATTCTCTACAAACAAGAAACAGGGGACAGAAAGGTTTCTGTGCCCAGGAGCCTCACAGGATCCTGCTCAGTTTCAAACATGGATAGTAAAAACACTTTTTAGGACAACAGAACATGCTGGGCCAGTGCTGGTCCATTGATGAGCAATGTTCAACCCCCCCCCCCCACAACAAGAGAAAGGATCTCCCTAAAGTCCCTGAGCCAGCTGGGGCCATGCCATGACTGGACCCTCCAACACCCAGGTCTTTCCACAACAGCACACAGCTGGTCTTTTGTACATAGAAGACCAACAAAAAAACTGAGCTTGGGTGTACACTGTCACCAGAAAAGTAGTAGGAATCAGGGTGGCCCAAGAAAGTCTGTCATCAGAGATGAGGCTTCAGCTAGATTTTGAAGGCTGGAGAAAAACTCTGTTTGGATCAGAAAATACAACTGAAACAGAGACCTGCTCTAGTGTTAGTTCCTATGGTCTTAGTCAGGAAAATAAAGGTAGATTTTATCCATCTCACCAACTCCTTACATTGGAGGGAGAATAGCAGGCCCACTAAATTCTTCTACAGGGAAATATGGCCTCCTTATGCCCCTCCAAGGGAATGGACTGGCTTGGAACAGAGAGAGGAGTGGCCTGAGGAGCAGGTGGCTGACAGCTGAGGGAGCCGGCTAAGAATATAATATCCCACTTAGCCCAGCCCTCAGGCAAGGGCAGGGATAGTGTACCTTATTTATGACTACAAGGAGTTGGTCACAGATCACTGATGGTACAGGTCACTCCTTCCCTGGGAGGTGGTGGGGTGGGAAGGGGTAATGTGAAGATATTGTTGCAGCTGCTCCATGAGCCACCCCAACCAAGCAGGAGGCAGTGATCGGGGACTCCACCCCATCTATGACTACTTTCCACACAGCCCCCACAAGCAGTGTTCTCATCTCCTCTTCCCAATCTCTCCAGGCTGGATGTCCTCCTTTTGCCCCTTCAGGTCTCCTCCCAGCCCTGTGCTTTCTGTGGGGAGACTGGCATGTAAGCACCCCATCAACAAGCTCCCTTGTCCTCTCTGCCATTGGGGACCACTGCCAGGAGATTAGCGAGGGGAGGAGGAAGTGAGGTGAGGGTATTCATGCTCCCTCTCTGCAGGTCACTATGCCAGCTGCCAAGGTCTGGTAGCATAACTTTCATATAAAAAACTATGTACAGTTTTTATGTAAAAAAACACACATTCACAAATGCATAGGAAATGACTTGGAAGGATTAAAAAACTGGTGACAGTTAACTATGAGGAGGTTGGGAATATTTGTGAAGGGTAGAAGGTGAAGATAAAACATTTTTCCTTAAATATTCATGCTTGACTTTTTTTGATTAGCACGTGTTTGTGAATCGTTTTTGTAACTTAAACATTGTTAAGTAACTGCACTGGATATTTGTTGTGCTTTTGTAGAAGGATCAGTCCCCCTTTCCAACAGCCCTCTAGCTGTCTTTGGCTTGCTCAAGCCACACCAATCACATTCTGGCATTCCTTCCTTTGCTGCAGAGCTTGGAGAGGTCAAATCTATTCCTTGAAGTTTAGGGCTCTAGATGTGGCTTGGTTTCTACAGATTAGATGCATTTGTATGAGACCAATTCAATTGTGTGAAGATTGAGTTTAAAGGAGTGAAGTGTTCATTTTATTGGCTTGGATTAGAGCAGAAGAGGCTACAGTTTTGGTGATGGCTTCCTGATTGTGGCAGGGGTAGCAGCTCCTTTGTTGCAATGCAAAAGTTGGCCTCTGTGCACCAGTGCCAAATCAAATCTCAGAGACAGAGTTTTGAGTGAAGTAAAAAGAATAGCTTTATTGCTTTGCCAGGCAAAGGGAACACAGTGGGCTCATGCCCTCAAAAACTGTGTGTCCCAACCCGAGGGGATTTGGTGAGGAGTTTTATAACAGTGGTTCAAGGGCTGGGTTGCTGATAAGGATCAAGTTGTGTGCAGCGCCTGCATTCTTTTAATCTGGCCTCAGGTGGTATCCTGATGAGCTTCTGTGGTTCTCAAAGTTATCAAGCTGTGACCTTCTCTCTGGAATGAAGAATGCTTCATCAAGTAGTTAACATCTTCCATTTGTTGGGGACTTTAGTTCTGCAGAAGAGCTCAAAGATATTGCTATGTGTATCCCTTGAGGCAGAACCAGGACCCTGCCCCAAGGCTGCACTATTGTTTCTTGACTGCTCCTCCCTTGTCTCTGCATCCCCTCCATTTGTTGATTAGCAACTATTTAAGCCTGCACTTTGGAACTCAGGGAAGGTCATGGAGGCTGAAGCCTATGTCCTACAAACAAGAAACGGGACACACAGAAAGCCTTTCATGCCCAGGAATCCCCTAGGGTCCTGCTCAGTCTAACTCCCCCGTTTTCTTTGATACTTCTCAATTTTGAGGAAAACAGGGGTTGGACAAGAAAGGGAATAACTGTTTTGGATAGAGATGCTAATCATAAACTCAGCAGAGGAAATTGGTTTTAGGGGGACTTGATTTTAATCCCCACTTCTGTTTTATCTTTCCCCAAGTGTTTCAAGGAATGGAGCTATGACTGTTCTGGCTACTTCCTGCTGACATAGGGTGTAGTCCTGCCTCAGTTTGGGGGGAATGGATACTGAATTAGAAATATTTTAGTTCCAAGTTATTGATCTTGGTCTTGTATGATTAAGATCTTAATCCCTTAGTCTACCATTTTGGTGCAACAGATCCAGTTAGAAGTAGGAAGAGTGACAACTGGAACGTTAATAGACAAAATAGATCTCATTCCCTGAGGAATTCAGAAGAATAAGCCTGAAACTCAGTCTGGACCTGACACTTCAGGGAGACTTGTAGCCAGCTGTCTAATTTTACCTAAGTAGGTTTTAACTTCTGATGTAGCATTAACATATACATAACAGGAGCTATTGGCGACTACACATATGTCTTCTCTTTCTGTTAATATTTGGTCTAAAGCGATTTCATTGTCTAAAAATGTTAAAAGTTTCAAGAGGAGACTTTGAAAACATAAGGTTGCAGCTATTAGCTGCCAACAGACACTGTTTGGGAATTGCTAATGGCATCCCAAGTCTGACATAGCTCAGAAAATTCAAGTTTTCAGCAATACAAGAATAGGTCTGAAATAACATCCACAATGGTCACTTAGTTTTACCTTAGATGTCTGAACCATAGTTACTCCATTTTGACTTTCAAGTGCATTCCCCTCCTCAGTGGCCAAAGTAGATGTACAATGCATGTCCAAAAGGCCACAAAGCAGGCTGCTTTGGTTAGTAAAATCTAAGTTAAATCATATATAAGCCACAGTGACTTCCCCATACTTCAATATGCTCAGATTTTTTTCTTTTTTTCTCATCATTTCCCCTTTTGATTGCAAGTGTTTCAATAGAAAACATTGATGGTCAAAATATCTGTCCCTCAATGCCCAGGTGATTCAGCTGTTTGCCCCAGGTATAGATCATGTCCCCTGATGCTAGGCCTCCTTTATATTTGCCTAGTTAATCCACGTTGGGGAAAAACTGATCAGGTATCATGAACAAGCTCAGAGGTATGTTAATGAGGAAATGCTTTATAGGCCATACATTTTATCATTTATATCCAATTGTCACACAAGCATTGTACATGTGCTTTTAGCAGTAGACCTCAAGCAAACAGTGATACGTCATGAGTAATTACACTCTGATAACTTCACTAGGTAATTTTCCTTTCCTCCTGAACATCAGGGCAAAAGTATGGCTAACACAATAACTTTCATAAATACAGACTTCTACTAGCAGAACTAGAATTTCATATCTGTTGAAACATAATCTTTTTCTCTAAAATTACCCTCATCTCCATCAAACACAGCCAAACCAAGGTTAATTTTTTTCCAAAATAAGTCTGGTCCATTGACTACATAGGCTCCTCCTTATTGACTCTGGTGTAATTCCTCAGAAGAAATCTCAAACTAAATTCCTGAAAGGCCTCTCAAGGACAGGAAAACCATGCCAAAGGCCTGCCATCAGATTCTGCTTTGGTGGATTTCTCTTTTCCAAAAGTCTCAAAAATATCAAGATTCCTGCACATGTCAGGAGACAGTATTTCCCATTCACCTGATAAGGTTGCTCCGAACCCAAGAGTCTCCAATTTCTGGAGCAACCAGGCAGAGAGAAAATAAAAATATTTCAATTTTACCTACAGAGGTATAATTTATCCAATTTCTCTAAGTCATAAGTAGTTTGAGGGGAAGGGCTTCCCTATGTCTGGAAAACACAGATCCAAACAAGTAATATTCCATACAAAATACCCATAAATATTATAACCATATTCACCAGTTCACTGAGTAACTAATCTTTTTGTTATCTGCTTTATGAAGCCATCAGTTTTCCCATTAGGTTTTTTTCTTTAATGTTTGTTTGTGTATTTATTTATTTTTGGCTTCATTGTGTCTTAGTTGTGGCACGTGGGAGTTTTTGTTGCAGCACACAACTCTTCATGTTGGCATGCGGGCTTCTCTCTAGTTGTGGCACGTGGGCTTAGTTGCCCCAAGGCATGTGGGATCTTAGTTCCCTGACCAGGGATTGAATCCATGTCCCCTGCATTGGAAGGCATATTCTTAACCACTGGACCATCAGGGAAGTCCCCTCCCGTTAGATTTTTATGATTTTTTTTTTTTTACCAGCTCAGCAGTATTGTCTGAAATTTATCAGAGACTTTTACTTCTCAAAAGGTTCTTCCCAGGGACATTTTTTTTTTAGACAGTAAACATCGTCTATTTTCGCTTCTTTCCAATAGAATACATTTGATCACATTTTTTTTATACAGCACGTTCTTATTAGTCATCAATTTTATATACATCAGTGTATACATGTCAATCCCAATCGCCCAATTCATCACACTACCACCACCACCACACACAGCTTTCCCCCCTTGGTGTCCATATGTTTGTTCTCTACATCTGTGTCTCAATTTCTACCCTGCAAACCAGTTCATCTGTACCATTTTTCTAGGTTCCACATATATGCGTTAATATACAATATTTGTTTTTCTCTTTCTGACTTACTTCACTCTGTATGACAGTCTCTAGATCCATCCACGTCTCAACAAATGATTCAATTTCGTTCCTTTCTCTGGCTGAGTAATATTCCATTGTATATATGTACCATAATTTCTTTATGCATTCTTCTGTTGATGGGCATTTAGGTTGCTTCCATAAACAGGCAATTGTAAATACTGCTGCAATGAACACTGGGGTGCATGTGTCTTTTTGAATTATGGTTTTCTCTGGGTATATGCCTAGTAGTGGGATTGCTGGATCATATGGTAATTCTATTTTTAGTTTTTTAAGGAACCTCCATACTGTTCTCCATAGTGGCTGTATCAGTTTACATTCCCACCAACAGTGCAAAAGGGTTCCCTTTTCTCCACACCCTCTCCAGCATTTGTTGTCTGTAGATTTTCTGATGATGCCCATTCTAACTGGTGTGAGGTGATACCTCATTGTAGTTTTGATTTGTATTTTTCTAATAATTACTGATGTTGAGCAGCTTTTCATGTGCTTCCTGCCATCAGTATGTCTTCTTTGGAGAAATGTCTATTTAGGTCTTCAGCCCATTTTTGGATTGGGTTGTTTGTTTTTTAATACCAAGCTGCATGAGCTGTTTATATATTTTGGAGATTAATCCTTTGTCCATTGACTTCTTTGCAAATATTTTCTCCCATTCTGAGGGTTGTCTTTTGGTCTTGTTTATGGTTTCCTTTGCTGTGCAAAAGCTTTGAAGTTTCATTAGGTTCCATTTGTTTATTTTTGTTTTTATTTCCATTACTCTAGGAGGTGGATCAAAAAAGATCTTGCTGTGATTTATGTCAAAGAGTGTTCTTCCTATGTTTTCCTCTAAGACTTCTATACTGTTCTGTCTTACTTTTAGGTCTCGAATCCATTTTGAGTTTAGTTTTGTGTATGGTGTTAGGGAATGTTCTAATTTCATTCTTTTACATGTAGCTGTCCAGTTTTCCCAGCACCACTTATTGAAGAGGTTGTCTATTCTCCATTGTATATCCTTGCCTCCTTTGTCATAGATTAGTTGATCATAGGTGAGTGGGTTTACCTCTGGGCTTTCTATCTTGTTCCATTGATCTATATTTCTGTTTTTGTGCCTGTACCATATTGTCTTGATTACTGTAGCTTTGCAGTATAGTCTGAAGTTAGGGAGTCTGATTCCTCCAGCTATGTTTTTTCCCCCTCAAGACTGCTTTGACTATTTGGGGTCTTTTGTGTCTCCATACAAATTTTAAGATTTTTTGTTCTAGTTCTGTAAAAAATGCCATTGGTAATTTGATAGGGATTGCATTGATTCTGTAGATTGCTTTACGTAGTATAGTCATTTTCACAATATTGTTTCTTCCTATCCAAGAACATGGTATATCTCTCCATCTGTTGGTATCATCTTTAATTGCTTTCATCAGTGTCTTATAGTTTTCTGCATACAGGTCTTTTGTCCCCATAGGTAGGTTTATTCCTAGGTATTCTATTCTTTTTGTTGCAATGGTAAATGTCAGTGTTTTCTTAATTTCACTTACAGATTTTTCATCATTAGTGTATAGGAATTCAAGAGATATCTGTGCATTAATTTTATATCCTACAACTTTACCAAATTTATTGATGAGCTCTAGTAGTTTTCTGGTGGCATCTTTAGGATTCTCTATGTATAGTTTCATGTCATCTGCAAACAGTGACAGTTTTACTTCTTCTTTTCCAATTTGTATTCCTTTTATTTCTTTTTCTTCTTTGATTGCTGAGTCTAGGACTTACAAAACTATGTGGAATAATAATGGTGAGAGTGGGCAACCTTGTCTTGTTCCTGATCTTAGAGGAAATGCTTTCAGTTTTTCACCATTGAGAATGATGTTTGCTGTGAGTTTGTCATATATGGCCTTTATTATGTTGAGGTAGTTTCCCTCTATGCCCACTTTCTGGAGAGTTTTTATAATAAATGGATGTTGAATTTTGTCCAAAGCTTTTTCTGCATATATTGAGATGATCATATGGTTTTTATTCTTCAATTTGTTAATATGGTGTATCACATTGATTGATTTGCATATATTGAAGAATCCTTGCATCCCTCAGATAAATCCCGCTTGATCATGGTGTATGATCCTTTTAATGTGTTGTTGGATTCTGTTTGCTAGTAATTTGTTGAGGATTTTTGCATCTATATTCATCAGTGATATTGGTCTGTAATTTTTCTTTTTTGTAGTATCTTTGGTTTTGATATCAGGTTGATGGTAGCCTCAAAGAAAGAGTTTGGGAGTATTCCTTCCTCCACAATTTTTTGGAAGAGTTTGAGAAGGATGGGTGTTAGCTCTTCTCTAAATGTTTGATAGAAGTCACCTGTGAAGCCATCTCCTCCTGGAGTTTTGTTTGTTGGAAGATTTTTAATCACAGTTTCAATTTCATTACTTGTGATTGGTCTGTTCATATTTTCTATTTCTTCCTGGTTCAGTCTTGGAAGGTTATACCTTTCTAAGAATTTGTCCATTTCTTCCAGATTGTCCATTTGATTGGCATAGAGTTGCTTGTAGTAGTCTCTTAGGATGTTTTTTATTTTTGTGGTGTCTGTTGTAACTTCTCCTTTTCATTTCTAATTTTATTGATTTGAGTCCTCTCCCTCTTTTTCTTGTTGAGTCTGGCTAACGGTTTATCTATTTTGTTTATCTTCTCAAAGAACCAGCTTTTAGTTTTATTGATCTTTGCAACTGTTTTCTTTGTTTCTATTTCATTTATTTCTGCTCTGATCTTTATGATTTCTTTCCTTCTGCTAACTTTGGGTTTTGTTTGTTCTTCTTTCTCTAGTTCCTTTAGGTGTAAGATTAGATTATTTATTTGAGATTTTTCTTGTTTTTGGGGGTAGGCTTGTATAGCTATAAACTTCCCTCTTAGAACTGCTTTTGCTGTATCCCATAGGTTTTGGATCATCGTGTTTTCATTGTCATTTGTCTCTAGGTTTTTTTAATTTCTTCTTTGATTTCTCCAGTGATCTCTTTGTTATTTAGTAATGTAGTGTTTAGCCTCCATGTCTTTGTGTTTTTTACGTTTTTTTCCCCTGTAATTCATTTCTAATTTCATAGCATTGTGGTCAGAAAAGATGCTTGATATGATTTTAATTTTCTTAAATTTACTGAGGCTTGATTTGTGACCCAGGATGTGATCTATCCTGGAGAATGTTCCATGCGCACTTGAGAAGAAAGTGTAATCTGTTTTTGGATGGAATGTCCTATAAATATCAATTAAATCTATCTGGTCTATTGTGTCATTTAAAGCTTCTGTTTCCTTATTTATTTTCATTTTAGATGATCTGTCCATTGTTGTAAGTGAGGTGTTAAAAGTCCCCCACTATTATTTTGTTACTGTTGATTTCCTCCTATCATATATATTTATAATTGTTATATCTTCTTCTTGGATTGATCCCTTGATCATTATGTAGTGCCCTTCCTTGTCTCTTGTAACATTCTTTATTTTGAAGTCTATTTTATCTGATATGACTATTGTTACTCCAGCTTTCTTTTCATTTCCATTTGCATGTAATATCTTTTTCCATCCCCTCACTTTCAGTCTGTATGTGTCCCTAGGTCTGAAGTGGGTCCCTTGTAGACAGCATATATATGGGTCTTGCTTTTGTATCCATTCAGCAAGCCTGTGTCTTTTGGTTGGAGCATTTATTTATTTATTTATTTTTGGCTGTGTTGGTTCTTCGTTTCTGTGCGAGTGCTTTGTCTAGTTGCAACGAACGGGGGCCACTCTTCATCATGGTGCATGGGCCTCTCACTGTTGCAGCCTCTCTTGTTGCAGAGCACAAGCTCCAGACGTGCAGGTCAGTAGTGTGGCCCACAGGCCTAGTTACTCCGTGGCATGTGGGACCTTCCCAGACCAGAGCTCGAACCTATGTCCTCTGCATTGGCAGGCAGATTCTCAACCACTGTGCCACCAGGGAAGCCCTGTTGGAGCATTTAATCCATTCACATTTAAGGTAATTATCAAGATGTATATTCCTATGACAATTTTCTTAATTGTTTTGGGTTTGTTTTTGTAGGTCTTTTTCTTCTTTTATGTTTCCCACTTAGAGAAGTTCCTTTATCATTTGTTGTAGAGCTGGTTTGGTGGTGCTGAATTCTCTTAGCTTTTGCTTGTCTGTAAAGTTTTGATTTCTTCATCAAATCTGAATGAGATCCTTGCCGGGTAGAGTAATCTTGGTTGTAGGTTCTTCCCTTTCATCACTTTAAATATGTCATACCACTCCCTTCCGGCTTGTAGAGTTTCTGCTGAGAAATCAGCTGTTAACCTTATGGGAGTTCCCTTGTATGTTATTTGTCATTTTTCCCTTCCTGCTTTCAATAATTTTTCTTTGTCTTTAATTTTTGCCAATTTGATTACTATGTGTCTTGGCATGTTTCTCCTTGGGTTTATCCTGTTATGGGACTCACTGCACTTCCTGGACTTGGGTGGCTATTTCCTTTCCCTTTTTAGGGAAGTTTTCGACTATAATCACTTCAAATATTTTCTCAGGTCCTTTCTCTCTCTCTTCTCCTTCTGGGACCCCTATAATGCAAATGTTTTTGCATTTAATGTTATCCCAGAGGTCTCTTAGGCTGTCTTCATTTCTTTTCATTCTTTTTCCTTTATTCTGTTCTGCAGCAGTGAATTCCACCATTCTGTCTTCCAGGTCCCTTATCCCTGCCTCAGTTATTCTGCTATTGATTCCTTCTAGTGTATTTTTCCTTTCAGTTATTGTATTGTTCATCTCTGGTTTTTTGTTCTTTAATTCTTCTAGGTCTTTGTTAAACTTTGTTAAAAATTCTTCTAGGTCTTCTAGGTCTTCTAGGTCTTTCTTGCATCTTCTCGATCTTTGCCTCCATTGTTTTTCCAAGGTCTTGGATCATCTTCACTATCATTATTCTGAATTCCTTTTCTGGAAGGTTGCCTATCTCCACTTCATTTAGTTGTTTTTCTTGGGTTTTATCTTGTTCCTTCATCTGGTACATAGCCCTCTGCCTTTTCATCTTGTCTATCTTTCTGTAAATGTGGTTTTTGTTCCACAGGCTGCAGGATTGTAGTTCTTTTTGCTTCTACTATCTGCCCTCTGGTGGATGAGGCTATCCCCATGAACATTTTTGAAGATGAAGTACTTTTGCAAAAGCACATGAGTACCACAATAATTGTCTATAAATGACAGAAAGATTTAAAAGGGCAAAGTTAAACATCTGAGTACAATGTAACCAGTAAAGAAACTTGGTTACAGTAACCCGAATTATGACTTGGTAACATTTTCAAAACATACCAGATTTGTAGGAATTACTCAGTTGACAATGCTTCATATATAATTTAACATACCAAGTAATCCTGGTTAAATTAGTATCTCTCTGAGATGCCTCAAGTTTCCTCTGAAGAACCTCAAAGTTGGCTGGAGGTCAGAAGAACTTTTAGAATCAGCCAAACAATACTTATTTACTAAGGCAAATACAGATCACTTAAAGGCAAAGGAACTCACAAGCTGTTATCAAAAGCAGTATTCCAAGAAGACTTTGGAGAGAGAAACAAAATTCAGTCTTGTCCCAGCCCATTCCCAACAAAATCCATTTACCCAACTAAATTTCCTTTTCCTTTTCCACAGATCTTCTACAGCTTTCTATATCCATATTATTTTGCCCTTTTCTTTTCCATTCAGAAACAACCAGAGTCACTCAGAGGGCTGAATGAACAGAGTTGTGATGGTTAACCTTATGCATCAACTTGACTGGGCCATGTTTTGTCAAAATTATTCTGGTTCTTTCTGTAAGGGTGCTTCTGGGTGAGATTAACATTTAAATTGGCAGACGGAGTAAAGCAGATTGACCTCATTAATGTGGGTGGCCTCCTCAAGTCAGCTGAGGGCCTGAATAGAACAAAAAGCCTGATTCTTCCTCCAGTAAGAGAAAATTCCTTCTACCTGGTTGCCTTCAAACGGGTACATTGTTTTGTTCCTGCCTTTGGACTTGAACTAAAACACTGACTCTTCCTGGGTCTTGAGTCTGCTGGCCTTTGGACTAGAACTATACAATCTGCTCTCCTGGTCTCAAGCCTCTGAATTTAGACTGAACTAAACTATCATCATCTCTCCTGGGTTTCCAGTTTTACAACTCACCCTGAAGATCTTAGGACTTGCCAGCTTCCATAATCATGTAACTAATTCTTTGGAATCCCTCTCTCTCTATGTCTCTCTGTCTCTCTCTCTCTCTCTCTGTCTCTCTGTCTCTCTCCCCCATCCCACTTCTAATTCATCAGCAAATATGTTGGCTTTGCTTTCAAGATCCATCCATACTACAAACACATCTCATCACAACTACTGCTGTCTCCCCTGAGTTACTGCACTAGGCTCCTGATTGGTTTGCCTGCTTTTTCGGTTTTTGGTCCCCTTCATGCAGTCCTCCATACAACAGCCAAGAACGATCCTCTGCTATGTCTTTTTTCCAATAATAACTAGTTCTCCAATTCTCTGACACCAACTGGATGTCCTACAATTTTATTCAATTCAGACACTAACTACCCAGAGTTAACACAGACCCAAAAAGATAAGGCTTCAGTCCCACAAGACTATTCCCACTTCAGAAACCAGCTACAAATGGGGTCCCCAGGCTAGCTGCATGTCTGTCCGACCAAATACAAATGCAAAAGTTCCCATGACCCACCCACTCCCTCATGTTTGATAACTGGCTAGAATGACTCACAGAACTCAGAAAAGCACTGGACTTACTGAAACTGAGCAGAACCCTGTGGGGCTCCTGGGCATGGAAGCCTTTTCATGTCCCTCATTTCTTGTTTGTAGGGAACAGACTCCAGCCCCATAGCCTTCCCTGAGTTCCATAGGGCAGATTTGAAGAGTTGCTAATCAGGGAAGGGAAGGGATGCAGAGACAAGGGAGGAACAGCCAAGAAACAATAGTGCAGCCTTGGGTCAGTGTCCTGGTTCCACCTCAAGGGATACACTTAACAATATCTTTGAGCTCTTTACAGAACTAAAACCCACAACAAGTGGAAGATGTTAGCATTCTTCATTCCAGAGAAGCCCACCAGAGGCCAGATTAATGGAACTAGAGAACCTCATCAAGATATTACCTGAGACCAGATTAAAGGAGTATAGGTCCTGCACACACCCTAATCTTATCAGCAACCCCACCCTTGAACCATTGCTATAAAACTCCTCACCAAATCCTCCCAGGTTGAGACACAGAGTTTTTGAGAGGCACGAGCCCACTCTGTCTCCCTTTGCCTGGCAAAGCAATAAAGATATTCTTTTCTACTTCACCCAAAACTCTGTCTCTGAGATTTGATTTGGCACTGGTGCACAAAGGCCAAGTTTTCAGCATCATTACTAACGCAGTTTTATTACAAAGGATACAAATGGAAGAGATCGATAGGGCAAGGTATGGGGGGGGGATGGGAGGTGGAGTGGCACAGATGTTCCATGCTCTGCCCAGGCACTCCACCTTCTCAGCACATCAATGTGATCACCAACCTGGAAGCTCCCCTAGGCAAAATGTTTCAGAGTTTTAGTAAAGTTTTCATTATGTGGGCATGATGGATTAAGTTACTGACCATTGGTGAATAAACTCAACCTCCAACCCCAGTCCCCTCCCCAGAGATGGAGGGAGTAGGAAGGTGAGGCTAGAATTTCTAACCATCTAGTCATGTGGGTGTGACCAGCCCCCATCCTGAAGCTATCTAGCCACCCCTTCCTCACCCCCACCCCCACCTCTACCTTGAGTGAGTGAGTCATCTCATTAGCATACAAAAGACATTCCTATCACTCAGGAAATTCCAAGGGTTTTAAGAGAAAAAGACAAAATATATATTTTATTAGAGCCACATCATGTTACAACTCTATTCAAAATCCTCATTTCTTTCAGAATAAAAGCCAAAGTTCCCACAATGGCCCACATAACAATATATTCTGGCCCTAGTGTCCTTCCCTTAACGAATTCCCTTTTATCCACAAAGGCCTCAGATATGCTAGGCAGGTTCCTACTACAAGCTTCTGCACAGTTGCTGTTTCCTTTGACCAGAAAGTTCTTTTCTCAAATGTCACTTGAGTAGTAAAGTCTCATCTGTCTTCCTTATTTAAATTGTGACTCTCCTCCAACACTCTAAATTCTCCTTTGATGTTCTATTTTCTTCCAAAACACATATTACTAGTTGCATACAATATGTCCTAATTTACTTATTATCTGACTCCCCCCACTAGAATGCATTTATTTCTCCTTGTAGTTCTATCAGTTTTGCTCATGTATTTTGATGCTTTGTTGTTAGGCTCATACACATTAAGGATTGTTATATCTTTGTGGAGAATTTTCCCCTCTATCATTATATAATATATCTCTTTCTCCCCAATAGTTTTCCTTGTTCTGAAGTCTGCTTCCTTTGAAATTAGTATAGCTGCTCCAGCTTTCTTTTGAATAGTGTTAAGTATGTCTTCTCCATTCCTTTACTTTTTTCCCTTCTTTTTGATGTGGTAAAAATCACAACAAAAAATTTACCATCTTACCCATTTTTAAGTGTACAGTTCAGTAGTGTTAAATATATTCACATTGTTGTGCAACAGATCTCCAGAACTTTTTCATTTTGCAAAACTGAAACTAAACTGAGCAGGATCCTGTGGGGCTTCTGGGCATGGAAGCCTTTCTGTGTCCCCCATTTTTTGTAGGGAACAGACTTCAGGCTCCATGACCTTCCCTGAGTTCCAAAGGGCAGAATTTGAACAGTTGTTGATCGGGGAAGGGAGGGAATGCCAGAGACAAGAGAGGAGCAGCCAAGAAACAATAGTGCAGCCTTGGGGTGGGGTCCTGGTTCTGCCTCAAGGGATACACATAACAATGTCTTTAAGTTCTTTATAAAATTAAAACCCAAAAAATGGAAGAAGTCAGCAATTTTCATACTAGAGAAGATCAACTGAGGGAATTCCCTGGCGGTCCAGAGGTTAAGACTCCATGCTTTCACTGCTGAAGGCCCGGGTTCAATCCCTGGTCGGGGAACTAAGATCCTGCAAGCTGCACGGAGTAGCCAAAAAAAAATTTTTTGAGACCACCTGAGGCCAGGCTAAAGGAACCAGAGAAGCTCATCAAGAAGGTAACCTGAGACCAGATTAGACAAGTGCAAGCCCTGCACACACCCTAATCTTATCAGCAACCCCACCCTTGAACTGTTGTTATAAAACTCCTCAGCAAATCTTCTCAGGTTTAGACACATAGGTTTGAGGAACAGGAGTTCACTGTATCCCCCTTTGCCTGGCAAAATAATAAAGCTTATCTTTTTTACTTCACCCAAAACTCTGTCTCTGAGATTCGATTCAGCACCAGTGCACAGAGGCCAAGCTTTAAGCATCAAAACTCCATACCCATTAAACAAAAATTCCTCATCTGCCATCCCCAGTCCTCGTGAAACAGGAAGGAAGGGAGCAGGGCACAACCTTTAAAAGAATGGCATAGCTGTTCAGGATACAACATAAATGGTTAGAATCAATTAGGCCCAAGATGGCAGAAGAATTGACATCCTGTAGACCTTGAGCCTCATTATACTCTCTTTGTAATATATTATATGCTAAGTGACACACCCACAGGTGTCATGACAGTTCCGAGGTCAACCATAAAAGACCAAAAATTGGATCATGTCCCAATTCCTGGAAATCTCCATCCCTTCTCCAAAATAGTTGAATAATCTTCCCACTCATTATTCTATGAAATTACCCAGCCCATAAAAACTAACCACCCCATATTTTGGAGCCTCTTGCCATCTGAGATGGCCTACACTCTGTCTATGGAGTGTGTATCTCTCTCAATAAATCTACTTCTTACCTATCATTTTGTCTCTCACTGAATTCTTTCTGTGATGAGACTTAAAGAACCTGAGCTTCATTAAGTCCTTAGACCAGGTGTGAGATTTCAATTAAAAGACAGTGGGTTCAAGTCCCAATCTGGGTTTTGGTTGGGTTCAAGTTCCAGCCTGTGGTTTCAAGTCCCATCTGAAGTGTGCAGTTTCACTGATAACTATCATTCTACCTTCTGTTTCTATGAGTTTGACTATTTTAAATACCTTATATAAGTGGAATCAGAAAGTATTTGTCTTTTTGTGACTAGCTTATTTCACTTAGCATTATGTCCTCAAGGTTCATCTCTATTGTAGCATGTGACAAGATATCCTTTTTTAAGGCTGAATAATATTCCATTGTGTGTATATGTCTCATTTTGTTTATCTGTTGATTATTTCTGAGTATTTCATTATTTTTCATACTATTATAAATAGAATTGATTTCTTAATTTCCTTTTCTGATTGTTCATTATTAGTGTACAGAAACACAACTGATTTTTATGTGTTGATTTTGTATCCTGAAACTTTGCTGAATGTATTTATTAGTTCTAATGGGTTCTTTATGGCTTCGTTAGAGTTTTCTACATAGACGATCATGTCATCTGTGAACAGAGATAAATTTACTTCTTCCTTTCCAACTTAGATGACTTTTTTTCCTTTTTCTTGACTAATTGCTCTGGCCAGGACTCCAACACTATGTTGAATACAAGTGGCAAGAGTGAGCATCATTGTCTTGTTCCTGATCCTAGAGGAAAAGTTTTCAGTCTTTTACCATTGAATATGATGTTACCTGTAGGTTTTTATACATGATCCATTCCTTTATTTTTAACCTATTTGTGCTTTTATATTTATTTAGTTTTTAACATCTTTATTGGAGTATAAGTGCTTTACAAGGGTGTGTTAGTTTCTGCTTTATAACAAAGTGAATCAGCTATACACATACATATATCCCCATATCTCCTCCCACTTGCATCTCCCTCCCATCCTCCGTGTCCCACCCCTCTAGGTGGTCACAAAGCACTGAGCTGATCTTATATTTAAAATAACTTTTTTTGTAGACAACATATAGTTGGGTGGTGGTTTTTTATCCATTTCAGTAGTCTCTGTCTTTTACTTGTGTATTTAGACTATTCACATTTAAAGTGACTATTGAGATAGTTTGATTAATGTCTACTATATGTCTAACTTTTCTATTTGTTACACTTGCTCTTCATTTCTTTTTTTGTCTTCCACTTTTTCTGCCTTTCATGGTTTTAACTGAGCATTTTATATAATTCCATTTTATCTCCTCTACTAGCCTGAAAAAAATTCTCTCTGGATATAGGATTCTGGGTAGAATTTTCTTTTCTTTCAGCACTTGAAAAATATTGTGCCACTCCTTTCTGACCTGCAATATTTTAGAAAACGGCTGTCATTCTAATTTTTTCCTTATGTGTAAGGTGTCATTTTTTCCTCTGACATTCAAGAGTTTTTGTCTTTAATTTTCAGAAGTTTAATTCTGGTGTGTCTTGGCATGGATTTTGTTGGGTTTATTCTTTAGGGGGTTTGCTCAGCTTCTTTCATATGTGGGTTTATATCTCTTGCCAAATTTGGGAAGTTTCCAGTTATTATTTCTTCAGTTCCTTTTTCAGCCATGCTCTTTTTCTCCCTCCTTTGGAAACTCTGGTGACACAAATGTTAAATCTTTTGTTATAGTCTCAGAGATCTCTGAGCCTCTGTGAAATTATTTTCACTTTATTTTCTTTCAATCTATTGTTTAGATTAGGTGTTTTCCATTGTTCTATCTTTACTTATTCTCTCTGTTCCTTCCATTCTGCCATTGATCCCATACACTGAGATTTCCACATTTTCCAGTTCTAAAATTTTCATTTAGCTATTTTTTAATATTTCCTATTTCTTTGCTGATACTTTCTATTTTTCTCTATTAAATAATTCATAATGAATTCATAATTGCTCTTTGAAGCATTTTTATCTGGCTGCTTTAAAATATTTCTCAGGTAATTCTAAAATTTCTGTCTTTTTGGTGTTGAATTGTGTTGATTGTATTTTCATTCAGTTTGAGCTCTTTCTGGTTCTTCTTGGTATGATGAGTAATTTTTTACTGAAAATTATGAAACACAGGATATTATTTTTAAAAAATTTTAGTTGGATTTTTCTGACACTGCTCTGGCAGGAGGAGTAGGGACAGTGCCTTTTTATAACCAGATGGGAAAAGAAGTCTAGGTTCCCTTCTCAGTCTCCACTGACATCTATGCATTGAGGACTCCTCATTACTGCTGAGTGGGGTGGGAGTTCCAGCTCCCTATGTGGTCTCCATTGACACTGTAGTAGGGGTAGCTTCATTACCACTGGGATATAGTGAAAGTCCTGACTCTCCACTATTCCTGCTTTGACACCTCCCAATGGGAAGAAAAGGGGAGCCTCATAACTGCTGGGTGGCATGCAAGTCCATGTTTCCCACATTGTGTCCACTGGTACCACAGGAATTAGATCTTATTACCTGCTAGCAGGTATGAAGTCCCATATCCCTACTTGGCCTTCCCTGACACCACGTCTTTGGAGGTAGTGTTGGGATACCTCTTTACACCCTCATGATGGTGGAAGTCTAAGTTCCCCACTAGGACTTTGAAGGCATGGGTGGGGATAAGAGCCATAATTTTTTCCATATTTTTTGGCTGGAGTAGATCAGTTACTGCCTAAATTCCTTCTATCTTGCTTGGCTGCTCTTGTCTGTGACCTTTGTTGGGAAATTTTTTGGTCTACACCCATTTTTATTTCCAGGTCACCAGTTTCTTCATCTCCAAGTCTGGGATATATGAGGCCAAAGGAAAACTCAGAGAACTCATCATCATGTTATTCATTAGGTCCAGTGGTCTCTAGCCAGTCTGCCTTCTTTACTTCATGTTTCTGAGGTTTCTTGTGTTTGTTTTATATATAATGTTCAGGGATTAATTATATCTTGACAGGAGAATAGAGATAAGTACATCTATTCCATCTTCCCAGAAGTGGAAAAACCACTTTTGCCCATTTTCAAACATTGTTTTTTTTAAATTATTATTATTGAGTTGTGAGAGTTCTTTATATTTTCTGGATAAGTGTCCTTTTTTCGTATTTTTCATTGCAATTTTTTTCATTCAATCTGTGGCTTACCTTTGAGTTTTCTTAAGGGTATCTTTTGAAGAGTGAATGGTTTTAAGTGTGATAAAGTTCAATATATGATTTTAGTGTTTTTTGTGTCATAGTTAAGAAAATTTCCCAAGGTAATTAAGATTTCATTTTAGGTTTTCTTCCAAAATTTAATTGTAGATTTTATATTTTGGTCTGTAATCCATTTTGTGTTATGATCCATTTTTATGTATTTGATCTGGTATGAGGTAAAGTTCAAAGATCTCCCCTGCCCCATGAGAATATACACTTCTTCCAGCACCTTTTGTGAGAAATTAAGTAGCCATACATATGTGGGTCTATCTGGACTCTGTTCTGTTCCACTCTTCTTTGTATCTGTCTTTAGGTCAATACCATGCTATTTTGATTCCTAAAGCTTTATAATAAGTCTGGAAATCAGGTAATAAAAGTCCTCTCCCTTTGTTCTTTTTTTCAAATAATTTTGGTTATTTTAGGCACTTTGCATTTTGAGATAAGCTTTTTTTTAACTCGAAAATATTTTTTTCTAGTAAGAAATATGTAATGCAAAATTTGCCGTTTAACCATTTTTAAGTGTACAGTTCAGTGACATCAAGTACGTTATAATATTATACAACCATCACCACTAATCTATTAAGTCAGTTTGTCTATTTCCACAAATAAAGCCTGTGGGTTTTGATTGTGATTGCATTGAATCTGTAGATCAATTTGGGAAGAATTGATGTCCTAATAATATTGAGTCTTCCAGTGCATGAGCCTGGTATATCATTCTATTTATTTTTGTCAGCAATATTTTGTAGTTTTCAGTACACAGGTTTTGCACATCATTTGTCAATTTTGTCCTTAAGTTTTTACGTATATTTTGATATTGTAAATGGTATCATTTTTTAAATTTAATTTTTTATTATAAATATATGGAAATATATTGATTTTGCCATATTGATCTTGTACCCTGCAACTTTGCTAAACTCATTTATTTGTTCTAATAGTTTTTTGGTAGATTCCTTAGGATTGCCTGCATAGATGATCGTGCCATTTGCCAATAACAACAGTTTACCTCTTCTTTTTCAATTTGGAGGCTTTTTATTTCTTTTTCTTGTCTTCTTGTGCTGGCTAAGACCTCCAACAAAATGAATAGAAGTGATGAGAGAAAACATCCTGTTTAATTCCTTATTTGGGGAAGAAAGTATTCAGTCTTTCACTATTAAGTATGATATTAATTATATGAGGGGCGGTTTGCAGCTGCCCTTCTTCAGATTGAGAAATTTCCTTTATTATAATTTTGCTGAGAGGTTTTTAAAAATCATAACTGGATGATTCTGTTAAATGATTTTTTATACATTCATCAAAATGTTTGTGTTTTTTCTTATTTAGTTTGTTAATAAATCATACATTTTTTATTTTCAAATGTTTGCATTTCTGGCATAAGAATGTATTGAATTTCTTTTTAATAAGATGTTGGGAGTAGGAGTTTATTAATTAATTTATTTATTTTTGCTGTGTTGGGTCTTCGTTTCTTTGTGAGGGCTTTCTCTAGTGTGGCAAGCGGGGGCCACTCTTCATCGCGGTGCACGGGCCTCTCACTATCATGGCCTCTCTTGTGGCGGAGCACAGGCTCCAGACGCGCAGGCTCAGTAGTTGTGGCTCACGGGCCTAGTTGCTCCGTGGCATGTGGGATCCTCCCAGACCAGGGCTCGAAACCGTGTCCCCTGCATTAGCAGGCAGAATCTCAACCACTGCACCACGAGGGAAGCCCAAGAATGTATTGATTTTTTAAAAGGATATAGAAGCCATGCTTTGCAGGGAGGAGATGGGAAAAGCCACTCTTCAAATGAGATCTTCCTTTTTCAATTAGCATGATGCTATCCAGGAGTGACAGAAGCACTTAAACAACTGCTGCAAACTGAGCATTGTTTCTGTAATAGGAAGCAGAGTTCAGGTAGTGATTAGAAATATGTGAAATAATGTTAGATAGAAGTCAGTTGATCATTGGCGCCTCTAGGACCAAAACAGATGAGCAACTCTAAGGCTGTACTTGCTCTGTATGATTGATCATGCTATGAGTCTTGCAAAAAAGACTTACTTGAGTCACCATGAAAAGAATCACAGCCCATAACTGAGTTCCTAGGCCTGAATCAATTCATAGATCCAGAGCCTCTGGAATAAAGGGGAAATCAGGAAACGTTGAGTATGAATATTGAAATAATACAAATGTGTACTGGAAATCTCCTTACCATGGCAAGTGAGACTAGAGGCCAGTGTAACTGATCATTAAGGAAATGAAAATACTAAGACCGTTCAGAAATTACTGGACTCCAGCTGTAAGCTAGTACTAATTCCTGCAGACTCAGGATCCACTGATCAGAGTGCAGACTTATACTATTTTCTTTCCATCTCTATACATTTGGACTTTTTTAATTTAGAGGTTTTAGAATTTAAGAGAAAAAGGCTTCTACCCTGGGGGTTGCAACAATGTTTACGTTGAAATAAAAGTTGAAATTTCCACATAATTAGTTTGAATTCTTCATGTCACTGGATAAACTACCAAAAAACAGTTGTGTTGGTTGGGGCGATTGATCCTAATTGTCAAGAGGAAATAAGGGGCCTGCTACACAACAGGAATAAGAAGGAATATTTCTAGAGTCAAGGACCTTGAAGGAGACCCCTGACCAATACTCCACAATGGGAATGTAAATCCAGGTACATAAAGAGATTCCATGATTCTTCCTCCTTCCTCCTCTACAGCTACCAATGGGGGCATACATGGCCTAAGCCTAACTAACCAAAAACCTCTCCCCTCTCTCTTTCTCTCCTTTTCTCTCCCTGTCATCTTTTACTGGAAAGATACTTGGATGAAAGAAAGAAATTGTTGGCACTCAGTCATTTAAGCTGTGCTACCCTGCAGAGGAAACCACTAGCTGCCCACTAATATCCATGTGACCATCTTCCACAGTAATAAATTTAAATATGGGAAGTAGCAACCCAGCTAAGAACCATATTTCCCAGCCCCCATGGTGCCAAGTGACTAAGCTCTCATAAATAGAATGAGCAGAACAATTTCTGCCTCACATATTAAGAAAAAAAATCCCCAGCCCTGAACTCTTATTCTTCCCTTCTGATGACTGGAATGGCAGCAAGCAGAGGGACCTTAGAGGCCATATGTTTAAAACAGAAGCTTTATCATAAACCTGGATCCTTGAATATCTATCTGCACAGAGCAAGGCTTCATCAACGTTGGACCACACATCTTGAACTGTAAGTTGAAAAAAGAAATAAATTTATTTGTTCTTACAGCCACTGAATTGGAGAGTCTCTGTTACAATCTTGATACATACTCTAATGGTCAATTAATTTGTTTTGATCTCAGTCTGATGTTCAGTCTTTCTGTCAATTCAGTGATCTCTATAACTAATATAGTAATTACAATTTTAAATACCCTTGGGGAAATAGATACTGTTATCCGACTCCAGCCATTGCATTAGCTGAAAAATTTTAGATGAGAGCCCCCTGAAAGCAGCATTCTCTTGAAGGGGATGCAAGTTATGGCAGAGACCCCTGGTCATTGCCAATATCTGTTCTTCCCTTCTCCCATAATAATAGTTCAACCACCTGTAGCTGATGACGTGGCTATCCAGCTTTCCTTGAACTAGAAATGGCCATAAGACTAAGTTCTAGCCAATGGGATGTAAATAGAAGTGATACGTGCAGATTTCAGATCACACTCTTAAAAGGTGGGGGATGCCCTCCCCTTACTCTGTCTGGAGTACAGATACGGTGTGTGACATCCTAGAAGATGAGGGCAACACAGTAGACACAGAAGAAAAATAATATAGAAACAGCCTGGGTCCCTGACACCATGGACTGCTTTGAGAGAGATAAAAACTTCTATCTTACATAAAACACTATTTTTTGGGGGGAGGGGAATCTCATTAGACCAGCCAAAGCAATGTCCTAACTGATGCATAAATTATGTTCTCAAAGTACAACTGAAATACTGAAAGGGAAACTGTAATGTGTGGATTGGAAGACAAGAGAAGGGCTCTGGCTTCAGTGGGGCTACTAACTTGCTAGGTGACTTGAGCAAGTCAGACCCCTTCTTGGAATCTCAACTTCTTCATCTAAAAATGCAGCCCCTACCAAGATGAACAACCAGTGAATAAGTTGAGAACATGCCAAACACAACAAAAAAGAAAAAGAATAGGCAAAATCAAGCCCTGCTATAGGCGAACAAATCCATGGAAAACATCGAAAACAAAAAGCAAGGCATGTATATTATAGGGGCAACTCTATGCCCTTTCTTTCTTCTTTTTTTTTCTTTTTTTCCTTGGTGTTATTTTCTTAGACATTTGTGTTTTTAAATAAATCTTACAGATTCAGTGCCAAAATCCCACCTGCATCCTGCTGAGAAGTCATAATGCCATGTTTATGACACCAGCTCTGTTTCCATGGGGATGATTGTGTCAGTGTAATTCCTGCATTATGACTTCTGGGTATGTTTGAAAAGATGGGTGAAGGCAATGAAAAAATCTTTGAATATGCACATTTGTTGTTATTCTGATAACTCACAGCCACAGGAATGATGATCCTGAAAATAGAGAGGAGGAACCAGACAGACGCCCATTAAAGGATGACATCATTTTCCTGACTGCTGAAAAGGCCACTTAACCCCTCAGCCCTTCTTCCTTGAAGTTTTTGGGCTGCTTCACTTTAAATTTTTTCTTTAAGTTTTTAATATATTAATTTGCATGAGGCAGCTGTAAGGCTTTTATGTGCTCCATCTCATTGCCTAAATCATCTGGGTAGGGATTGCATTAAGCTCATCCTGAATAATGGCTTCTATTATTTAAATCCATTTTAAATTCAATTTTGCCAAGAAGTTATCACTCCTACTCCATCTGCAAATATGGAAACTTAAATGTAGAGGTTCCTCCCGAAATTTTCCACAGAGAGAAAAAAATGTCATCCATTTAAATGCATGCTTTGAGCACTGAAAATTCCTTGAGCAAACAACTTTAAACAACCTATTTCTTTTTAATATCAAAATTGGTTTTTTTTAATTTGCTGATTATAAAAGTAATTCATTTACTGTAAAAAAAAAAATCAAACACTGAAAAATCTAAAGTAAAAAACAGTGTCTACTCAAAATTGCTATGATCCACAGAAACATTGTTTTATCTTCATACTTTTTCTAGATCTTTAAATATAAAGAAATATCAATATTTATGAAAATTGAATCATATAATATTGTAGCAGACTGCATTTTCCAAAGAGGACCACGTCAATATCCCCATCCTGCATGCACTTCTGCAAGTGTCCTTGCTCCCTTCAATCCATTCTTTGATGAGAAAAGGTTATTTCTCCACCCCCTGGAATCTGAGAAGGCCTTTGGACAGCTTCAGTCAATAGAATATGGCTGTCATAATGTTATGCTCATTCTGTACCTAGCCCTTAAATGGCCTGGCAACTTCCATTTCCTACTTCTTGGAAGCTGGCCACCATGTAAGAAGTAGGACTCTCCTGAGACCATCATGCTCTTCAGGAAGCCCAAGAAGGCCTGGAAGATGAGATTCCATGTTGAGAGGTGAGGAAACCGAAGTTCACCAAGGCACCAGACAGGCAAATGAAGAAGTCATCTTGAAAGTGGATCCTTCCATCCCAGCTGACCCAGCTGATATATCTGGGGGGGTCAAGAACAAACCATCCAGCTGAGCCCTTCTTGATTCCTGATCTACAAAATCAGATGCAGAGTGAAATCATTGCTTTTTTTAATGATTACCAAGAAAATTTTAATGAAATGGGAAAATATAATTATGGGACATTAAGTGAAAAAACTGAAGTCCCAAACTATAAATACAAGATGTTAGCTATGCCTTTGCTTGTCTCACTTAGCTCACTGCAGCAGCCACCTAAACGGGCTCCCTCAACCAGACATGACCCCTTTCAATGCATTCTCTGTATTGTAACCAGAGAGGACTTCCTAAACTAAAATGGTTATTTTAAACTCCAAAGTTCTGGGGTTGTTTGTAACATAGCAATAGATAACCAAAACATATTCTTTGAATATTTTTTGTTAAAACAAATTAAATGGACCTCATCTCTTTTAAGGGTTCTCATATTATATGCATTTATCATACTTTAATTAACTCATCCTTAATAGATGTACTTTTAGACTATTTTCCTTTTTATTATCATAAATAATGCTGAGGTGAATATTTATTTACATATGCACCTATCTGATTATTTTCAAGAGTGAATGTTTGTAAGTCGTATTACTGGGCCAAAAGATAATTCAAAATTCCATTTTGATATCTTCAGTCTGCTTGTATTTCAGGGATGTACAGAGTTATTCCCACACAGGGTTATACGAGAATTTCTCTTTTTTCCACACTTTCATCATCTCTGGACCTTATCAACATTTATAATCTTAGCCAATCTGCTAATGTATACATAGTTTCACTTTTATTGGCCATTTCTTATATTTTGTAAATTGCTTGTTCATAAAGTATGTTTATTTCAGAGTTATTTTAAAGCTTACTTTTGTTTTTTATTTTAGATGTTGGGGGTAGGAGTTTATTAATTTATTTATTTATTTTTGCTGTGTTGGGTCTTCGTTTCTGTGCTAGGGCTTTCTCTAGTTGTGGCAAGCGGGGGCCACTCTTCATCGCGGTGCACGGGCCTCTCACTATCGCAGCCTCTCTTGTTGCGGAGCACAGGCTCCAGATGCGCAGACTCAGTAGTTGTGGCTCACGGGTCTAGTTGCTCCGCGGCATGTGGGATCCTCCCAGACCAGGGCTCGAACCCGTGTCCCCTGCATTAGCAGGCAGATTCTCAACCACTGCGCCACCAGTGAAGCCCTAAAGCTTAGTTTTTTATGTAAATAAATTCATATATAGAAGACATTACTGTTCACCAATATTTCCATTACTGTTCCTCTTCCAGAGAAGCATAGGAAAAACAGATTTCCCTAATTAAGTGAACTTATGTATGTCTATGTACCTTGATTTGGATGGAAAACAAAAACGAAAAGGGAAAGGACATGCATAAAATCCAGGAGAATACCTTTAAAAGCTGTTGCACAATTCTCCATTCACTTCTTTCCCTTACCGCATCAATCATGAAAATACAGGTTGATAGGAAGAGTCCATAAGATCTAAATGGCCTGGAAGTCTAAACCAATCTGTTGAGAAAATTGCTCTGGAGAGTCTTCCAGACCCTCAGAGTTTTTGTGAGCAAGAAATAAATGTTTTTCAAATTGATGCACTGATAGTTAAATTGTTTACTACTGAGGAGTAACCTAACTTATCTGACTCATATTCAATACAATACACACCTGATTATATACATGCTTTCCAAATGCATGGTTTGTCGTTTGGTTTGTTTGTTTGTTGCTTGGCTCCACCCCTACCTACACATATATCAACACACACAACATGGGTCACATTGGGAGAAGGATTTAAAAATCTGGTATGAATCCTTCCGTATTTTTCCTTCATGCTCACAATACTATAACAAATATGCACATACACGTACACAGGAATGTATGTAAACTGGGATTTTAGTCTTTGTTTTTTTAAAAAAAGAAAGCAGACTATTATATACCCTTTTCTGTATCCTGCATTTCTTACTCAATAAGTGGTAAAGTCCCCTACTATAGCTCTAATTCACTCATTTCACCAATTGCTCAACAGAATGGAGTATGAATGCTGTAGAATGTATTCAACCATTCCCCTCTTGACCGGCATGCACTTTAATCCAGCGTTGTGCTGTTAGAAACAATGCTGCAATAACACTTTAGTGCCCATGCCCGTTAATAGATCTGCTTTTATTTCTATTGGCATTCTTGGGAGAAGCCTGGTAAGGTTAAATGATACATGTGTTTTTATTTTTAATAAATACTGCTAGGTTATTTCTGCCAAGGGCTATAACACTGCACATTTCCACCGGGAATAGGAAAGCATCATTTTCTTTAAATCCCCACAAGTATTAGGTGTGTAGCTCTTTCTAATGAATGTAAACTCATAGCTCTTTAAATTTGCATTTTCCTGGCTACCAGTGAATTTTAGCATCTTTTTATGTATCTGTGACCATTTAAATTTGCTCCTCTATGACTTTCCCTTAGCTGATATTTTAATTACTATATTTTTCTTGTCAGTTTGAAGAAGTACTTAGAATAATATGGACAACTTACCCCTTATCTGTCATTTGTATTATATGATTTTTTCCCACTCCATTTTTTCCATTCATTTAATTGCTTCAATAGCCATACAAAGGTTATTATAATTTGATTTATAATATCTAAGTTTCTGGTTTTAGTTGAGAAGTTCTCCTTGACCCCTAAGTTGCAGAAGTTTTTTGCAGGAGTATTGTGTTTTTTGTTGTTTTTCATTTTGAATACTTGAGCATTTAAGTCATGAGGAACCTATTTAACTTTTGTTTGTTTTTTTGATTTTAAAAGTTAAGGTATTATTTATATAAAATAAAATACACTTATTTTAAGTGTGCAGTTTGATGAATCATGATAATTATATATGACAAAGTAATCACAATCAAGATATAGAACAGTTCCATCATTATAAAATTTTTCTTATGCAGCCTTATATCTCCAACCCCAGCTCCAGGCAACCACTGATCTGCTCTCTGTTACTATAGTTTTGCCTTTTTCTAGAACTTTTCATAAATGGAATCATCCACTATAGACTTTTGTGTTTGACTTCTTTCACTTAGCATAATGTTTTTGAGATTCATCCATGATGTTGAGTGCATTAATCTTTTGTTACTTCTCATTGCAGTATAGAATTCCATAGTATAGATAAACCACAATTTGTTTATCCACTCACTGGTTTTTGCCTATTATACATTGTCCTGCAAGACATTTGTATACATGGTTTTGTGAATATAAATTTTTCCTTCTCTTGGGTAAATATCTAGGAGTGGAACTTCTGGGTCTCATGGTAAGTGTATGGTTACAGTTAAATGTACTACCAGACTGTTTTCCAAAGTGACTATACAATTTTGCATTTCAGCCAGCAATGTGTGAGACTTACAGTTGTTCTATATCCTCACCAACACTTGGTATTGTCAATAATTTTCAGTTCAGCCATTCTAATAGGCATGCCATTATGGTTTTTAATTGGGTTTTCTCTGATGACTAATGACGTTGAGAATATTTTCATATGCTTATTGGGCATTCATATATCTTCATTTGTAAAATATCCATTCACAAATTTGATCCTTGTTTTAGAAAGACCTTCTGCCCAGTTTTTATTGGGATGTTTGACTTCTTAAGAGTTCTTTATATATTCTAAATACAAGTCCTTGTCTGATGTATGTTTTTGAGAAAAAAAAATTCTCCCTATTTATGACTTGCATTTTTATTTCTTAACTGTGTTTCTTAAAACCCCAAAGATTTTAATCTGAATGAAGTCAATTTTATAATTTGTTTGCATTTATATTTTATGCTGACTGTATCCTGTTTAAGAAATCTTAATGTAATCAAAGTCACAAAGATTTTTCTCCTATGTTTTCTTCCAGAAGTTTTATCATTTTAGTTCTTACATTTAGGTCTATGATCCTATTTTTTTTTTTTTTTTGCGGTACGTGGGCCTCTCACTGTTGTGACCTCTCCCGTTGCGGAGCACAGGCTCTGGACGTGCAGGCTCAGTGGCCATGGCTCACAGACCCAGCCGCTCCGCGGCACGTGGGATCTTCCCAGACCGGGGTACGAACCTGTGTCCCCTGCATCAGCAGGCGGACTCTCAACCACTGCACCACCAGGGAAGCCCTATGATCCATTTTTAATTAACTCTTTCTAGTGTTAGGTAAAGGTGTAAGTTCATTTCTTGTATATGAATATATAGTTATTCTAGCACCATTTGTTGAAAACTTTCTTGGCGCTTGATTGACCATTTAAGTGTGGGTCTACTTCTGAACTCTGTTTTGTTCCACTGGTCTCTATGACTATCCTTATACCAATTTCAATTGCTACAGATTTATAGTAAATTTTGAAATCAGGTAGTGTAAGTCTTACAAATTGATTTTTCTTTTTCAAAATTGTTTTAAGTATTCTATGTGCATTGCCCTTCTATATAAAATTTTCAATTTGCTTTGTATATTTCTTCAAAAATCCCACTGGTTTTCATCTTCTCAGACCCTGGAGCATCCCAGATGCACAGCCCAGACTGAGAGATGTGGATACTGAGGAGGCCCAGAGTAGATAGAGTAACTGTAATCTGTTCCTTAACAGATTTGCTTTCTTGCCTGAAACAACTAACAAAATCTTTTCCTTGACAGATTTTCTTTCTTGCCTGAAACAACTAACATATAGGACAAAATAAGAAAGTTTCTCAAGACATTGAACATCAATCAAAAAAGGACAGTGATCTCTGAAAGATGAAGAACAGATGAGGTGAGCCCTACAATTGCTCTAGCTATGGCCTAGAGAGAGTTCTCAGGCAGCAGCACAGGGCAGGGCAACCCAGGTGGAGCATAGCAGTCTCCCTAAGTTGAAGAGAGGAGCTGGGATCCAGAGGGGCTAAGGCAGCTAGAATTAGCAGAGCAGAGTGTTGAAGAGGAGAGAGCAAGCTGCAAGGAAAGAGAACTCCAGAGATCTGTGAGAGTCCCAATACTCTTCAACACGCACGTGTGAGAAAACTATCAAAAGGATTAGAAGGGAAAGTCCTCGAGGAGTACAAAGGGCCAACATAGTGCCTGTTCACATGATCTGGAGTGAAAAATCCTCATAATTATAGGAACTGGTAGAATACTAAAGAGAGTTTGCCTCAGTAGTGGAGAAATTTTTACCCTAATCTGAACATTGCTCTGTTCCCTGTTATCCAAGCTTAAGGTAAGACCCAAAAGGATCAAATTGTTTCCAAGCAACTTAACTGCATCCAAAAATGAAGCTCAAATATATTTAAGCAAGTATACATTAAAGAATAACGTACACAAGGAAAATTTCACAAAGCCTAAAATACATTCAAAAATTAAGAAGCAGGCAAAGAAGTAGAAAAAAATGCAAGCCATAATGAGGAAAAAAGTCAATCAAACTGACCCAGAAATGACACAGATGATAGAGTTAGGAGGCAAGGATATTAAAATAGTCATTATAACTGCATTCCATATGTTTAAGCTAGAGGAAGATTGAGCACAATAAGTAAGGACATGAAAGATATTTTAGAACAGCAAAAAATCGAAATGGTTTTTCTTGTTTCAATCCTCTTTCTGTTCTTCACCTTGGACAATATTTATCATTCTATCATCATATTCGCTTACATTTTCTTCTTTCATATCCATTTGGATTTTAAGTCCATCCAGTGAATTTTTAATTTCCAAAATTGTATTTTTTTATTTCTAGAATTTCTATTTGCTTCCTTTTTACTGTTTTTATTTCTTTGCAGAGATTTCCTTTTCTATGCTGAAATATTTTCATTAATTGAAAATATGTTTTCTTTTACTTCATTGAGGATAGTTGTAATAGTCATTTAAATAACCTTGTCTATTAATTGCAGCAGCTGATTAATCTTGGGGGGTCATACCTGACTGACTTGTCTCCTCTTGAGAATACATTCCATTTTCTTAGTTCTTTATATGTTAGATAATTTGGGATTATATGCTGGACATTATGTTAAGTTGTGAACATTCTGGATTCTGTTATTTTTCTCTTATGAGTGTTTTTAGCAGAGAACGTTCTTGCCTGGTTTAAACTTCAAACTCTGTCTTTGAGCAGCAGCTCTAGTCTCAGCTCAGACCTTTCGTCTTTAGCTGAGCTGCTTTGAGTCTTCTACACATGCATAGTTTGAGAGTCATTATGTGGGTTCACACTCCCCCTCCAACTCTCTCCAGAATTCACAGTATTCCAGCTTCAATTTGCTGTTTCCCCTAAAGCTGCTGTGAGCACTGCCATGTGGACTCACAGAGAGGAACTTGCTAAGCTTCTTGTGCCCCTCCACCAAGTGAGCATGCACCTCCCACTAGAGTATACCTGCTTCTCTTCACTATCCCATACTTTCAGGTAATCACTTTTTGTATTGTGTCCAGGTTTTATCATTGTTTTCTGCAGTGAGGGGCAGGGGCAGGCAGGTTGTGCAGTGTAGCCTTAGTTCATCATAACTGGAACCCTGGGAGAGTTCAGGAAGGACTTATCTTTGGATGTGGTGTCAGATCAGAGTCAATTTAGCTGGATGGCTAATTGTTCTAGTGCATTTATTAAATAACCCATATTTTCCCATAGAAGTACCCATTTTTGTCATATGTAAAATTCTCAAGCATTGGCACACTCATTTTGAAGTCTCTTTTTTATATCCCTGATCTGTCTATTCCCATGCAACTATCACATTGATTTAAATACAGTGACTGTGGCATAACCTTAAAAAGCAAATTCTCCAACATGGTTATTCTTTATGATTTTCTAGATTATTCCTAGGCATTATTCTGTAATATATATTCTAAGATTATTCATTTAGATTTTAAAAAGTATTTGTATTACTAATTGGAATTTCATCAGGTTTATATAATCATTTGGGGAGAACTGCTGCTAACCATAAGTCTTCCTATTCAAGAAACATGTTTCTTGGGGAGACCTTTCTTTTATCAGTGAGATTTTATAATTATCTTCAAATAGGTCCTGTGCCTTTCTTTTAAATTTATTCTAAACACTGCGTAATTTGTCATTTATAACCAATGTCATATAGCAATGTCATTTATAACTAACATTTCTATGTGCTGATTTCTAGAGTAATGTAATTCATTGTTATATTTATATCCAGCCAAATTCTGATACCTTCTAAAAAAGCAACTTTAAAAACCCACAAAAAGGGCTTCGCTAGTGGTGCAGTGGTTGAGAGTCCGCCTGCCGATGCAGTGGATACGGGTTCATGCCTCGGTCCGGGAAGATCCCACATGCCGCGGAGCGGCTGGGCCCATGAGCCATGGCCGCTGAGCCTGCGCGTCCGGAGCCTGTGCTCTGCAAGGGGAGAGGCCACAACAGTGAGAGGCCCACGTACCGCAAAAACAAACAAACAAATAAAACCCACAAAAACACAACCTTTTGATTTTCTATGTTTATAGATGCCTTTAGCAAAAGCATTGTTCTTTTTCCCCCATTGTTTATGCCAGTTTTGTTTCATGCTTTATATTGTTGCAGTTTTAGAGACTCAATACTAAATACTAGCCATAGGAGGTATCCCCTATCTATTGTCAGATCATATGAAATCAGTTTATTTGCTATTTAGTTCATTTTATTATTGAACCTTGATTTATAGTCATGATTCAAGTAGTTTCCTTTTGTTGCTATTTTATTCACAATTTTAATAGCTACTGAATTTTATCAAATATCTTTTCTGTATCTATTGTTATAATATGGCTATCTCATTTACCGTATTATTATAATGGGTTACATTGATAGATTAGCATATTGACCTTGCATTCTTGGAATAAATCATACTTAGTCAGAGTTATTATTGTCTTGACTTTAAAATGACCCCAAAGTTAACAAAAAGAGTTCAGCAATGGTTCTATATTCATAAGCAAAATTGGTTGATAGTATATTTTATGAGAATTATCAAAATTAGATGTTAAGATTATCCTGGTTTCATAAAGTAATGTGGGAGGTCTGGATTTTCCATGCCCTGAAATATCAAAATACATTGGAATAATCTATTCTATAAAGGTCAAACTCGTCTTGACAATGGTGCCCTTAACAATGATAGAACTCGAATAAATTTCTAGTTTTTTCTAAGATGGTTAGTTTATTCAAGGTTTAAAATTCCTGAGTAAACTCCAGTGATATCTATTTTGCTAGGAATAATCTATTTCCTTTAGGCCTTAAACCTGGATATCATCGTTGCATGCAGTATTCTTCTGTAATTTTTAAATGGTTATAGTCCCTTGCTCATTCCACATCTTGTCTATTTTTGCTCTCTCTCTCTTTCTCTCTCAGCTTAATTAGGCTTGCAAATGTTTCTGCTTTATTGTTTTTTTCCAAAGAAACAAATTTCTGGATTTATTTATCTTTCTCTTTTTCTGTTTCATTATTTCAACCTTTACCTCTATTAATTCCCTTTTCTTAGTTACTTAGTTTATTTGATTACTTTTTCTAACTTTATATGATGAGTATTTTGTTTCTTTAATAGTTTTATCTTTCTTCTTTAAAAATTAAGACATTTAGGGCTTCCCTGGTGGCACAGTGGTTGAGAGTCCGCCTGCCGATGCAGGGGACACGGGTTTGTGCCCCGGTCTGGGAAGATCCCACGTGCCGTGGAGCGGCTGGGCCCGTGAGCCATGGCCACTGAGCCTGCACGTCCAGAGCCTGTGCTCTGCAATGGGAGAGGCCACAACAGTGAGAGGCCCGCGTATCGCAAAAAAAAAAAAAAAAAAGAAAAGAAAAAATTAAGACATTTAAAGCTCTACATTTTGGAGAGTTCTGCTGTGCTGGGTCATTTTACTTTGCTGGTGATTTCTTTTAAATTTCTTCTCGAATTCAAGTGTTTTCTAAAGACCTGTTTCTTAGTTTGCAAGTAATTAAGATTGTTTAAAAACCCTTTCATTATTTACTTCCAATTTTATTGGATTATAATCAGAAAGTATAGTCAGAAATTTTTAAGGTTTTTTTTCATGACCAAGTCCAATTTTTAAACATGTGCATGAACATTTAAAACCTTGTTTTGTATCTGAAAGAAGTAAAAGTTCTATATACAGTTATTAAATCAAGTTTGAGTGCAATCCAATTCTACTATATCATTTCTTTTTTAACAAAGTTTTTCTTAAAGGGAGAGTAAAGCCAACTGAAAGAGCACCCAGTGGCCAAAGTTGGAACAATTTGAGCCACAAGATAAATAAAATTGTATTGAGTCGTAACCTAAAATGTAAGTTTCCATGAGTCCATTATGATATAAATAAATGACTGAGTAAATAAGTAATTGGGAGAGAATAGATAAATCTCCAGTGCAGAATTCCAAATAAGTTATTTGGAAACTCTACTTTCAAGGACATGGAGCAGACCTTCCACTTCTTAAGTGTGGGCTGTGTGTAGTGACTTTCTTCTACAAAGTACAGTACAGAAAGAGGAGGGGGAAAGTAACCTTATGGTGGAGAAACATGAAAAACACTACTTCATCCAGGTGATCAAGGTTAACATCTACATGATAAGTCACTCTCATAGTATGTCCCCTCGATATGATGTAACAAGAATGGCATTTTACCTCTGTGGTATTTCTTCAAAAGAAAACACTACAGTCTACTCATGAGAAAAGAAGTCAGGCTAAATCCCACTTGAGTGACACTCCACAAATATTTGACTAGTAATCAAAACTGTCAAGGTTAAGATGTCAGCAAAAATGGCAGAATAAGGACATGCCAAGGTCCCCCCTCCATAAAAGCAATGAAAAAACTGGCAAAACTGGTCAGAAATAAAACAGCAAAAAACTAAATCTCAGCGAGAGCAGCAAGATTTGTGGCATTGTAACCTAACATTCCCCACTCCTCAGCACTGTGGAGGCCTTGAAAAATAATAGCCTGCATTCCTAATACTGTACAAGAGGGAGCAAAATGAGGCTGGAGCTCTCTTTCAAAGCCTCATCACCAAAAGGGGGCCATTATATGACCGATCTGATGGTTCCCTAGAAGACCTCACTCAAAAGGTTTTATTTGACTTCACTCAAATTAGTCCAGTGCTAAAAGGTTGTCCTTGGAAGGCATTTGTCAAATGTTTTAAAATCTTGGTTGCCTGAGGCAGTGAATAATAGTTGGGGCAAACAATAGACTAACCAAAAAGCTTGAAATAAAAAGCTAAGGAATAAGGTGTCTATAGGGGCTGAAAGGTCATGCACATGCATAAAGATACACACATGTTCAAGAAAGATCTGAGACTTGAGGAAAATCCCAAGTTCTCACCTCTGACTGGCTTTGAGGCTTTGTGTAAGCATCAAGTTAAGACAGAGGCAGAGCTGTAAATCACCTGACTGAGTGTTGAAGATATTCCCAAACATGCACACAGAGCCCCTTGGCAAATACCAATAGACTTATTAGTTACAGGCATTTAAGGCAATTTCTGTCCAATAATTAGCTGATCACTGAGAGACTTCAGTGTCCACATATGACAAATACATAGATTTTAGAGACCTATTTCAGAAAAGTCACTAAACTAACAAGAAAAACTACAAAAAACAGCAATAGCAAAACCTGGGTAGTGTAGAGAATCTGATTTTCAGAGTTGTCATATATATTATTTGAAATGTCTAGTTTTCAACAACAAAAAAGATATGGGACATGCAAAAAAAAAATATCCATACACAGGAATCCAGTGAAAATTGTCCCTTAGGAAGCCTAAACATCGAACTTATTAGACTAAAATTTTAAATCAGCAATTTAAGTATTCCACAAAGGTAAAGGAAACTATGTCTAAAGAACAAAAGGGATCAGGCAAACAATGTGTCACCAAATACAGCGTACAAAAATAAAAAGATAGAATTTATAAAAAGGAATCAAACAGGAAAGCTGGAGTTAAAAGTATAACTGAAATGAATAATTTACTATATGGGCTCAATGTAAGATATAAGGCAGAGGTAAGCAGGCAGAAGAAGAATCAGTGTACTTGAACATTCAATTCAGATTAACTGAAATAATTCTGATCAATTGAAATTTTTCAGTCAGAGGAATAAGAAGAAAAAAGAATGAAGAAAAATGAACAGATTCTCAAAGATCTTTAAGGGTCTTTGTGACATCAGCAAGCATACTGCGAATCCCACAAGCCTAATGGGAAGCTAGAGTGAGAGAAAAGGGCAGAAAGAATATTTGAAGAAATAATGGGTGGAAACTTCCAAAATTTGATAAAAGAAATGAACCTACACATTCACAAAGCTCAGTGAACTTCAAGTAAGTTAAACTCGAAGAGATCCATATCTAGATATCATAATCGGTCAAAAGCTAAAGACAAAGAGAGAATATTTAAAAATCAAGAGAGAAGTGACTCTTCATGAACATGAACAAGGGATCCTCAATAAGGCTAATAGCTGATTTCTCATCTTCTGGCTGAAGCCAAAAGGCAATGGTATGACTATTGAAAGTGCTAAAAGAAAAAAAAACACCAAACCTGTCAACCAAGAATTCTATATCCAGCAAAATTATCCTTCAAAAAATAAAGGGGAGTTTTAGGAAATCCTTCAGGCTGAAATGAAAGAACAAGTAACTTGAATTTCATGAAGAAATAAGACCAGTAAACTACATAGTTAAATATCAATGACATTTTAAATTTATTTTTTTGTTCATTTTTTCCTATTTTCCTCTCTGATTTAAATTTTTTAAATTAATTGTGCTGATGGTTGCACAACACTTTGGATACAGTGAAAAAATATTGAATTGTATACTTCAAATGGGTGAAGTACATGGTAAGTGAATTATATCTTAGTAAAGCTGTTACCAAAAAATTATAACCAACTGTCTAAGCTAAGACACGTGATGACAATATAATATGGTACCCTGGATGGGATCCTGGAAGAGAAAAAGGACATTAGGTAAAAATTAAGGAAATATGGATAAAGTATGTATTTAGTTAATAATAAAATATCAATATTGGTCAATTAATTGTGACAAATGTACCATAATATTCTAAGATGTTAATAATAGGAAAAACTTCATATGGGGTATATGGGAACTCTCTGTACTATTGTCCCAATTTTTCTTTTATCTAAAACTATTCTATAGTTATATTTTATTTAATTTATTTTTTATTGAAGTATAGTTGATTTACAATACTGTGTTAGCTTCAGGTGTACAGCAAAGTGATTCATTTACATTTTTTTTCAGACTATTTTCCATTATAGGTTATTATAGGATACTGAATATTGTTCCCTGTGTTATACAGTAAATCCTTGTTGCTTATCTACTTTTTGTATAGTAGTTTGAATCTGTTAATCTCATACTCCTAATTTCCCGCCCCTGACCCCTTTACACTTTGGTAACCATAAGTTTGTTTTCTATGTCTGTGAGACAGTTTATGCTCTGTATCTAGATTCATTTGTATTATTTTTTTAGATTCCACATATAAGTGATATCATATAATATTTGTCTTTCTCTGTCTGACTTACTTCACTTAGTATGATATTCTCTAGGTCCATCCATGTTGCTGCAAATGGCAATATTTCATTCTTTTTTATGGTTGAGTAATAGTCCGCTTTGTATATATAGTGTATGTCTTAAACCAATCATCTGTTAATGAGCATTTGTGTTGTTTCCATGTCTTGGCTATTGTAAATAGTGCTGCCATAAACTATTTGAATCTTTTTGAATTAGAATATTTCTCTTTTCCAGACATATACCTAAGACTGGGATTGCTGGATCATATTGTAGCTCAATTGTCAGTTTTTAAGAACTATTCATACTGTTTTCCATAGTGACTGCACCAATTTACATTCCCACCGAGAGTGTAGAAGAGTCCCCTTTTCTCCACACTCTCTCCAGCATTTATTATTTGTAGACTTTTTGATGATGGCCATTCTGAACAGTGTAAAGTGATACCTCATTGTGGTTTTGATTTGCATATCTCTAATAAGTAGCACTGTTGAGCATCTTTTCATGTGCCTGTTGACCATCTGTATGTCTTCTTTGGAGAAATGCTTATTTAGTATGCTGCCAATTTTTTGATTGGGTAGTTTGTTTTCTGATATTGAGCTGTATGAGTTGTTTGTAAATTTGGGAAATTAACCCCTTGTCAGTCACATAGTTTGCAAATATTTTCTCCCATTCTGTAGGCTGTCTTTTTGTTTTGTTGATGGTTTCTTTTGCTGTGAAAAAGCTTTTAAGTTTGATTAGTTCCCACTTGTTTATTTTTTGCTTTTATTCTTTTTCCTTGGGAGACTGATCTAAGAAGATATTGCTATAACTTATGTCTGAAAATGTTTTCCTATGTTCTCTTCTAGGAGCTTAATGGTGTCATATCTTACTTGGACATCTAGACAAAAAAAAAAAAAAACACCTTGAGTTTATTTTTGTGCATGGTGTGAGGGAATGTTCTAACTTCATTGATTTATATGAGTCTGTCCAGCATTCCCAACACTATTTGCTAAAGAGACTGTCTTTTCTCCATTGTATATGCCTTCTTTGTCAAAAATTAATTGACCATAGATGGGTGGGTTTATTTCTGGGCTCTCTGTTCTGTTCCAGTGATCTATATGTCTGTTTTTGTGCCAATACCAAACTGTTTTGATTCCTGTAGCTTTGTAGTATTGTCTGAAGTCTGGGAGGTTTATGCCTCCAGTTTTGTTCCTTTTCCTCAGGGTTCCTTTGGCAATTCTGGGTCTGTAGTGCTTCTGTGTAAATTTTAGGATTATTTGTTCTATTTCTGTGGAAAATGTCATGGGTGATTTGATAAGCATTGCATAAAATCTGTAGACTCCTTTGGGTAGTACAGCCATTTTAACAATATTAATTCTTCCAATCCAAGAGCATGGGATATCTTTTCATTTCTTTGAATGATCTTCAATATACTTTATCAATGTTTTATAATTTTCAGGTTTATTCTTATTTATTTTTTTTGATGTGATTTTACATGGGACTTTTTTAATATTCTGATATTCCATTGTTAATGTAAAGAAATACAACATATTTCTGTATATTAATCTTGTATCCTGCTACCTTGCTGAATTTATTTATTAGTTCTAAAAGTATTTTTGTGGAGGAGACTTTTGGGTTTTCTATATCGTGTATCATGTCATCTGCATATAATGACAATTTTACCTCTTTCCTTCCAACCTGGATACCTTTTATTTCTTTTTCTTGTTTGATTGTTGTGGCTAGGACTTCTATACTATATGAATAGAAGTGGTGAGTGGGGAGAACTTGTCTTGTTCCAGAATTTAGTGGGAAGGCTTTCAGCTTTTCACCATTGAGTATTATGGGTTTGTCAAAAATGGCTTCTATTATGTTCAGATATGTTCCCTCTATACAACTTTGGTGAGAGTTTTTAATCATGAATGCATGTTGAGTTTTATCAAATGCTTTTTCTGCATCTATTGAGATAATCACGTGGTTTCTGTCTTTTCTTTTGTTAATGCGGTGTATCATCACATTGATTGATTGGCATACATTGAACCATCCTTGCAACCCTAGATTGAATCCAACTTGATAATGGTGTATGATCTTTTCTATGTATTGTTGGATTTGGTTTGCTAATATTTTGTTGAAGATTCTGAATCTATAGTCATCAAAGATATTGGCCTGTAATTTTTTTGTAATGTCTTTGGTTTTGGTATCAGACTAATGGTGGCTTTATAGAAAGGCTTTGGAAGTTTTCCCTCCTCTTCAATCTTTTGGAATAGCTTGAGAAGGATAGGTAGGAGTTCTTCTTTTTATGTTTGGTAGAATTCCCTACTGAATTCATCCAGTCCTGTACTTTTGTTTGCAGGAAGTTTTTTTGTTTGTTTGTTTGTTTTTAATTACAGAATCTATTTCATTTCTAGTGATTGGTCTGTTCAAATTATCTCTTTCTTCTTGACTCAGTTTTGGCAGGCTTTATGTTTCTAGAAACTTGTCCATTTCTTCTAGGTTGTCCAGTTTGTTGGCATATAACTGTTCATAGTATTCTCTTATGATTTTTTTTTAATTTCTGAAGTCTCTGTTGTTATTTCTTCTCTTTCATTTCTTATTTTATTTATTTGGGTCCTCTCTCTTTTCTTCTTGGTGAGTCTGGCTAAAGGTTTGTCAATTTTGTTTATCCTTTAAAAATACCAGCTCTTAGCTTTATTGATCTATCATTTTTTATCTCCATTTTATTTCCTCTCTAATATTTATTATTTCCTTCCTTTTGCTGACTTTGGGTTTTGTTTGTTCTTCTTTTTCTAATTCTTTTAGGTGGTAGGTTAGGTTGTTTATTTGAGATTTTTCTTGTTTCTTGAGGAAGAGTTGTATCTCTATGAACTTCCCTCTCAGAACTTCTTTTGCTGCATCCCATAGATGTTGTAAGGCTGTGTTTTCATTGCCATTTGTCATGCGATGTTTTCAGATTTCTTTTTTGATTTTATTGTTGACTCACTGTTTTTTTAGTAGCATATTGTTTAGTCTCTATGTGATCATTTTTTTCCACATTTTTCTTTCTGTGGTTGATGTCTAGTTATATACCATTGTGGTCAAAATGCTTGAAATCTTTGAATGTTTCAAATAATTTCTATCCTCTTAAATTTGTGGAGGCTTATTTTGTGTCCTAGTATGTGGTCTATCCTAGAGAATGTTCCATGTGTGCTTGAAAAGAATGTGTAATCTGGTATTTTTGGATGTAGTATCCTGTAGATATCAACTAAGTTCAACTGTTCTATTGTGTCATTTAGGACCTCTGTTGTTTTATTGATTTTCTGTCTGGAAGATCTGTCCATTGATGTCACTGGGGTGTTAAAGTCTCTGATAATCTTTTGAGTAGAATATCCTATGTTGCAGGTTTTCTCCTTTCAGGACTTTGAATATATCATGCCTTTCCTTTTTGTCTGCAAAGTTTCTGTAGAGAAATCAGCTGACAGCCTCATGGGGAGGTTCCCCTGTAACTGAATTTTTTTTCTCTTGCTGCCTTTAGAATCCTCTCTTTATCTTTAACTTTTGCCATTTTAGTTACGATATGTCTTGGTGTGAGTCTGTTTGGGTTCATATTGTTTGGGACCCTGTGTGCTTCCTATACCTGTATATCTATTTCCTGCTTTAAGTTTGGGAAGTTTTCAGCCATTGTTTCTTCAAATACATTTTTGATCCCATTTTCTTCTCCTTCTGGAACCCCTATGCATAGGTTGGCATACTTTATATTATCCCATAGATCTTGTATGTTGCTGTCTTTTTTTTTTTTTTTTCTTCATTTGTCTTTCTTCCTGCTGTTCTGATTGGGTGGTTTTCATTATTCTATCCTCTGCAGCACTTATTCATTGTTCTGCATTATTTAGTCTACTATTCATTGCTTTTAGATCAGTTTGTTTGTTTGTTTTAAACGAACTTTTTAAAAATTTTTAATTTTTTAAAAAATTTTTGGCTGTGTTGGGTCTTCATTGTTGTGCATGGGCTTTCTCTAGTTGCAGCGAGCAGGGGTTACTCTATGTTGTGGTGCATGGGCTTCTCATTGCAGTGGCTTCTCTTGTTACAGAGCATGGGCTCTAGGCACACAGGCTTCAGTAGCTGTGGCATGCGGGCTCTAGAATGCAGGCCCAGTAGTTGTGGTGCACAGGCTTAGTTGCTCCATGGCATGTGGAATCTTCCTGGGCCAGGGATCAAACCCATGTCTCCTACATTGCCAGGTGGATTCTTAACCACTGCACTACCAGGGAAGCCCTAGATCAGTTTTCAGCTCAGCAATTGAGTTGTCTAATTTTGATTTATTCCTCTTTATAGTTTCTAGTTCCTTGTTACAGTGATCTGCATTTCTATCAATTGGGAGTAGTTCCTCTGCTTTTTCATTTTACTTAAATTTCTCTGTCTTCATGAATTTAGGAGAAACAATTATCTACTGTGGTCTCATTTTTTATTTTTGGCTGCGTTGGGTCTTCGTTGCTGCATGTGAGCTTTCTCTAGTTGCAGCAAGTGGGCTTCTCATTGCACTGGCTTCTCTTTGTTGCGGAGCATGGGCTCTAGGCATGCAGGTTTCAGTAGTTGTGGCTTGTGGGATAAGTAATTGTGGCTCACAGGCTCTAGAGCACAGGTTCAGTAGTTGTAGCACATGGGCTTATTTGTTCCACGGCATGTGGGATCTTTCTGGACCAGGGCTCAAACTCATGTCCCCTGCGTTGAGAGGTGGATTCTTAACCACGACACTGCCGGGGAAGTCCCTCTGCTGTGGTCTTAAAAGGCTGTTTTTATGTAGGAGCATCACTGTGTAGACTATATGAGCCCAATATTTTTGGTGTGAGGGCTGAGTTTAGTATGGATGCCTGCCATGTATTGTGCTGGCCATTATCCCCTTGATAGGGGGTGTGATTGGTGTTGTGGTGACCAGAGCCTGCACTGGATGTTGGGCAGGGCTTCCCCTTTGCTCTGTGGCTGTCACAACCCTGTTGGGGGCAGGGTCTGATCCCCATTTGTTGGAGTAGAAGCCCTGAGGGTTGGTTTCAATAAGGCTTTGTTGCCCTTAAGTGTGTGCTTTCTCACCAAGGAGGTGAGTGCTGAAGCAAGTGAGACCTGTGTAGTTACAGCAAACCTACGTGCCACCCATGCAGGCATCTGCGGCTCTGCACAGAAGCAGCCCAAGCTTGCATGCCTTTCTCCTTTGTGTTCATCCCAGATCTAGTGCTAAAGTGTCACTCGGGGCCAGGGCGTTGTGGCTGCAGGAACTGAGGTGGTTGTGCTGCAGCCTGGAACATATGCTGCCTCTATGGTAGGTCTCTGCCAGGACCTGTTGGCCCCAGATCCAGCTACGGGCTGCAGTGTAAGAAGGGCAGAACTGGACCACTCCCTCTGAGGAAGAACCACTGCATACTCCTACCCAGGGGCTATCCACTGGAGACACGGGATTCTGTGATGCTGCCCACCACCCGATGTGCATACCAGCAAAGTCCTCTGCTGCTGGACACACCCCCAAACCCGCCCCCATTATGGGAGCACTGATAATGGGCTCCAATGTCAGCCCCACCTCCACAATGTGCATCTCAGAAAGCCCACCACTGCCAGAGCCACTCACCACCATAAGCACGCTGACAATTGTGTTCCTATGATGGACCCATACGTAGCCCTGCATGCGCGAAAAATTCTTAGGCCTGGACTATGCTCTAGGCTGTCTCTGCACAGCTAGACTGAGTCCTCTCCCAGGGTCCGCCCGAGTTTCAGTGCCTAGCTGCTGCTGGTACTAGCAGCCCCACTGGGAGTGCATTTCAGGCTGGGAAGTGCGGGAGGTGGTAGCTGTCAGAGCAGGTCTCTCTCTGCCCTGATTGCTAGCAAGCCAGCATGCACGCACTCCTCATGAACAGAGTTCAGGCCCCTCCAGTCCTTCTATCTGTCCCAGTGGACCTCCCAGAAGGCAAGGAGGGCTCCAGGGCAAGGGGCCACCCATGTAGACCTTTCTTCTTTCACAGGTCCCTCCCAGGGGCTCCAGTCCCATTCTGATTCCTTTTTTTCCCTTCCATCTACCCAGTTATGTGGGGAACTTTCTTGCAGCTTTGGTTATATAAGAGATCTTCTGCCAGTTTTCAGTTGGTTTCCTGTGAGAATTGTTCCACTTGTAGATATATTTTTGATGTGTTTGTGGAGAGAAGCGAGCTCCACATCCTCCTACTCTGCCATCTTTATCTCCTGCCCAGTTATAGCTTATTTAAAAAATCATCTGTGCAACTCTGAGACAGGTGATTGAGGTGCCCACTTTAATTAAATTTTTACTGATTATCCCTTACTTCACATATTTAGTTGTTATTATTTTTGTCACACACATACTCGATTTATCATTGCATAATATTCCCTATTTATCCTGTTTAGTGCTTTTACCCTTCAATCCCACTTTAATTTCAACAGGGCCATTTTTGTGGGCCTATGACACATGTAGTTTCTACATGACCACAGTAAGTGGGACCTCTGATATACTCTCATTTATCACCTATACTCCCTCTTCACAGTGTGTTTCATAATCACCTCCTTCACCTGCCTCCTTTTTGCATTATCTGCATCTCCATCTCCCAGCTCATAAATTTGCTGAGTATTTATTAGGATTTCCCCTACAATACTCCTGTTTGAAGAATGTTTGCTTTTGTTCTCTCTTATATAACAATGTCAGTCTATCCATATCCATATACAGGTATTCTTTTGTTCACCTCATTTTCTGGTTTTCCCCAACTGAAGTTCTCTATTCTTTTTTCGTGGTCAGTCATTTCCTTAGTATATTTTTAGCTGGAGCATGTGGGTTATAACTCCAACTTCTTGCATATGAAGAAATATTTTTAGATCCATTTTTATGTATTCACTACTTCAGAAGTCACAGGAATCTTGAGGTTTAGGAACAATTTAAGAAGTTATTAATGGAGAGATAATGATTCAAACTGTCTCTCTATCTCTTGGTTTCTGCAGAAGGGTAGGAAGACCTATTTCCTATCTGGGAAAGGCAGTCTTCTCTTCCATGAAAGACTTAGAAGTCAACACATGTGGGGGCTGAAATTGGAGATTGCTGGAATTTACCTTCCTGGAGCAGCCGGAAGGTATTTGATACAATTGTTAGTGCAATCAGCACAACTGAAAGGGCAGGTTGGCTTGCTGTAGAGGGAGTATTTAAGACCAAGAGAGAAGAGTTGTCCCCCCACCCCCACCTCTCTAGGAGAAGGGAAGCAAGCCCACCCAGGTGACAAGAGTAGGTAGTTCTTTTTCTACTCTCATTTCGGAAACCTCACCAAGCAAGATTTGGTTTTCCAAATAGCCTTCTTTGTAGAAAGAAGCCAGGCCTCAATAAAAATGAATTATTTTTCTGGTACCAGTCAGATTTATTTTGATAAATAAATGTGTTGTTCCAAGGGCCTGATTCCAAGTAAAGATGGGAAAGGCAGGGGAAGGGGTAAAAAGGAGCCAGGGAGACGTTTTCATGTCTGTCTCCATGTTACCTGAGATTATTTGGGAGAAGGTACCACTTTCAGTTTTCCAGAGAGAATGACCAGTACCTAGATTTAATATAGCCAGAGAAAGATAAATAGACCAACTTTGGGCCCCTGACAAGCTTAACTAAAGATTTTGCCCCAGGACAAAGTGGGTGAGTTACTTCCATATTTCCTCTCTACAAATTGATGTGCATTCTCTCAGCTTTTTGAGACTACATTCTAGGACCACTGGTCTGGGCACAATGCCTCATGGTAATTATTAATACAATTACATTTTTTCAGATCTCAAGGAAGAGCGCTAGTGTATATTTTTAATTATAAGGTAAAGTCAACATTTGACCCTATGTATATGAAACACCTTGGCCAAAGTCAGATGGGTGAGTCCTAGGACCAAGTGGGAGTATTCATATAGTCTTACATGAAGCACTTCTTCTTATCCTCACATCTGCTCTCACCTTGTCATTTGAATACACAACATCTGTGCCATTGTTCTCAATTGCACTCTCTGATGGGAAGCTGTATGACTTGATATCTTACACATTATAGCTGTTTCATTAGGATTATCATTTAAAATAAGGAAAAAAGGCTCACTCCAGGGTGCCATATATTAAATACTTTATCTCTTCTTTTTGAAACAATCAGAGCTAAATGTTTTTATAGATAATCCCAGGTCTCATTAAAAGGGAGTAAATGTTCACTCTTATGAAAACTTTTCAGATTCCTCAATAACCTAGTTTATTAACATTTCCTTCTTCTCTTTTCCCATTTTCACATTTCCTCTAATTTCCTCACCTTTTGAAATTCAGCTGGAGCATCTCTGTCTTGTGTACCCTTGGCTGTGTTCCCCTGACTTTGCTTCCAGAAATAATTTCTATGGGTTATTTACTTAATGCCACCCTCAAAACACAAGAGTTTGCCTGTAATGGGCTGGCAGTAGTTGATGTCTTTATGTAACCTTTCATGCTTTGCATTGTGTTTTGGAGAGGGAAAAAAATCAATGAAGCTAGTCGCTGTTGCCCTTGCTTTACCTTCAGATATTATTATTGTTATTGAGAAACAGCTGAGTCTGCAATTGGACAGCCTCTTCTCCTTTAATTGAGTGAAGGAGTCCATAGCACTTCCCGCCTATCCCCTCCACCTCTGGGATGGACTGGGATCATTCTAGAACCAGAGCATTAGTTCTCCCTCTCTACATGGGAGACTTCAACTTCATGCTCAGTTGAGTAAGTTTCTTTAGTGTAATAGAAGCCTCTCAGGTCATCCTCTAGCCTCCAGGCTGAGCCAATCCTAATGCCATCCTCAGGAATATGAATTGGGATTGTGTAGCAAGATCCCTAGCATGTAAAATCATGCCTTGCTGGTGGTCCCATCTTCCACCAGGTGACCTGGAGAACAGAGGAAGCAAAGACCTGGAATGCAGAAGATATGCAGAGAGGAGCCACAATGAAGGCAAAGAGAGGATCCTCCTTGGTGGCATCCATGTCCTTGGTTCCATTCTTTTCTGAAACCCAGCTGCATCATGTATCTGTGAGCTACCCTGATATCCTTATAATCAATTCCCCTCAGAAATCTGCTTTTTCCCCTTGAACAGCTCCAGTAGGCTTCTGATCCAACCAATCGGGTCCTTACTAATAAACATATCTAAGTGTTAAAGAATCCTTCTTCTTCTCTTTTTAAAGAACTCTTCTTCTTCTCCTCTCCTTTTACATTTTCCCATGTAACTGCTGGCTTTTGCCTTCATGGTTTTGCTGAGTATGTACTTGTACACTTGTGTGTTGTGTGTGGATCTGTGTCCTTATGGACAAAAGACACATTTATCCTTTTCATGAATAAGTGTAGCAAAAGGCATTTCAAAACCTCCCATTGAAACAGGAGGGAAAAGGGCAGGGCACAACCTTTAAAAGAATGACATAGCTGTTGAGGATACGACAAAAACTGGTTGGACCCGTTTAGGTCCAAGATGGTGGAAGATTCAACTTCCAGTAGACCTTAAGCCACATTGTACGCTTATTGTAATACATTTAGCATATGCTAAATGACACACCCACCAGCACCATGACAGTTCTGAAGCCCAAAAGTGGGCGGTGGCCCGATTCCTGGAAATCCCCGCCCCTTCCCCAAAATAGTTGGAATAACCTTCCCACTCAGTAGCCTAGGAAATTACTCACCCCTATAAAAAATAACCACTCCATATTTTGGGGTCTCTCACCTTCTGAGATGGCCCACACTCTGTCTGTGGAGTGTGTTTCTCCCAGGACCTCTCTCGCCTTTTGAGACAGACCATATTCTGTCTATGGAATGTGTGTCTCTCTAAATAAATCCATTTCTTACCTATCACTTTGCCTCTTGCTGAATTCCTTCTGTGTTGAGACATAAAGAACCTGAGCTTCATTAAGTCCTCAGACCAGGTGTGCAATCTCAATTAAAAGACAGTTGGTTCAAGTCCCAGCCCGTGGGTTCAAGTCCCAATTTGGGTTTTGACTGGTTCAAATCTCATCTGAGGTGTGTGGTTTCACCTTGGTGAGCCACCTGCACCCCCTTATCAGGGGCAGTCATTCTGTGGCACCAGTCTATGTGGAAATGCAGAGCAGGTGTCAAGGAATCTTTAATTCTTTTCACAATAAATAAGAAATATGAATTTTTAGGTAAAATCTCTTGGTTTTGAAATGTTGACTCAATATGTGTTTGAATATGCAATAGACCAACCAAAAGAAACCCCACAAAACAGTCTCTGGGCTGCTTGAGATCTCCGCAGATCCTTGCTATTCAGAGTGGTCTGAAAACCAGCAGCACTGGCATCTCTTAGGAACTTACTCAGAATGCAGAATCCCAGGCCCACCCCAGGCCTGATGAATCAGAATCTGCATCTTAACAAGGTCTCCGGGTCATCTGTCTGCACATTAAAGACTAAGAAATCCTGGCTTAATTCACTTGTTCATAAACTGGGCTTCATTTGGAAATTACCTGAGCAGCTTTAAAAAGTACAGATATCTGGGTCCCACTCTCAGAGATTCTGTTTTAACTAGTTTGGAATGCAGCCTGGGCATTTTTTTCAGCTCCCCAGTTGATTTTAACATGCTGCAAATGTCAAGAACTGTTGGTCTACGACAAGACCCCCCATTTCCTATCGCCTCCCAGATAACACACCCAGCACTACACTCAGACCTTATCTACCTTGGCCTGTGAGTTGGCGACCCCTGGTCTGGAGTCTTACGACTTTACAGGTGTTGCAGATCAAAGGTCCACAAATATTGCCAGAAGACTTTTTCTTTTTTGGTCCAGAACAGTGTTTCAAAAAAAATGTCTAATTTGATAGTCCTAAATTAGAAGACAGGACGTTTTTAAATGCTGCCAAGAAACATTGAGTATCAACATCTTAGGGAAAAAAAAAAACAAACTATTATAGCCAAAAGTATTCATTTACACACTGCAAGGTTTCCAAATACACAGGGCTAAGCCAAGACATGCATCTGAGATGATCTTAGCCATTTGAAAATTCCAGTCCTTCGAAAATGTAGTCAAATGAGCAACAATAGCAAAATAACCAAGGTTGAACCCTGAGAAAATGGACACCTAAAATTAGAGCAGAGGAAACATGTGTTCTTTTAAATTCTGAGACCTAATCACACACTCTGATCATTGCTTTACACTGCAGCAGCTAAAGCAAGCTTTTTTGTTTGTATCTGTGTCTGTGTATAAAGTTCTCCCAGGGTGATAAACTGCAAACAAAAAAAAAAGCCCATAATTTTTTACCCTCCCTGTGTCCTTGCTCTTTGCAATGTGATGTGGTTTCTTCCCTTAAGAGGGAGAGTCTATTGCCACCCTTTGAATCTGGGCTGGCCTGGTAAATTCCTTTGGCCAGTAGAATGGGCAGAGGGATGTTGTTCAGTTCTGAATTTGGGCCCCTGCTTCTGCAATGTGAGCAAGCTGGATTAGCTGAACTTGGAGAAGACCCAAGGCCTTCCTGAACCAGCTGACAGCCAGCTGACTCTCAACATTTGAGAGCCCAGCCAACAGCAACAGAGTCGCCTACCTGACCCACAGCTGAACACAGATGCATGAGCAAGCCTAGTCAAGACCGAAAACTTCACCTAACCAGCCCACAGAATCATGAGTTACACAAAAGCTTGATTTGTTTTGGAGTGATCTGTTACACAGAAATAGCTAAATGACAAACCCACCCTAGAGAATTTCAACTAGACATTAAAGTTCTAAAGAAATAACTAGAAAATAGCTAAGCTAAACTAGAAAAGACTAAGGAAGGTGACAAGGCCAACTACATGGGACATGGCTTACCTATCCTTGTCCACCAGGAGTGCACAAGGGTTCCTTTCTCCACATCCTCGCAACACTTGTCTTCTTTTTTCTTTTCGATAATAAGCATCCTGACGAGTGTGAGGTGATAGCTTATTGTGGTTTTGATTTGCGTTTCCTTGATGATTAGTGTTGCTGAGCATCTGTTTATGTATTTGTTGGTCATTTGTGTGAAGCACCCTGTTTATTAAATATTTCTTTAGAAGTATGCTCTGGATATCTGTCTCTTTGTTCTCTCTCTCTCTCTCTCTCACACACACACACACACACACACACACAAAGTGACAATGTTATACTTGTCTCATCAAATCATCCCCATCTCCTGAGAGTCTCAGGAGAGAGAGCTATGTAGTAAGTCACTGTTGTCATTTCTTTACATCATCTTGAGCTGGACACCACCAAGGACAGGTGACCTCCAGAGAAAGAAATGGTCCCAAGTGTTAGCAATGAGCCAAGAGCAGCCCAGACATGTGAATCAGGAACATGCAAGGAAAGTAGTTTTCGATAAGTTCCTGTGAATAGCAATTCTTAGAAAGCTTTCTATGGGATGCCATCTGGATGCATAACTATCACCAGGATAAAACAGCACTAGCTTTCACTCTAGCCACGTACATGTCTCATACGCTATACTCTCAAGTTTTCTGAGCTTTTATTTTTAAAAATTAAGGGAAACTTTATTTTTTCACATTCGATTTTCAATACAATTGTATCACATTTTCCAAAATGCCAAGTAATCTAAAAGTAATTTACATCTGAGCTAGGAATATGTCGAATTTTTAGGATATTTTCCTTCTTACATCCTGAATTGTGCTCTGACTAATCTAGTAGTAAAATTAGTTAAATATTCAACTAGGCACAAACTGCATGATTAAAGAGAATAGCTGTGAGAGCTGGAAGGAAACCAGACTGATTTAAAATTTATCAAGACATCATTTAATTCCATGCAATGAGCATTTCCTGCACTGCCAGGGAACCGGTCATCATTATTCATGAAGACACAACCTTCATGGAGCTATATTAAGGAGTGATCGTTCAGAGGACTCACTAGTTTTTACATACAAATGAGACCCCATGGTCTTAACAGCACAGACCAGCCTACAGATGGCAGTTTTACCTTGTGGGTCTCTAAAACGAGCCTATCCTTGGAGCTTTAACCAGCAGACAATGCCTCGCCTCACTACAGTCAACCTGAAATGTGCAGCACGTTGTATCTCGCTGCCTTGATTAAAGTGCACCAATCATCCAATTACACTGCGTGATTTCTAAGCCCCTCTTGAAACAAGCCCCTAGAAAACCAAGAGGAACAATCACATTGAAGAAGGAAGACCCAGGATTTCAACAGGCTTTAACCACAAAAGCTTCAATTTGCTTCTAGGTGTGCAAGGGGTAGAAGGGAAACAAGGTTCTTCATCTCCTGCCTGGTCTTCCACAGGCAGGGACGCAGATCCTCGGAAGAAGGTAAACGTGCCTCATTGTGAAGTCTCCTCTGGCCTATCATTCTTTCCTTCCCTCTAAGCTGACCAAGCTGGGTGCCTTCGCCTTGGCTACTAACACATAAATCTTCGAGAGGAAGCAGCTCGCTTCACTGACTGTATCATTAACTAGCAAGGTCATTCTTTACATTTGATAAAGTGACCTGCAAAATAGATCTTTTGCAGAAAGTCTACACCCAAATGTCTCTTTACGAATAAAAACCAAGTGTCCGTGAAGACACTCCTCTTGAGAAATGTAACTAGCACTTTCTGAATCCCTGCCCTCTGGCTGACACAACACAAAACACTGGGTGCCCGTGTTACATTTATTCTCAACCACTCTAGTGGGATCTTGAAGTTCAGATGGGCCTGTCCTTTGCTTATGGATAGGCAAGAGAGGTGACACAGAGTAAGAAATGCTGCCAGACAATTTGACAAAACAAGTCCAGCTTCCAGTTCTTCCCAGAGGACAGGGAGTCATGGTTGGGAGCATGGACTCTGGAAGAAGACCAACTTGCGTGTGAATTGTAATTTTACCACCTTACGACCTTGATAAAGTTCTTGATCCACCCCCCCCAACCCTGAGACTTGAGATAGCGATACTCCCTTCTACCTTATAAAGCGGCAGTGAGGACTAGATGAAGTCATAATTCATGCAACGTGCCTAGCACAGTACTTGACACACAGAGAGTATTCAGTCAGTGCTGGCTATCATTATTTATTATGCTATTTTCCTTGGTTTACTCTCCTTTCAGTCCCTTACTGGAGTAGACTGAGAGCTTTAGCTAAAGCAACTTCCAGCAGAAGGAAGTAAGAAATGAGTGGAGATCATTTGCCATATGGTGATAAAGCAGTAATTAAATAGGAATTACCACCCAAACTCAGCTGGGCAGGAGGGATGGAGTAGGAAATCTGGTCTACTGTTGTTGTTTTTTTTTTTTTTTTATCAGACTGTGCTTGTGGTAATGCTGGAGCCGGAGGTGGAAGAGTGTGGAGTTGAGAGGAAATGGGAACCTCATCACCTATGGCTTTCACTTGATTAAGACTCCTTTCTTTGCACCACACCCTTCAACAAGATGAACCTTCAACACAGGCTGTGCTTCAAGAGACCCGATTTCCATCCGCTGGCTCCCAGGGCCAGCCATCTGCCACGTCTGACTGGGGAGCAGAGATGAAATTAAATTGCTGCGGCATCACTTCCCCACTCCCTAAGAAACTCAGTGGAAGATGGCAGGCTGGCTGCCTGTAGCCGCTTACAGGGCAGACCATTCTGTGTTAACAGAGCAGAAACAAGCAGAACAGGAAAACCGGGAGAGATGCATTTTATGTTTTTCTTGTTTTATGGAGGGACCTCAGGGAAAGACAACGTCCCATAGCGATGTGAGTCAAAGAAATCAGAACCATGTTAGTATGGTGACATCTCTATCAGTTCAAGGTTTCCCAGACCAGAGGAGCAAGGACAACTTTAAAAAGAGTTAGAAGAAGAGCAGCCAGAAATCAGAAAAAAGATTTATGCATGAGATCACTGCCAAAATGTAAAAGGAGCGCAATTCACCCACAGCATGGAGATGAAAGCCTTCACAGAAACAGAAGGCGGCGCAGCTGGACCAGGATCAAAGGGACCTTAGTTCTAGTGCCTCCCAGAAGCATAATGGGGGAGGTGGAGGGGGTGCTCTTTCAGCAGTGTTTTTCATATTCTATGTTGACATAGATGAGAGACATTAGAAGGTGTATGTGTGAAAGCAAGACCACGAAAAGCAGAGAAAACTGTCCAAAGTTGGCATGTGCTTGCTGTAGCCCCTCTCCCCAGGCATCTCCCCCCATGTTATTGCTGGCTGTTAACCAACTATGGAAATCAGAGATTCATTTTCACCTGCCAGCTGGGGTTGCTGCTGCTTGTTTTGCCTCTGAAATGTTATGAGGTGGATTCATTTAGGGCTTTTACAGAAATGATGCTGTCAGTGTGCTGTTCCTCTCCGATGAGGCACAAACAAGAGAGTAAATAAACCCAGGCTTGGGAAATGGAGATTGGGGACTACCTCAAACCCTTCCTCCAGCATCTTACAAGTGAGCCAGCCATGGCTCAGGAAGGCTGGCTGATTTCTGTAAGGTCACACACCCTGTTCAGAGGTAGATCGAGGACTAGAATCTACAAAGCTTTATTTATTTGTTTAACATCTTTATTGGAGTATAATTGCTTTACAATGGTGTGTTAGTTTCTGCTGTATAACAAAGTGAATCATCTGTATATATACATATATCCCCATATCCCCTCCCTCTTGCGTCTCCCTCCCACCCTCCCTATCCCACCCCTCTAGGTGGTCACAGAGCACCAAGCTGATCTCCCTGTGCTATGCAGCTGCTTCCCACTAGCTATCTATTTTACACTTGGTAGTGTATATATGTCCATGCCACTCTCTCACTCCGTCCCAGCTTACCCTTCCCCCTCCCCGTGTCCTCAAGTCCATTCTCTACGTCTGTGTCTTTATTCCTGTCCTACCCCTAGGTTCTTCAGAACCTTTTTTTTTAGATTCCGTATATATGTGCTAGCATATGGTATTTGTTTTTCTCTTTCTGCCTTACTTCACTCTGTATGGCAGTCTCTAGGTCCATCCATCTCACTACAAATAACTCAATTCCGTTTCTTTTAATGGCTGAGTAATATTCCATTGTATATACGTGCCACATCTTCTTTATCCATAGAATCTATGAAGCTTTAGAGCAACAATTTAGGAATTTCAACACTGAAGTGTGAACAAATTAATGGGGATCTCCTTTATTGAAGGCATGAAAATCAGGATTGATTTGTTTTATAGTTGTGACAGCTCACAAGAATCAAAGTCCTTCCCATGTCTAAGAGTCTACAGACACAGAAAAACAAACAAAACAATAAAACAGCTCAGGGACAAAGCCAGTCAGGTTTGCAGAACAGGGTGGATCTGGGGCAGCAGATACAGCTGGATGACTGTTAAGGTGGCAGGGCAAGTTCTCAGAGGATACCAGCTGGGGTTGCCTCAAGTAGAGGAATAAGAACTTCCAATATGCAAGGCACCCTTCCAGGCATGCTGAGCTCACAGAGATGTAAGAAAGTGCGTGGAGGGGAATGATGCTGCAGTGCTGGGAACGGATCCCATGGAGTGTCACTTTCATGTACATTACATCACAGCAAGCCACTGAGCTAAGTATTGCTCTCCCTATTTTGCAGAGAGGGGCTTCCAACAGTGGCAGAGAAGGAATCAGTGTAATGTGTGTGTGCATCTTCCTCAGCCTCCTCATAGTTCAGCAGGAAAAGGGTACATGCACAGAGAAACTCAGGTGTGCTCATGAAGCTGACATCTCAACAAACTAAAGACTGTAACGTGGGAAGAGGAAATAAACATTCTCTGGTGTCTGCACACATTGTGTAGCACAGGGATGGGCATGAGGTATGATCTTGACAGCTCCTTCGCTGTGCTTCTGGACCAAAGGGGCTGCTGGACTCTCCCATTAGCAGAGAGCTAGTCTGTTGCAGAGTACAGATTTGGGACCTTTCCCAAAACACAGTTTAAGAAGGCTGGGGAGTCAGAAAAGGGCTTCTGGGAAGAAGAGGAACTGGATTGGACACAATGCTTACGGGGAGCTGGTCCCAACTCAGGTTTGAAAAGCTGGTAGGAAGAGGTACTTGGAGCATCAAGATGAGAGGTCATGAAGAGGTGATGAAAGTGGAAAGAGAAAATGAATGGAATTCCCTTAGGGCTCTAGCTGTAGACAGCCTGTATGATTAATGTACATAAATGTGGTTATATGATATGGACCCATTAGCCTAGAGCATGCATTTAGCAAGAATCTCCTAGAAATAATGGCTTTGAGCTAAAGGACTACTGAAGCTGGCTTCACCCCCGTGGGCAGCTGGTAAGGAAATCTTTCTGGGAATGGAGGCGCTGGAGGCTCTCAAGCCCTGGAAAAGTGTCTCCTGCTTTCCTCAGCTGGGAGAGGTCCATCGCCAGAGAGTACTTCTTCCAGCCACATCAGCCGAAGACTCTGGGAAATGAAGAGAGAAGCGTATTTTTCTGTTCCATTATTTGAGTCCATCCTTCCCCTCGTGCCCAGCTTCTAATCCAGTGGTGGAAGTGAGCCACCAAAGTCTCCCTTGCTGGGTCCCTGCAACACAGGCAGCATCATGTCTTGTTTCTGAGGGACTATTATGAAAGCACTTGGATGATTAACATTTTTAATGTGCAAGAATAGATTTTGAAATTGTCAGTCCTGTTACCCAGCTCTATCCCTGGGCTTCACTCAGAGCTAACCCCGTGCCCTACTTTCTCCACCTATCACAAATAAAAAAGCTGGTTAAAGGTCCATTTCTTCCTCCCACCGCACCCCCATTATTGTTACCTAAGTTCTAGCTGTCAAGAGACATTGCTAAAGGAAAGAATGCTTTAATTCAGCATTAGCTCACCAGAAAACACTAGTGGGAGTTGAAATCACAAGTAGGCAGAGAATGAAGTTGAGCCAGAATTCCATACGAAGTAATTTTCTCCTCCCGCACTCCCCTATGACCCAGGCAAGAACCCTTATTTGTGAAGAACATAAAGATTTGCTTCTCTATATCACAGGAAAAGCATCATGATAGTTGTTGATGCTATTTTTTAAGTGTCAGGATGTTCATTCCTCTCCTGGAAAAGAGCAGTATATTTAGAAATGCTCTGATCTCTTATCTGCAATCAGCAGAAAAAATTTATAATTTAGCTCACTTTGAGGAAATGATGTTTAGACTGGACTCCAAAAGCAGATGACGTGGATAATTGGCAATTCTCTGTCTCTAAGAACCGTGACAAATGTCATAGAAGAGCCTTGGCCATCACTTCAACAAGAGGTCCCCTGGAAGCCCTTGGGCACCTGCCCGTGCTGACAGGGAGATGTGGAGGAGGGAAGCTTTTGGCTGGCTGGCTTTAAGCACCTAGCATTTTGGTGAGAGCAGTTTTGAAGGTAGAAAGCAAACTCTGCAAATGTAGTCAAGTCATCTTAATTAAGGCCAGAGCCTCTTCATTAAAAAGAAACAGCACTTGAGTTCATTGAAAAGGATGGAGGGCACTGGCTAACTATGAAGCTGAGGCACATATGAATTTTAGTTGCCTTTTCTTAAAGCTGGTCTCAAATTAAAGGCCAAGCGGCTAACCAGGGCCGAGGGAAGTGATTGAGTGAGAACCAGGGACTCTGACACTCAGCTCAGATGCTGCACAAACCCTCAATGGCCTTGGCCTTACCAGGGCCTGTCTTTCTTTGTTTCCAACCCTGCAAAGAGTGCCCCAAATTCCTCCTATTCCAAGGCATTCATGTCAGCCCCCTGCCTAAAATCCTCCAATGTCTTCCCATGGCACTTAGACTGAAAGCCAAACCCCAGGCAAGGCCTGCAGGGCTCCCACATGACTTAGCTCCAGCCCCACCCTCCAAACTCACATCTTCCCGTCCCCCTTTGTTCACTCCAGTCCAGCACCTCTGGACTTCTTTCTGCTCTGTGAACACAACCAATTTGTTCCTGCCTCAGCATGGCTGGTTCCTTCCCATCCTTCAGTTCACATGTTACCTGCTCCAAGAAGCCTTTCTGACATTCCCTATATAAAATACCCCTTGCTCCCTCCATAACTCTCTAATCACTATCCTGTTTTTGTTTTTGTTATCTACCTCTGACATTACTGTATTTCTTTACTTGTTTTTTCTGTCTCTCCACACTGGAGTATAAGGTCCTGGAGAACAGAGATCTCACTTGTCTTGCTGACCATTAGATCCCTAGCGCCAATAACAGAGCTCAATTGCTATTTTTAAATGAGTGAATGAATAAATCTCTTAGGAGGCTCACAATAATAAAAAAAAAAATCCAGAAATAATTCTTGTAAAGCTCAGCAATCAGGAGAGTACACGTGGAAATACGTCAGTCTGGCAATCTTCACAGAGAGCTCTGCACTCCGTCACTGCAGCTCCCCTCTGCTCCCAGCTGGCACCTGACAGAAGACAGAAGTAATTTGTAGGAAGTCACTTTATAACAAAACCCAGAGGTTCTAGTTTTCACTCCCCAGAGCCACTTACGTTCATTCCTAAGTATTTTTACCCAGAGATGCCTCCTGCAGTCAGCCCTGTTAATATCTTACGTATACAAGCCACAAGAGGCATCAGTTGGAAAGTCTTTAAAATATTGTCTCAGGCAGTCTGAGCACAGGCAGTAATTTCAAAGTCAGAGTCACGCTGCTGCTTGGGAAAGAGTAGCCTGTGATGGAAAGGAGAAATTGGAACTGGACTCTCCTTCTGAAGTCCACTTACCTACCCTGTTCTTCTTATACTTCTATTTAGATGTGGTCTAGGCTCCCACATGCACACCCAGGGGACACAAAGAAGGCAGTTTGTCCAGTTAGGATGCAAATTGTGAGCGTGTTTCATCTTGAGTCGTTGATCCAGAAAAAAAAGTAGAGAGAGATGAGCTATATGGGACCAAACTCGTCGATTGTGCTTGCTTCCCTTCAGGGTAATTCTAAAATTTGAAAAGGTTAATGGTTTGTAGAACGAAGGGTGTGTGGTCAGTCTGAATTCTCTTCTACGGCTCCCTTCCTGACTAACGAATTTCTATTGGTTACAGAATATCCTCAGTGGTGACATAGCTGTGTGTGGTACCTCTGTGGGTCCATAGCAAACAACAAGGGAACTATTCAGGAGATGTACAATAACAGTGATAAGGACAGTAATAACTCAGCTGTATTTCCCTAGGAATCACGCCGGGAGACAGAGCTGAGCACAGACCCCAGTGTGGGGACCGTGACCCTAGATATTGCTTGGCTGCTTCTGCAGGTATAGAGCCAGGCTGGGGTTGCAGGAGGAGGACTTCCAGAGGGGAAACTAGAAAACTCAGGGTCTGATGGACTGGGAACCTCCAAATTCAGGGTCACTGCTTTCCGCTGCAGTGTGACAGAGGCCTAAGGGTGTTTATATAAAAAGCATTCAACTAATCAGGGTGGCCAACCTTTCTTTCCCAAATATAAGAAAATAACATTTACAAGTCCAGACTTACTCAGAAGGGCAGCCCTGCCATTTACTCACCCTCCTTGCCACCATTCAACCAATATTTAAGCACATGCCACGTGCAAGGCACCCTGTTGGGTGCTACGTACTCAATGATGAGATAAAAAAGTTTCCTGCCTCCCCTAGAGCTTTCGTTCTAGTGTAAGTTTGTCTTTTTTTTTTTTTTTAAAGACAGCTTTATAGTGATATGATTCACATACCATACAATTCGGCCATTTCGGGTATACAATTCAATGGCTTTTTATATGTTCATGGGGTTCTTCAACCATCACCACAATCTATTTTAGAGCCTTTTCATTACTTTAAAAGGTAGTGTAAGTTTTAGAGGAGTTAATCACTTAGTTATGAGTTGCAATTGTGGTCATTGCTCCTATAGACTTCTTTTGGAAAATGAAGTGAGTAACAGGAGGAGCTCTCTGGTTTCTCATCTCCACAGTGGCTCCCGGCAAAGTGACATTTGAATTGGGAACTGATGGATGAGTAGGAGACAGCCAGGCAAAAGGAGTGAAATGAGGAGGGGCCGGAGAAAACAAGAGCAAAGGTTTTGTGGTGAATCTGAGGAACTGAGACAGGAATTTTGAATTTTATCTTAGAACAACTGGTTCTCTAATTTTAAAGAGTTTTAAGTCTCCCTGCTCTCCCCTTACCCCCCACCTCACCCCGCCATGGTCAGATTTTCATTTCAAAGTATATCTCCTGCTGATGGCTGGAGAATGGATGGGAGGGAGGCAAGAGTGAAAGCAGGAAGGCAGTTAGGAGCCTGGGACAGAGGTTCAGCCACAAGATGATGGTGGCCCAAATTGAGGTGCTGGCCGTAGACGTGAGAGCAGAGAGCTGATGCAAAATTTTTCAGGACCTGAACTGAAAGACCTTGATATTGATTGACTGTGAGAGTGATGAATCCCAAGTATGCCTGCACAGCTAGGAATATGGGTCATGGACAGAAAACTGGAAGAAAGCCAGGATTTTAGGAGTTGGGAGAAAGATCATTACAGGTTCAATATTGGATATATTGACAGTGAAGTGTCCACAGACTAAGCTGTCAAATAGGTAGTTGAATATGAACCCGATGTCAGAGGTGAGACCTGGGCTGAAGTTACAAACACCGGCTGTTGATCATTGATGTCTTGAAAGCAGGAGAGACAACAGAGTAGAGAAGGGGGCCTTAGGCAAAGCCAAGGGGAACACCAATATTTTTTTAATTGAAGTATAGTTGATTTACAATGTTGTGTTAGTTTCTGGCATACAGCAAAGTGATCCAGTTATACATATATATGCATATATATTTTCATATATATTTTTCATATTCTTTTCCATTATGGTTTATTACAAGATATCAAATATAGTTCCCTGTGCTATGCAGTAGGACCTTGTTGTTTATCTATTTTAAATATAGTAGTTTGTACCCGCTAATCCCAAACTCCTAATTTACCCCTCCCCCTCTTTTCCCTTTAGTAACCATAAGTTTGTTTTCCATGCCTGTGAGTCTGCTTCTGTTTTGTAAATAAGTTTGTTTGTATCATTTTTTAAGATTCCACATATAAGTGATATCATATATTTGTCTTTCTCTGTCTGACTTACTTCACTCAGTATGATAATCTCTAGGTCCATCCCTGTTGCTGCAAATGGCATTATTTCATTCTTTTTTATGGCTGAGTAGTATTCCATTGTGCATATATACCACATCTTCTTTATCCATTCATCTGTCGATAGACATTTACGTGCTTCCATGTCTTGGCTATTGTAAATAGTGCTGCTATGAACATAGGAGTGCATGTATCTTTTCGCATTATAGTTTTGTCCAGATATATGCCCAGGAGGGGGATTGCTGGACCATATGGTAACTCTATTTTTAGTTTTTTTAAGGAAGCTCCACACTGTTTTCCATGGTGGCTACACCAATTAACATTCCCACTAACAGTGTAGGGGGGTGGGATGCCAACATTTTAATGGTGGGTAGAAGAGGATGAACTGGTAAAAGAGGCTGAGAACGAGCTTCCAGGGAGGAGGAGGTAAACCAGGAGAGTGTGGTGATCTGGAAACCAAGGGAAGATAGTACTTCGGGGTGGAAGAGGCTCTTTGTTTAAACAGTGCTGAGAGATAAAAAAAAAAATGTCCTTTGGACTTGGTGACAGGAAAATTATTGGTGACCTTAGTAATTTCAGTGACAGGAAGGTGAAGAAAAAAGAACATGTGCAGACTGTTTTGAGAAATTTGGCTCGAATGTAAGGAGAAGGATGGTGTGGATAAAGGGTCATGTGGGGTGAGGAAGGAAGGTTAATTTTAAGATGGGAGTGATATGAGCAAAAGTAATGCTAATAGGAAGGATTCAGTGAAAAGTAGAAAAGAAGACTGACTGATGGGTAAGGTGCTTGAGAAGACAGGAGAAGGTGAGATCCCAGCACAGCTACAGGGGTTGGCCTTACCTGGCAGGGCAACCTGCTTCTGCCCCGAGGAGCCCAAAGCAAACCTTGGTTTCATCTACATCCAGGAATGAACCCACACTACACTGGAAGCAGGGATGATGTTCTCAGAAAGCCTGGCTGGGCATTGTTTGCTCTTGACTATGCACTGGATGTGGGATGAGAGTGCTTCTTGCCCCCATGCCAAACACACGCATGCACACACACACACACACACACACTCACTCATTAAACACGTGTTTTGGAAACAGGAACCCCATAGGAGACCCTACCTCTACTTCCTGCCTTAAAGGCTTTTCCTTTCACAGCTGAGACCTCAGTTTATACCTCACACATCAAAACACCCTTTGTCCATTCCTCCTGCTCTCAGAGTTCAGACTGCCCATCCTTCACCTTCTCAGGATGATAATAAATGGCCAAGTCCCATGGACAGGCCAACTGGGGCATAATAAGCAGCAAAAGGAAGGTCAGAAATACAACAACACTCCAGAGAGGTGGTGCATGGGTCACTGCAAGGCATCATTTTCCCAAAGGCAACAAGACAGACACTAAAAGAACAGCAGCAGCAGAAGAGAGCAGCCGCTGCCCGACTCCCTGCCCCTCTGGCCTGGAGAATTCACGGAGCCTCTGGCCTGAGCTGGGTGGGGGGCCGTGTGCACTGCCCCTCTTTAGTCAGAATTCAGCTGGAATGGCCTTTGGTGCAGCCCCAGAGTGGTAGTGGGGATTAGAACTGAACTGGGCCAGTACGCTAGGGGGCGAGGAACCATCCCAGAGCAGGCTGTGAGGATAAAATGGGATGACGGCTGGGAAGTGTCCTTGAACAGGTGACTAATGTTGTCCTGAATCATTAAACGTTGGAAGAATTTGGTGAAGATTCATGGAGCCCTCTAGCCCAGCAGTCCCCAACCTTTTTGGCACCAGGGACCGGTTTCGTGGAAGACAATTTTTCCACGGACGGGGTGGGGGTGGGGGGCGTGGGGGGAGGGGAAGGGGGACGGTTCAGACGTTAATGCCGGCGATGGGGGGCGGCAGATGAAGCGTCCCTGGCTCGCCGCCGCTCCCCTGCTGCTGTGCAGCCCGGCTCCTAACAGGACGTGGACTGGTACCAGTCCACGGGCAGGGGTTTGCGGCCCCCCTGCTCTAGCCTGTACGGGAGCTTTGGGCCAAAGGCTCTGTGGTCACTGTTCTAACACCAGTGCAGACATAGTAAAAATCAGGCTGCTCTCTGTACAATAATCCAAGGCCTGAATACAGTTAAAACTTCCTTTTATACATTGTGTAATCAAATAACTACTATGCAGACTGATTGTTTTCTACCAAGCAACCTTCAATAATTAGATGCTAAAGTGTTATCCTTGTCAGTGCCCTTTCTCATTGATCACCCGTTCCTCTTCATAATGACCCTCTGTGATGTGGAGGGTGATTACTGGTTTCCCTCATAGTCTGTTGGGGAGAGGGAGCCATTAGCGACCTACAGGTGAGCACATGTTTCCTTTAGTTAATACTATGTACCGTTGCCGTGGCCTCTAAATTAAAGAATCAAAGGAAAATTTCACTGGCATAATGTATTTTAACCAAACAGTCTCCAACTAAACTCCTGTCAAGGATATGGGGCCCTGGGTTAAAAGTAGAAGGAATTGTGTTGGGATCACCCCCTGCCCCTACCTCTACCTCCAACACAGAGAAAATTAATGGCACTGCCTTGGATACATTTGAAAAAACCACTTAACTAACTGCTGACTCCGCTAGTTCTAGTTATTTACTTCCCTGTTCAATAGAAGTTGAAAAATCACTTGTATTATTAATTTGTGTGAAATCTTCCAGCTTCAGAATGTGACTCGAAAGCTGTTTTTACAAAGCAACGTTGGAATTCTCAGCTTTTTGTTTTCAAATGACTATAGTCATTCATCAGTGGTTCTTATAAACATCAAGCTTACATTTTTTACCTTACATTTTCTAGGTGAGATAAACATGTATAGGTTTACTGAATTTCTCTAGCTCTCTCACTGCACAGTCATACACAGAAGTACCAAAACAGCCCTTAGGCCCTTTCCTATTTTCAGAAAATTACCTCTCCCTTTAGGGCAATCCCTATTCATATTAAATATTTATTATCCACTCTCTTTTCTGTCGATCTAGAAGCATTTATTCAACTTCTGCTATAAGTTTAGCACTGTAATGAGTAGTGGGTGGCATGGACATATATACACTACCAAACGTAAAATAGATAGCTAGTGGGAAGCAGCCGCATAGCACCAGAGAGATCAGCTCAGTGTTTGGTGACCACCTAGAGGGGTGGGATAGGGAGGGTGGGAGGGAGGGAGACGCAAGAGGGAAGAGATACGGGAACATGTGTATATGTATAACTGATTCACTTTGTTATAAAGCAGAAACTAACACACCATTCATTGTAAAGCAATTATACTCCAATAAAGATATAAAAAAAAAATGAGTAGTGGATGGAGACACCCAATTTATTTAGCCTTTATTGAGTACTGGGCCTCAGAGGGTTTATACTTCATCTAAAGAAAGCATTGCCCTCACCAGTAGATAGTCTGTGTTCTATAGTTGTACAGAATTACTTGGCATCCTTGGGCTGTCCAAAACTGAGACTAGTAGGAGGGGAGGGGACAGGAGGATGGAGGAACTGAACCAGAGAGAAGCCAGGGAAGTACCTTTCAGGCAAGGGGACCACATCTTGTCTGTTTTGAAGACCATGATTAGCCTGGACTAACTCGAAAAGGCAGATCATAAGGAGCCAGGGGAGGTTTATTTACAAGATGAACAGGTGTTTACAGACATTCAGTTTTGCAATGGCCAGAAGGGAACAGATAATCAGACTCAAGTCACGAAATTGGATGGGTGGAGGATATACAGTCGAAGTATTTGGCAGTGCCCTAAAAAATGTAAAACAGGGCTTCCCTGGTGGCGCAGTGGTTGAGAGTCCACCTGCCGATGCAGGGGACACGGGTTCGTGCCCCGGTCCAGGAAGATCCCACATGCCATGGAGTGGCTGGGCCCGTGAGCCATGGCCGCTGAGCCTGTGCGTCCGGAGCCTGTGCTCCGCAACGGGAAAGGCCACAACAGTGAGAGGCCCACGTACAGCGAAAAAAAAAAAAAAAATTGTAAAACAGATAGCCAGTGGGAAGCAGCAACATAGCACAGGGAGATCAGCTCGGTGCTTTGTGACCACCTAGAGGGGTGGGATAGGGAGGGTGGGAGGGAGGGAGATGCAAGAGGGAGGAGATATGGGGATGTATGTATATGTATAGCTGATTCACTTTGTTATACAGCAGAAACTAACGTGACATTGTAAAGCAATTATACTCCAATAAAGGTGTTAAAAGCAAGAAAAAGTATTTGGCAGTGGATAGTTCTAGGAACAGAAAGTGACTCTTTCATCTGCTGCCAGTGGGGGAACCCAGGAAGAACAAAAGAACACAAAAGGACATTTGGGGTATAATAGGGAGGGGAAAAACATTGATTCAGAGCATTGTAAATGTGGAAGCCATCCTGTAGTTTGTTCCGGATTTCCTTCAGGGATTCTTGACTCCCCAGGATAGCATCCTTTCTCTCCTAAGGCAGCAAGACAAAGACACATACCTTACAACCCCATCTAGGTCACTATTCTTTTCAGTGGGGGCCCAGGGCTGGGGGGAGGTGTGCCATGGACGGTAATTTGAAAATAAAAGGTGCCCTCCCTCATGGAAGATGTACGCTTCCTGAGTTAGACACTGGACCTCTGGGTTAAAAAAAACCATTCCCCGTGAGGACAACCCACCCTGTTTCAAAAACCACCACTCTAGCCAGCCTCTCCTATAACCTCAGGAGGTGGGCTAGAGACTGGGAGAGGCTTGCTCTGGGATCCTTTCAGTGCCTGGCTACAGTCTATGCTGCCCACCTCCCCTGACCCCATTGCAGTGTCCATAAAGAATTTCAGCTCCAGGTGGGGCCTCACCAGGACTGAGGTAGGGGCACAGGTAGAAAAGCTTCTGTCTCATCACCTGCTCTGGCATATACATGCTATAGTTTAAACCAAATCCAGGGTTTGTTTTGGATAGATCTTAAAAATTAAGTTTTGGGTGGGAAGAGATGTTTATAAGCCCTACTATCCCTGTCAATCAAATATACCATGTCCATGGGAATTTTGGCCTAGGGAAGTACCTGCCCAAAAGACAACCCACCAAGTGTGATGGGTTCTAAGGAGAGCTATCCTCAGTTGGGTTGGGGACTCCATTCAGGGTGGGGGAGGGAGGATGCAACGCCGCAGAAATGAAGAAAGTTTCCATGCTTTCGTGTTTACAACAAGGAGGATTCTCCCTCCCCTGAGAACACTATTTCAGACTTGCTTTTTCTTAGCCATTATTGTCATTAAAGGAAGATAGATGGTAGATAGATAGATAGATAGATGGTTAAAAAATAAAATTAACCCAAATCAGCTTTTTCAGAAGGTGAGTGAATTAGCAGTGAGGTAAGAGGCCAGATCTGAAACCATGTCGATCTCTGTTCTGATCCTGGCTGTGCCACTGAGTTTGCCCAGACTGTTTAACCTCTCAGTTACTCAGTTTCCTCATCTGTGAAATGGGAGTAATAACAGTGTCTTCCTCGTTTAACCCTAACCCTAAGAGCGTTAGGGTTAAATGTGATAAATCATTCCAAAAGCTTAGCAGAGGTAGAGCCAAAACTCCTGATGGACGTCCTGGGGAGGTGTCCCAGGTAAATCTATAGGGAGGGTCTGGGCAGGATCCCAAAGGAAGTCTCTGGGTACACGGCTCCCTGGCTTTTCAGTCATCTCCTGGGGCAGCAGGCGTCCTTTTTCCGGGCTGAGATCTGAGTCTTAAACCATGTTTTCTCTTTGTCCCATTTATGATTTTTTGATTACAGACAGTGAGACAGGCAGGCAAGCAGTCCCACTCCCTGCTGAGGAACTTTCTCCTGGTTCAAGCCAGATGTCAGGTGGGCAATTACAGAGAAACAAGGCCATCAGCGTCCTGGCAGTGGAAATAGGAAGATGTCAGATTCTGAAGATAGAAGTAAGAAGACAATGGGACTTGACAATTGAGGATGAGGGCTTTAAATATGACCACAGGTTTGGTGATAACAGGGATGCCACAGTGAAGAGACCTTGAAGCCAGAAGTGGGAAGTGTCTATACTGGGGAGGAAAAACAAGTTCTATAAAATTTGGATAAGAAAGGGTTTAATGAAAGATGGTAGGACAGATGAATGTAAATTTCTAGTGGACAAATAAGAGATACAATGTGTATATGTATACACACACATATATATGTTATGAGGATACAAGTGATATTTAAGGCAAGAGAATGGAGGCACTCTTTGAAAGACAGCACTTAGCAACACAGGGAGTGAAAGTTTAAAGCAAAGGGGTTGATGCACACAGTTACATAAATGGAAGATGGATTGATAAAATGGCAGAGTTGAAGGGACCTTTGCAAAAATGTAGCCCAAGTAAATCACTTTAAGGATAAAGAAACTGAGGTTCAGAGAGCATCAGTGATTCATCGAGTGGTCCACAACATCCAGAAAAATGGGAGATCAGGGGCCTGAGACTAAGTTCTCAGACACCTAGTTTTTGTCCTTTCCCACAGTTCTAGGCAGGAGACCAGGAAATGGCTGTGTGCAAGGTGAATGTTTATTAATACTGACCACCAAAATGAAATTGGCAAGCATGAGCTTCTAAATTGGGGGTAAAATAGACTTATGAGTCAAGGAATTATGAATACTAAAAAAGTGAATGCCCTTTGTCCTTTAACATAGATCAATGAGAAACAACAACAACAACAAAACAAACCCAGAAAAATACCTTAAAATGAAATGGAATCCTTAACTGAGGGCTGATTAATGATTTCAAGGGCTGGAGAATCATTCCCCTACTTTTTTCAGGATAAGGAAGTGGCAGAAAAAATTGGATTCAAACAATTTCATTTCTGCTTGAATTCATCCTGCTTCTTTTCAGCCCAGAGTCGTGCATGAAGTTGACCAGAAGAAAAACTTGATTGCACTGCCAAACTTCTAGGTCATAAGCTGTACTTTCATAATTTGAAATATCTCCAGCAACAAACAATTGAATCTGAAGAGCTAGAAATCCATGTTGCATGAAGGATTTCTGATTATAGCACCCACTTTCAGGCTCAGAAAACAAACACTTCTCTAAATGATCCAAACCCCTTCTGAACCGATCATCTCTACTGGTGGCTCAGGTGGTATTTGAACCAAAATTGCCACTTAAAACCTGCCTCTGTAGTTCACTATACTGAGAGCACAAGATGGGACAGTTAACTATCCACCTCGCATCGTATTTCTCTACCAAACGCAGGAAGATGGCACTTGATGGTGAGTGACTGATGTTATCGAGTTTCTTCATTCTCATTCTACCGTGGGCTCAAAAGAAGAGTAAGATGCACTCACGCTGTGAACTTTCGTGCTTATTTGGTACCCTTCAGTGCGTTCTACGTGATGGAACTGGGACCTGCTTTTTCAATCAGATGGATATGCCTCAGGTAATCTCTTTGAAGCAAGAAGGAGGATTAGCCAGGTTCCAGAGTAAATGTTTCTCTTGGAGCAGCAGGGGTTCCAGCTACCTCATTTAGGGAAACTGCTCCCTTGGGTTCCCACTGTGCTGTTCCTAAGGTGCATCAGAGAGGAACCAATGCTGTTGCAAAGTGGGCATATGGGCTATGGGACAGCAGGAGAATCCCTAACCGTACCCCAGATTTCTCAAATCTTCAAAAATAGATGAGCTTGTTTCTTCATGAAGTATGTTTAAGCCAGTCATGTAACAATGTTAATATGTATCAAAATTTAAAATTTTCCATTTAAACTTCCTCTGCATATGTGAAATAATTATTTCATCGTTCTGAGTGCTAATATTGTGAACTGGAATCTGACTGTTCAGACACTATTTGTGGGGCCTTGGATAAGACGCTTAAACTCTGTTCCTCAGTTTCCTCATAACATAAAAGGAGGATACCAATTGTTCCTACCTCGTAAGGTAGAGCTAATATACATAAAGCACTAAGCCCAGTGCCTAGGATGTTAAGTGCTCAGTAAATGTAAGCTATTATTAGACTCCTTTATTACTCTATTAAGGTAACAAGTCGTATAGCTATGTAATGTTTTCTTCAAAAAACCACCTTTTGGATTTATTGTTTTTGAATTAATTTCTGTTCCGCTTTATCATTTTCTTTCTTGTGCTTTCCTTATGCTTTATTTTAAAATTTCTGGCAATGAGTATTTAATTCATTTATTTCCATTCTATCTTGTTTAGTACTATGTTTAAAAATATGAATTTTTGTCTGAATGTGGTTTTAGCCTTCTTATATGTAGTAATTTGATTCTAGTATAGATATTCTGAAATTTCAATTTTGGTTTCAATTTAGAAAGGAATTTCAAAATTTCCTAGAGCCTGGCTTTTTTCTTTTCTATTTCGGTTATGAAACTAGGGTTTTTGTTTGTTTGTTTGGTTGGTTGGTTTTTTTCCCTTTTGCTTTACATAAAAGAATGCAGTCATTGCTACTTCTAATTTTGAAATGCTTGGAGGCTTTCTTTGGCAACCCAAATTCGGTCAACTTCAAAATGTTTTAGGGGAACTAGAAGGTGTAATCTTAGTTGTTTGGATATGGAATTAAATATTTATGTATTAGTGATTATACTATTCCCATGCTATCATTATTTGTCTGTAGATTTAGTTTGTCTACGTTTTTGTTTCTCCTTGCATTTTCAGACACTTGCTTTATGTATCTTGATACTTATACTGGTTAAACAATTCTTTGTGTTACATTCTTTCTGTCCAAATAACTGGGATAGTTTCTATCTCTGGACAGAACACTGGCTCAGTAGTCAGCGATGGCTGTTGTAGTAAGCAGAGTGTGTTGAGGAGGTGGGGACCAGCAGAGACTGCTGCACAGTTAGAAAGAGACTGAAGCAGTTTGGCTGCCACGTTCGCTGTAGTCATTGTCATCCCAGCCCACAGGAATGGGGAAGGAGCACGGAGGGGCAAGCAGGGAGGTTTATGGGGCAGGCCCATAAGTGGCACTCATTAGTTTTGCTCACATCCCATTGGAGAACACTCCCGTGAAGTCACAAGGCCACACTCAACTGTGAGAGAGAATGGACTGTATGGCAAATCTAAGCAGCCATATGCCAAGCTATAATTGTTACTATGCAAGTGAAGAATTGATTTTGATGGACAGCTAGCAATTTCTACCATGATGCTGTGTTTTGTTTTGTACATTGAATTAGGCCACTTGTATTCTAGTTACGGATTTAATGCTTTTTTAAAATTTTAATTCAATGCTGTCTGAATTAGGCCACTTGTGTTCTAGTTACGGATTTAATGCTTTTTTAAAATTTTAATTCAATGCTGTCATAAATTACGGATTTAATGCTTTTTTAAAATTTTAATTCAATGCTAAATTAAATTAAATTTAATTTAATTCAATTAAATTAAAAATTTAATTCAATGCTGATAAAGAAGATAGTTGCAGTTATAGTGGACCTATCATTATTCTTTTGTTTTCTATTTTGTGCTATATGGTCAATTTTCTGAACACCCCCCTCCCACCTTCTGGTAATTTAAAATTACTTTTGTATTTTAAATGGTAAACTTTTAAAAACTTTATTTCTTGATTTATTAACTTTAAAAAAAATGAAGTGAATATTGACATCTTGCTGTGAAAGACAAGGGAATTAGCTCACTCATACTTCCTTCTCAGCCCCCACTGAGTTTTGTCAGCAAGCTCTAGGATTTTTGTCCCAGTCCATTAGTTATATTATTTTAAATTGTGAAGTTTTTCTTTCAAGTCATCTTTACATTCTCCTCTGTAAATACAAATTGCATTGTTAATTTTATATTTTAATGGATTAATTCTTATGTTTTTAATGTATCAAGTTTTCTCCATTACTATACTCTTCACATTGATCCCCTTGATTGACTGGATTTAGTCAAATATTATTTTCAAGAAAGGTTCATGGTTGTTACGATTCCTGAGTTATTGCCTATTTAAGAATTCTTCATTTGCCTTTATAACTGGCTGGAAAAAAAACTTACGTCTCACTGTTTGTGTGACATTGAACTGGTGTGGAGAAATTCAGCCCTACCTGATGGGATTTTTTTGGTCTGCAAGACGTCTCAGTGTTGCTCATTCTGTACCAAATTTTTCTGAAACACGATGTATCCTCTTTATCTTTTAGTTCTTCCTTATTTAGGGAAAACTTTATCAAATCTTTGAATTTTTTTTTTTTTTCCTGTGCCAGTCATAGCCTTCTCTACCTACAGATACAAATTCTAGGTTGGATCAACCTTGTCCACCCCTGTTTCTTTTCTTTTCCATTTGCATTCACTGTGGTTATCTCTCTGATTTGCCAATCTCTCAGATGAAAAAATCAAAATGCCCACTCCTAGTAGCTATTCCCTTCCTTGGGGAGCATGACTGTGGCAGTCGTGTGGTTTGCACACTGCACAAAGGTGCCCAGTTGAGAGCATAACAGGGGGCTGAAATCCAGTTTATGCTAGGCTCTCTGAGCTACGTGTCCTAGGCTAGTTTGGGTCTGTATCTACTCAGAGAAAGGATCTTTTTCTTTGCACAAAGGTACTAAACCTTGTGCCCACAGGGCTGAGTGTGCTCAGAAAGGGTGCCTTCTTCTAATTCACACAGCTGTCAAGTGGGCTGGCAATAGTCCTGCTGGAGAATAATGTGGGACAGTGTTAAGTGTGGTGGGGGAAGAACTTCCATTCTGGAAGGACATTTTCTGTTTCTTTTCCCTTAGATGCTGATTCAACTCTCATCTGATTCCCTCCAAACGCATTAGGTTTTTCATAATTTATCTACTGACCTGTCCTCACCCTGTACAGCTTCTGGGAGGCGAGAGGATAGGAGCCAAATACAAATTCCTATGGGTCTTTTGTCTTCCTGCTGCTATTCAGAGTTTACGGTATGAGGTTGTATTGCTTCCCTAGTTTGAATGCTGCTGACGTCGTTTTGCTGATCCTTTCTCCCTCATTTTCCATTCATGTTTTTAGTTTCCGAGATAGAGTAGTTTTATGAAGCCGGCTGCATACTACCATACTTCCAGACTCTCCTTGATTTAACTGTGGTCTCTCTGTGCTGTTATAACTATGTTTTCACATTGTGTAGATTCTTCTACTTTTATATCATGTATTTAATATGCATGCTCATGAAGTACTTTTATCTGAACCTTTATCTTTACAGTTCTGGTGAAAAGTTAAATTTATTCAGGTATTCTATAAATGTTGTTTGGTATCCGTAAGGCACTGCAAGCTTATCACATATTGGAGATGACATCAAGATGATCCCACACTCTGATTTTTTAAAACTGAAATATGACTTTTTCAGACTTAAATAAAATTGAAGGAAATCTGGAAAACACCATGCTTCTTAAAATGATGTTCTGGAAATATAGCTGAATTGGACATTCAGTGAGGAGTTTCCTATAGACATTGCTTGTACAATAAACTTACACAATGAATCTGCCATTGTGATAGAGGAAGCTTTAAATTAGATTTAAGTCTTGTCATGCCAGGATAAATGTGCTAATATTTTCAGTCAGTCTCTAGTACAGCTGTTAAAACATTTTGGCTCTGTAGGCCAAATGAGCTTCTAAAATTCATGAGTTCTGTGTTCTAATTCTTATTATTTTTTTCTTTCCTAATTAGAAAACAGACATTAGCTTCTGTAGAGGGAATATCAAGATTTATTGATCCCAAAATATCTTTCAGAACAACAAATTTTGAGTTTCATCAAAACACAAACTCGATACATATGTCACAGATTCTGAATGCCTTCAGTAGTGGAAAACTTCAGAATTCTGCATATGTAACATTTAAGCAGGAAGCTAAAACTCATATATGCATTTGCAAATGATGTTTGATTTCAGCTAAGACAGTGGCCGATTCCTGGCAACTCTGCTCAGCTAATCTGACTTTTTAATTCTTAAAAATACAACATAGTTCCTTTTCCTCCATATTTCAGCAAATATTAAATATTTCAAGGTTTTTTTTTTTTTGTTTTTGTTTTTAATTTCCAGTTGCCCTAGCTATGAACTGTCAGTCCTCAATTCTCTCCATGGGTCTCATGTTTAAGTCTTTTTCATGCTTGTTTTATAAACTAGCTGCTTCATTATCTTTTCATAAACTCTCTTAATATATCAAGTCAAGTATTATCTTCTTTTCCATATCCCTCTCCTTAAGATGTTCTTGACCATCAACAAAATGAAAAGACAACTTACTGAATGGGAGAAAAGTATTTTCAAATCATATATCTGATAAGGGACTAATACCCAAAATATATAAAAAACTCATACAAAAAAAATTCAATTAAAAAATGGGCAGAAGATCTGAATAGATATTTTCCCAAGGAAGACATATAGATGACCAACAGGTACATGAAAAGATGCTCAACATCACTAATCATCAGGAAAATGCAAATCAAAACCACTATGAGAAATTATCTCACACTTGTCAGAATGATTATTATATAAAAAAAGAAATAACAAGTATTGGTGAGGGTGTGGAGAAAAAGGGACCCTAATGCACCGTTGGTGGGAATGTAAATTGGTGCAGCCACTGTGGAAAACAGTATGGAAGTTTCTCAAAAAATTAAAAATAGAACCATCATACAATTCAGCAATTCCACTTCTGGGTATTTACCCAAAGAAAATGAAAATACTAACTTGAAAAAATATCTGCACCCTCATATTCACTGCAGCATTATTTACAGCAGCCAAGATATGCAAACAACTTAAGTGTCCATTGATGGATAAATGGATAAAGAAATACTCCACTATATATAAGCCATAAAAGAATGAAATCTTGGGGCTTCCCTGGTGGCGCAGTGGTTGAGAGTCTGCCTGCCCATGCAGGGGACGCGGGTTTGTGCCCCAGTCCGGGAGGATCCCACATGCTGCGGAGCAGCTGGGCCCGTGAGCCATGGCCACTGAGCCTGCGTGTCCGGAGCCTGTGCTCTGCAACGGGAGAGGCCACAGCGGTAAGAGGACCGCGTACCGCAAAAAAAAAAAAAAAAAAAAAAAGAATGAAATCTTGCCATTTGCAACAACATGGATGGAACTTGAGGGCATTATGTTAAGTGAAAAAAGTCGTACAGAGAAAGAGACAAACACCGTATGACCTCTCTTACATGTGGAATCTAAAAGAAATAAGCAAGATCATAAACACTGAGAACAGATTGATGGTTGCCAGAGGTAAGGGGCTGGGGGTGAGAGAAATGGGTGAAAGGGGTCAAAAGGTAAAAAGAAAAAAATAAATATGATGCATTACTGAGCAACAACAACAACAAAAAAACAAAAAAAAGAAGGAAAGAAAAGAGAAGCAGCATTTGTATTTTTCTGGATGCACAAACCTAAAAGCAGGATGGAAGTAACCAAATTATCAATTTCAATTCAAGTTACTTTCCTCTTTAACCATAATATTACAAGAAAACTTACACTGAAATATAAGCCATATTTTAAGTAATGTCCATGCTCATATTTTACCTGTTTTCTGAATTTGCATATGGGGGGTGGGGAGAAAAGAAAAGAATACAGTGAAAAAACTATCTATATTACTCTAAGCAATTTTGTGCATAGTGAAATTGTTTTTTCTTCCAAGAAAATGTAAAGTCATTTCTTTTTCTTAACACACATTCCAGATATTTTAAATGGATATTTCCTCAAAGAGCTGCAAAATTCACAAAGGAGTTCCTTGAAGTATTTTCACTATTGTAAATAAGCAAACAAAGAAAGGCAAATCTATATATGTATGTGTGTGTTTTTGAAGAAAAAATTAAATATATGTATAAATATAAATTCAACATACACATATAAATAGGAATTGAATCTATGTAAATACATTTAATATATGCATATTATGTGCATATTAATTTTCCCCACTGAAATATTATTTATTATTGCTGGTTTTTAAGGAGTTCAGATTATTTCATGCAAATCTAATTAATCTTCAGTACTTCTTCAAGGTGAATAATAAAGCATTTTTTTATTTTTTATGCATTTTTATATAGCAGACATACAGAGTTCACAAATAATACAATGTGATAGATACATTTGTTGCATGTGTGTGTAATGTGTAACTGGCTCTCTGTATTCATGGGTTCTGCATCCACAATTTCAGCCAATCATGGATCGAAAATATTCAGAAAAATAAATTTCAGAGAGTTCCAAAAAGCAAAACTTGAATTCGCAGCACATTGGCAACAATTTACACAGCGTTTACATTGTATTAGGAATTGTAAGTAATCTAGAGATGATTTAACGTGTACAGGAGGGCATATGTAGGTCATGTAAATACTATGTCATTTTATATACGGAACTTGAGCATCCATGGATTTTGATATCCATGGGGAGTCCTGGAACCAATTTCCTGTGGGCACTGAGGAAAGACTGTACAGTTTGACTGACTTTAGTACAAATGCATCCATCCACATTGCCAAATATAAATTGTTCTAGCTCTTTCAAATTATTGATCATTAGAGACAAAAAAATTATTTCAGTGATACCACTTTTATTTCCTATTATTTGTTACTACTGGAATTTTCTTCAGAGCCAGATTATGCTCTGAGTCAAAGGGAAAACTCAAATTGACTGACTAGTGAGGAATTCTCAGTGGGCAATGAGCGCTTACAGCATTTATCTGGAGGCTTGTAAAAGTGGTTTGTAATCCAGTAAAATCATGGTTTTAGACAGAAGCCAGTGATTGGTTTGGAATCAAAGATAGTGCAATCAGATAAGATAGCCTTAGGCCAGAATTCCTAAAGAAGCAAGGAGAACTCCTAAACGAAATCATCCCCCATAGCCTGAATCAACTGTTACTGGCTTCTCCCCAGTGGGTTTTACCAGGAAATGTGGCAATCTGAGACTACAATCACATTAGAGGGAAAAAAATCAGTCTGGGGTAGACTAGTGAGAAGTACACAGATTCTGTAATGACATACAGAAATCTGAATTCTTTTCATATTACAAGTGGAGGAATTTATTACATAATCTGGACCATAGTATTCTTACCTGTAAAATTGGGATAACAATTTCTATCTCATATGATCAGTATGCAAATTTGCTATTATAATTCATGTGAAACACTTAATACATAACAGGTTCTGAATAGATGTTATTTTTCTCCTTCATTTCCGAAAAAAAAAAAGTTCTATTTGGTCAGATTTTTACCTCATTTTTCTCAATTTTGCCAACCTGCACACGTATGATTTCTTATGCAGGATCTAGGCAGTGTACCTCAAAGTTATGAGGAATGTGCCTGACTCTTCAGATTTTTTCATGTGATCCTGCATCCATTTATTTGATATCAGTTTGACTTGTCACTGAAGCTACTTTGTCCTTTCTTTCTTAGATCCTTTCAAGACTCTACAAATAGGCTGCATTTTTTGTGACAAGTTTGACTTCTCAGGTGAAACTCAATAATAAGACTGGTCAGAAAAATGACTCTCTTTGGGGCCAGGGCTCAAATTAATGGGCTTCATTGTAATATTCAGTAAGGAAATAAATTCATAAAATTTAAATGTTTAATCTACTTTATATTTTTATTAACATTTGCTTAAGTAAATTTGGTAACAAAATATGCGTAATTGTAGGTACCATAGATTCTCTTCCATTTCATCTCCTGATCAATTAAATGAAAATATTCAGGAGTAATAAACTTGATACTGTGAGTAATGGAACAAAGAATGTGTCCAGATATATTCATTAATTCAGAAATAAAATTTAATGACTTTTAATTTTGTTTTTTATGAGTACAAACTAGGTTAACAGCCCACACTTCTGAATAATCTTACTTAAATTGTTTTTAGTAAGAGCACAAAGAAAATATTTGATCAGGCATAGGTTTATTATTTTAGTTCAACCACTACAGTTAGCACAAATACAAAACCACAATCATGTTTACAAGGCAAACATTGTACAATAGCTCTGTATACTAAAATATTATCGATAATGCAGTTTGAGAATCAAAATATCAGCTGGCTGATTTTGCTTTTATGATGCATACTGATATCTTTTTCTAGCATTATAATGCCACTTAAAAAATTTACCATTCTTTCAATATATTTTCATTCCTAGTACACATAATTAGTTGGAAAATTCATTTAATTGGCAGTAAGGTGGGAATTTAGTCCAAAGTGCAAAGACTCATTTTGATGAGCTGTGTAATCACAAAACATGCAGTGGTGAACTTTCAATTCATAAACAATTACTATTGTTCAGTAAAGATTATTATTGTAGTGGGCATAATCATGAGAACTTATTTTCACTTGATTATAAGCAGTTCTTACCATCAGATTGCTTATGGCATGCAAGAGGTCCAATAACTCTGCCAAGGGTGTGGCAACCACTCACCAGCACGATCAGCCCACACATTAATGGTTGCCTCGATTAAGCTTCAACACAAACTTCACACACTTCTGGAAAACCTGCCTCAACAGGGTCTCTAACACCTTCCTCACTAGCTAACCAGACACGGGTCATCATTGCTTGGCTTGACTTCTCCTTCCAGCAGCAAATTCATCACAACCTTTGTCAAATAGCTGCATGTTCCTCTTTTTCCCAGCGGGGGAGTATTGTAAAAGGAAGTCATGTCATCCTACAAAGGAAAACAATAAGCAAGTTGTTTGATTTTTTTGTTTATAAAGAGTTGACAGGTAAAGTCAGTGTCAGCCTAGAGGGAAAAATAAATTCACAGAAATATTTCCTCATGGAAAAGATGAGCTTCTTGAGTTTTTCTTTTATTTTCCTGAGGTGTCTTCTCAGCATATAAAACAAAGACAGACATTTTTAGTATTCTCCTCTTTGCTGATAATTTTTATTTACTTAGGGAACCTTTTTACTGACAAGCATAAAATATTAAACAGAGAGCCTGGAAGGGACTATATTAGGTAGTACACAGCACCAATGTAGCCTGTTACTCATTCCCAGCCTCCCCAGAATTTAATTTTATAGCCTTCTGGAACCTATGGCTCTTTTCTGGTAAAACACATTTTAACTGCTAACTATAAAAAGGAAAATTTATCTCTTCTTAGATTTCTTTTTAGTTAGAACTTCATAGCTGAATTGACTAGTAATTAACTAAAAAGTAACATTAATTCCTTAAATAAATCAGACCTCCCTCTGCCTCTCAAGTACTCTATTTAGTACTCCGTAAATCTGTTTCATAAGATAAGTGATAAGAGATTAGGGATATTTTGAAGAATTGAGACAAAAAAACAATTCTACAAAAAGCTATTTTGTCTACTTACTTGTTTTTCAACTTCTTTTAGTCGACTCTCATCTTTTTGAAATTCATGAAATGCTTCTTTCACCAGTTTGTCTAGATCTACTTTGTCTTGAAATTCTAGCTCAGGGTTTCTTTCCAGTACAATGGATACAACCATTAGTAACTAGAAGAGACAGACATATTGAAAGCCAATTATATGAACCATAAAAGCGACACAGTCTGGATATGTTTTCATTCTTTACTCAGACTGATGTATGGTCCTCATATTCCACAGTGTGTTCTGTACAATGACAGGCTTTAGGATCATCCATGGATGGAATCTTCCTAATCTTGCAAACTAGTAGCATGAGTTCTGTTTGGAAACCTCACCTTTTTTTTTCATTGTATGTATCCCTGTAGCTGTATGGAAATGTTTTTCAGTTACTTAAATAAAACTAATAACTTAGAAAAATGACTTTTCTAATCCTGTCAACAGTACATAGTGCCCTATTCACCCGAAGTGTCTGAACTCTTTCTGGTCTTCAGGCCTTAATCCTTGGTGGCAAGACACCAAAACAGTGTCCTGTGGAGCACAGGCTGCCTCGGAAGAGGTGGTAGGCAACAAAGCCAGAGAAGGCAGATGAGTTCAATGGAGATTCTGGATCTGGGCTCAGGATCAAATGACTTGGGAGTCTAGCACCCCAAAATGAGTATAATTCTGTGACATCATAGTATTTTTTAGGGGACAGTTATGTTTTAAACAATATACTTTGACTCTTTATGACATGAGTATTATTTGGTTTGTATAAGCTATCTTAGTTTAAGGCATCATCCTATTGTTTGGCTACCCTACACATTTATCTAAGTAGTAATGTTCATTTTATATGACAAACTGTAATATGCAAAGACTGTAATATGCAAAGATTGTATCTGAGTATACAATGCTTGGTAAAGACTTTCTCATGATGATTATGGCTCCTAAGTTGGCCATGGAACAGGAAAAAGGCCTCATAATTCCCAACTTGGGAATCTTTTTGAATGTATTTTATTGAAATGCTTCCCAAACAGAACCGGAAAGAACCAAAGGAAACAGAAAAATCCAGGGGTCACAATGTGGGAGACCTTGGGGCAGGGCTTTAGTCAAAAGAATTCGAAGTTTTGCTCAAGTACTAAGTGTAGATTTCTTCCGCAAAGAGAATGACTTTATTTTAGAGACAACTATGGGCACAAGATACCAAAAGGTTAACAGCACAAAGAAGGCATTCACCCTTTTGAAAACCCCATCTTTTCTTGACCCCAGTCTCTGCCTCACTCCCACATGCTATGACACTGACTGGCTGATATTCTTTCCCAAATCCTGGCACATCAGAGATAAGGCTGAATCTCACTTAGCTGACTGTAGCTCCAGATATGCTGGATTTTAGGAGGTGCCACATCCAGTTCAGCACCCACTGAGAGCTTCTGTATCAATAAGACATATTACCCACCCTCGAGAAACACAAAGTCTGATGGAGACATTCCCAGAGAAACAGACAAAGTGAGGATGAGCTATAAATTATATCCATTCATTTGAGGGATTCTCTATGTATTTTTTTCCTTTTTCTTTACTTATTTATTTTCTATGTATTTGATATGTTTTAAAATGGCAAAAAAGCATGTGTACACATGCGCACACACGTGTGTGTGTACATTAGCATTTAACTTTATATGGAGCAATGATGATACACAAAATTACATGTCTTCTCTGTTCACAGAGAGATGTCTAGAAAGGTGTCCCTCAAAATAATAGTGGCAATCTATTGTTAGTGGATATAGAGACATTTTGGGCTTTCTTTTCTATAATTTTCTGAACTGTTGAAATTTTCTACAATAGTCATGAGTTATTTCTGTAAACAGAAAAAAAAAAAAAGACAAATAGAAAAAGGTCACTTCCTCTTTTTCATGGTACTGTTGATGCACTTACTGTGGGGGTGAGTGTATAGCTGAGAAAGTTGGGCAGTTAGCCTTTCCACCCTGATGGATTTAAGATGTTTGAATTGTTCATGTGCTTTGACTTGGGTCAAGGATGGCCATCTCCTCCAGGACTCAACTGGAGATTTGGGTTAGGTGAGGAGTGGAATTCCTGGTCTCTTGGGCAGTTTCCTTATACTAGTTTTCAGGGAACAGATAGAAAGCACTTCTTCAGCAATCTACATTTTAAAATACAAACCTCCACAACTATCTGTCTGTATTTTGGCTGGTCAATATTTCCCAACATGTCTTCCACAAGGAGAGAGAAATTCATCTCATACATGGTCATATCTGACAGGGTTGGTTGCTGAAAGAAATAACTCAATATTAATATGCTGCATTGTTATATCCTGGTTCCCACTTAATAGGAAAACTTCATTTTCTAGTCAATAATCTTTTTCAGCTTCTACAAAACCTTAGAGAGCATTTTCAGCTATATGACTGGATTTTATATATGTCAAATTACTGAAGCCAACCAGCTTGTTGTGATAAATTAAACCTCCTGTTTTTAGTAGTTATCTTCACTATTTTAATGTTTTTAGGGAAAAGGGACTATATTAGAAAACCACTTCAATACACAAACGGAAGAGCCAAAAATTGAGACAACAAATAAGAGTACATATTGCTTTCAGAATTAACACAAGAAGTTATGCTTGCTGTCAGACTTCAGCATGTAAGTCACCTGCTATTAAATTAACATCATTTCTGTGGCAGGTCCTTTCTGAGCTGGCAGCATAAAAATGCATACAAATAAGTGAAACAATATTATGCGCAGGAAAAAGCAAAACAAAAAAAATGTTCTCTACTCTACTCTTGATATTTCATTTAAGACAAGAGTATTGCAAAATCTTCCATTCACATTCCACAAACCAAATGAAAGCAGAAAATAAACTCAAATCTGAATCATATCTGGGCATGGTAGATAATCTTCAAAGGATGGAAGGAAAGGCTCTAAATGTTAGGCTTATATGGTGGAAAGCAGATGGAGTCCCCAGAATTATTACCAGAGATGCAGAGATGATGAGTCATACTTATTTGCTTTTACCTCAGTGATGATTTACAGTGAACTTAATCACAGCCTCAGAACAATATCTATCTACGTACTACTCAAAATGGGACCCAGCAGAAATGTCTCCTTTCAAACAAATGACAGCAGTGTTATTCTGCTTGGTATAATAATGCCTCAGTCCTATATTCAGTATGGTCCATCTATTGTATTCTATATTCAATACAATCCAACATAAGGTTAATGTTTACAGGTAGTACCTAATTTGGGGAAAATGAAGCTGGTTGTTCAACAGGGTGCGGGCATACCTTGTTTTATTGTGCTTCACTTTACTGCACTTTGCAGATTGTGTTTTACAAATTGAAGGTTTGTGGCAACCCTGTGTTGTTATATGACGGTTACCAATTTTTAGCAATAAAGTACTTTTTAATTAAGGTACATGCATTGTTTTTTTAGACATAATGCTATTGCACACTTAGTAGACTACAGTATAGTATAAACATAATTTTTATATGCACTGGAAAACCAGAAAATTTTATGTAATTTGCTTTATTGCAATCGTCTGGAACCAAACCTGCAATATTTGAGATATGCCTGTAATTATAACTGTTTAGATGTCTAGCAATGAGACTAATGGGGTCACAGAAGAAAAGGAAGAACTTTTCATGGGTTCACATCAATTTCCTTTTAATATATCTCATTTGAAAAGTCAACCTAGCTAGTATGCAATACAATAGTTAAACCTAGAGAAGAGACATCAAGGCTGCCTTATTTTCCAGTCTCTGAAAGAAGTGGCAAGTGTAGCAGAGAAGTTAAGAGAAAAGGCTCAGAAGTCAAATTGCCGGGGAAGGGGGTTGCACTCTGGGTCAGCTACTTCCTAGATGTGTGACGTTGGAAAAACCACTTATCTGTGCTTTAGTTTCCTCATCTGTCAAACAGTAACAATAAAGTACCTAACTCAAAAGACTGTTGTGAGAATTAAAGGAGCACTTAGAAAAGTGCCTGGCACATAAAAATACTTAACATGTAGTTGTTGTTAGCAAGGAGAAAATACTAAATGTAAGTGGCCCAGGCAATTAGACAATTAAAAGAATATCTGGTAGGTATTAGCGGGGGTTGGGAAAGAAGGTAACAAAACATTGCCAGAGTCCACTGTACATGGACACAAGGCCTAGCAGAAGAAGCAGGACACGAACAGTAGAGGCCAGTTCCCCACCCACAGGAGACAGAGCTGCTCCATACAACGGTCACAGAGCATCTGGGAAAGGGCTGGAGCACCTATACTGGCGGCCGACAAGAACCACTCAACAGTTTGTTAATAGCATAAAGAATCCTTTTAAAAAGTTCTTATTCATTTTTGAAAATAAATAATAGATTCACAAAGTTCAAATTCTGAAAGGTTAAAAAGGGTTTTCAGTGAAAAGCTGCTCTGTCCCCCCAGACCACAGTTCCTTTTCCCAAAGGCAAAGACTAGAACGCTACCAATTTCTTATGGATCCTTTCAGAAATACCCTATGTACATATAAACAAAATGAGTATGGGTGTGTGTATTTAAGAATATTTTATTTTCACAGATATAGAGATCAAACTAGTAGTTGCCAGTGGGGTGAGGGAAGAGGAGAGGGGCAAGATAGGGGTAAGGGACTACGAGGTACAAACTATGCATAAAATAAATAAGCTGCAAGTATATACTATATAGCAGTGGTCCCCAAACTTTTTGGCACCAGGGACTGGTTTCATGGAAGACAATTTTTCTACAGAGCAGGGTGGGGGTGGGAGGGGATGGTTTCGGGATGATGCAAGCGCATTACATTTATTGTGAACTTTATTTCTATTATTATTACATTGTAATATATAATGAAATAATTATACAACTCACCATAATGCAGAATCAGTGGGAGCCCTGAGCTTGTTTTCACTTGCCACTGCCTGTAGGGTTTTGATATGAGTCTGCAAGCAACTGATTTATTATGGTCTCTGTGCAGTCAAACCTCTCTGCTAATGATAATCTGTATTTAGAGCCACTCCCCAGCGCTAGCATCACTGCCTCAGCTCCACCTCAGATCATCAGGCATTAGATTCTCATAAGGGGCACGCAACCTAGATCCCTCGCATGCGCAGTTCACAGCAGGGTTTGCGCTCCTATGAGAATCTAATGCTGCCACTGATCTGACAAGAGGTGCAGCTCAGGATGTAATGCGAGCGATGGGGAGTGGCTGTAAATACAGATGAAGCTTCACTTGCTCACTCGCCCGCCACTCACCTCCTGCTGTGCAGCCCACTTCCTAACAGGCCATGGACCAGTACTGGTCTGTGGCCCAGGGGTTGGGGACCCCTGCTATACAGCACAGGGAATACAGCCTATATTTTATAATAACATTAAATAGAGTATAATTTATAAAAATACTGAATCACTATGTTGTACACCTGAAACTAATATTGTAAATCAAGTATACTTCAATAAAAAAAAGAATACTTTGTATAAAGACTTTCATCAAGAATAATTTGTTTGATGTTTCAACACTATAAACAGATACACTACTCCATTTCTTGAAGGCCTAATTATTCCCTGACACCTAAATCATTGTGCATAAGCACAATGATTTAGGTGTCAGGATTAAATAAAATAATTAAATCAAAGAGGCAGGGCAGTTTATATAACTTGGGAAACCATCTAAAGGAGGGAACACTAATTCATTCGGACCAACGGTAAGTTACATCTCAATTAAATGATTGTCTAATGACCTAAAAAGTTACTGTACTTTTCACATTCAGTACAGTTCTTAACTAGTAATTTCCTTATCCACAGCATTACTAAGTCACCTTGTTTCTTAAGACTGATTTGGTTCTGTCTTTTGAATGTATGTTTTCCTGTTTGTGAGGTCCCCCAGCACTGGCCCATTACAGTTGGTGGTGAAGGAATACCACCACTCAGTAATGTCAATATAAGAAACCCTAAATTCACTAATAAGCAAACAAAGGAAGGATAGATTGCTTGGCAAAAGGTTTGACCATATGGTGTCTTTAAACTGAGAACTTCCTTGAAACATCTGAAATATGATAAAACAAAATTTTTTTTTTATTGAATACAACTTTCAAGCAAAATATCCATTTGTAAAACAAGGCTTTTTTATAGAGGAACACTAAAATTGAAAAATAAAAGGAACTCAGATTGGGAAAAAATATTTCCAATCCAATTGACCAGACTTATTTTCTCCCTTCAGGTATCTGGATACCCCTACTTTAAATACTCTTAGAAAATGGAATAAGTAGAAAAGTTATTTTCAAAGCAGAGAAGGAAAGAACTCTCTGCTCCTTGAGGTCCCTTTAGAAGTCCCTTTACTGACACAAACAGAGTGGGGCTGTACCTGGGGCAAATGCCTTCCAGCTACAATGATTCCATTGGGTGTGCGCTCCAGGATCTGCCACACTCGGTCATAGAACCCAGGGGGAGTTCTATTCAAAGACCCATCGATCTGACGCCTGTTCAGCCAACATCTGTAGACCAAAAGAAAATGCCTCAGTGTTGAAAAACAAGCTTGTTCTGGCAGAAAGCAGGGCTTTTATATGGATTAACTGTTCCAATAGAGTGAGCAAGAAAAGCCAAATTCCATCAATGATGCTTATCTACCATGTGTTACAGAGGTTACTAAATATTTCAAAGTGAAAACAGAGCTTGCAGGAAAGGAAAAAACCCCCAAGATTTAAAGAAATTTAACAAGCAAAATGTTATTCTCTAGTAAGTTACTTACAACTCACTATGTGATTAAATGACTTTCTAACATAAAAAGCAGCTCAATGTAAAAACACAGCAGCAGTCATTTTCAAAATTAGTTCATGTGGTCCTCACATACAATAAAATGTAAGCTCCATGAAGACATGGGCATTGTATTGATATATATAGCTTGATCATTCCTATACACTTCTCCAAGAAAGGTGCTTAATAAACACCTGATAAGTGGGTGAATGCTCAAAAAAGCATGATGTATCTAATGAAATTACCTTATTTTAAACCTTATGTGTCAATTTAAACCTTATATTTAGTTTTAAACCTTAATTTAAATATGGCCAAAGTACCAGTGCTGAAGAATCAGTTACCAAATTTTACATGTCATAATAATCGACATGTAAGAGTCAAAATTCTAGATCTATTATTTGCATGGATAAAGTATTAAACCTTAAAGATATAATAGTTATTTCAATCACAAACTGCTAAAGATGCAGAATTTGCATAATCTGAAAAGAACACACAAATGACATAGTAGTATATTCTTACAAAAGCTGAAGATAGTAACAAATATAAACTTTTTATACTTGGTATTAAAACAGGCTGCAGAGTAAAATGTGTCATCAACCACAAGGTGGGAATGTAATGACCAACAGTATTTCTAGGTGTGAAAATAGCTATGCATGATACAGTAAACATAAAAAGACATTTTTGTTCTGGTGAAAGAGGACCAATGAAATTATATCACTACATAAGTGAGGAGGCACTTTTTTGGACATACAGCTTCTTTTGGTAGACCCACACTTGTGCGGCTGGGTTCAGTGCTATGCTAAAGAGAAAAAGCCAAAGGAGTTCCTTCATGATGTTTTATTTTGGAAAATGGGTGTGCAAACTGAATATCCTATATTCTGCATTTGATTTTTCCCCTTATTTCCTTTGTTTGGCAACAACAAAAGAGATGTTTTCCGAGTTCTATGAAGTCATGGTTAATACTATAAAAAGGAGATGTTTGCTTAGAACAACATAAAAGGTAGAAATGTGTGAATACTCACAGAGGAGGAATTATTTTAGAAGAATTCTCTTATTTTTACTTTTTTGGCTTCTTATTTTGAAAAAAATTAGACTTACAGAAAAGTAAAAAAAAAAAAATTAATGAAGTTCCTCTTTACTCAACTTCCTCTACTGTCATCTTACATGACCAATAGCACAACTATTCGAAACCAGGAAATAAACTACTAATCTATGGGCCTTATTCAAATTTTGCCAATTTCACCACAAATATCCTTGTTTTGCGCCTGGATCCCATCCAGGACCCCACACTGCATTTAGTTTCCAGGTCTCCTTAGGCTCCTCTACTCTGTGACAGTTCCTCAATCTTCATCTTTCACGACTTAGACATTTTAGAAATGTCAGTTATTTTGTAGAATGTACCTCAATTTAGGTTCGTCTGACGTTTTCTCATGATAAGACTTAGGTTATGCATTTTTCACAGGAATACCCAGAAATAGTTGTACCCTTCTCAGCACATCATATCAGGGGGTATGTGATGTTGATGTATCTTATTAATGGTGATGTTAACCTTGATCATTTAGTTAAGGTGGAGTCTGCTGGGTTTCTGCACTGTCAAGTTACAATTTTTCCTTTTACAATTAAAAAGTATCTTGAATGGAAATACTTTGAAATTATGCAAATTTTCCATTTCTCATCATACTTCTACCCACTAAATTTAGTGGTTCTTGCCTGCAATAGTTATTACTCTTGTATTTGCCTAATGGTGATTTTTTTATTTCCATCATTCCATCTATACTTATTAATTGGAATTCCATTGTAATACAAGTCCCTTCTCTCCCATTTATCTACTTATATCAGCATGGACTCATGGATATTTATTCTACCAGATGTAATCCAATAGTAACATTATTTATTTTCTTGCTCAAATTGTTCCAGCTTTGGCCATTGAGTCTTCTTCACATTGTCTCCAGCATCCTTCTAACACACCTCTATAATTTTTTGGAGCATTTTCTTACTTTCTGGTACCACAAGATGCTCCAGGTTCATCTTGTACTTTTCTTGCCCCAGCCCTGGAATCAACCATTTCTCCAAGGAACTCTGGTTCCTTTATTAGAAAGTGGTATTTGGAAATCAATATCTGGGCACTAGGTTTGCTCATTGCTATTGGGGTTTCATTGCTTCTAGGTTCTTTCAGTGGACAATTAGAAAAGATATGGATGTATGCTCGCATATACACATCCACATTTATTGCTGTATCTATTTCTGTATCTATACATCTGTGTAAAAATCATGAATTCATACTGATATTCCCAATTCCAGCCCAAAACCACAGGGTATATTCTAGCCACTCCTCTTTCCTTATTTGTAACTACATTTTCCAACAGTGAAAAAAAATCTGGCTCAAATTAGCCACATTTACTTATTTACTTAATATCAGTGTGTGTATGTATACACACCATATATATAACACTATGTGTGTATGTGTGCATATATATATATATAAATAAATATATATAAATTCCAGAATTGCTAATTCCTACCTCTGTGAGAAAAAAAATTATTATATAGAATACAGGATTTGTGTGCAGTTCTTTTTTGTTCAGCTTTACAGTGTCTAGTCAATGTTTTCCAAAGGTACTTTGGTTAATTCTTGTCATACCCTCCCCCCTTCAGTGTGGTAATATTATTCATTTGTAATATGGTTAGGGTCAGTTGTTACTGTTTGTATTCTATTTTGGGTACCTTGCACACATGGATTAATTTTAATTAATTATTTATATTTGGGGAATATAAAACATTACCATAGTTTGAGTCAGAGCTATTCAAATGGTATACTCAAATGGAAGGTATATTCAAATGGAAGTATTGCTCAACCCTCAACCCTACTGCACTGTACCTATTTTTTTCATTCTTCCCACCCTGTTCCTCCCCACTCCCTGAAGGTAACCAATTTCATTAGTTTCTGATTTATCCTTCCTGTATTTCTTCTGTAAAAGTAAGCAGATATCCCCTTCTTTCTTACATGAAGAGTAGCGTACGATACATACTCTTTTTTACTTTGCTGGGTTTAAAAAAAATTTTTATTTTATTTATTTTACTTATTTATTTTGGTTGCTCCTGGTCTTAGTTGTGGCAGGCGGATTCCTTAGTTGTAGCTCACAGCCTCCTTAGTTGCGGTTCAGCAGCTCCTTAGCTGCAGCATGTATGTTCCTTAGTTGTGGCACATGTGCTCCTTAGTTGCGGCTGGCGGGCTCTCTAGCTGCAGTTCATGGGCTTCTTAGTCGTGGCATGCGAACTCCCAGCCACAGCATGCATGTGGGATCCAGTTCCCTGACCAGGGATCGAACCCGCATTTCCCCACACTGGAAGGCAGATTCTCAACCACTGCGCCACCAGGGAAGTCCTCTGGTTTCTCTTCAGAGTGTGTAAATCTTTTGCCTTTTACTTTGCTGTTTTTATGTAATGATATAGCCTAGAAATTATTCTATATCAGTTCATAGAGACCACACTCATTCTTTTTTCACAACTTCATAGTACTCCACTGTGTGGACATACCAGTTTATTCAAATAATCCCTCATGCATGGGGACTAAGGTCATAGGCATTCCAAAATTTGCAATTATAAACAATGATGCAATGAACAACCTTGTGCATATATATAATATCTATTCATGCTGTTGGAGGCAACCTCCAGGGTGGGTCCCTAAAAGTAAGACTGCTGGGTCAAAGGGTAAGGGCAAATGTAGACTTTTTTTTAGATGTTGTCCAATTCCCATATAGAAGAGTTGTAGTCACCAGATATATATAGGAGTGTCTGTTTCTCCACAGCCTCAGCAAATGTTTGCCATACTGTTTAACTTTGCTAGTCTGATAGATGAGAAATGGTATCTCAATGTGTTTTAATTTACATTTCTCTAATTATGAGTTAGTTTGAACATCTTTCCAAATATTTAAGGTCCATTTTTAAATTTTTTAAATGAATTGATCAATCATATTTTCCCCCATTTTTCTCTTAGGTTTTTGGTTCTTTGTCCCTCAGTTTCTAAGATTCTTGGGTATTAGCTCTTTGTAACAAATGTTCTGTTCCAGCTTCTCAGTTGTCTTTTGGCATTGTCTATTTTTTCACCATGAAAAATGTTGCTTTTAATTTTTATATAGTCTTAATAATCTTTTACTGCCCCTGGGTTTGAATCATAGTTAGAAAGTCTTTCCCATACCAAGGTTACAAAGGAATTTACCCATGTTTTCTTTTTTTTTGAATTTATTTTTTTATATTTATTCCATTTTATTTTTTTGGGCTGCGTTGAGTCTTTGTTGCTATGCACGGGCTTTCTCTAGTTGCAGTGAGCTGGGGCTACTCTCTGTTGTGGTGTGCGGGCTTCTCATTGCAGTGGCTTCTCTTGTTGCGGAGCACAGGCTCTAGGCATGTGGGCTTCAGTAGTTGCAGCACACATGCTCAATAGTTGTGGCTTGCAGGCTCTAGAGTGCAGGCTCAGTAGTTGTGGCACAGGGGCTTAGTTGTTCTGTGGCATGAGGGATCTTCCTGGACCAGGGCTTGAACCTGTGTCTCCTGCATTGGGAGATGGATTCTTAACCACTGTGCCACCAGGGAAGTCCCAACCCATGTCTTCTTTTAGCACTAGTATGGTTTCATTTTTTTTTTTTAACGTTTAGATCACTAATCTGTTTGGAGTTTATTCTCAAGTACAGTATAAAGTATGAATTTTATTTTATCTTTTCCAAATGGCTATCCAGTTGTCCCATCACTATTTATTTAAAAAGTCCATCCTTGACCCAATGATTTTGAGATGTCATACATGAAATTATCATACATGAAATTTCCATAAGGTCTTGGGGGGGTCTATTTCTGGACTTTTTATTCTGTTCAACTGTTCTATTTTTCTGTTCATGTACCAGCATCACGTTATTTTAATTATAAAGACTTTTAAATATTTTTACTGTCTCTCTTAGGGCAAGTCTTTGTTTTATGTTTTTCTGGTTATTCTTGCATGTTTGTTTTTCCACAGGAAGTTTAGTATTAACTGGTCTAACTCCATAAAACAGCTTGTTGGAATTTTATTGGAATTTCATTAAACTTGTAAACAGACATCTTTAAAATGTTGAATTTTCCTGTCTAAGAACAAGGATGCTCTTCCATTTGTTCAAATATACTTTTGCAGAAGACTTCTTCTCTAGGTATTTCTAGGCATATAACTATACCTTGGAAAGTACCAGGTACACAGATAGTGCTCAATAAATGCTTGCTTAAATAATTTTATTAAAGCACTTTCTGTAATAAAGATAACTCTTCAATTTAATGCAATCCAAAGTATTTGTTTTGTTTTTATTCTAAGGTTAGCACAAGTTAAGTCTAAGACAAGTTTTACCTGAATAAGTTTACAGTCTACTTAGAGAGACAGAGTTACAGGCAAGATATTTAAGTAACATTACCAAATCCAAACTTTTATGCCAAAATGTTGGGAGGAATTGACCAAAGTGGAATGAAGTGTTACATTCTGCATAGAATAATAAAGATTAAGAAACATTTACAATCTATACCTGAAAAAAGTATAAAATTCAAATCAACACAAAATCACAACTGAAGACAATTTTTTTTTTTTTTTTTTTTTTTTGCGGTACGCGGGCCTCTCACTGTTGTGGCCTCTCCCGTTGCGGAGCACGGGCTCCGGACGCGCAGGCTCAGCGGCCATGGCTCACGGGCCCAGCCGCTCCACGGCATGTGGCATCTTCCCCGACCGGGGCATGAACCCGTATCCCCTGCATCGGCAGGCGGACTCTCAACCACTGCGCCACCAGGGAAGCCCTGAAGACAATTTTAATTAGTATCTCTAGGTATGCTGCCCATCTACTGGTCTTTGATAAAGGACCCTCATTACCTTCCATTCCTTTGAGGCTGCAGAATATCCAACAGAAGCTGTTTCACTTCAGTAGGTGACAACTGATATAAGTCTCTGGCTGGCTTGTTTCCACCACGGATCTGTAGTTCATACTTCATAGCATGGATGATCCACCTGAAACAAAACAGGGAAAGCATGAATCAATAACTCTTGAAATAAAATCACCTTGTGCTTCTTTTGGCAATGCCCTTAACAGCACTGACCCATCCAAAGAGGAATGAAGAAAAGGCCATTTGAATTTCCTGAACTGCTGATATAATTACTTCCATCAAGATTATGTGACATGATCAGCCTCTTAAAAATGAGCCCTGCTTGTGCATATGTGGATAGGTAGTAAAACATGAAAATAGACAGATACTGGGGCTTCCCTGGTGGCACAGTGGTTGAGAACCTGCCTGCCAATGCAGGGAACACGGGTTCGAGCCCTGGTCTGGGAAGATCCCACATGCCGCGGAGCAACTGGGCCCGTGGGCCACGGCTACTGAGCCTGCGCGTCTGGAGCCTGTGCTCCGCAACAAGAGAGGCCGAGACAGTGAGGGGCCCACGCACCGCGATGAAGAGTGGCCCCCGCTCGCCGCAACTAGACGACCCAACACAGCCAAAAATAAATAAATAAATTTATAAAAAAAGAAAATAGACAGATACTTAGGTTCTTACCAAATGAGATTGATAAGTAGTGGCTGCCACACTACTATTTTCTTAATACTAGATATATGAAAAAAACAAATAGGATAAAAATAAATCATTTTAAGAAATGGGCTGAGATATGCTATTACATACACATTCCTTTCCCAGGAAGGACAAGTATTTTTTACCTACTTCATTTATTTTGTAGTCATTAATTGGAAGGGACAGAGGAGAAATACCTGCCTTTGAAATACAGGCACACAGTTAGTTATAACTTAATTATACTAGTATATCAGAGAACATACTTTAATCAGTACATTTCAGAAGAATCTATTCTTTAATAGATATTTAAATGCTGTTCATAAAACACATTTGTATTACAGAAAGAGCTTTAATGTGATTATTTAGGAAAGCATTTATTGAGTACTATTTGTGTGCCTGGTAGTTATGTGTCTAGAAATGCCTAAAATATTTCATTATTTTATGTGTAAATAATTTTATTATTTAACTTGAGAAGCTTTTAGTAAGTATTTTTACAGTTTCATCTCATTTCATTTATTGTATTCTGAGGAAAGAACTCGGATAAACTAGTTATGCAAACCAAAGAAAACTCAGGAAATAATACTATGCCTTAGGGAACCAGAACTCTACAGACCATTAGGAAAAGCTAGGGAATTAGTTTTACACAGCAGATTCCTGTGCTTTATCCTTAAATCCTTTGGTGAACACTGAATAACAAGCAGAGACAGAGAACTCCAAAGAACATGTCTTCATTCACCCAGGCTTTGTCTCCCAAAGGGGGTACTGTGTAGCCAGCCCACAGGTAGAAACATCTAGTTACAGCAACAAAGATTTAAAGTGGCGAAGTTACTGTGCCCAAATATTTCAATATCTTTCTCTTATACACTTCTTTGAAAGACTGCCTACAGGTTATTGCAGGTACAGAGATGAAAATGTTAGGTGGAAATAATCAAAAGATTCAAGTCCTTCTTTCTGCCAAGGTTGGTTTGCAAAACAACAGTGATGCATCCTCATGGAATGACTTTACTCTCTCTCAGTGGAAAAAATGGTAAGAAAAATGGTAACCGTTTCCAGTTGAGCAGGAAGTAATATCAACCAAGCATATCACCCTGCCCACTGGGCCAGGCCATAAGCCACAAGGCAGTGTGTCTCCTGTGACTGCTCCAATCCCTCTGATAAGGCAACTCTCAGCTCTTTTTCCTATCCTCTTCACTATTCTTTGTTGTTGCCATTTCTGGAAGTTAGGAATTTAACTAGTCTGCCAGTCAAATGCAGACTATGTTGCATGACACTGAGATAGATTATAAAGGCATGAGAGATACACAAGGATAGAACATAATAATTTAAAAAATATATAACATTACTATTACTACTGATAGTACATGACAAATATTTAATACTTGCTCTTTGGTAAGAACACTAAAGATGACAAGGTATCTACAAACAACAAACTACATGTTCGTGAATTTTCTGATATGTGCAACAACAGAATATGTAACGGAGTTAAGATGCATAATTTGCACTTCTCTAATCAGCTGAAAAGCAAAACTGGACTAAACCTGTATTATTGCCAAAGACTAGAATTTATTTACTTGTTCATCTTCATTATTATGAACTACATTTAATCAAAATGTTATACAAGCATAAAAGTCACAAGGATATAGTTACTAGTTACTCTGGATGTTTTGATGTTAAAGTTGCTTATGAAATTAGTTCTTTTAAAAATTTATTTTATTGGAGTATAATTGCTTTACAATGTTGTGTTCATTTCTCCTGTACAATGATACGTGAATCAGCTATATGTATACCTATATCTCCTCCCTCTTGGGCCTCCCTCCCCCACCCCATCCCACCCATCTAGGTTGTCACAGAGCACTGAGCTGAGCTCCCTGTGCTATACAGCAGGTTCCCACTAGATATCTATTTTACACATGGTAGTGTATTTATGTCAAACCTAATTAGTTGTTACAGCAACATTTCAGTTATAATAAACTGCTCCATGGACTCTCTTTAAAATATAAAAATTCTATTTTTAATTTTATAGGTTGGACAAAATTGTTTTCTATTTATTATTTTATTTCTTTATTTAACATTTAAAATTTACATTTGAGGCAGCTTAGTATAATAGAAGGAACATCAAATTGAAAATCTAAAGACCAGCCTTTTGGTGTCCCCAAACAACTTAATGTCATGAAAAGAAAAATGGGGTAAAGGGGTACTGTTCTAGATTAAAAGTGACTTAAGAGATATAGCAACTAATGCCATGTGTGGGCCTTCTTTGGGACCCTGGTATTTTTAAAACAAAGTCATTTTGGGGACAACTAGAGAAATATGAATAAAAACAGTGTACCAGGTAATATTAAGGAATTATTGCTAACTTTGTTGGGTGTGATAATGGTACTGTGTTTATTAAGAAAATGTCCTTTTTCTTACTTTAGATATATACTTACTAAAATATTGAGGGGTAAACGTCAAAATGTCATTTGGCTGTAAATTTCCTTTATAATTTACAGCCAAAACAAAGTAAAGCAAATATAGTAAATATAAATTACTAACAATTGCTTTTAAATTGCATTTAAATAATGGGTATATAGGAATTTACAAAACTATTCTGTTATTACACATTTAAATATTTTCTTAGTGAAAAGAAAAAACAATGAAGACAGACCTGGATACCAATTCTGTCACTTACCAACTGAACCCCATTTCCAAGTTATTTTTCAAATGGGAATACTGTATTACTATTACTTGTTCAGCTCATTTTATGAAATTATTTTGAGGAATAAGTAAGACAATGTTATGTTAAAACTGTTAAAATGCTTTTGAAATTATAGAGTTCAATTTTTATGTTCAATTGTTATGTTCAAATTATGTTAGCAAACTCCTTTTATTTGACTTCTCAAACTCAGGTTGGAAGAAGTGCCTCATTGATTTCACTTCAGGAGGTGTCCTCTTCTAAAATAAGTAACTAAATTTTTTAAAACACTTACTTTTTAAGGTCCTCCCAAAACTTGAGTTATTAAAAGTAAACATTATCTATCACATTTACCTTTTAAAACCTTCAGTACCATAAACAAAGATAGTTGGAGATCTAAAAATTTCCCGTCTGGCTTCTATTTACAAAATCTCAGCAGTTCTGTGAGCAAATTATAGAAAACATTGTACTCAGCAGCCACCAAAGAAAGAAGATGACTTTTTTTAAAAAATAAATTTATTTATGGCTGTGTTGGGTCTTCGTTGCTGCATGTGGGCTTTCTCTAGTTGAGGCGAGCGAGGGCTACTCTTTGTTGCGGAGCAGAGGCTCTAGGCGCACAGGCTTCAGTAGTTGTGGCACGTGGGCTCAGTAGTTGTGGCTGGCGGGCTAGAGCGCAGGCTCAGCAGTTGTGGCACATGGGCTTAGTTGCTTCGCGGCATGTGGGATCTTCCCGGACCAGGGATCAAACTTGTGGCCCCTGCACTGGCAGGCAGATTCTTAACCACAGAGCCACCAAGGAAGTCCCAGAAGGTTCATTTGAGCACAAATGAATCTAACTTATTTGCCAGATTGTTAAAAATACATTATTCATTCAAAAATATTGGCCAAGTTAATCTGTTTAGCTTGGAATTCTTCAAAAGACTACAACAGAAACAGCCAAATAGCCTTATATATGAACAGACACTTAGAGAAAGTAAATAACCAAGTGAGTCACACAGTTTAGAAAATCAAAGACATTTTAATCCATTTTTAGAACTACTAATACAAAAGAGCATTAATTCCTTTGCATGGGAAAATCTGGCTTCTTACCCTCATTCCTGCTGACAAAGTCACCAAACCTGATTTGACAATTCCAATGTAAAAGCACTTAATGCAAAATGGGGAAAGCAAGCAAGCAAGCAACTGTGGAAGGTCAAAAGAATGAAGGTTATTCTTGGACCAGATCCTTATAAATTCAGTCTGCCTAAAGAACCAGCGACATGCTCTATTTGACAATAAGCAAATGAGAGAGAGGCAGATGCACACTACTGACCAGATCAACCTTCAAATGTAGCATGGTCTGACTTGACAATGAATTCCTCCACAATGCTGGAAAAATGTGAAGAGGTGGCCTAGTATTCCTATACAGTCCTGGGAATAAGTTTATCCTTCTAAAAACTCTCTTAATGTGAGGTTGGTTAGCATGTTGTGTATGTATTGGCATTTTCCTTTCCAACCTGCCCCAATTAAGGAGTGAAATATAAAATAAGGTACATGGAAACCTGACATCACTGGTAAATCAGAACAGCTGACATTTTCTGAAAAAATGTTATAAAGAATAGCACTGATCCACAGCAAGAAACAATTTTTAAAATAATCATTTTGAGGTTATTTCAAGATACTAAGAAGTATTTGCCAAGTTTACTATTAAACACGTGAACAAATAACTGTGCAAACATTTTACTAAGCTATATGACAGGAGATGAAAAGTTGCAAGAAGGGACTGTTCTGCTTGATTCCTATTAATACAAAGAGGGAGACAATTTGATGAGGCAAAGTGAGCTTCCTGTTTGGTAACTGGAGAGAAATCACTCACCCACTCTACCTCTGATCTAATCATAACAGAATAGAGGTAGAACTCCATCATCTCACTTCTTTACCTCGTATCAAATGGCAAAAGCAAAGTACTATGAATGAGTATCAAACCAGGCTAATGAACTCAGAGCTGCAATTATATCCTTTTTCCTTTACTGCACAAGCAATGTTATGGTCTGGTACCTATGACACCAAAGGACTTCTCTTAAGCACTGGATGTGTGATCCACAGATGCAGCTGTGGGCATTAGAAGACAAGACATGCATGGATCATAATGGCTTACAGAGGATGTCCTGGCAGTATGAAAAGCAGGGATGAAAAAGACTTGATAACATATATGCTCAGGGGTTGTCTCCTGAATAATAGACCTAGAACAGAAAGCAGTTGATTGGAGGTCTTTACAGTAATGGGCCTGTCAGGAACTTAATCTATTTCAACATGAAAGCTGGAGCACAAATCAATAATGAGACAGCAAATCAAATCATTATCACACTAGAATACCATTCCTGTGAGCAGGTTAATTTTGTTCACTGGAGTGCCTGATAGCAGTAATGTTGAAGAAATTGCATTGGCAGGATTAACCTTGGGAAAAAGAGAAAAGAAACATGGTGGTATTGGTTTAAAGCAATTGAGGCAGTGGGTGATGTAAATAAATAAAATTTAAAAATCCAAAAACCTCAGAGAGAGAGGTTAAAACAGAGAGATACAAGCATACATAGTGCAGGAGAATTATGTGTAAGATGTACCATGACTCAGACAAATGTTCTTATTTTTTATGTCCATTCAGCCTAATGAATGTTAGCATTTCAGGAGGAATATGGTGTTAAAAGCTGGCTAAACTATCAATCTCTTTAAGCATAATCAACATTTGAAAGATAGAAACAACAGTAAAAAGTCAGATATGAATGAGTCTGAAATACTTTAATTAACCTGTAAGGAAATTAAAAAAATGTTTTCTATAAATCCCTTCCCTTCTTTCTTTTAAAATCATGCTACAAACACAAACGGGTGACTTAGAAGAGCAAGAAACTCAACAATTTATAAGAAATTTGACACTCAAGGACTCTATAAATGAATAATTTGCTCTTAAGCAAGGTTTTAAGCAAAACCTTCCAGGGACTAATTCCAGGTAAATTTTGTAAAGATACATAAATAGAGTATGTGTTTGCTGCTAGCAGTAAATGCAAGGAAGCTGTTCATTTAAGGAGCTGAGGTCTGAGTAAAATTTATTTAAAATAAGTTCCAATAAAAATATATTAAAAAGATACAAAATTATCTTTTTTCTTTTCAGAAGGGCACTATCACAAGCCTCACAGACAGGATAACTGCAGTTCTCTGAGGTTGTTAGATATCCCTTGAGTAGAGACAGGGTTCCAAAACCTTTCTGTTAATATGGTGGAGGAGCACCATGGGCAGGCACAGGAGAATATTTTTTTAAATTTTTATTTAATTAATTTATTTATTTGGCTGTGTTGGGTCTTTGCTGCCGCACGTGGGCTTTCTCTAGTAGCAGTGAGTGGGCGCTACTCTTTGTTGTGGTGCGCAGGCTTCTCATTGCGTTGGCTTCTCTTGTGGAGCCTGGGCTCTAGGTGTGCGGGCTTCAGTAGTTGTGGCTCGCAGGCTCTAGAGCGCAGGCTCAGTAGTTGTGGCACACGGGCTCTAGAGCGCAGGCTCAGTAGTTGTGGCACATGGGCTCAGTTGCTCCGCGGCATGTGGGATCCTCCCGGACCAGGGCTCAAACCCATGTACCCTGCATTGGCAGGTGGATTCTTAACCACTGCGCCACCACGGAAGTCCCCACAGTACAATTTTTCAGAGTCTGCCATGTGCTTCATGAGGTCCCACCAGATGATGGTGGGGTAAGACCATGTCAGATGGCAGCAGAGAATCCAAAAGGGATTTTGAGTTTCATTTTATGAAATGCTTGGGATCATTCCACTGGGCCTTGAAGGAGAATCAACTATGGTGGAAAGGGATACCTCGAGGGTGAACATCTCTTGTGGGAGCAGAGGGTCTTTGCAAACCTAGGACTGGAAGACAAGGGTGAGTATGTGTGTGTTTGTTGGAGGGGGTGGGTGGGGCATGGGATCCTCCTCCTTGGGATTTGTAGTCTGCAGAAAGAAAGCCCCAGAGGTACTTGCTCTCCAAATGCCACAAGATAGAGGACCTCAAATTACCAAATGTCACAGCAATACTGTTTAAGTTTTATCCTTTGCAAAAGATCTTCACATTCCTTACCCAGAACCGCCACAAACCAATGAAGAAGCCAAAGCAGGGACAGCCTCCCTATTTTATATATATGAGAGCTGGAAGAGGGATGGGGAAGCATGAACTCTGGAGTCATTCACCCTAGGTTCAAATCATGGTTCTTAGTATTGTGACCAAGTGCAAGTTACTTAACTTCACTGAATTTTCATAGTATCTTAATATATCTCTTGCACTGTACAAGGGGCTAACCTAGAATTAGTTCCAAATCATCCCTATTTTCTTGGTCTCATGATGAATAAAGGGGGCAAAATCTTATTTTTTATGTTTGTTAATTTGTAACTGTTCAGCCTCCTTGGTGTGTCTTGTACTGTACAATACTAAATAGTACTGATCCTAGATTGGAGGACTGACAAACTAAAGACAAAAACCATCAGGAGACAATGCACATCATAGCTGCTACATGAATACTTGAATGTAAAATGGGTCATAGGCTGAAATCATGTAGAAGGTACCATAAAGGTCATAAGGTTTTAGAAACAAACAGTAAGGCCTGTCTCCCTTAAAAGAGAGCAACACTATACATAAGTGAAAACATGCACAAAGTATTTAAGATTGAAGAACAAGAACTTTGGAGTCAGGCAGTCCTGGGTATAAATCCCAGTTCTTTCACTTACTGATTTAAGTTACCTAAGCTCTCTGAATCTCAAGTTGTTTACTTTAAAATGGGGGTCCTAGTGACTACCTCAAAGTTGTATGGATTAAATCAGATAATATATATGAAGTATTTTTAGCATACTGTCTAGCATATAATAGGTGTGCAATAAATAACATATGGTTATGGAGATGGAGGAGGAAAGGAGGATGAAACCGTTCATCAGAGTAAACTTTTGAGTGCAAAAACAACATGTTACTCACATATGTACCCCCTTAGATCCTTACAGGGAATGCTGATTAGAGAAGTACCATTATAAGGTAATTTGTACCATGCCCTGATATGATTAACTGCACCATTCCATTAATAAGTGGAAAAAGTGCTACATCCTTCTATTCTCTATATGTATGATTAAATTTTCATATAAACAAGGCCCTGTTTAACTTTGTCATTTCCTGAAGGACATGACTTGTACAAACCAAGCGCATTTATCAAAATTAAAAGAGTCTTTTATTTCTCTGAGTAGAGAGCCATGCTTTTATTTTTCCTAAATTCCCCATCACTAGCTCAAGGCAAACTACCTGAATCTACTTATAACCTATATATTAAACAATCTGTCAAATTTTATTGAACATCTCTTGTGGGCTAGAACACAATACAGATAGGAAGAGAAGATCTGGTTTCTATCCTGAGCAGACGTAAATTTCTTAAATAAATTACTTCTTATTTAAAAAAAAAAAAAAAAGACTCCGGGACTTCCCTAGTGGCACAGTGGTTAAGAATCTGCCTGCCAATGCAGGGGACACGGGTTTGATCCCTGGTCTGGGAAGATCCCACATGCCGCAGAGCAACTAGGCCCACGTGCCACAAATACTGAGCCTGCACTCTAGAGCCCGCAAGCCAAGCTACGGAAGCCCGTGCACCTAGAGCCCGTGCACTGCAATGAAGAGTAGCCCCCACTCGCCACAAGTAGAGAAAGCCCGCGCACAGCAACAAAGACCCAACACAGCCAAAAGTAAATTTTAAAAATATAAATAAATTAAAAAAAAATCAGACTCCTTCCCAACTGACAATGTCCCAGTGTTTAGAGCTGACCCTGTGAGTCCAGCATATGGGGGAAATACATATAATAAGTTGGGCAGGGACAATGTTAATACCCACAATGGGAATATAATGCCTCGATTAATTCCAGGATGAGTTTCAGGACAGTGAATAAAGTTTCCCGGCAAATTTCTCCATTAGGAGGCTTTTTTCTATCATTAGATTTTTTCTATCATTAGATACTAAGTCAGATGCTCTGTCCTGACATTTTTATTTCGGGTGACAGTTTGAGAAAAAAAGAGTATTTTATTTCTCACAGAAGGCACTGAACATATAGAATAGCAGATACAAAAACAGGAAGAAAACTATTTTTAGAATAAACTAAACATACTTCATTCCCATGCAGAGAAAGAAGCTTCAGGTCAGATGGATTCAAGGAAGAAAATTACATTGGATTTTTGAGAGAACATAAATTAGCCTAAAATGCTGAATAAGCAGTAAAGGAAAATCTACTTAGAGGCTGAAAAACACAGCATTGTAAAATCCTGGGGAACAGTTAACTTTTACTTTAAGCCTTTGCTTAAGTCACCGTAAGGATGACTATCACTTAAAGAGTCCCCTGAATAGAACATTTACTACAAATAATATGATTTGGAAGAGTTATAACCTATACTTCTTAGTCAGCCTCAGAGAAATGCCTGAATCTGTGACAACAGAGTACTTTTAATACCTGTATGGATACAAAGAATCACACCTCTTTTCATTTAGAGACAACTCACATGAAAGACCCATTTCTGCATCCTCATATATAGTCAAGAATTAGAGCTGAAAATTTTAGAGCTAACAGAGACCGAAAAATCAGGATATGATTCACAGTTCTTATAACTGATTTGGAATACATCCTAATATTTGAAAGGAATTATTGTAAGGGATGAAAACGAAGGTCAAGTTCTATGCAGAGTGAGTTCATTTCTCAATCAAAAGAAAGAGGAGATAAAGAATGGGAAGCGTACCTGAAATATACTCTAACTAAAATCAGGTAAACAGTTTAAAAACTAATAACCTCAACTAAAAAAATTTAAGTAAAACTGAAAAACATAACTTACAAAGTAGAAATCTCCCAGAGAAAATAATTGACACCGATTTTATGTATATTTTTCCACATATATATTATACATATATATATATATATATATACAGTATTATTGTTCTTTTATAAAAAATAGAACAATATATTTGCAACTTTTTTTTTTACTTAATTTATCTTGGACATTTATAAATATCAGTATATTGACTCTATCTTGTTACTTGTAATGGCTGCACAGCATTTTATTGTATGGCCCACTATTTCAAACAAGCATGAAATGAAGACTGCTGTTAAAGTATATCTAAATTCCTAGAATGAGAATTGTTGAAACGAGAGGCATTCAGATACTTCCAATAAGCAACTAGTTTTTAATGTAATTTTTTGAAGGAAAAAATGGGTAATCATTTTACATAAAGTGCTTCATACTCACATGCAAAATTAAAACAAAGAAATGAAAGGGAAAATGAAATCAATCCAGCAATAGAAGGAAAAAAAAAAAAAAAGAAACAACAAGAAAGCATGGTAACTAAAAAACAAAATATAATGGTAGAAATAAGTCAAAATATAAATGAAATGGCACAAATATCACATATATTTCTATTAAAAGATAATCAGACTGGATTAAAAGTAAATATGGCATGAATGTTAAATATAAAAGACATATCTATGCAAAATGAAAAAAGAACATTGAAGGTAAAGGAATGGAAGACAGTATACCAAGCTAATAAAAACAAAAACAGAAAGCAGGCATGGCAGTAATATTAGACACAAATAATTCATTTGTTATATTTCATGCATTGTAATGGGACCATGGTTATGCTTTTAAAAAGTCCTTATGTCTTAGAGATACACACTGAAGTATTTACAGATTAAATGATATGATGGATTTGCTTTAAATCTAGACGGGAGTGTGGGTGAGGTAGGTAGTGGGGGGGTATGAGTGAAATAAGATTGGCCATATGATGATATTGTTGAAGCTGAGTAATAGTATGGGCTTTATTATACTATTTTCTATACTTTTGTAGATGCTTGAAATTAAAAATAATTTTTTAAAAATAATTCAATTACAAAATAAATGACACAAGGAAAGATTCATTGTTAAAACATGGCAACATGGACAAAAACAAAGCTTTAAAATATATAAAGCAAAACGGATAAAAATGCAAGGAGAGATTGACAAATTCATAATCAGGAGAACATTTTACAATTTATCAGCAATCGAAAGTCAAGTAGGACAGAAATAGTAAAGATATTGATGATCTAATTATACAACTAGCAAGCTAAACACTTATTCACACTCACACACATTCACAGGTATTTGCGCCTGACAGGCTACATAGTCTTTTCAAACACTTGATCATCCCCCAAATTGGCCACATATTAGGTTACTCTATATGCTCAAGTATTGTTTTTTGTTGACTTTTTTACAATTAGAACATATTCACATGATACCTGCATTCAATACAATCAAAAATATGTTTAAAAAAATGAAAAGACTCATTTGTACTTTACTCGGTTGTGGCAGGCCTTTTAAACATATTATTTTGTTTCACCTCACACAAAACAATGAGGCTGGTATGAAAACAGGAGGGAGGTTCAGCCACTGACCTCAGGCCACTGAGATGATGAGTGGCGGTCTGCACTTGCACTCAGTTCCGCTGGATGCCAGAGCCTGGTCACGTGCTTACTGCACTGCCTCACACAGTGCTTGACTAAGAAGATTCAAGATCACCAGAGCCTTACTTTCAACTTCTCCAAACAGAACACTTACAATTTTAATGACTAAAATTTAGATTTTGGTAGAAAATGGATACATAAGAATATTCTTAAAAGGACCAAGTTTTTATTTGAGTGTGTCCTCCTGACACCTAATTTTACTAAAAAAAACCCCACTCTTCTCTTAAGTCTTATCCACTTATTTAGAGGATTTTTTACAAGTATTGTGCATAATGGGGTTTTTGTTTGTTTGTTTTATTGTTTAACATGATACACCTGCTTAAACCCCTGGAGTTTGATTTTACCAGAGAACAGAGTTATTCCCCTACATCTCATGTTGGGAGTTAAATATGTTTAACAGGAGGGTTTTTTTCAGGCCACTAGTATTTATTTCTTCATACCACCAGATGTTGTCTCTATGACTTAGGGCAAGATGCACTTTCCTAAATACCCACCAGATCTGGGGCAGCACTTCACTCAGAGAGGCCAAGGACCACTTGAACAATTCTCTTTATGCAAATGCAAAGTACTTTACTCACCCAATTCGTATTTTCAGCATGCCACGGAATAACTCCGGGTTATTGGAGATGATCCAGCCAATATGGATGACCAGTTCTTGCTGAATGACCGCCTCCCTCTCATCATGGGTATTACACTTGTAATAGATGATGTCCTTAATCACTCTTGGAGACAAAGGATTAGAGATAACCTCTTCTTCATGTCCAAAGGCACCCAGAGTTACCTATAGGTGGCAGAATTTTTTTGTAAAAATGTCCTAGCTACTAACAGATAAAAGAAAAAAATTCAAGGCTCAGGATGACTGGCAGGATGAAATTACTCTATGCAAGCTAGGGAATTAGGTAGAATAACTGTTCCTGCTACTTATTAAAATGGCTTTCAAAGCATGACTCCCACTGGAGTTCATGATGGTTCAGTCTGGTCTGAAATACAAGGGCAGGTGAGGGTCCTGGTTAGGAGAGTGGAGGTGAATGGATAAAATCAGGGAAGGAATATAAATAACTAATGAGATAAAATTATTCTGAATGACTTTAGTACTAGAAACCCCCCAGAGAAACCAGAATACATTGACTAGTTTTACTTTAGTGCACAGCCTATGTTTGAGAGTATATCCTTCACCTCTTTTACAGTTTCTCATGTGGAAGTGTTTACTCTTTAACAACACTGTAATCTTTTCAAAGGCAGGTGTAAGGACATAGAGTTGTAGTGTAGCCCCACTTTTCCTGGCGTAGTTCTAGGCACTCATTTTCAGTGAGTGCTGAAATACTTGTTGATGTATCTCTGGCCTGTGGAGGGGAATAAACAAGACTGCCCACAAGCCTGCGAAATGAGAAAGCACAGAGGGAAATGGCAATGAAAATTCAAAGCCAAGAGTGCTGTTGAGCCTGGGCAAGAGAAATAAATACTCTGCTCCCCCCTTCTCCTCTCGCCTTAGCATTCTGCCTCCCAGAAAAGTCTGAAGCCCCTCCTTCCTCCTCATTACCCCTCTCCCACTCTCTTCCTTGTACAGTGCACGATTATAAGATGCAGGAAAAAGAAGAGGACATCAAAGGGCCCTGTGTTTTCTGAGATGAGGGGAGAAGGCAGAACAGGTGTCTTCTGCCCCAACTTTGTGATGGAGTGAAAACTGAGAACTGCTAGTTTATTGTAACACAACTGGTACCAACCAGTTAGTCCAAGTGCGATTACTTTTATTAAAATGTCATCTTGTAAAGAAGAAAGCAAACAGAAGGCACATCATTGCCTCCGGAAGCAATGATGACTAAAGCACTATTTCATTCCAGGGAGCTTGAGATGATCGGAAAGTGCTCTGTAGAAACAATATTACTTCAGTTCTCAGGGTGTAATTTCATAAATAAGCAATTACAAACTTGGAATGTTCCATTCTCATTTCTTTTTTGTAAAAGTGTAAGATGCAGTGAATGAATGGACTTCATACACCTGAAGCAGAGCTGTCAGCCTCCCAGGTACCCAGCTCTGTAAGTGACTATTTCCCTGGGAGATGTGCTGGTCTGGTGGGCAATGGTCCAGCCACAGCCTCAGGACAGGCTCCAAGGCCTCCAGGATTCTGCTCTGTGAACAGAATCTCAGAATCACAGGCTGTAATCTCCCTGTAGATAGTGTATAGAATGGACATGACCAACCCTAACCTACCCCTCCTCTCCAACTGTCAGGTGCCAGTGACCTCAGAGATCATCAAAACCTTCTCATACATCGTAGAATTAACTATATTTTCAGATATACTACAGGGGCCTAAAATCCAAGGAAAAATAGCTTCCCAAAGCCTGTTTACTTTCTTTAAGGGGTGGCTCAGTCCAAGGCAGCAATACAGGACTCTGTGGCTGGATTTGAGGATTGCAGTGAGGAAAGGAACCCCATAAGTTACTACCTGTGTCTTGGTCTTTTTAGCTGACGAATGAGAATGAAAATTCTACCTCTTAATAATTTGGAGAAAATAACATATGTGAAAAGTGATTTAAATTTTTCTTAGGAGTTTTTTTTATTAGTACAATAATTTTTTCATTGTTATTAAATATTACAGAATAAAATATTCTTTCAACTTTTCAAAAGCTAGATGTCAAGATGAAATCATTTCTGTTTTAATGAGTTAAGAGCCCTGAGATATGAACAATGGGTTGATTCCATCAGAGAAGGTTAAAGTTTTTTGTATTATTATATCCCTAGGTTAACTATCAGGAAGACATGACAAAGCACACATACTCCCAAAGGAGAGATAGAAAGCAAGCAGGTTTTCATTCCAATCAAATGATTATTCAGCCAGGTAATTAGAGCTTATAGAAAATAAAACAAAAAATGAGCAGCCATATTCCACTCCACATAGCCACGTGCACAGGCTCAATTCAACCCACATTCACCAAGTGCCTCTCAAAGGCCATGTTGGGCACACTGGGACAGGTGCTGGACAAGACATGGACCATGACCTCTGGGGGTTCACGGCCTACCCTGGGGTGAGAGACACACATTTAAATGAACTGGGATCCAGGGCAGGTTGTGAGGAGTGTCACAGGCCTACTGTGAGAACCCAGAGAAAGGGACTGCTAACTGGAGATGGCTCTGTGAGGAGAAGATGACAAGAGCTGGCCTTGGTGGGAGGGGAGGAGCTGGAAGGAGAGGTGGTCCAGAAGGTTAAGGATGTGGGGAGTCAATGCATTTCTAAGGGGGAGAAGAATCTTAAGAGGAGGAGAAGGGAAAATGCGCCCTTCACTGCTCCCTATCTTTGTTCTACCTATCCTAAGCCTGTCTGGAGTGCTTTAGTAGGTATCATACCATTTTCTTTGTCAGTATCTTCACTGATCTCAAGTTAACACAGAAGTTGAAAATTAAAGCTCTGAGGTGCAGCACAAATACTTAGTATCTGTGCATCTTTAAGACTAGATTTTGCTTGGGGAAGGAGCCTTTTGTAGAAATGCCTGAGCCGTGACTGTGAGAGACCTATGACACTGAGGCTTGCCAGATTTAAAAGCCAGGGTCCTGCCCAGAAACGTTTGTGACTGTGACGAAGAGTCTGAAAATCAGATACTTACCTGTTTGCCCTGCACTAAAACATTAGTAATGGATGGGGCCAGGCTGTCCACTAGTTTACTTAAAAGACTTGCTGTATGGCGCACCACCGACCTGGGGGTGAAGAAGAGAGCAGGCCAGAGGTTGACAAATCTAAATGATGAATGAGTGGGGCCCTTGAACGGGGAGACTTAAAAATATACACAATTAGGTCCTCATGTAATAATATGGAGGAAACAATGACCCCAAGACACTCGACCTAACAGCTGAAATCTCCCAGATTGTAGGACCAACCAGAATTAGGGAGGGATAACCTCATCCTCACCTCTGCCACCAGCATTATTTGTGCCATTAACAATTTAAAAAGAAAGAAAAGGGAGCCTAACTATCCCTTTGGCAGGGAGTGGCATAGGAGGAAGAATTGATTATTCTGATTTTGCATTAAAAAATTCATTATTAAGACTGTCACTGGTACATGCCCTCTATTCCTATAACCCGCTTTAAATCAAGTTTCTTTCGGTGCCTACATAACCAAATCCCTGGATCAGGGGACTCACTTAGTACTCAATTTTAGGAAGTGATACAATGAAATACCAGTATTTTTTTTCTTGCCAGAATGTTGGAGGAAGGAATTCACACTGCTATTTTTACATTTCTGAAAAAGTCTTAGACTGTAAGGAGAACAGATTTTTAAGCACAGCACCTGCAATACATAAGACACTTTTGCCCCCTCAAAAGTAAAAATTCATGTGGGACTTTTAGATGGAGAAAATAAAATAAAAATGTAGGTTTAAAACTGTTTTCTTGTATTTCAGGACATCTATGGGAGCTGACCAATAAAAAACACTTACATTGCTTAATCTCAACATAGATGAACTAGTAGAAAATTAAGTCATATCTGATAAAGTTAGTGAAACAAACACTTTTAGAGAAGCTTTCACCCACACATTGTAAGACCAAAAGACATATTTAACCCTCAGAACGCAAATAAGCCCACACATTTCAAGCAGCTTGAGTTTCCACATTCTGTGCATGTTACCTGTTTCCCATGTACCAGAAAAGTAGTAATGTGTGGGGCTATAGAGGAAGGAAATTTCTGGGTAAATGCAGCCCCGTAGCGTACCGCCAACCTGGGTATGTCAGTGGAAAGCCATAAAAGGGAAAATACAGTAAATAAAACTTCCAGGAGTTTGTTCTTTTAAACATAACAGTCAGGACTCTAAATGTTTGCTAATGATTTATCTAAAATATAAGTATTAAACATAAAGCAAATACAGGTTTGCTTAACCGAAGATAAGATTATAGACCACATTTGAAATTTACTGACTAAAAAGCAACACCTATTGGTTTGCATGCCTTACTGTGCTGAGAATTTACAGTGAAAATCTGAGACTTAACCACAGGACTATTACATAATTTCTTCTGGGTTGGAATGGTATATTTATTATAAATCATAGAGTTGAAATACTGCTAAGAGACTGTTTTGTCTAATCCCCTTATTTTAGAGATTAGAAAACAGGCTCATCAAGGTTAAGGGAGTTTCTTATGACACTGCTTGAAACTTTTTTTTCAAAATTAGATAATAATGGGTTATTAAAAATATATATATATTTATATACTCTTAATTTCAAAATGTTAGATTTTGCTAGTAAAACTGTTATAATTGCTTCAAAAATGAAGATGGCATGCATTTAGACATACCTACCCCATTGTGAAATAAAACAACCTTATCTCAACTTACCTAATTTTTCTTCAGTCTCTGGGAAGAGACTACCTCTGCAGAACGTATCAGTTACTTGTTATGAAGCAACTACAATCACTGGGATTCATTCAACTTAAGTCATGAGAGAACTATTTCCTAAGTATATTATTTTTTGCTTGTGATTAAATGAAACACTGGTCTCTTCATGACCTTCTATAACAGAACAAGTTTCCCAAATACAAATTAGAACCTAAAGCATCTTGCAGGGACAGAGGAGGTGCAGGGTAGGAAAGAGCCATTGGAACATCATTCCAGTGCATCCTCTCCAGGTTCTATTCCTATGGGTGTCTTTACTCCCAGACATGTTTTTAATAACTTGGGAGAGCCATGATAAAATGCAATGTAGGCAGATTCTTAGAAAGTAGGCTGAGTCACAGTGCTGTAACCTTGGAGTTTAAAAGTAAAAATTAGGATGAATAACCACCTTTAAGACTGGTCCATTACCTTTAGGATACTGAATATGAAAACATAAAAATAAAACATAATGACAAGGACGCTAATACGAACCAACATTTTTTGCTGCCAGCTCTTCTATAGACTCTCTCAATGTGATCAGAAACGGTACCTAGACATCAGATAATAGAGTCTTTGTTGAAAAATGCTTTTTATTAAATGCATAACATTTATTCCCCTTAAAAAAAACACTCTTGAATTTTCATTTTGTTCCATTAGAGTTAATACATCCATCCATTAATGTTCTGAACTACCTGACATATTTAAATATGTAACCCAAATATATAGTGTGAATGTCTCCAACCCTTGTTACTACTTAGTTTGAGTATATGATTTGGAATAAGTACTTTATTTCTTGAAATTCATTGTTTTCTTAATACACAATCTATGTTTTTAATAAATAAAAATAAGTTATTTTAATTTACTATAGAAAATAAAAAACAGAATATAGCAAATTGAACAAATACTATAGACTGACTATACATAATTCTTCATTTATTTGTTCAAAAAAACTTTATGGTGATTCTGTTATATGCATGATCATATACCAGTGCTCAAAAAATACCACTGGGTTTCATTCTTTGGGAGCAATTTACATGTGGTCTGGCATCATGACTGGTTTGTCAGTAAATTAACCACGTGACAGGACAGAGCACAAAAAAGGGTAAACAAGGGTAAAGGACAAGATCTTTATCATTTTACCCTGAACTTATTTTTATAACAAATTGGATAAAATTATATTCAGATTCTGTAGATGCTTATGATTTTCAATATATAAGGTTTCACAGATTTAAAACATTTAAAGTCTTTTAAATATCTAAGTAACAGATGAATATTATTCCCAAGTTTATAAAAATGGTTTAAAAAATAATTCTCTCAACATTTTCATTATAAACTATTTTATATAAATTTTGTTTCATTTTAAAGCACTACTAAAATAAACATTCTGAATTCTAGGTTCCTAATGAAATGTCTGCTTTTTAATTATCCTATTGTTTTAAAGTATAAATTTTGATGTCCTCAATATAACTAGGATCCTGTTTACACTTTGAGTTTCAAGATTAATTAGAAACATGAAGGATTCTGTTTGAAATTTGCTTAAAGTTCTTCTGCCTTAATAATATTAAGTTAAAAAATTAAGACTATTCAATTCACTGTATAATACTCAAGCCAGTTATCTCTTAGCTACAATAATGCAAAAACTAAGTAGACCTTATTTGAGTAAACAATTATGTTTAGTTCACTACCAGAACTATAAGTTTTATTAATTACATTGCTGTTTAGAATATTGACTCAATTTCTAAATCTAACTAAACAATATGCATCTCTGGACAGAGAACTTTCAGATGAGCTAAAAACTTTGAGTAGCTAGACATTAAATACTTGAAATGTATCCTACATTATTCTGTATTATAAAATGCTGGAAGTAGACCATGATGTAGAATTCAAAGATTCCTTAGAGTAGTGACTCAACATACGAGTGTAGATTTCAGGGATAATTGGGTTTCATCCTTAATGCAGAGTGGACATGAACATGATTAGAATGATTTATTCTTGTAAACAGTCTTGAGAGTGCAATTCTACTAAATGCCATGTTCCATTTCAAATGGCTGCTGCAGACCATGAAGGAGCTAATTTTTATAGCTATAATGATTGAATATTGTTCTTGGAAACATACAGAAAAAAAAACTGGAAACAGAAACTGTCAATAAACAACTATGGAGTTATCAGAGGTTAACAGTCACAGGCAGAATCCAGGTTCCAACACCATTCAGACAATCAGAGAAGGGGGTATGAATTTTCCTTTTAAAAGTTTTTTTTTAAAAAAGGTTTAATAGAGGAGAAAATAATTTGTAACATTTTAGTGGATATTCATTATGCATATTTGATATAAGTTCAAAAATAGAGAGGTCTTTTTATTTAAAAATGTTCTCTTAGACATGTACTCTTACCTTCCTTTGTGATGAAGTTGGGCCCTTCTCTTTTCAGCAGTATACCCAGCAGGATGGCTTGGCTAGCCAGACAACTACAGTCCTGAAAATATAAATCACTATGAGTAACTGTAATGAATGGGTACAAAAATTACCACAGGGGATAACTAATCATGAAACCACATGATGCAAAGAGGAAATATTCTGCTATGCAATTGAGAAAAGATAAAATGTCATTGATATACTACTGAACGTAAGATGACATTATACAACTATTTATTTTAGCTATCCTGGAAACAGTGGGTAGGCAAGCTAGCTTCCTGGGGTAGTAGGATTTACTAATCAAATTTTCCAGGAAACAAGATAAGTAATGAATAGAAAATATGTTGTCTACAAGCATTAATACTGATTCTGCCACTCTCTGAGAGATTCGGTCAAGTCATTTAATCACTCCCTTGTTGACTTTACTTGTTCATAAATGGGAGACCATGTTGCTGTCAACCCAATGTGGAGAGAAGGATGAAAGGAGGGGATGTATGTAGACCACTTATTATATGCATTATGTTTTATGCCTACTATATCATATTTATGCTTATGTCGATCCATAGATAATATCGATCAATCACAAGAACTGGTATCTGACAGGTTATATATTTAGCCTACATGCTCAAATTTGTATGGTCTAATAAAATGTCATTGTGTTTATAGCTCTACCATTAGAATTTCATTTCCTTTGATACGTACTATACCTTATACCCCCACCCCTCCTCCTTTAAAATGAAAATAACCTTAAGGAAGGTATAATACTAGGTTGCTAACATAATATTCATATGGATGTAGTTATAGGATTGCTTTCCTCGGTAACTGGAGAGACTCAAAGCAAGCATTAGACCTAAAAACTGAGACAGGAGAGAAGACCTGGGTTGGGAAAAGGCGACAAAGGGCACTGAAAGAGAAATCTGGAGATCCCAAAGGAAACTATACTTCTTTAATGGGTTACTCAAGACAACACACTCCTTAAGCATCTTTAAGACATCCACACTAATATCAGACCATGAGAACTACCTCTCATTACTGCCTCAGGTACAGACAGGCATCTACCTCCAGGTTAACTACAACCTTCTCTGGGAGGACAAGAAGAAATATGGTTTGCCCCTGGGAGTTCCTGCTCTGCCAACCTCACTCAGGGCCATGTGGGAATTGCATCTTCCTCACATTCAGTTTTTGAAGAATTTCATGGGTGGGTTTGTTTTTCCATTCAGTAATGGTGACATCTGGCTCCTGTTCTTCTTCAGGAGCATTGGAGGTACTGCTTTGTCGTTTGACTTTTGAATGCTTGGGAAGTTCTAGTTCCTCAAAACTCTTAAATTCTGGAAGCCTAGAATTTAAAAGAAAAAGTTTCAGATTCCCTGCATTCCTAATGTAATCTCAAGAAACACAATAATAACCTAAAAGAACTTACTCTTCTGTGTCACTGATTCGTAAGAAGTCAAGTTGTTCTACCACAGCTCCAGATATTAGTGTCTGAAACGTGATTGAGAAAAGAGTCACAGCTCTTAAATTCATCAAGCTGCAACCTTATGATCTATGTACATACTTTTCTGTAAATATATAATACTTTTTAAAAAGTTTACTTAAAAAATATACATGATGTTGGGCTTCCCTGGTGGCGCAGTGGTTGAGAGTCCACCTGCCGATGCAGCGGACGTGGGTTTGTGCCCCGGTCTGGGAAGATCCCACATGCCGTGGAGCAGCTGGGCCCCTGGGCCATGACCGCTGAGCCTGCGTGTCTGGAGCCTGTACTCCGCAGCGGGAGAGGCCACAACAGTGAGAGGCCCGCGTACCGCAAAAAAAAAAAAACCCCAAAAAAAAGCCATGATTTTTAAGTAACTTCTTAAATGAACATTCTACAATCAGACAGATTTTCACATACAACAAATCCCCCTGAAATAGAACATACACATCAAGCTACAAGCTCATGAGTCATAATAAATAGCAGAATCAACATGAGATGAATTGTTTTTCTTTCCATCCTCTTATTTATTTTTAAGCTCAATTAAATTTCAGTATTTATTAAAATGTTAGAAAATAAAATTTTGAAATAAAAAAAAACATGAAATACCAATGTTGTCTTCAGAAAAGATAATTACGCTTTGGATTTTGCTACAGAAATATATTTCAGGGCTATCCAATGATGAGACGTTGCCAACTCTCCATTTTTCAGGATCATGAAGGTGTTGATTATCTACATTCTGGAAACCAATATTTGGTCATTCTATATTCCACTAGTTCCTGATTATAGCTTGAGCAAACTAAATGAGGCCAAACTTGAACACAGTTGTTGTCTGTCAGTGGTTCATGGTGAATGTATAAATGAATGATAACCCACAATGATACTTAGCACTATGTGTCACTTCTAATTATCTGATGAACTGTCAAATAAAAGTGAGAAATGTACTGCCCAGAAAATAAGCCATAAATTATTATTTAAAAATAAGTTAATTTTTCAGTCTTAAATATATTATTTTCTCTATTTTCTCACTGTTCATTTCAAATGTGAAGCAACAGGATATAGGGAATGTTGCTCTTGTTGGCTAACCACCCAGAGTTGTGCTGCCTTCTCTTCTAGTGAAGACACATAAAGTAGCTCATCAACAAATAGCCACTACAAATGGCATGATGGACATGTTACCAGCAATCGTACTAAAGTCTCCTTGCAGAGTTTGAGTGAGAAAGGCCAAACATGCAACTGACCTGCACGTTTTTATGTGGCCCAGCCACAGTCAGGGTCTGAGAGCAGTCTGTGCCTGGGCAGAGAGCAGTGCCAAGCACAATGGAAGTCTATAGAGTGATACTTCCTAGGATGCAGGATTACACCTACACATACTGCTCTCTAGTTAACTAGTCTGTTAGATGAATATTTACTGGACACTGATATATGCCAAGCACTATGCTAGGTATTGAGGAAATAGCATGAACAAAATTAAGTAGACAATAAACAAACAAAAACCTAAGTATGTAGAAAATATGAACAGACCAATCACAAGCACTGAAATTGAAACTGTGATTAAAAATCTTCCAACAGGGCTTCCATGGTGGCACAGTGGTTGAGAGTCCGCCTGCCGATGCAGCAGACGCGGGTTCGTGCCCCGGTCGGAGAGGATCCCACATGCCACGGAGTGGCTGGGCCCGTGAGCCATGGCCGCTGGGCCTGAGAGTCCGGAACCTGTGCTCCACAAGGGGAGACGCCACAACGGTGAGAGGCCAGCATACCGCAAAAAAAAAAAAAAGAAAAAAAAAAATCTTCCAACAAACAAAAGCCCAGAACCAGATGGCTTCATAGGCAAATTCTATCAAACATTTACAGAACAGCTAACACCTATCCTTCTCAAACTCTTCCAAAATATAGCAGAGGGAGGAACACTCCCAAAGTCATTCTATGAGGCCACCATCACCCTGATACCAAAACCAGACAAAGATGTCACAAAGAAAGAAAACTACAGGCCAAAATCACTGATGAACATAGATGCAAAGATCCTCAACAAAATACTAGCAAACAGAACCCCAAAGCACATTAAAAGGATCATACACTGGGATCAAGTGGGGCTTATCCCAGGAATGCAAGGATTATTCAATATATGGAAATCAATCAATGTGATACACCTTATTAAAAAATTGAAGGAGAAAAACCATATGATCATCTCAATAGATGCAGAGAAAGCTTCTGACAAAATTCAACACCCTTTATGACAAAAACCCTCCAGAAAGTAGGCACAGAGAGAACTTTCCTCAACATAATAAAGGTCATATATGACAAACCCACAGCCAACATCGTCCTCAATGGTGAAAAACTGAAACCATTTCCTCTAAGATCAGGAACAAGACAAGGTTACCACTCTCACCACTATTATTCAACATAGTTTTTAAAGTTTTAGCCACAGCAATCAGAGAAGAAAAAGAAATAAAAGGAATCCAAATCAGAAAAGAAGAAGTAAAGCTGTCACTATTTGCAGATGACATGATACTATACATACAGAATCCTAAAGATGCTACCAGAAAACTACTAGAGCTAATCAATAAATCTGGTAAAGTATCAGGATACAAAACTAATGCACAGAAATATCTGGCATTCCTATACATTAATGATGAAAACTCTGAAACTGAAATTAAGAAAACACTCCCATTTACCACTGCAAAAAAAAAGAATAAATTATCTAGGAATAAACCTACTTATGGAGACAAAAGACCTGTATGCAGAAAACTAGAAGACACTGATGAAAGAAATTAAAGATGATACAAATAGATGGAGAGACATACCATGTTCTTGGATTGGAAGAATCAACACTGTGAAAATGACTAGACTACCCAAAGCCATCTACAGATTCAATGCAATCCCTATCAAACTACCACTGGCATTTTTCACAGAACTAGAAAAAAAATTTCACAGTTTGTATGGAAACACAAAAGGCCCCAAATAGCCAAAGCAATCTTGAGAAAGAAAAATGGAGCTGGAGGAATCAGGCTGCCTGACTTCAGACTATACTACAAAGCTACAGTAATCAAGACAGTATGGTACTGGCACAAAAACAGAAATATAGATCAATGGAACAGGATAGAAAGCCCAGAGATAAACCCACAGACATATGGTCACCTTATCTTTGATAAAGGAGGCAAGAATATACAATGGAGAAAAGACAGCCTCCTCAATAAGTGGTGCTAGGAAAACTGGACAGCTACATGTAAAAGTATGAGATTAGAACACTCCCTAACACCATACACAAAAATAAATTCAAAATGGAATAAAGACCTAAATGTAAGGCCAGACACTATCAAACTCTTAGAGGAAAACATAGGCAGAACACTCTATGACATAAATCACAGCAAGATCCTTTTTGACCCACCTCCTAGAGAAATGGAAATAAAAAGAAAAATAAACAAATGGGACCTAATGAAACTTAAAAGCTTTTGCACAGCAAAGGAAACCATAAACAAGACAAAAAGAGAACCCTCAGAATGGGAGAAAATATTTGCAAATGAAGCAACTGACAAAGGATTAATCTCCAAAATTTACAAGCAGCTCATGCAGCTCAATATCGAAAAAACAAACAACCCAATCCAAAAATGGGCAGAAGACCTAAATAGACATTTCTCCAAAGAAGATATACAGATTGCCAACAAACACATGAAAGAATGCTCAACATAATTAATCATTAGAGAAATGCAAATCAAAACTACAATGAGATATCATCTCACACCAGTCAGAATGGCCATCATCAAAAAATTTACAAACAATAAATGCTGGAGAGGGTGTGGAGAAACGGGAACCCTCTTGCACTGTTGGTGGGAATGTAAATTGATACAGCCACTATGGCGAACAGTACGGAGGTTCCTTAAAAAACTAAAAACAGAACTACCGTATGACCCAGCAATCCCACTACTGGGCATATACCCTGAGAAAATCATAGTTCAAAAAGAGTCATGTACCAAAATCTTCATTGCAGTTCTATTTACAATAGCTAGGACATGGAAGCAACCTAAGTGTCCATCAACAGATGAATGGATAAAGAAGATATGGCACATATATACAATGGAATATTACTCAGCCATAAAAAGAAATGAAATTGAGTTATTTGTAGTGAGGTGGATGGACCTAGAGTCTGGCATACAGAGTGAAGTAAGTCAGAAAGAGAAAAACAAATACCGTATGCTAACACATTTATCTGGAATCTAAAATAAAAAAAGGTCAAGAAGAACCTAGGGGCAAGATGGGAATAAAGACAGAGACCTACTAGAGAATGGACTTGAGGATACAGGGAGTGGGAAGGGTAAGCTGTGACAAAGTAAGAGGGTGGCATGGACATATATACACTACTAAACGTAAAATAGCTAGCTAGTGGGAAGCAGCTGCATAGCACAGGGAGATCAACTCGGTGATTTGTGACCACCTAGAGGGGTGGAATAGGGAGGGAGGGAGATGCAAGAGGGAAGAGATATGGGGACGTATGTATATGTATAAGTGATTCACTTTGTTATAAAGCAGAAACTAACACACCGTTGTAAAGCAATTATACTCTAATAAAGATGTTTAAAAAGAACAAAAAACAAAAAACCCCCCTAAGTATGCTATGTCAGATGATAACTGCAAAGTTGAAATGAGAAAGGCAGGGGATGGGGAATGCTGGGGCAGACAAGTAGGAAGAGGCAGGTTTGCCATTTTATAGGTTATTAGAAAAGACTTCTCTAATAGGGTGACATTTAAGTAGAGACTGAAGGAAGCATTGCAGTCAACAATATGGATCTGAGGATAGAGTGAACAGCAAGTGTAAAGGTCCTGAGGCAGGAGCATGCTGGGTATGTTTTAGGAGTAGTAAGGAGGACAGTGTGGCTGAGTAGAGTAGATAGGGGAGAACGGTAGGAGATGAGGTCAGAGAAGAAGGTCCAGACCATGGGCATCACTATTGGAAGAACTCTGGTTTTCACTTAGTGTGAGAGAGGAGGTCATTAGAGGCTTATGATATGTGACATAATCTAACTGCCCTATGACCAGGTAGAGTAGGAAGAAGCTAATAATTGTGTTATGGCCAATAGGAATTTAGGAGACTACTATAAAAATCTAGGTGACAGATGATGCAGCTTGGACCATGATGTTAGTGCTAGAGGTGAAGGGAAGTGGTTAGATTCTGGATGTAATCTGAGGGTAGAGAAAATTGGATTTGGTAATGGATTGTAATGTGGGTTATGAAAAAAAAGAGTCAAGAATTTTTAACTCTCAAAGCTGATAGCCAATACTGAAAACGTAAGAAAAATAATTTTGATTTAGTATTTTCTATTTTTATTAGCCTACCCACCTTAATTCAGCTCATAAAGTAAATGTTTAACCTGAACTAACAGACAAGTTCTAGATTCCATTCCATTAATAAGCTTTAGAGCTTTCAATTTGAAAAATTCAATTGGTTGCACAGCCTCCTGAATTAGTTTTTTTTTTAATTGAAGTATAGTTGATGTACAATATTATATAAGTTACAGGTATACAGTATAGTGAGTCACAATTTTTAAAGGTTTTACTCCATGTATAGGTATTATAAAATATTGGCTGAATTAGTTTTATAAAAAATACTGTAATTAATTTGCTATGCATTAATACCTCAGTTCTGATGGTAATTAAACAACTTAATATTGATATATATGTCTCAAATGCAATATAGTATTCAAAAAGGTATCCTGCTCAGTGATATTCAAATATATCCCACCAGGCCTTTTCCAACTGAACATACCACCCAAGAATGTACTCCACCCCATTATTCTGCCCCCCTATCTAGCTTTATATTTGGTTCTGCTCCCCTACTAGAATAAGTCTCATGAGATCAGGGACCTTGTATATTTTTTTCACCATTGTATCTCTGCTGCCTAGAGAGGGTACTCAGTAAATATTTGTTGAATCAATGAACCAATATCTACATACTTCTTACAGAGAGAAGAGTACTCTGGGAATGCAGAGATGAGTAAAGCCTGGTCTGATAGAGTTTTCAATCGACAGAGAGAAGCAGACATAAGAAACTAGCCATACCTAAAATAAGAGCTACAGCAAAGCTCAAGGAAAATGCCACAGAAACACACTGGAAGGAGAAATTAATTCCAGTCTTGGAGACTTTGCTAAAGAGGTGACATTGACCTAAGTTATAAAAGTAAAGTATGACTTAGAAGGAAAAAAAGAAAAAGGCAATTCTAGAATACAGTAACAGCATGAGCAGGAAAAAAAAATCAATTTCATTAAAGATTTTGAAATTACTCAGTATACTTGAGGAGTAGAAAGAAGGGCTGGGAATGAACTGCATGAAGACATGTCCTGGGTGATGCAGCTAGGAAGTGACGCTGAGGTCCAATGATGAGAGATTGTGGACCACAGGCTAAGGACATTTGGAAGGGCCTGAAATAAAATCCCAGAGAAGTTACATAGGGCCATTTTTATTTACTATATTAAAGAGAAGACAAAGGCTGGTATGGGGGTATGAGGGGTTGTTTAATGGGTATAGAGTTTCAGTTTTACAAGATGGAAAGAGGCTTATTCTCTGGTTAAGACTCTGTACTCAAGGGTACATATAGGGCACAGCAGAGAGCAGAAGATAAAAAGATTAAACAATGGGAGAGACAGGGAAGATGGCGGAAGAGTAAGACGCGGAGATCACCCTCCTCCCCACAGATACATCAGAAATACATCTACACGCGGAACAACTCCTACAGAACACCTACTGAACGCTGGAAGAAGACCTCAGATCTCCCCAAAGGCAAGAAACTCCCCACGTACCTGGGTGGGGCAAAAGAAAAAAGAAAAAACACAGACGAAAGAAGAGGGACGGGACCTGCACCAGTGGGAGGGAGCTGTGAAAGAGGAAAGGTTTCCACACACTAGGAAGCCCCTTCGCGGGCGGAGACTGCAGGTGGCGGAGGGGGAAGCTTCGGAGCCGCGGAGGAGAGTGCAGCAACAGGGGTGCGGAGGGCAAAGCGGCAAGATTCCTGCACAGAGGATCGTCGCTGACTGGCACTCACCAGCCCGAGAGGCTTGTCGGCTCACCCGCCGGGGCAGGCGGGGCTGGGAGCTGAGGCTCGGGCTTTGGTCGGAGCACAGGGAAAGGACTGGGGTTGGCGGCCTGAACACAGCCTGAAGGGGGTTAGTGCACCAGGCTAGCCAGGAGGTAGTCTGGGGGAAAGTCTGGACATGCCGAAAAGGCAAGAGACTTTTTCGTCCCTCTTTGTTTCCTGGTGTGCGAGGAGAGGGTTGCTTAAAGGAGTTCCAGAGACGGGTGCGAGCCGGGGCTAACAGCGCGGACCCCAGAGATGGTCATGAAATGCTAAGGCTGCTGCTGCCGCCACCAAGAAGCCTGTGTGCGAGCACAGGCCACTATCCACACCGCCCCTCCCAGGAGCCTATGCAGCCCGCCACTGCCAGGGTCCTGGGATCTAGGGACAACTTCCCCGGGAGAACGCACAGCGCGCCTCACACTGGTGCAATGTCACGCTGGCCTCTGCCGCTGCAGGCTCGTCCCACACTCCGTACCGCTCCCTCCCCACGGCCTGAGTGAGCCAGAGCCCCCAAATCAGTGGCTCCTTTAACCCCGTCCTGTCCGAACGAAGAACAGACGCCCTCCAGCGACCTACAAGCAGAGGCGGGGCCAAATCCAAAGCTGAGCCCAGGGAGCTGTGCGAACAAAGAAGAGAAAGGGAAATCTCTCCCAACAGCCTCAGGAGCAGCGGATTAAATCTCCACAATCAACTTGATGTACCTGCATCTGTGGAATACCTGAACAGACAACAAATCATCCCAAATTGAGAAGGTGGACTTTGAGAGCAAGATTTATTATTTTTTCCCCTTTTCCTCTTTTTGTGAGTGTGTATGTGTATGCTTCTGTGTGAGATTTTGTCTGTAGAGTTTTGCTTTCACCATTTGTCCTAGGGTTCTATACATCTGTTTTTCAAAAATTTTTTTCTTAATAATTATTTTTTATTTTAATAACTTTATTTTATCTTACTTTATTTTATTTTCTTTTATTCTCTTTCTACTTTTTCTCCTTTTTATCCTGAGCCGTGTGGATGAAAGGCTCTTGGTGCTGCAGCCAGGAGCCAGGAGTCAGTGCTGAGCCTCTGAGGTGGAAGAGCCAACTTCAGGACACTGGTCCACAAGAGGCCTCCCAGCTCCATGTAGTGTCAAATGGCGAAAATCTCCCAGAGATCTCCAACTCAACACCAACACCCAGCTTCACTCAACGACCAGCAAGCTACAGTGCTGGACACCCTATGCTAAACAACTAGCAAGAGAGGAACACAAACCCACCCATTAGCAGAGAGGCTGCCTAAAATCATAGTAAGTCCATAGACACCCCAAAACACACCACCAGACATACACCTGCCCACCAGAAAGACAGGATCCAACCTCATCCACCAGAACACAGGCACTAGTACCCTCCACCAGGAAGCCTACACAACCCACTGAACCAACCTTAGCCACTGGGGACAGAAACCAGAAACAATGGGAACTATGAACCTGCAGCCTGCAAAAAGGAGACCTCAAACACAGTAAGATAAGCAAAATGAGAAGACAGAAAAACACACAGCAGATGAAGGAACAAGATAAAAACCCACCAGACCTAACAAATCAAGAGGAAAAAGGCAGTCTACCTGAAAATGAATTGAGAATAATGATGCTAAAGGTGATCCAAAATCTTGGAAATAGAATAGAAAAAATGCAAGAAACATTTAACAAGGACTTAGAAGAACTAAAGGGGAAACAAGCAATGATGAACAACTCAATAAATGAAATTAAAAATACTGTAGAAGGGATCAATATTAGGATAACTGAGGCAGAAGAACGGATAAATGACCTGGAAGATGAAAGAGTGGAAATAACTACTACATACCAGAATAAAGAAAAAAGAATGAAAAGAACTGAGGACAGTCTCAGAGACCTCTGGGACAACATTAAACGCACCAACATTCGACTTATAGGGGTTCCAGAAGAAGAAGAGAAAAAGAAAGGAACTCAGAAAATATTTGAAGAGATTATAGTGGAAAACTTCCCTAATATGGGAAAGGAAAAAGTTAATCAAGTCCAGGAAGCACAGAGAGTCCCATACAGGATAAATCCAAGGAGAAATACGCCAGGACACATATTAATCGAACTGTCAAAAACTGAATACAAAGAAAACATATTAAAAGCAGCAAGGGAAAAACAACAAATAACACACAAGGGACTCCCTATAAGGTTAACAGCTGATCTTTCAGCAGAAACTCTGCAAGCCAGAAGGGACTGGCAGGACATATTTAAAGTGATGAAGGAGAAAAACCTACAACCAAGATTACTCTACCCAGCAAGGATCTCATTCAGATTTGATGGAGAAATTAAAACCTTGACAGACAAGCAAAAGCTGAGAGAGTTCAGCACCACCAAACCAGCTTTACAACAAATGCTAAAGGATCTTCTCTAGGCAAGAAACACAAGAGAAGGAAAAGACCTACAATAACAAACCCAAAACAGTTAAGAAAATGAGAATAGGAACATATATATCGATAATTATCTTAAATGTAAATGGATTAAATGCTCCCACCAAAAGACACAGACTGGATGAGTGGATACATAAACAAGACCCATATATATGCTGTCTACAAGAGACCCACTTCAGACCTAGGGACACATACAGACTGAAAGTGAGGGGATGGAAAAAGATATTCCATGCAAATGGAAATCAGAAGAAAGCTGGAGTAGCAATTCTCATATCAGACAAAATAGACTTTAAAATAAAGACTATTACAAGAGACAAAGAAGGACACTACATAATGATCAAGGGATCAATCCAAGAAGAAGATATAAGAAGTGCAAACATTTATGCACCCAACATAGGAGCACCTCAATACATAAGGCAAATACTAACAGCCATAAAAGGGGAAATTGACAGTAACACAATCATAGTAGGGGACTTTAACACCCAACTTTCACCAGTGGACAGATCATCCAAAATGAAAATAAATAAGGAAACACAAGCTTTAAATGATACATTAACAAGATGGACTTAATTGATATTTATAGGACATTCCGTCCAAAAACAACAGAATACACATTTTTCTCAAGTGCTCATGGAAGGCTCTCCAGGATAAATCATATCTTGGGTCACAAATCAAGCCTTGGTAAATTTAAGAAAATTGAAATCGTATCAAGTATCTTTTCCGACCACAACGCTATGAGACAAGATATCAATTACAGGAAAAGATCTGTAAAAAATACAAACACATGGAGGCTAAACAATACACAACTTAATAACGAAGTGACCACTGAAGAAATCAAAGAGGAAATCAAAAAATACCTAGAAACAAATGACAACGGAGACACGACGACCCAAAACCTATGGGATGCAGCAAAAGCAGTTCTAAGAGGGAAGTTTATAGCAATACAATCCTACCTTAAGAAACAGGAAACATCTCGAATAAACAACCTAACCCTGCACCTAAAACAATTAGAGAAAGAAGAACAAAAAACCCCCAAAGTTAGCAGAAGGAACGAAATCATAAATATCAGATCAGAAATAAATGAAAAAGAAATGAAGGTAATGATAGCAAAGATCAATAAAACTAAAAGCTGGTTCTTTGAGAAGATAAACAAAATTGATAAACCATTAGCCAGACTCATCAAGGAAGAAAGGGAGAAGACTCATATCAATAGAATTAGAAATGAAAAAGGAGAAGTAACAACTGACACTGCAGAAATACAAAAGATCATGAGAGATTACTACAAGCAACTCTATGCCAATAAAATGGACAACCTGGAAGAAATGGACAAATTCTTAGAAATGCACAACCTTCTGAGACTGAACCAGGAAGAAATAGAAAATATGCACAGACCAATCACAATCACTGAAATTGAAACTGTGATTAAAAATCTTCCAACAAACAAAAGCCCAGGACCAGATGGCTTCACAGGAGAATTCTATCAAACATTTAGAGAAGAGCTAACACCTATCCTTCTCAAACTCTTCCAAAATATAGCAGAGGGAGGAACACTCCCCAACTCATTCTACGAGGCCACCATCACCCTGATACCAAAACAAGACAAGGGTGTCACAAAGAAAGAAAACTACAGGTCAATATCACTGATGAACATAGATGCAGAAATCCTCAACAAAATACTAGCAAACAGGATCCAACAGCACGTTAAAAGGATCATACACCATGATCAAGTGGGGTTTATTCCAGAAATGCAAGGATTCTTCAATATACGCAAATCAATCAATGTGATACACCATATTAACAAACTGAAGGAGAAAAAGCATATGGTCATCTCAATAGATGCAGAGAAAGCTTTCGACAAAATTCAACACCATTTATGATAAAAACTCTGCAGAAAGTAGGCATAGAGGGAACTTTCCTCAACATAATAAAGGCCATATATGACAAACCCACAGCCAACATTGTCCTCAATGGTGAAAATCTGAAAGCATTTCCGCTAAGATCAGGAAAAAGACAAGGTTGCCCACTCTCACCACCATTCAACATAGTTTTGGAAGTTTTAGCCACAGCAATCAGAGAAGAAAAGGAAATAAAAGCAATCCAAATCAGAAAAGAAGAAGTAAAGCTGTCACTGTTTGCAGATGACATGATACTATACATAGAGAATCCTAAAGATGCTACCAGAAAACTACTGGAGCTAATCAATAAATCTGGTAAAGTAGCAGGATACAAAATTAATGCACAGAAATCTCTGGCATTCCTATACACTAATGATGAAAAATCTGAAAGTGAAATCAAGAAACCACTTCCATTTACCCCTGCAACAAAAAGAATAAAATAGCTAGGAATAAACCTACCTAAGGAGACAAAAGACCTGTATGCAGAAAATTATAAGACACTGATGAAAGAAATTAAAGATGATACAAATAGATGTAGAGATATACCATATTCTTGGATTGGAAGAATCAACACTGTGAAAATGACTAGACTACCCAAAGCCATCTACAGATTCAATGCAATCCGTATCAAACTACCACTGGCATTTTTCACAGAAGTAGAACAAAAAATTTCACCATTTGTATGGAAACACAGAAGACCCCGAATAGCCAAAGCAATCTTTAGAACGAAAAACGGAGCTGGAGGAATCAGGCTCCCTGACCTCAGACTATACTACACAGCTACAGTAATCAAGACAGTATGGTACTGGCACAAAACCAGAAATATAGATCAATGGAACAGGATAGAAAGCCCAGAGGTAAACCCACGCACATATGGTCACCTTATCTTTGATAAAGGAGGCAGGAGTGTACAGTGGAGAAAGGACAGCCTCTTCAATAAGTGGTGCTGGGAAAACTGGACAGGTACATGTAAAAGTATGAGATTAGATCACTCCCTAACGCCATACACAAAAATAAGCTCAAAATGGATTAAAGACCTAAATGTAAGGCCAGAAACTATCAAACTCTTAGAGGAAAACATAGGCAGAGCACTCTATGACATAAATCACAGCAAGATCCTTTTTGACCCACCTCCTAGAAAAATGGAAATAAAAACAAAAATAAACAAATGGGACCTAATGAAACTTCAAAGCTTTTGCACAGCAAAGGAAACCATAAACAAGACCAAAAGACAACCCTCAGAATGGGAGAAAATATTTGCAAATGAAGCAAATGTCAAAGGATTAATCTCCAAAATTTACAAGCAGCTCATGCAGCTCAGTAACAAAAAACAAACAACCCAATCCAAAAATGGGCAGAAGACCTAAACAGACATTTCTCCAAAGATATACAGATTGCCAACAAACACATGAAAGAATGCTCAACATCATTAATCATTAGAGAAATGCAAATCAAAACAACAATGAGATATCATCTCACACTGGTCAGAATGGCCATCATCAAAAAATCTACAAACAATAAACGCTGGAGAGGGTGTGGAGAAAAGGGAACCCTCTTGCACTGCTGGTGGGAATGTAAATTGATACAGCCACTATGGAGAACAGTATGGAGGTTCCTTAAAAAACTACAAATAGAACTACCATATGACCCAGCAATCCCACTACTGGGCATATACCCTGAGAAAACCATAATTCAAAAAGAGTCATGTACCAAAATGTTCATTGCAGCTCTATTTACAATAGCCAGGACATGGAAACAACCTAAGTGTCCATCAACAGACGAATGGATAAAGAAGATGTGGCACATATATACAATGGAATATTACTCAGTCATAAAAAGAAACGAAACTGAGTTATTTGTAGTGAGGTGGATGGACCTAGAGTCTGTCATACAGAGTGAAGTAAGTCAGAAAGAGAAAGACAAATACCGTATGTTAACACATATATATGGAATCTAAGAAAAAAAAATGTCATGAAGAACCTAGGGGTAAGACAGGAATAAAGATACAGACCTACTAGAGAATGGACTTGAGGATATGGAGAGGGGGAAGGGTAAGCTGTGACAAAGTGAGAGGGTGACATATGGACATATATACACTACCAAACATAAAACAGATACCTAGTGGGAAACAGCCGCATAGCCCAGGGAGATCAGCTTGGTGCTTTGTGACCACCTAGAGGGGTGGGATAGGGAGGGTGGGAGGGAGGGAGACGTAAGAGGGAAGAGATATGGGAACATATGTATATGTATAACTGATTCACTTTGTTATAAAGCAGAAACTAACACACCATTGTAAAGCAATTATACTCCAGTAAAGATGTAAAAATAAATAAATAAAGATTAAACAATGCATTAAGTGAAAGACTCATAAATGAGCTGATTAAAAATTGGAGAGCTGTCATTTTAGTCCATGTTGTAGATATAAACAAAGACTTCGCTGCTTAGTGATGGGAAGCTATTATCCGTTTCTCTGACTTTCAAAGTGCAGTGTTGCACGAACTCGTGGTCCAGCATCTGTACTGTCAGAATTAAGCCACTTGTGCTGTGTACGTGAAAATAATCTGTGCTGTTGTAAGTATCCTGGACAATTCGATAATGTACTATTTTATTGTCTTCTGAATCTGCATCGGTAGAGAGAGACAACTTATTAAACAGCTGTCCCAACGAGAGATGTTTCTGATAATATACAGCACAGTGCAAAATCCCTGACTCCCCTCCCCAACCCTGCTCTCAGTACATGGAAGCAAAATGTATGTCCTTCAAGCAGAAGGCTAGATGTTTATTTTCCGGGGAAACTGAAGAGCAGAAGAGAGAAAAATCTCCAGATATTGGCATCTGGGTTTTCCCCAGCAAAAAGGGCCTTTGCCACCAGACTACCTTACAAGCAAATTCATCATGACAATGATCCTTTTTCCCAAACACACAGCTTCCAATGAAGTTTTTATTCTTTCACTCTTAAAAATGAAGGGATAGCTAAAGATTATCAGACATCTGACAAATGTCTCCAACATGAAAGAATGAGCCCCCCAAAACAGAGAAAAAAAACCTGAAAGAGATAATGTAGAAAGGAAAAATTTCCAAAGCTCTCTAGTTAATGTTCTCAGAAGGATAAGACAACATATAATACTCAGGAAAGAAAGGACAAGATAGTATGAAAGGGAAAATTAAAAACATGACAGCAAAACACAAAACTCAACAGAGGAGCTACATGATAAATAACAAAGAAATTCCCCCGTGAAGCATTACAAAAAGACAAAAGAATAAAAAATAAGGGGAAAAGATAAAAACTTAGGTAAAAATCAATCAAGTATGCAAAATATTAGGTTGGCCAAAAAGTTCGTTTCTGTAATATCTTATGGAAAAACCCGAATGAACTTTTTGGCCAACCCAATACAAGCACCAGTGAATGATTATGTAAACATGCCATTTACCACATTACCTACACAGGTCCCTCTTTATAAATTTTCCTCTTTCTTACTCAATATTGAGTATCTACTACATAAAAGACTATGAAATGATCACAACTTTTTAAAGGAAATAAGTTGATAATGGACTACAATTTGAATAGTTTATGTTAAAGGTCATAAAAGGATATTAAAAGAGAAAAGTATCATTTCTGGTCTGAGTGATTCTGCAGAACTGGTCTTTAAAGTTTGGTAAGACTTCAAAGCCCAGTGATGTTGAAAGAAGGAAAGCTACTCCAGGCAGAGGAAATGGAGTGAGCAGAAAGGGGCAGAACCTCACAAATTTGAGAACACAGTAAGTAATCTGTATTGGCTGAAGCAGAAAGAATGTTTAGTAGGAGATCATTGTGGGCAGAGAGGCTGCTATGGTTATAGGGAACCACAAAGGGCTTCTGTTATTTAGGAGCTATGAAAATAATGCTGTAAAATTCTGAATGGAACAAGAATTATCTCCAGGTTGGATGTCACTGTGTGGTAGGGAACAGAGCACTGGACCAGGGAGTCAAAGAACCTGAGCTTATACAGCAGGTCACTTCACCACTCTGGACCCCACCTTCCTCAAATGCAAAACTGAGGTCAGAGATGATCTCTTAAAGTCTGAAATTCTGGTGGGAAACCACTGCAATTGCTCAAGCATCAGATTGGAGGGATCAGATAAATGGGGTGATGGCAATAGGAACGGGAAGGTAGACAGAGAATAAAACCTTCAGACAAAAACCTTCCACAGAATATAATTAAGAAACATAGCTGTATCTGTGGACTAATTGTGCTGGAAACAGAAACACTGAAATTCAGAAGACTACCTGTAGACGATCAACGTGAACTTTGACTCCTCCAACCACTCCGTTCTTAAAAGCTGCCAGCATATCTAGTATGGGATTGAATCGGCTACCTCTGAAAAATATAAACAGATAAACAAAATGTGCATATTAACAACAGAATGAGAAATTAATTATCTAGTACTAAGTACCCTTTACACACGCAAAACACTCTGTCACATGCTGAGATGGATATAAAAATACAAGGAGGCCCTGCTTCCAAAGGGTTCACAGTGTTAATGGTGATGAGATGCATGCGCCTCAACTCTTTCAGCCACCTACCTTATATTGTCTTCCCGGATGAGAACAAGGAAAAGTGGATGTCCATGCATTTTCCAGTATTGCTTAATAAACTGTAGTGCATTCTATTAAAACATAAGAATGAGGCAGGATGTAATGGCACAGTATCTGAGCTGATCAGGATGCTTAACCATTAGTGGCAAAGAGCCAACAAAACTATTCTATATCAAGATAATTCATAATCAAACCCTGGATAAGATAGACTACTTAGGGGTAGAAATGTTCTAATACATACAAGTTAAGCTAGAAACCATTCTGATTTTAAACTTCGTTCTTAAAAATAGATCACACATGTTTTAAGGCTGCACCGCCCCCCACTCCTTTTTTGAGGCCTAATAAATACAGTTCGAGAATGGTCCCAAGGAAGGAAAATCAACCCAGGGTTATCATCCAGAAGATTAATTCTCACTCCACGTTACTGTAGATTTATATTACAGCCGGTAGAAGAGATTGGGGTGAATCTATACAGACCATTGGAAACATGAAGAGTTCTTTATTTGACTCAATTTCTATTATCATTATCATCATCATCATCATAATCATCATCCCATCAAAGACATACATTAACACTTCACAATGTGCCAGGCACTATTCTGAGGGCTTTGCATATATGAACTCCTAATCCTCAGGACAGCCCTATTCAGTTATACAGATGAGAAAACAGGGACACAGAGAAGTTAACTAACTTGCCCAAGATCACAGAGCTGGTAAACAGTAGAGTCAAGATTTTAACAAATGAAATCTGGCTCCAGACTTCATGCTCTGGGCCATGACCCTAAGCTTTTCTACTCTGTAAATGGAAAAGGGAGTGGAGGAGATTTTAACTGAGTGGGTATAATGAGTTAGGTGAGGTTTTACTTGAAATTCTTCATAAATAAAATCATTTTGGTAACTCAACTTTTGTTCAAAAAGTGATAAACTTACTATCGTATGAACATCGTTTCCAAAAAAGTTCCCCCTCTGCTTTTACAACTACAGTATATACCCTTTAGTTCCATTTGTAGAAGGTAGACAAGTAAGGTCATACAACTTTATATAAAACAGAATACATCTATTATTCTAATGCTGCAAGTAATTTAACTCCCCAAAGCTATGCAGATGTTGTTTTACTTTCATATTTGATACTGTATTAACCCAGTATCATAGACCCAGGAGCACTTAATTTAACAACATACGATAGAAATCACTAGAAACAAAGTCATCCCATTTCAATTAAAAGGTGTTCTGAAGCTACCTTTATGTCATCTATCAGCAGTAAAACATCTTGAGACATGTAGAAATCACTTAGGTCAAAGATGATAGGGTAACAAACCACAGTCTTTCCTAGAATGCGATAAATCTGTAAAGGATAAATTTTTAAAAAAAGAAAAAATATAAACAAACAAACAAATAAATAAATAAAACAGACCAAAGGCAAAGGTACAGTACTATAAGTCCTAATAAAAATTAAAACTGATGTTTAATTCTGAATAAGCAAACAAAATAATCTTATAAATCTACATAAGGTTAAGAAGGTACAGCTTCTTGATTGACTCAGTATGCTAATAAAGTAGTCCGCCTCTACTATAAGGGAAAAAGCCTCCGTCTGAGTAAATACTACTATAATCAGGTATCTTACAAGGCTCAGAAACAAAAGATCAGTGAGATGCTTATCTATTTTTAGAAGAGTTCGTGGTATCACACAAAACTAATTTTTTTTTTTTTTTTTTGCGGTACGCGGGCCTCTCACTGTTGTGGCCTCTCCCGTTGCGGAGCACAGGCTCAGGACGCGCAGGCTCAGCGGCCATGGCTCATGGGCCTAGCCGCTCCGCGGCATGTGGGATCTTTCTGGACCGGGGCACAAACCCGTGTCCCCTGCATCGTCAGGCGGACTCTCAACCACTGCACCACCAGGGAAGCCCCCAAACTAATTATTGATATTTACTTGTAGAAAATAATAATTCAGATAATTAGCCCAAGTATATGATGAAATGTGAGAATGGATGCATAGCAGGTCAAACATCATTCCCGTCTGTGGTATTACAATCTGAACACTGCTCTCCAAGGAAATTTCATGAGTACCTTTGATGTACCGAGGCAGCCAATGGGCCTATCTGGTCTTCCGCAGAGTCCTAATTTTTCATTGATCCCCAGATGGAAATAAGCCTGTAAGACACAACTGTGTAAATCAGAGCCAGACAAAAATTCATGCTTTTCCTTTTTTGCCCCCTTTCCCCCCCTCGACTAATGCCCTGCTAATTTCTGATTTCTCCAGAGAAAAAGAGGCCAGGGAAACTTTATTCAATGGACTTGTAGGAAAACAAGCCAGCTAATGACATCAACTTAGATTCTGGGGCACTGGGAGATTTGAGAGCAAAACTTTTGCAGATCCATTTAGCAACATTCTAAAATTTGACATTGTTCTTACACTGTCATGTCATGAATTTATAACTTGCATGGCTCTATCTGATTCATACAAGCACACAGAGAAACAAATGCTTCCTCTGTGATAAAAATTTTGGCTCTTTAAAGTTTTAAAAAACAGGGCCACATAACTTCGACCAGATTCCCACCTTCAAGTATTTCCCACCAACATGGAAATGTCTTTACTGATTTTTCCGATTATATGAATTTTATGAAAAATTTAATCCACATGCTACAAGTGAATGGTCCTGTTACTCTCGTAACCCCTTAGGCAACAACTATTTCACTTTGGTATGTGTTAAAAGGAGTGTAATTTATTGTGTGATCCCTAAAAACACCAGAAGCATAAGATAGGGTTATAGATTTTTAACAGTGCATAGATAAATACCCATATCACATACACACATACATGTATATATATTTACATAAATGGGTTCATATACTATATAATCTGGTGTTCCATTTTTTTAAACTTAATATTGTTTTTCTACAAAGTAAAAACAGATAAACTTGGAATGAACTAGGGGTTAATTAGTGCCAGAGCACTTAATCCAATCAAGAAGTCTCCTTACCCTATTTAACATGGATCCCCTGATGAAGGTAGCTCCCAATTTTTAGTTATTTCAAAACCAATTCTGTAACCAATTTTGGACAGTATACGATTACTTCTTCAGGATAATTTCTTAGACTTAATGAATCAAAGAGAATATACATTCTCTTTCAAACATACTGCCAGGTTGGTCACCCTCCAGAAATAATGGACCAATTACTTCGACATTAAATGTGCATAGGCCATTTTTGTCACTCTCTTGAGTCACAATGACATTTCATTTTAGTTTTAAACAACTGTATTCAAATATTTTGTGGTGGACCATTTTCCCATATACTTAATAGCTATTTGTATGTTCTATGCACTTTTTCCTTTTTTCCCCTGTCTACTGGGCATTTGTCATTCTTTTTCATTTGTAAAAGATCTTGGTATGTTAAGAATATTGCTGTTTTATCAAATATTTTACTCAATTTGCTCATCTTCAATGTTGTTATGAAATGTGAGAATGACTGCATAGTAGTTCAAACATCACTTCAGCATTTGGTATTTCAATCTAAACATTTTTCTGCTAGGAAATTTCACAAGCACCTTTGATGTGCCAGGTTGTTTATGCTACCTTCAATTATATTTAGTTAAATCTGTCAATCACTTCCTTAATCGATTTTTGGCACTAGTGTTACTCTAAGAATGGACTTCCCCTCACAACAGTTGTAAACTGTTCTCCTATTTTTTTTTTTAGTGATTTTATATCTAAATCATTAAAAAGATTTAAATCTTTAATCTGTCTGGAATTTATTTTTGTATCTGATGAGAGGTAGAAATCTAACCTAATGGAAAATCAAACCAACTGTCTCTACACAATCTACTGATTATCATTTGAACTGATTTCAAATATCAACCTCAACGTATACAAAATTAATGTCATCACCAGAGCTCTCTGTTCATTCTGCCATGGTGCACACATGTATGTCAGAGTTAGCTGTCTCCTTCTCCTTCTCCATTGAATGTTCCTAGAAAATAGCACCCCCTGAGTTGGCACTGTGCCTGGCATACAGCTGGTGCTCAGGAAATACTCCATGGATGAATGAGGGAGCAAGTGAATGTCCTCCTGAACCACATGTGCTGTGCATATTAATTCTGGAACAGCAGTGGTTTTAGACAAAGTCCGCTGGCTATAAAAAGTACTCTATAAGCATTATATAGCATTGTATAGCTACACTGAAACTACAGTGCACAGCACTAGATGGAGACCACTTTCCCTTAAATTAATATTTATGTCTAAACTACTTTAGATTTCTTCTTTTAGGCAAATGATTATATTAATCAACCATGCACAAGTTAAAATGTACTGATCTAGGCAGATTTAAAGGAAATCCTTAAATACTACTCTATTACAGTAAAAGCATTTTCCTTAACTTTCTGAACCACGGTAGAGAAGGTCTATGACAATTAAGTAATCAGATGCAGAATGCTCACTGAATTCTAGGGTACTGATAATACCGTCCCTACATTGTACACATTCACACCATTTAATGCTCTGAAACACATAGCAGGGACCAAACCACCTGGAAGTACAGAAATACTTCATTCTACATCTGCAGTGTATTCAGATCTCCCATGAGGCAAATCAAACCACAGTTACCACATTATGAAACATTAACCACACACAGTGAAAGCCTTACCCTCAGCTGTCTGCCCTCACACCCTCTTCAGTGGGCTGAAGGAGGGTACAACTTCTCAGAAGAGAATAAGCAGCCACTGGCATAAGAATATGTGTATTAACTAAGATTTGAGGGAACATTTTCACTTTTAAAAGGTAGACTATAAGAAACAATGTAGTCGGCAGTATATCTTAGAGGGTGAATCCCAAAATGCAGCTAGCTTGAAACACAGAGGCTGTAGCCACAGAGAATTTGCCATCCTGACACGTGCACAGAGAAGCTGGGTTCCTGGTCACATATCTGTCTTTTTAGCCACAACACACACCCAAATTGTAAATCATGCGTTAATGCCATCTTTAAAACAACAAAGTATAAAATAAGTCAGGACCTGTTATAAGTCTTCACTTTGCAACAGAATGCTTCCTACCACCTCTGTGACTCCTCAGCACCTTGCACTAACATCTGTCATAGCACCGATCAAAGTGGATTGTCATTAACTATTTTTCTGTCATCCCAATAGACCCAGAGGTCACTAACTGAGAACAGGGACAGAGTCATTTTATCTGTGTGCTCCACACAGTACTCTGCACAGAACAGGTGTTACGATGAATGAATGAATGAATAAAATGCCACATTCAAGTTATTTGGAGCCATGTTGGTCTCTTAAGTCTTGATTGTATGTTGTCTGGTAGAGTACAGATGCTCCCAGAAAGAGGTGCTAATATACATTAGGCCTGAAGATACAGATTCAGGTTAATTTGTTTTGAGAGCATGTTTATCAAAGAATAATAACCTTTGTTACCATTCTCTGGAGCTTTCAGTGAGAGGCCATAAAAGTGTATCAGCAAATACAGCCTGCACCTGAACGATAAGTGCACAGTGTTACAACCTTAGATTTTCTGCCATTCCATACAGCCTCCTCTCCTTGCCTTGTGGATCCTTACTTCCCTCTTGGCCTCATTTAGCCTCTTCTACAATGAAACCTAGCTTTCCATCGTTTACTTTGTAGTGTGATTTTAAAGTGTTACCTACTCCAGGGTTCCTTGCATTTTTAGCCATGTCTCTTTAATCGAGGGGGAGAAAAGAGTTCTAATTTGTTAAGGACTTTTGAAGAGCTGGTGCTCTGGGTGACCTAACACCCAGGTTCTGGTTTTGTTGTCAATGCATGAAGTCCAGTCTGATTAGCAACAACTCTGGGGCCTTGCATTTTCCCTGCAATGTGCACCTCACTTCTCTGAGCTTTTATTCTTTGTTGTAACATCAAGGTTTTAATAAAAAACATTTTTATCAGCTTAACTGACTCAATCAATCTTGATCAGTTGAGAGAGACTATTCTAAACATTTCCACCAAACACCAAAAACAAACACTGTTTTTTTTGGCCAGGCGGCATATGGGATCTTAGTCCCCGAGACCAGGGATCAAACCTGCGCCCCCTGCATTGGAAGTGCAAAGTCCCAATCACTGGACCACCAGGGAAGTCCCATTCCTGTACTGTTTTTAATGATTACCAAATAAAAACAGTGGTTTAAAAATAAATAGTGGAGATGAACAATTTCCCATCCCTAATGAGCAGTAATATTCCTAAACTCAGGCATATGCTGCAGGGCAGTGCATACAAAAGGCCTCAAAAGTCATCTTTTAATCCAATCTAATAGGTATGTAACTGCATCAAATATAAATTCAGATGTCACTTTATAATTATTTTGAGACCCAGCAAACCAAAGAGGGTAGGAATTACTTCAGACTCCAAATAGTAAGGCAAGAGAAAAAGGGAAGTAGTTATTACCAACAATATTTAGGTGAGAAGATTTCTTTAATTGTTAATAAAAGGGAAAATAAATCAAATGTAAAGGTTAATTTTATACACCACTACTAAAATTAAGGCTGATTTGTTATTTAAGTGGTCAGTCCAGGTTTGTAATAGACTTTAGCAAGGAGCAGAAATCAACAAGACCTATGAATATAACGCACACACACAATGCAGTTGTGTTTCCGTAACAGTGTGATAAAGTGGGTCTCTCAGCTTAATCAGAAAGACTTTGGATCAATGACCCTATCTCAGAATTGGATTTTTAAATATGCTTCTTGACTATAAACTAAGTCTAATCATCATGCTCTAGTACCAGTAAAGAAGCAGAATCACTTACTTTCACGAGCTCCTGCTGGGCCCAGATCTGAATGGGTTCTACCTGTTGAGGAGTTTGAGTCTGAATACCATATGTGTTGAGGAAAACCTGAAGGCTAAAAAACACAGGGAAAAAAAGAGACATTTTCAGTAATGCATTTATATGGACAATGGTGAAGGAGGAGGAGAAAAGGGGAAAGACTATGCTAGTTTGGAGCACATTATTCATTTGTTAATGTCAGCAATATGTCATCTGCACTGGAATCCAGAGCCCTCTTGGGTTCTTCACAAAGCATCACCTGTGAGCTTTGGGGGCTGCCAGAGAGGTAAGCACTAACTTGGGGGATCCCCATAATCTGTTTGCATTAATTTCTCAAAACTACACACCAGGCAACACTGGCACTGGTCACAGACTTTAATTAATATTAACACCAACTAAAACAAAATTATTTTTAAACATGAAAAGAATGTTATTCTGGCACTTAAAGTCACATTAGTGACATCCTTGAAACCCTGTGAAGGGGTCTATGAAGTTAATTTCTACCACCACACTCAGTATTATAAGCCTAAAGCAATCAATCCCCTTCCCTCCCCCTCAAAAGAACACGCCACCCATCTGGATTTCATACCGTTGGCTTTCTGCTATGAGCGCTACATAAACAACCAAATCATTTTCCAGTGGGCCCTGTAATACAGAATAAGGGAGGGGGGAAACATTTTAAAAGATCTGGTCATCATCAACTATAATGAGAATCAAGGACAATAGTAACCATCTCTGAGCAGTTCATTAAGATGATGGACACCAGCTGGCTCTAAGCAGTTGCCTCTCTTTCCTTGCTCTCCACTGCCTACTAATCAATTTGATGGTGTAGACAGAGTAATGGAACACCAAGGAATGGAAAGCCATAAATCTCACCACTACTGGAGGGGCTAGTCTGTCAGGGCTATTTTGAACGCTGCATAAGAGTAGTTTGGGGACCGAGAGTCATTTTCCGTCATTTAACTATGAAGGGAAGAGTGGGAACTAAAAATAAAAACCTAACTTACGTATTCTCTAAAAAAATGACTGTGAGTTAAAACTGTTCATTTGACATCTTCACCACATAAAGCTATTCCCTTTCTGGTTAGCCAATTTTCCTTTGGCACCTGATACACCAAAATAGCTTTATTCTAATATATAGCTTCTACGGTAGAGAATGAACTACCCAGTTGACTATATAATTACCACCGTGTTAGTTAAATACAAGCTGTTGGGCTTAATAGTTCTAATCAAACATAGTGTTGGATATTTGCTACTTTTTGTGTGTGTGGAAAAGATTCACTATAGCATATATTATGCATAGCTAAAATGAATCCAATTTTGAGCTTGTACATAACTAACACAGAACATTAAGAAGCACCAATAAATTACAGTATTAGGAAGCTCTGAAAATTGTGATCAAATATAATTTCTTCATAGTAATGAATCCAACATTCCCAATAGTATGCTGTAAAACATTTGATTTACTATCAGTCAGTTCCTCTCTATGGTATTTAATATGCCAGTAGAATTTATGTATGATAGAAGGCAAGAAATACCAGAATACATATATCAGCAGTAAGTAACATACAAAGGATGGTTCCCAGAATTATTGTGAAAATGCCATTTCAGGCAGTCTTCAATGTGATTTAAATGAATATATAAGGAAAAATATGATGGAACAACCTCACAGAAATAAATAGACATTAAAAATGCTATAAATTCTATTTTTATTTGATAAAGACTTTAAAAGTTGATGTTACTCAAAAGGATGAGAAAAAGTAATTATTCAGAGTCTTGTCAAGATTTCTAACAAATGAAAACATTAAGCTTCATTTTTCGTGGATGAAATCTCCCATTCATCAAAAGAAGTAACCTTAGAGCGGGCCATTATCTATAATCTTCAGGGCAATTAGAGTTTTTAAATAAAAAGCAAGTGAATACATATATTAGAATGCAGATGTTATTCCACTAACAATAAATAAGGCAGCTTACAGATCCTAATTGGTAAACTGGTTTCTTCGTTTTGAATCACAGGCCTGTTTAAGACAATGTTGTTTCTATTTGTATGACAGAGCACTCAGATCTAAAATGCCCACTACACATGTTGAATCATAGTGAGCATCTGATTAGGAGACTATTCAATGGTTGAAGAACTCTTTCATTTGAAAAGTCAGCATTTAGGAAAGTTCCAGTTCAATAACCATCTACCATAATGAACTCAGGCCTTGAACACCAGCCCAAGCGGGACGCTTCACCCCATTTCCACCCACAGAAAGAATTGTGCGTGGCCGGTCCCACCCCAACAATTTTCTTCCTTTCACTGACAAAGTTGGAACTATCTTTTCTCTATTTTCATAATTTTCTTCAAACCTCCAAAATTACTGTCTAAACCAATGAAGTCTCTCTGAAAACTGCCTAATAATAAGTAATACCTCCTATTTCTGAATGGTATTTTCCTTAATAATATTATAATATTTTCTGCTTTTAGGTTCACAAAGTACACACGTGCGCGCGCGCGCACACACACACACACACACACACACTCAAGCCCAGTGTGGTACTAGTGCTCTCCATTTTATAAGCATGTATGCACTTATTCATTTGACCAACAGTTAAGACATACAAGAATCCACGCTAGACTCTGATATTACAAGATGAATACAACCCAGTGCCCATCCTTGAGTTTAGTCTATTGCAATAGATAGATAAGTTTTCAAACGTGTTTATTATCACAGAAAAGTATCCCACTGATATCTTCCTTTGCCAGTACAGATCTACCTGGTTTAAAAAAAAATGGCTGAAAGACATTACATTATATGCATGTGCCATAATTTATTCAAGCCATGTTTATTTTGATAACATTTAGGTGGTTTCCAATATTTCGGAGAATCCTGAGGATTCAGGGAGAACAAAGTGCCAAGTACAGTATTTGAAACATAGTAACAATAAAGGGCACGAATATTTCCTGCAGCTGTACTTACAGTTTTCACACCTATCCTAGGGCAGCTGCTTTCTCTTCCTTGTTGAGATTTGCTGTAACATCTATGTTGCCCTAGAATGTTTTCCACCATTCTAAGACATTAGGACCATCCACTATCCCATTTTTATGACTAGTTCTTCACCAAATAATTCCAAACATCTTTTCAAAGAAATCCTCAGATGACTTACCACCTTCCCAGTTTTCCCTCCCTTTATTTCTCAAACATAGACTACCACTATTTCCTTACTTTCCTTGTCTCTGTTAGTTCTGTACTCTGCCATCTATCCTGCTTTGCCTTTGAGATGGAAATCCTTACCCTTTAAGTCCTTGTTCTTCTATTCATCTCACTTCTTTCTCTTTCTCTCTTACCAAACTCATTCACTCTGGTATCTTTCATTATCACTTCTAAGCAGATGATTCCATATCTATATTTCTAGTCTTGAACTTTCTCTTGAGTTCTATCTAGTTCCCACATTTTTAACTGCTTTCTGGACATTTTCTTTTGGCTATTTTCAAAGTTAATAGGTCTAAAACTCAACTCCTTATCAATCCTACTCTACCTCAAATAGACTCACTCTAGCTCAGAACCTCTGAACCACCTTTGACTCCTCTCTTTTACCCTCAATATCCAATTTGTCACCAAAATCCTGTTAATCCTTCCTTCATAAAATACATTGCTTGAATCTTCTTCTCATTTCATTTCTATAGCAACATTCAGGATTGAAAAGTAACAATAGCAACAATCACTTTACAGAACATCGTACATTCTGTGTGTGAGGAGGCACTGATCTAAGTGCTTTAACAAACCATCATCCCATTTTACAGGTAACAAAAATGAGGCACAGAAAGTTTAAGTAACTAATCCAAGGTCATAAAGCTAGTAAATAGCAGAGCTAGAATTCAGATTCAGGCAGTCTAACTGCAGAGTCTGTGCTCATAATCACTCACTTACTCTGCCTCTCAAAGAGTGGAAAGAGGGCAAGTTTTAGAAGTGAAATACCCACAAAACAAGTTCCATTCTTGTCACTTCCTATCCCATGATCCTGGTTATCTAATAGGAGCCTTAAACTTACCATGGACAAAACTGAACTACTGATTTCCATCCTTAAATTCACTCACCCTTAAAGTATGTCTTATCTCTCTTTTTTAAATTTTATTTTTTTCTTTCTTTCTTTTTTTTTTTTGCGGTATGTGGGCCTCTCACTGTTGTGGCCTCTCCTGTTGGGGAGCACAGGCTCCGGATGCGCAGGCCCAGCGGTCATGGCTCACGGGCCCAGCCGCTCTGCGGCATGTGGGATCTTCCCGGACCAGGGCACGAACCCATATCCCCTGCATCAGCAGGCAGACTCTCAACCACTGTGCCACCAGGGAAGCCCTAAATTTTATTTTTTAATTGAAGTATAGTTGATTTACAATATTGTGTTAGCTTCAGGTGTACCACAAAGTGATTCAGTTATACATATATATATATATATTTATTATTTTCCATTATAGGTCTTTACAAGATATTGAATATAGTTCCCTGTGCTGTAGAGTAAATCTTTTTGCTTATCTATTTTATGTATAGTAGTTTGTATCTGTTAATCCCATACTCCTAATTTATCGTTCCACTCCCTCTTTCCCCTTTGGTAACCGTAAGTTTGTTTTCTGTCTGTGAGTCTACTTCTGTTTTGTATATAGAGTCATTTGTATAATTTTTTAGATTCCACATATAAATGATATCATATAATATTTCTCTTTCTCTGTCTGACGTACGTCACTTAGTATGATATTCTCTAGGTCTATCCATGTTGCTGCAAATTGCAATATTACAATGTTTTTATGGCTGAGTAATATTCCACTGTATATAGGTACCACATCTTCTTTATCAATTCATCTGTCGATGGACATTTAGGTTGCATCCATGTCTTGGCTACTGTAAATAGTGCTGCAGTGAACACTGGGGTACATGCATCTTTTCGAATTAGAATTCTTGTCTTTTCCAAAATATATACCCAGGAGTGGGATTGGCTGGATCATATGGTAACTCTATTTTTAGTGTTTTAACGAACCTCCATAGTGTTCTCCATAGTGGCTGTATCAGTTTACATTCCCACCAAGAGCGTAGGAGGGTTCCCTTTTCTCCACACCCTCTCCAGCATTTATTATTTGTAGACTTTTTGATGATGGTTATTCTCTAATAATTAGCAAAGTTGAGCATATTTTCATGTGCCTGTTGGCTACCTGTATATCTTCTTTGGAGAAATGTCTATTCAGCCTTTTGCCCATTTTTTGGTTGGGCTGTTTGTATTTTTTTTAATTGAGTTGTATCAGCTGTTTGTATATTTTGGAAATTAACCCCTTGTCGGTTGCATTGTTTGCAAGTATTTTCTCGCATTCCATAGGTTGTCTTTTTGTTTTGTTTGTGCTTTCCTTTGCTGTGCAAAAGCTTTCAAGTTTGATTAGGTCCCATTTGTTTATTTTTGCTTTTATTTCTTTTGCTTTGTGAGACTGATTTAAGAAAATATTGCTATGATTTATGTCAGAGAATGTTTTGCTTATTTCTCTTCTAGGAGTTTTATGGTGTAATGTTTTATATTTATGTCTTTAAAACATTTTGACTTTAGTTTTTGTATTTGGTGTGAGGGAGTGTTCTAATTTCATTGATTTACATGAGGCTGTCCAGCTTTCCCAACACCACTATTTCTTATCTCTTTAATACTGTGCACTCATTTGATCTGGCCAAAAATGTGTAAGTTATCCTTGATTCCTCTTTCTCCTTCAAACCTCATAACCAGTAACAGCTAAAACAAACAAAAAAGACAACACTTATTGAACACTGTGTAGTCATATTATTTACTGATCAAAACACCCCTATTAAGTAGGTTACTACAATTATCCTCATTTACTAAGGAGAAAACTGAGGTGCAGAGTGGTTAAAAAACTTATCTAAACATCATATAGCTAGTAAGTGGCAAAGTAGGGATCCAAATATGGGCAATCTCATCTATCTCTTAAACATTACAGTGTACTGTCTGACTCTCTAATGCACTGCTAACTCACCAATAAGTCCTACTGGCTCTACCTCCAAAGCACATCTCAAACACACCACTTTTCTCCAACTCCACTGTTACTACCACCCTACTCAAAGTCACCATGATCTTTCACTTGGTCAACTAACTGTTCTACCTACCTCAGTCTTACCCCACAATTCACACAGTCTATCCTGCAAACAGCAACAGGATGGTTTTTTAAAAAAGTGTAAATCAGACCATGTCACCTCCCCGCCAACATGCATACACACAAACACCCTGTTTAAAACTCTCCACTGTCTTCCTATTGCCCACAGAATAAGAACCAAACCGTTTACCACAGCCCACAAGTCCCTACATAATCAAGCTCCAGCCTACTTCTTCTTTCTCATTCTCTCTCCTCTCCTTCACCATGATTTAGCCACACTGGGTTCTCTCCACTGAAAATGACAACTGTGTTCCTATCTCAGGGCCTCTGTACTTACTGCACTCTTGCTTGGAATGTTTTCCCTTCAGATTGTTGCATGAGGCCCTCTTGTTATACAGGTCTCAACCATCATCACTTCCTTAGAAAGGCCTTCATTTTCTACTGTAGCCAGCCCCCCTCTATTACTTTACCTTATTTTGTCTACTTCACAGTACTTGTCATCTCCAGAAATTATTTGGTATTATTTACTTATATATTCACTGTTATTCATCCCCACCAGAAAACAATTCCCTGAGGACAAGCACTTGATCTATCTTGTCTATTGCATAGAAGAATGCCTGGCACACGGTACGTGCTTACTGTCTGATGAATGATTGCCTAGGCAAGTTTCTCTATGTTCTTCTGTGCTTATCTATAAAATGAGAATAATGCTATTTAGGAGGCCTAACACATAGGCAGAGGATCAAACAAAAGAGGGCCTATAAAAATATTTACAAACTTTAATCTGCTAAACAAATGATATTTATATTATTCTTTGTTGTGTGACTATATTAATTAACCTCTCTAAGCCTCACTTTCTTCATGGGTAAATTGGGATAATAAAAGTGTCTATAGGGTTATGAGGATAATACATAACATATATAAGCATTTAACAGTGTCTGGCATATACTCTTTTTTTTCAATGTAATATACATGCTTTTTTTAATTGAAGTATAGTTGATGTATAATATTAAATAAATTACAGGTGTACAATATAGTGTTTCACAATTTTTAACGGTTATACTCCATTTAGAGTAATGATAAAATATTTGGCAAATACTCTTAAGTGTTTAAAAACCATTAGCCCTTTTATCAATCCAGTAACATGACTACAATCCTGGATCACTGTTACAGGCTTTCTGGACTTTCTGCTTCACACTTGCCTTTGCCCATATTCTATACTTTATGGTTAGGGAAATTTTCTTGTATCTGTGATTTTCACAAAGGAGGTGGTGAAAGAATATTTGTTGAATGAATGAAGAAATGGGAGGAAGGGTGGGTAGGGGAGTAATAGGCATATTTCTGTCATGTTTAGGACATCACTTTTATACTCCAAAACCAGTGTTTCCCAAATAAAGCCCCAACTTCCTGAGGACTTTTACAACTTCACTTCTACCTGCAGTTCCCTGTTTGTCTTAGAACACTCCACTAAAAAAATAAAAAGCAGTTCATCATGTCCATCTCAAGTTTCTGTCTTCTGTCCTACACTTGGACTGTTCTTTCTGTTTCTTTCTGCTTATCCAGTTCCTGGCCCACTCTTTCAACCTAGTCTCCTCCATAAAGTCCCCCAAACATCAGGATGCCAAGATGTCTCTGTCTCTATCAGCAAGAGCAGGTGCTGTCTGCATGAGTCACTTGCCATCTCTCTGCCAGGGCTTTTTTCATGTTTATGAGTGGTCTGTATAATTACAGAGTGCACCCTTGACGGATGCCTCATGCTCTTTTCTCACTTAGCACGTACACAGCACATTATACCAAAAGAAGGCAGTTGGCACTCATTCGGTGGTCTGGAAGAAAAATATTTTTTTAAAGTATTGTTACATTTTTATTAGCAATATACAAATCTTTCCTTGAGCATAAAGGACAAATATTTGCAAATATAAACAAGATATTTTTAACAAAGGGAAAGAATCATAACTAAAAGTATACATATTTTTATAAGCTATTAAGGATTGTACAAGTCATTTAAACTACATGATTCAGGACCAACAACGTGTAGTTGAAAATATTCTGATTTAAAACTTTCATTTCGGGGGCTTCACTGGTGGCGCAGTGGTTAAGAATCCGCCTGCCAATGCAGGGGACACGGGTTCGAGCCCTGGTCTGGGAAGATCCCACATGCCACGGAGCAACTAAGCCCGTGCTCCACAACTACTGAGCCTGCATGCCTAGAGCCCGTGCTCCGCAACAAGAGAAGCCACCGCAATGAGAAGCCCCCGCTCGCCGCAATGAGAGAAAGCCCGCACGCAGCAACGAAGACCCAATGCAGCCAAAAATAAATTTAAAAAAAAACAGAACAAAAAACCACTATCATTTCTATAAATGAATAAAGTCATATTGGGTTTTTTAACAGTTTTTTAAATTGAGATAAAAAACCACATAACATGGGCTTCCCTGGTGGCGCAGTGGTTGGGAGTCCGCCCGCCGATGCAGGGGACGTGAGTTCGTGCCCCAGTCCGGGAGGATCCCACATGCCGCAGAGCGGCTGGGCCCGTGAGCCATGGCCGCTGGGCCTGCGTGTCCGGAGCCTGTGCTCCGCAGCGGGAGAGGCCACAACAGTGAGAGGCCCGCGTACCACGAAAAAAAAAACAAAAAAACCCCCCACATAACATAAAATTTACTATCTTAATCATTTTTAAGTGAACGGTGGAAGAGAAACTTTTATAGTGTAACTTGCTGGTGAGCTGGGCACTACCTGTATTAATATTGCAACCCATCTTGCTCAAAATTTAAAACTATGGTAATTAAAACACTGCATGTACATCTATCTAGATTCTAGTTTTCAAATTATCCAAATCAGGTCAAAGTAACAAGGCTAGGAGATTTTCAGCTGGGAGCTATAAATAAAACAATATAATACAACTTTCAAAGGGTATACAGAGAAATTTAAATGTGAATGTACCCTAATGGTTTTCCTTCCCCTTGTTCTTTTTTTCAATTTAATTTTAATAGACAATTAATTCATATGGTTCAAAAAATTTTAAATTATGAAAAAGTTTTCAGTGAAGTTTCTCTCCTACCTGTGGCCCATACATCCACCCCACCACCTACCAACCAGGCAATTACTATGATTACTTATGCCCCTTTCCAGAGTTTCCTTTTGCCTATAAAAGCAAACAAGAATCTATAATCTTACTTTCTCGTATTTTAGACAAAAGGTAGCATACTATCAGCACTTTTTCCCACTTAATCATATATCATGTATTAATACACAGAACATGCCCTCATATTTTGTTTTAACTGCGTAGTATACCCTTATTTTTTATATGTACCATACTTATTAATGTCATCTTTTCACATCTTTTATCATTTAAGGCTAGTCAACCTTTTGCAACTGAAATCTCTGAACATGGTTATAGTTAAATCGTGGAACCATTAAACATCAGGTTTTAATTTTGCTTATAAGAGTAGAACAACCACTCAACCGAAAACACTCAGAGGCATTACTACCACTGGCTTATGTGGGGGCACTAGAAGATTGTTATCAGAAAAGATCAGTAAGATGGGATTTTGGGAGGGAGCAGTGTTTTGGGAGGGGGCAGAGGAAGCATGTGGGTCTTTTCTAGGAGAATGGCACACAGAAAGATGTATAGATTCTGTTCATTTATAACTTATTCATGGAAATAACATGACAGCCTAGTAATAAGATTTATATTATTATTTTATTGATTACGTTTGTTTTGTTGTCCAGTTTAGAATGTCAAGGAATTAATATATCTCAAGAGTCTGCCAGGGCTTCCCTGGTGGCGCAGTGGTTGAGAGTCTGCCTGCCGATGCAGGGGACACAGGTTCGTGCCCCGGTCTGGGAAAATCCCACATGCCGCGGAGCGGCTGGGTCCGTGAGCCATGGGCGCTGAGGCTGCACGTCTGGAGCCTGTGCTCCGGAACGTGAGAGGCCACAACAGTGAGAGGCCCACGTACCGCAAAAAAAAAAAAAAAAAAAAAAAAGAGTCTGCCATATGTACTGTCACAAAAACTCCCATTTTTAAAGATCAGGAAACTGAAGTGAAGAGTGGTGAAATAATTTGTCAAAGGTCGGTGGTAGAACTTAAACCTGACTGCAGATATGTCTAAGTCTAAAGTCTATGGTGCCTGTCATGGTATATATTGCATGAATTACGTGCTGCTTGCTGCTGTGGTTTGTATTAGTTCAGGTTCTCCAGAGAAACAGAGCCAACAGGGTGCGTGTCTGTGTGCGTGCTTGTGTGTGTCCACGCACGCATGCGCACACATATTTGTTTGTGAATGTACAAAGAGAAGAAAGAGATTTACTATAAAGAACTGACTCAGGCAATTAAGAAGTCTGGCAAATCCCACAATCTGCAGGGTGAGTAGGCAAGCTGGAGACCCAGGAGAGCTGACAGTGTAGTTCTAGTCCAAAGGCCAGGAGGCTCAAGACCTAGTTCTAGTCCAAAGGCAGGAAAAAAGCCAATATCCCAGTTTGAAGGCCATCAGGCAGGGAGAATCCTCTCTTACTTGGGGGAGGGTCAGCCTCTTTGTTCTACTCAGGCCTCCTGGGATGAGGCCCACCCACATTAGGGAGGGCAATCTGACCTGCTCACTCTACTGATCTGAATGTTAATCTCATCCTGAAACATCTTAACCCTCATCCAGAATAATGTTTGACCACATATTTGGGCACTCCATGTCCCAGCCAGGTTGACACATAAAATTAACCAACACACAGTTGGTTACAGTCACAGGGAGCAGAGTGGTGAGCAAAAGCCTTTGTGTTCTACCAACAGTCACTCTTCATTCACTCGACATCAGGTCTAAAGAAAACTCAACTCCAAGTGGTGTCTACAAAACACCTATTTTCTTATCTCCTTTTTGATAGAATATATTTCTTAAATTCTTGGCAATTAAATTTAAAAATTACCTCTTCTATTAAATAATAAATACAGTATGTAAAACTCATAATTCTTATTTTTGCAACATTGTATTAAGCTCTGGTCTAAGTAGCTTTATTATTTTTTCTTTTTTTTTTTTTTTTTGCGGTACGCGGGCCTCTCACTGCTGCGGCCTCTCCCGTTGCAGAGCACAGGCTCCGGACGCACAGGCCCAGCGGCCATGGCTCACGGGCCCAGCCGCTCCGCGGCATGTGGGATCTTCCCAGACCGGGGCACGAACCCGTGTCCCCTGCATCGGCAGGTGGACTCTCAACCACTGCGCCACCAGGGAAGCCCTAGGTAGCTTTATTTTTAATATGCCCTATGCTGCATAAAATAATCTACTGTGGCTGGCTTGAATAGGTCTTTTACTGAAAGAAGGACACAGGAGGAGGGAGAGAAGGAAAGAAAAAAAGAAGCCAACAAATAAACAGGTCACACCCCACCCAAGGCTGGTCTTGCCTCAAGGGCAGTGCATTGAAACATTCTCTGCGTCTGCTTCTGGGGCCTTATAGAAACTCATTTATGCTCATTAGCCTTCATCAGTAGGCCCTACCAACATCCAGCATTTTTTCATTACACTCTTTTTTCAGCAAAACCTCATTAGCTGAAGAAACCAGGCAGATGCTTTATACATCTCAATTCCAACTGGAGACACCATATCCACAGTATTTTTCCTGCAAGAGCCAAGTAACAGGCTACAGCAGTTTGAACACAGGCACATCCTGATTGGAACACACTGGCATCTTATTCTGACATTTCCAACCAAGCCAAAGCAGCTACTTGGAGAAAATGAATAGGGATTCAGAGGAAAGTGGTAAGTGGAAATACCAACAACAGCATGGTTAAAAAGCTAAACTTGGCTTAAGAGTAGAGAAGGCCAGGGAGAAAATGGCCTTTTAGGATCCCTGTATTTATACATTGCATTAGTGATTATACAAGCTTTCTATTTAAGAGGAAAACAAATGAATTTTAAAAAGTATTCCCAGACCTCAGACACACAGTTTCAAATGCCTGAATGAATAAATCGGGCAATGGTTTTTGAGAGCAGTCCTTTCAATGACTGCAATTATCTTGGAAGAGAATACTAATCATCCTTTTGTCACAACAAATTAGTTTGTTAAACTGTTTTTACTCCTGTCTAAGCACATGCTGTAACTGAACCTTTCTATATTTTTATCTTAAAGAAATGACTGTGCTAAAGGTCTTGTTTATTTCCTGGAAACGATGCTAAAATGATTATATGGGCCCAGGTGGAGAAACCCTGACTCATGGTGTTCACACAGATTTAATCATAACCAGCAGGAAGAACAAATGATGAGAAACTTATAAAAACACAACAGAGTGGTCAACATAGAGAAAGACTGGTAAAATGAGGGTGAGATAGGGGAGGTAGAGGCAGAAGAAGGGGAGTATAGGTTCCAAAAATCTAGCCATTTCCCTCTCAGGGTTTCCATGTCATTTCAAAGGACCTCAGGTGTTGGGTTACCACCAATGAAAGGTCTCCAGCGGTAGACAAATGGAAACCAGCTATTTAGAATCAAGGGGGAAAAGGAAGCAAGTTATAGCAAGACAACTTGTTTTTGGTTTTTCTCCTTTGGATGCCTGCACGGACTAGATCATTTCTCTGGTGTCTGAGTTGAAATGCCAGATGTAGAAGGGGCCATTTTTATCATCTGGGAGTAGGTTATAAAAAAAGGTGTGAGGGAGTCCATGAGAGGACTCCACTTCAGCCAGAGCAGCACAACTTTTAAAGTATTTTTTATGCTGAAATTCTGCCTAAGATTTTGTCTGAAAAATGTGTTTCCTTGATAAAAATCAGTAATCCACTTGATGGATGAGGAGACTGAGGTACAGGCAAGGGAAATGGTCCAGGTCCTGAGCAAGTTAGTGGCAGACCCAGAAATAGAATCCAGGTCTCTGTACTAACTTGTTCTAGTGTTCTCTCTACCAAATCAGACTGCCTCATCTTACCAGCTTGACAGTAAACTTTTCAGTACACTAGAGAATTGCCAAGTGCACGACTCCATGTATGAGTGGAAATGAATGGACAGGCCACATGTACAGTTATTACAATGTGAAAGCCACCTAAGAAGAGAGGCTTTGAAGGGGGAAAAGTATAAAAACCTGTGCTACTTTCTCTTTCAGCACTAGATGCTCTTCTCAAGAACAAAAAGACTGGGCTAATTAAACAGTGCAAGGGAGAACCTGTGGTAAGATTTATAGCTGCTGGGTTAGAGACCGAACAGTTACAGAGGAACCCAGCAAGCTCTAGAATCCAACGAGCTTTTAACTATATAGAGCCATGTTCACTGGTTGAGGCCAAACTGTTTCTAGTGTAGATTCTCACCGGGGACCTGACTGCGGGGGACACACGCTACCATCACTCTTAGCAGAGTAAACCTAAATGTCTTCCATATTGATGAGATCACAATGCAACAAATCTGTGTACTAGAAATGCTCAGGGTTTGTTCACCTGTTCATTCATCCAAACATCATGGTAGGAACCAGGGATGGCTGAAAGATAGATGAAATGTTATTCCTATTCTTCAGGAACTCACCATAGAATGGAGAAGACAAACTATATATGGAGTTCAGTAGGATAGTAAATACAATGCTATTAACCGGTGGGTGCTTTGAGGGCAAGGGAGGGAGCATCTAATTTAGTCTCAGAGAATTGAGGAGGACTTTATAGAAAAAGGTATATGAGCTGTAAGAATGAAAAGGATAAACGTAAAGGATGATATAATAGAGTAACTGAAGATAGGGCTACTTTAGATTAATGGTCAGAAAATAATTCTCCTGGGGGGTGTCATTAAATCTGAGACTGAATTCAATATCAAGAAGGAACAAGATCTGGTAACAAACACTCAGGCAGAAGGAATAGCAAAGGCCCTGAGAAGAAAAGGCTTGAAGAGTTTGAGGAACTAAGAGGAGACCAGTGTATGTGGAGTATAACAAGCAAGCAAAAGAATAAGAAGTGAGGGTGGAGTTAAGGCTCAAAAGGGCCTTCTAAGGAAACAAGGCATTTGGCTTTCATCTAAGTGGAACGAAAAGCTACTTTTTAAAAGGGTTTCAATCAAGGAAAGACTCAATGTAATTTACATTTTTAGAACAATAGTAATAAATACATATATAGTACCTACTATAGGCCAGGCTCTGCCCAAGCATTTTATATATATTAACTTGTAATGGCTGCTATATAAACATGATTGGCAGAAGGCAGAGTGGACACAAGGAGATTCATTGAGCACTGCAGTTGAGAGATGATAGTGGTTGGAATGAAGAAGGAGCAAGTGAAAAGATCTCAGGAGTATTTAGGAAATAGAATTGACATGACTGGATTGGGAAGGGGAGAAGTAGTGACATAGGTATGGAGGAATCAAAGATTACTTCTATGCTTTTACAAAGTTTGAAGGAGAAGGGAGTATTCAATGGTGCTGAATATCTTTGAGGACAAACAGACTAAAATCTGAAAAAAGATCAATGGATTTATCAATTAGGAGGTCAGGAGTAAACTTTTGCATGTATTTTAGTAGGTTGGTGGTATAAGCAGTCAGACTACATAGGGTAAAGAGTGACTGGAAGCTAAAGAAATGGAGATGGTGCAAGTATTTTTCTAAGATGTTTGAAAGGGAAGGAAAGAAGGGAACGTGACAGGGGGCACACTTGAGGAATTTTTTTCTTTCTTTCTTTTTTAAGGTCAGGGACAATTAAACATCTCTATAGACTGAGAAGAAGAAGTATGTAGAGGGAAAGAGGTTGACATATAGAAGAAAGAATGGATATCAAAATAGAACAGGATAAAGGTGGAGGGAAAAGAGCTGGGTGAGTTAATGCCTGGGATTCAAAAGAAAAGATCCATTCATTATTAGAGGTATCTCAGCATGTACTAGAATACATTAGTCTAGTTTTTTCTTATTCAAGTATAGCTGATTTACAATATTATATTAGTTTCAGGTTTATAACACAGTGATTCAAAATTTTAATAGATTATACTGCATTTAAAGTTATTATAAAATATTGGCTATATTCCCTGTACTGTACAATATATCCTTATAGCTTATTTATTTTATACATAGTAGTTTGTACCTCTTAATCCCCTAACCTCCATTAGCCTAGTTTTGTTTTTTTGTGTTTTTTTTTGCTGTACGCGGGCCTCTCACTGTTGTGGCCTCTCCCATTGCGGAGCACAGGCTCCAGACGCGCGGGCCCAGCAGCCATGGCTCATGGGCCCAGCTGCTCCGTGGCATGTAGGATCTTCCCGGACCAGGGCACGAACCCGTGTCCCCTGCATCGGCAGGCGGACTCTCAACCACTGCGCCACCAGGGAAGCCCTATTAGCCTAGTTTTAACCTTTATTTTTACAGACACTTCTGAGAATTTAAAACTCTATCTCCCACTTTCAACAATTTTGACCCAGTGCAAGGAAGGGCTCATGCTCTGCTACATACTATTATTTATTCTTCACTGCCACCTTTAACTCATATTCTTGGGCTAACTTTATTAGTTTCTTCAGTCTCTGATTAATGATAGAAGAGTCATAATCGGTGTTCAGTTATCTGACCATGCTACAGTGTCCCTTTTGCTCTCCAAACCACACACTCCCACAACGGAAGACGTTTTAAATAAGATTGAGGAAATAATAAGGTGCTCATAAAAATAATTAAGGATAAAATATGAAGATTTTCTCATGAAAATTCATAAAATTTATGAAATTATATAAAATTGCATGCATTACATGAATATGGCCTTCTCCTAAGCCACTGAAAGTGATTTTCAAAAGATATATTTCTTTGGCATTATATTCTGACATTTCTAATTTAACATTCTTAAGAAGTATGGGATACAACAGGATAATGTAATCTGAGAAAATGCAACAGACAGTTAAGTTGTATCTATGCCAAATCAAAACTATCAATACAGGGCCACAGGACTTCCGGGAAGAGAGCGGAGGAGTAAGACGCGGAGATCACCTTCCTCCCCACAGATATACCGGAAATGCATCTACACGTGGAGCAACTCCCGCAGAGCGCCTACTGAACGCTGGCAGAAGACCTCAGACCTCCCAAGGGGCAAGAAACCCCTCACGTACCTGGTTAGGGCAAAAGAAAAAAATAAACAGAGACAAAAGCATGGGGATGGGTACTGCACCAGCAGGAGGGAGCTGTGAAGGGGGAAAAGTGTCCACACACTAGGGAGCCCCTTCGCGGGCGGAGACTGCGGGTGGCGGAGTGGGGGAGCTTCGGAGCCGCGGAGGAGAACACAGCAACGAGGCGGAGGGGCGGAGGGCAAGGCGGAGAGATTCCAGCGCAGAGGATCAGGGCTGGCCGGCACTCACCAGTCGAGAGGCTTGTCTGCTCACCCGCAGGGTCGGTTAGGGCTGGGAGCTGGGGCTCCGGCTTCAGTCGGAGCACCGGGAAAGGACTGGGGTTGGTGGCGTGAACACAGCCTGCAGGGCGTTAGTGCACCGCGGCTAGCCGGGAGGGAGTCCGGGGAAAAGTCTGAACCTGCCGAAGAGGCAGGAGACTTTTTCTTCCCTCTTTATTTCCTGGTGCGCGAGGAGAGGGAATTAAGAACGCTGCTTAAAGGAGCTCCAGAGACTGGCGCGAGCCGCAGCTGAAGGTGCGGACCCCAGAGACAGACATGAGACGCTAAGGCTGCTGCTGCCGCCACCAAGAAGCCTGTGTGCGAACACAGGTCGCTGTCCACACCCCCCTTCCGGGGAGCCTGTGCAGCCCGCCACTGCCAGGGTCCCGGGATCCAGGGACAACTCCCCCGGAGAACGCACGGCGTGCCTCAAGCTGCCAGTGTCACGCTGGCCTCTGCCGCCGCAGGCCCGCCCCGCACTCCGTGACCCTCCCTACCCCCGGCCTGAGTGAGCCAGAGCCTCTGAATCAGCGGCTCCTTTAACCCCGTTCTGTCTGAGCAAAGAACAGACGCCCTCCGGCGACCTACACGCACAGGCGGGGCCAAATCCAAAGCTGAGCCCCTGGGAGCTGTGAGAACAAAGAAGAGAAAAGGAAATCTCTCCCAGCAGCCTCAGAAGCAGCGGATTAAAGCTCCACAATCAACTTGATGTACCCTGCATCTGTGGAATACATGAATAGACAACGAATCATCCCAAATTAAGGAGCGGTGTGGATGAAAGGCTCTTGGTGCTGCAGCCAGGAGTTAGTGCTGTGCCTCTGGGGTGGGAGAGCCAACTTCAGGACACTGGTCCACAAAAGGCCTCCCAGCTGCACTGTGAAAATCTCCCAGAGATCTCCATCTCAACGCCAGCACCCAGATTCACTCAACGACCAGCAAGCTACAGTGCGGGACATCCTATGCCAAACAACTAGCAAGACAGGAACACAAACCCACCCATTAGCAGAGAGGCTGCCCAAAATCATAATGTCTACAGACACCCCAAAACACACCACCAGACGTGGACCTGCCCACCAGAAAGACAAGATACAGCCTCATCCACCAGAACACAGGCACTAGTCCCCTCCACCAGGAAGCCTACACAACCCACTGAACCAACCTTAGCCACTGGGGACAGACACTAAAAACAACAGGAACTACGAACCTTCAGCCTGCAAAAAGGAGACCCCAAACACAGTAATATAAGCAAAATGAAGAGACAGAAAAACACACAGCAGATGAAGGAGCAAGATAAAAACCCACCAGACCTAACAAATGAAGAGGAAATAGGCAGTCTACCTGAAAAAGAATTCAAAATAGTGATAGTAAAGATGATCCAAAATCTTGGAAATAGAAGAGACAAAATGCAAGAAACATTTAACAAGGACCTAGAAGAACTAAAGATGAAACAAACAATGATGAACAACACAATAAATGAAATGAAAACTACTCTAGATGGGATCAATATTAGAATAACTGAGGCAGAAGAACGGATAAGTGACCTGGAAGATAAAAGAGTGGAAATAACTACTACATACCAGAATAAAGAAAAAAGAATGAAAAGAACTGAGGACAGTCTCAGAGACCTCTGGGACAACATTAAACGCACCAACATTCGACTTATAGGGGTTCCAGAAGAAGAAGAGAAAAAGAAAGGGACTCAGAAAATATTTGAAGAGATTATAGTGGAAAACTTCCCTAATATGGGAAAGGAAATAGTTAATCAAGTCCAGGAAGCACAGAGAGTCCCATACAGGATAAATCCAAGGAGAAATATGCCAAGACACATATTAATCAAACTGTCAAAAATTAAATACAAAGAAAACATATTAAAAGCAGCAAGGGAAAAACAACAAATAACACACAAGGGACTCCCCATAAGGTTAACAGCTGATCTTTCAGCAGAAACTCTGCAAGCCAGAAGGGAGTGGCAGGACATATTGAAAGTGTGGAAGGAGAAAAACCTGCAACCAAGATTACTCTACCCAGCAAGGATCTCATTCAGATTTGATGGAGAAATTAAAAACTTTACAGACAAGCAAAAGCTGAGAGAGTTCAGCACCACCAAACCAGCTCTACAACAACTGCTAAAGGAACTTCTCTAGGCAAGAAACACAAAAGAAGGAAAAGACCTACAATAACGAACCCAAAACAATTAAGAAAATGGGAATGGGAACACACATATCAATAATTACCTTAAATGTAAATGGACTAAATGCTCCCACCAAAAGACACAGATTGGCTGAATGGATACAAAAACAAGACGCATATATTTGCTGTCTACAAGAGACCCACTTCAGACCTAGAGACACATACAGACTGAAAGTAAGGGGATGGAAAAAGGTATTTCATGCAAATGGAAACCAAAAGAAAGCTGGAGTAGCAATTCTCATATCAGACAAAATAGACTTTAAAACAAAGACTATTAGAAGAGACAAAGAAGGACACTACATAATGATCAAGGGATCGATCCAAGAAAAAGATATAACAATTGTAAATATTTATGCACCCAACATAGGAGCACCTCAATACATAAGGCAAATACTGACAGCCATAAAAGGGGAAATCGACAGTAACACATTCATAGTAGGGGACTTTAACACACCACTTTCACCAATGGACAGATCATCCAAAATGAAAATAAATAAGGAAACACAAGCTTTAAATGATACATTAAACAAGATGGACTTAATTGATATTTATAGGACATTCCATCCAAAAACAACAGAATACACATTTTCTCAAGTGCTCATGGAACATTCTCCAGGATAGATCATATCTTGGGTCACAAATCAAGCCTTGGTAAATTTAAGAAAATTGAAATTGTATCAAGTATCTTTTCCGACCACAACGCTATGAGACTAGATATCAATTACAGGAAAAGATCTGTAAAAAATACAAACACATGGAGGCTAAACAATACACTACTAAATAACCAAGAGATCACTGAAGAAATCAAAGAGGAAATCAAAAAATACCTACAAATGACAATGGAGACACGATGGCTCAAAATCTATGGGATGCAGCAAAAGCAGTTCTAAGAGGGAAGTTTATAGCAATACAATCCTACCTTAAGAAACAGGAAACATCTCGAGTAAACAACCTAACCTTGCACCTAAAGCAATTAGAGAAAGAAGAACAAAAAAACCCCAAAGTTAGCAGAAGGAAAGAAATCATAAAAATCAGATCAGAAATAAATGAAAAAGAAATGAAGGAAACGATAGCAGAGATCAATAAAACTAAAAGCTGGTTCTTTGAAAGGATAAACAAAATTGATAAACCATTAGCCAGACTCATCAAGAAAAAAAGGGAGAAGACTCAAATCAATAGAATTAGAAATGAAAAAGGAGAAGTAACAACTGACACTGCAGAAATACAAAAGATCATGAGAGATTACTACAAGCAACTCTATGCCAATAAAATGGACAACCTGGAAGAAATGGACAAATTCTTAGAAAGGCACAACCTGCCAAGACTGAATCAGGAAGAAATAGAAAATATGAACAGACCAATCACAATCACTGAAATTTAAACTGTGATTAAAAATCTTCCAACAAGCAAAAGCTCAGGACCAGAAGGCTTCACAGGTGAATTCTATCAAACATTTAGAGAAGAGCTAACACCTATCCTTCTCAAACTCTTCCAAAATAGTTTGGGAGGGAGGGAGGGAGGGAGAGGGAGGAACACTCCCCAACTCATTCTACGAGGCCACCATCACCCTGATACCAAAACCAGACAAGGATGTCACAAAGAAAGAAAACTACAGGCCAATATCACTGAAGAACATAGATGCAAAAATCCTCAACAAAATACTAGCAAACAGAATCCAACAGCACAGTAAACGGATCATACACCATGATCAAGTGGGGCTTATCCCAGGAATGCAAGGATTCTTCAATATACGGAAATCAATCAACATGATACACCATATTAACAAACTGAAGGAGAAAAACCATATGATCATCTCAATAGATGCAGAGAAGGCTTTTGACAAAATTCAACACCCATTTATGATAAAAACCCTGCAGAAAGTAGGCATAGAGGGAACTTTCCTCAACATAATAAAGGCCATATATGACAAACCCACAGTCAACATCGTCCTCAATGGTGAAAAACTGAAAGCATTTCCACTAAGATCAGGAACAAGACAAGGTTGCCCACTCTCACCACTCTTATTCAACATAGTTTTGGAAGTTTTAGCCACAGCAATCAGAGAAGAAAAAGAAATAAAAGGAATCCAAATCGGCAAAGAAAAAGTAAAGCTGTCACTCTTTGCAGATGACATGATACTATACATAGAGAATCCTAAAGATGCTACCAGAAAACTACTAGAGCTAATCAATGAATTTGGTAAAGTAGCAGGATACAAAATTAATGCACAGAAATCTCTCGCATTCCTATACACTAAGGATGAAAAATCTGAAAGTGAAATCAAGAAAACACTCCCATTTACCACTGCAACAAAAAGAATAAAATATCTAGGAATAAACCTACCTAAGGAGACAAAAGACCTGTATGCAGAAAACTATAAGACACTGATGAAAGAAATTAAAGATGATACAAATAGATGGAGAGATATACCATGTTCTTGGATTGGAAGAATCAACATTGTGAAAATGACTATACTACCCAAAGCAATCTACAGATTCAATGCAATCCCTATCAAACTACCACTGACATTTTTCACAGAAGTAGAACAAAAAATTTCGCAATTTGTATGGAAACACAAAAGACCCCGAATAGCCAAAGCAATCTTTAGAACGAAAAACGGAGCTGGAGGAATCAGGCTTCCTGACTTCAGACTATCCTACAAAGCTACAGTAATCAAGACAGTATGGTACTGGCACAAAACCAGAAATATAGATCAATGGAACAGGATAGAAAGCCCAGAGGTAAACCCACGCACATATAGTCACCTTATCTTTGATAAAGGAGGCAGGAGTGTACAGTGGAGAAAGGACAGCCTCTTCAATAAGTGGTGCTGGGAAAACTGGACAGGTACATGTAAAAGTATGAGATTAGATCACTCCCTAACGCCATACACAAAAATAAGCTCAAAATGGATTAAAGACCTAAATGTAAGGCCAGGCACTATCAAACTCTTAGAGGAAAACATAGGCAGGATACTCTTTGACATAAATCACAGCAAGATCCTTTTTGACCCACCTCCTAGAGGAATGGAAATAAAAATAAACAAATGGGACCTAATGAAATTTAAAAGCTTTTGCGCAGCAAGGGAAACCATAAACAAGACCAAAAGACAACCCTCAGAATGGGAGAAAATATTTGCAAATGAAGCAAATGTCAAAGGATTAATCTCCAAAATTTATAAGCATCTCATGCAGCTTAATAACAAAAAAACAAACAACCCAATCTAAAAATGGGCAGAAGACCTAAATAGACATTTCTCCAAAGAAGATATACAGACTGCCAACGAACACATGAAAGAATGCTCAACATCACTAATCATTAGAGAAATGCAAATCAAAACTACAATGAGATATCATCTCACACCAGTCAGAATGGCCATCATCAAAAAATCTAGAAACAATAAATGCTGGATAGGGTGTGGAGAAAAGGGAACCCTCTTGCAGTGTTGGTGGGAATGTAAATTGATACAGCCACTGTGGAGAACAGTATGGAGGTTCCTTAAAAAACTAAAAATAGAACTACCATATGACCCAGCAATCCCACTACTGGGCATATACCCTGAGAAAACCATAATTCAAAAAGAGTCATGTACCAAAATGTTCTTGGCAGCTCTATTTACAATAGCCCAGAGATGGAAAGAACCTAAGTGTCCATCATCGGATGAATGGATAAAGAAGATGTGGCACATATATACAATGGAATATTACTCAGCCATAAAAAGAAACGAAATTGAACTATTTGTAATGAGGTGGATAGACCTAGAGTCTGTCATACAGAGTGAAGTATGTCAGAAAGAGAGAGACAAATACCGTATGCTAACACATATATATGGAATTCAAGAAAAGAAAATGTCATGAAAAACCTAGGGGTGAAACAGGAATAAAGACACAGACTTACTAGAGAATGGACTTGAGGCTATGGGGAGGGGGAAGTGTAAACTGTGACAAAGCGAGACAGAGGCATGGACATATATACACTACCAAACGTAAGGTAGATAGCTAGTGGGAAGCAGCCGCGTAGCACAGGGATATCAGCTCGGTGCTTTGTGACCGCCTGGAGGGGTGGGATAGGGAGGGTGGGAGGGAGGGAGACGCAAGCGGGAAGAGATATGGGAACATATGTATATACATAACTGATTCATTTTGTTGTGAAGCTGAAACTAACATACCATTGTAAAGCAATTATACTCCAATAAAGATGTTAAAATGAGAAAAAAAAAAACCTATCAATACAGGGCTAATTTTTAAAGTGCAACTATTGATATCTTCCAAATTAAAAAAAAAAAACTTGTCCAAATTAAAACAGTGGCTTGCATGTGTATAGGGACAGTCTTAATCAAAGACATACAAAGAGATAAGAGAAATTTAACAGGTCAAATACTCAAAATTTAATTTTTTCTAAATTGAATATAATCTAAAAAATATATTCAAATGGCTCCTTACTTAATGAGGCTAATCCTTCCTTTACATTCTTTCCAATTCTTCAAAATTCAAATCTTATCTTCTGCAAAACAGCCCAACTATAATGTTTAATCAGTAGACATTATAAAAGTTTATACAAGTATTTTAATATATAATGATTAATAAGGTCAAACTCTCTGAGTACTAAAAAAACAAAAATAAATGAAAAACTTTCCAATGTAGGAGAAAACAAAGGAATGACAGAAACTAAATAGTGGTTTCACATTCCTACTGGTAAGTGACTGGTTGATAAATGATTATTTGTTGGCCTAGCTATAGAAGCACTATGCCAGTTGCTGTGTGGAAGCTGCAATAATGAAAGGTATGCTGCTTAAGACTATCTACCTTAGTCATAATTAAGGGACAATGAGGACACAGGAAAATGACATTAATATTATAAGCCCCACTGGCAATGATTCTTCACTTAAGCAAACTTTAGTCAGGCTCCTGAACCTCCTTGTAGGCTCATCTGTGTGCTTCCTTGTAAAATTCAGTTTTAGCAAGAATCCTGCTTAGTCAGTTTAACCAGAACCCTCACCATCAATATCTATTTGTTCAGCCTCTGTATCTGTTCAGATTCCTCATCCTCTACCATCCCCCAAGTGATATCTGATCACCCTGGCCTCTCTTAAGCAAAGAATCCTGTTGGTTGGTTTAGCCAGAATCCCCCTTACCAGTGATATTTCCTCTTAGTAATTTTTCATCCACTGACCACTACCCTGCTCCTTGGCTATAAATTCCCTCTTGCCCATGCTATATTTGGAGTTGAGTCCAATGTCTCTTCCCCACTGTAAAATCCCACTGCAGTGGTCCGTATACCTATTGTGACGGTCCTGAATAGTCTGCCTTATCATTTTTAATAAGTGTCACTGAATAGTATTTTCTTTAATACCATGTAGTATATGTGCATTTTCACCATGGTGTATATGGCTCATCAGGCCACACTTCAGGACACCTGGGTTCCAGCATTGGATATGTACCTGTGTGACCTCGGACATGTCACTTCTCTTTGAATCTCAGTTTCCTGCTCTATAAAATGAGGGAATTAAACAAGATGCTCTTGATAATCTTAATAGTCTCTTAATATACTTTTAATATTCTACCATGTATGTGAGGTACAGGTAATAAACATAATGGCATGGCAAATAATTTTGAATTTTATCGGTGAAACAAGAAGAAATCAACTCCTCTCTACAGAGCTATGGGTAGTTTTATGGTTTATATAGATACATTTGATTAAAAAATAAAACATTACCAAATCTAGGCTAAGGTCTATAATAATACATTTGGATCAAGTGTGTCTTAGTGAAGGAAAGTTTCTAGAAAGTGATTTTCATTTTTATGTAAGTGTGAAAAATTGTTTTATCTTATCTCTTGCCTTATTTTCTTTGGCTAATGAACACTATAGAATATAAAATATTTCATTTAGGGACAGATAAGTAAGTAGAGACCTTTTAACGAAAAGCTATTTAGCCACAACAGCAGTCTTAAAAACACTATAATGCAGTACACATTAAATCTTAATCGGCTCTTACTAGGATAAACTTCTAGAATAGAAATTATTACATTAAAGTGTATTACATTATATGGTACAGGAAACTCGATATAGCCATATATTACATTATATGATACAGGAAACTTGACATAGCCAAATAAAGAAACATCATATAGACATTTAAAACAACATTTTATAGAAATAATATGAAGAATAACTATGATAGTATAAATAAGTGTTAGCGAGTGCAAAACTGAATATCCAGTAGGACTATGCATAGTAAGAAAGCCTATGCATAGTAATAGCCAAAATGTTGAAAATATAATGTTTTTCTCCAGACTGTTTAGGATTGTTCTCATTCTCATTAATGAGAAAGCAATATTATTTATAAAATAAGTTATGTGGAATAAAATAAAAATAGCAATAATATTTATTTAGGTCTTATAATGTCAGACATTTTGTTAAGAGCTTTACATACAATATTACCACTTAATTACATACAACCACCATGAGTTATGAAGTATTACCCCTACTTAATAGATGAAGAAAGTGAGGCGTAGAGAGATTAATTAAACTGTCCAAGGTCACTGAGTTAGTAAGTAGAAGAAATGGGTTTTATATAAGCTAGGCCTCTATGATGCAAAGCCACTATACTATATCACCTTTTTAAAAATAAAAATTACATATATATCTCATATTCTTTAATCTTCAGGAAAATAATTTGTACAAAATTTTATGCAACTGTATTTTCAGGAAACAAAGTATGAAACCCCCTTTTCTTCATTAATTTGAAAAATGAGAGACCAACAAGTGTATATGTTTTTAGCTCAGATCTGTATAAATATGTACATGATTTAGTAAATACATACTGACTTTCATCCTAAATTTAGAAACTTTGCAGCTTGGAAAATAAGCTTTTATGACTAAAAAGCATTCCTTTCATATTGACCTTTTCTCCAAAGACTGTCAAAGTAGATCAATTCATTTTAATTGGCATATTAAATGTGCTAGTCTACTTCTCAGATTCAAAGCTTGGCTATCACTGAAAATGATAAATGTGAAACTGAATTCTCTCAAGGGTGCTTCAACACACATGATCTGCTCTATCATGATGATTATGTCATAAACGTAAAATATTGCTTCAAGTAGCTGACCAAAAATACTCATATTTTATTAGTACAATGGCAAAAACACCTGGAACTCTCTAAGGACCTTGTGAGAGAACACTGCTCCTCACTGTCAGGGAGTAGGGTTTCCAAAGCCCAGTCCTCTGGTTGACAGTGCCTCATAATATGGCTCATTAAATAAGAGAGGGTTAGAATAGAAATAAAGGATAGGTTTCTCTTCAAAGATCAATAGACCTTTAAAAACTTTTTGTAGATTCAAGAATAAGAAAAAAAAGGGAAATAGGGAAGTCCCAGGTAAATTCATAAATTTATTTATATTTATGAATAAACAGGATTCTGTTCTCAGAGTAAAATGCCAGGAATATAAGTGGGCTCAGTGTGTTGAATCAGAACAGGGGCACGAATTGAGACTTGCAGTAGATTCATTAAAACAATACTAGATGATAATATTCCTTGTACATCGTTAATTTGGACAATAAACCTTGTTTTCTTGCTTGGGTCTATTTTTCCTCTTTTACATTTCAGCCATGAATATAAGAAGTCTTCATCTTGTAGATGAAATATTTCATTATATCTCACGCCTATTATTGGAATTTTAATTTTAGCAAGTTCAGTTGGTTAATTAGCATGACATGTCTCTGGTGCCGCAGTGGTTAGGAATCCGCCTGCCAATGCAGGGGACACGGATTCGATCCCTGGTCTGGGAAGATCCCACATGCCGCGGAGCAACCAAGCCCGCGAGCCACAACTACTGAGCCTGCGCTCTAGAGCCCGCGAGCCACAGCTACTGAAGCCCGTGCATTTAGAGCCCGTGCTCTGTAACAAGAGAAGCCACTGCAATGAGAAGTTCACGCACCGCAATGAAGAGTAGCCCCTGCTCACTGCCCGCGCTCAGCAAAGAAGACCCAATGCAGCCAAATATTAAAAAAAAAAAAAAAAAGAATGATGCTATTATATTTGTTTAAGCTCATTTTTTCTTTTTTCTTTACTTCAAATTTAACTTTTCTAAGTTCTGGATGTTTTTGACCAAGTATTTAATTTTCATTGGCTCTGGTATAAATACTAGTTGATAGGAGGCTTTCATTTCCCTTAAAGACTGCAGACAGTATTCCTGAAGAAAACCTTTGTGTATTGTGGCATAGGCAGGCTAGACTTTCAGAAGCATTTCTGATGCCTTGACTATTTTATTCTGTTTCATTATGATAATCATAAGAACTTCTGTTCAGCACTCAAATTCATTCCCATGCTTGTAGATAAATTTGGCTTTTTGGTCCCACACAAGCACTTTCTTTCTTTGTCAAGCTAATGAAGTAGAGTTTTTTTTAATCCTTTAAGTAGAAATTATGTCTCAAACTGGTTACACTATTTCAGAGCATTAGAATGAACAAATAAAACTGAGCTTCATGCAAAGTTTCTCTAAATCACCTAAGGCTAATAAACCTTTAAAAACTGTGAACAGATCTGAAACAAGAACATAAAAAAGGGAAGCAGGTATAAATCCATATTCTAGGAGTGCTATATAACAAATCTACTAAATTAGGAGAGGTTTATAACCTGTCTTGGACTGCAGCAAACTCACTTCCTGAACAGATGGCCTCCCACCATTTAATCACTCTTTAACTCCCTACAATCTGGCTTTTGGGCACACTATGTACTAAAATCACTCAAAGGTTACCTGTAACCCAGATCATGGAAGCCAGCAACAAAAGTGCTAGAAGGAGATTCACGATCAAACCCAGCCAAATAATTTTATAGATTAGAAAACTACGGTCCATAAATGTTAGCAGATTTTCCCCAGATTACACGAGGGGTGAACAATGCAAGGTCAAAACACCAGCACTTGAGTTTCTGCCAATGCTGTGCTGTTCTCCCCTGCCAATTAGGTAGTCAGCTTTCTCGAACCACTGTCTCACAGTTAACATTTTTCACACTTTCAATCCAATGACACTGTTTTACCTTCTTGCTGGATTCTTCTGTCCTGCCCTTCCTTGAACATCCCTTTACTCCACACCACCTGCATTACCTGTACCCTTACAAAGAACTAAGCCTTAAGCCTAGCTTTCCAAAACCATCTGCTCTCATAGTTTCAATTCCCATCATGAGCCATGTACAACAGCAACACGACTTTGTAACTTTTCTTTTCATTAACTGTTGGGTACCTAAATTAACTACCATGTCTGCATTGAAACTATCAAAATGCAAATAATAATAGCTAACATTTATTGAGTGCTTAACTATAAACTAGGGGCTGCTCTAAGCTTTTTACCTATATTAACTCACTTAAATCTTTAACAAATCTATGAGGTATTATTCTGATTTCACATGTGAGGAAACTAAGGCACAGAGAGTTTAATCAACTTGCCCAAACTTGGATTCAAACCCATGCAATGTGCCTCCAGAGGCTGTGCTCTTAATTGTTTTGCTAGGCAGAATGTCTATATGAAATCTCTACTATTTATATTCTTGAATGCGAAAATAGCATTTTCATATCAGAGTGTTTTTACCTGTGACTTTTCTGTTGATATTAGAATGGCTTATTTATGTAAAAATTCTGTTGCATTCAATATCTATTTCAAGAAACAAGTTCAATTTTTTGCAAATTGATTTAAAAATTAAGAAAAGAAATCCAATTCCTGGCTGGTCTTATTCTATTGCCTGTTAAATGTGTTAGTTTCAGAAAGAATCCTGCAAACATTTAAAAAGATATTAAGTTTGTTTTCCTATTAAACCAGGAATCTTCTGTATGTTGATTAGTATAACACACATTTCAAAATAAAGTCCATTTGTTACAGAACTCCAAAAAGCCCCCAGTTGCTACAAAAGGATGTCCTTTTTAGGGTCAACTTATCCCCAGTGGAAAACCATAATGCAGAACACAATGAATCCGTGAAATGGACATAGTAAGCTGCTTACAGTTTCTTCCAAATATGAATGAGTAGCAAAGGCTCAAAACAAACAGTTTCCAAGTGACCTATCTCACATTAACATGGCAGAGGCTCTGCAGTGTGAACAGTCTAAGTCTCATCCACAGATAACCAGCAGGTAGTCAGCACGAGAATTACCTAGGCAACAGAAAATGATGGACCCCCTAACAGGAACAACTTAGGGTGAAAGAAGAAGGGGAGTAAACACTCAAATAAAGAATCTTGCTAGCCTCTGGAAAGTATCTTCCTTTGGATAAGGAAGAAGGAACTCCCTAATAAAATTACTGTTAGACTTGTGGACTTGGTCTCATCCCAGTGCTAACAGGGAAGAAGAAAGTAACAATTAGACCCTATTAACATTACAAATGTTATATATAATGTATCCCAGCATACATTTTGTACTGATGTAACATCTTTCCACTTAATTTTTCAGATCATTTCCACAGACCTCTCAGTCTCCTAAGGCACAGGTGAAACTATTTTTCTGTGATGTGATATTGAGCCAGGCTGTCCAGGAAGCAAAATATTTCCTCTGTTAACTCCTTCATACCATTATGAAAATCATTACTTCCATGCTTGACATCCCTTCCTCCTTTTCTTCTTCAGTTAACACCTTCATATTGGTTCTGCCACTTGACAACTGTGTGACCTTGGAAAAATTACCAAACCTCTCTGAGACTTGCATTATCTATCTGTAAAGTGGGTATAATAATATTTATTTCAGAAAAGTGTTAAAATCAGACATAATACATATAAAGCAGTTCGTACCATGCCTATAATCATCAGAAGCACAATCAATAGCGGTTTTCTATTTTTCTCATTTCCTTTCTCTAGCCTTGTCAAATACCAAACTAGACTGATAGAAGGCAAAAAAGAATAAGACACATTCCCTACTCTGAGTACCCCTGCCAGAGAGGCAGGCATGTAAACCAACAACTACAATAGCATGACAAGTGTTATAACATGGTGTATGCAAAGGGTTATAGGAAAGCAGACTTCTAAACCCGTAAGACTTGTTTTCAGGGAGTAATTTACAGGATGATTAGATAATATGATCTTTTGTATAATTTATCTTTTCCAAATCAAACGTGACATAGGAAAGTAGGGGTAAGTGGAGCAGGCATTGTTACCTTATCTACAAGACTAAAGAACAGATTAAATAACCGTTTGGTATAAATTATTCTCCTTCACATGTTTCTTTACCAATTTTAATAATTCTGGCATTTAATTTACTTGGTTTGCATCTACTTGGAGCTATCACAACTGTTCAGTGAACATCTACCCTGCTAAAATCCCAGTGTTAGGTTCATCAATCAAGATCTGAAGCAGCACAGAGTGTGGCTGGAGAACAAGATATTTAACAGAAACAATGAGAGAAGACTCAAGCATGGTAAGTAGACCTGGGCTTCTAGTTCTAGAGAGTGGCGTTAGCACATACACTCAATTCTCATTCCTCTCCAGACCCCACAGAAATGACCATATAGATGCTAAAAATAAACAAAACAAAACAAAAAAGACTAAAGCCATAACAAAAAAGAGAAAAAGAAAAAAGGGGTATCAAATCAGATATTTCAGCACATTTCTAGTGTAAAAGATGGCAAATAGAAGTGCATTAATGAAGAAAGCAGAGCAGAGGAAGCCTATATAACCAAACTATACCACTTAGAGTGTTACCATAATGCTGCCACAGGTATGGGAGTTGATCCACCAAATAGAGGGGCCCCAGAAGGGTACTTGGTTTGCAGAAACACTGGACAGGATAAATGAGATGTGACACAGAACTGATAAAGGCCACTGTGGCACACAAGGAGCCACAGTCAGCAATAAAACAGTAAAACGGGGTTTTTCTCTTAACATACTGAACAAACTGGCTGGGATGAGTTAATGCTTTTAGTGTTGGCAATAGGTTCCTCAAAGTAAAGCCCTTCACATTCTGGCATCTGGCAAGAGTAATGAGGGTCTTGTTTGTTCCCCACTGGATCCTCAAGAGACAAAACTCCCAATCACGTCTTCCTCACTCCCTGTTGGGGCTGCAGGACAGGGGGAGAGGACCACTTAATACACTGAGAATAATCAGACCATCATCTATCACCTAATACACAAGTGAACAAATGAGGATCACCAGGTATGTGAAAAATAACCAACGGGAAGAAAGAGAAACACCACATTAGTAAAACATAAAAATTACCTTGGGTATTACGCTTAGTGAAATAAGCCAGACATAGAAAGGCAAATATTGCATGATTCCACTTATATGAGATACCTGAATAGACAAATTCATAAAGACAGAAAGTAGAATAGAGGTTACCAGGAGCTGGAGGGAGGGGAGTAGAGGGAGTCACTGTTTAATGGGTACAGAGTTTTTGTTGGGGATGATGAAAATGTTTTGGGTATAGATAGCAGTGATGGTTTTGCAACATTGCAAATTTATTTAATGCCACTGAATTGTGCACTTATGAATGGTTAAAATGATAAATATCATGTAATGCATATATTACCACAATAATAAAAAAGAAAAAGATCACTCAGGAAATTTAACAAATGGATATCTGCATACAAAGAATGGAGCTGAATGCCTACCACGTACCATGTACAAAAATTAACTCAAAATGGATCAGAGGCCTAAATGTAAGAGTTACACCTATAAAATTATTAGAAGAAAACACAGGCAGAAATCTTTGTGACCCTGGATTAGACAATGGTTTCTTAGATATGACACCAAAAGCACAGCCAAAAAAAAAAAGATAAATCAGACTTCATCAAAATGCAAATTGTCTGTGCTTCAAATGACACCATCAAGAAATTGGAATAATAGTTCACCAAATGGGAGGAAATATTTCAAAATAATAGAAGGAACTCATATGTAGAACACATAAAGAACTATTACAACACAATAATAAAAAAGACAAAGAACCCAATTTTAAAATGACCACAATATCTTAAAAGACATTTGCCTGAAGAGATACATATACATATGCCCCAAAAATACATGACTAGATGCTCAATGACTTTAGTAACTAGAGTAACTAGGGCAATGCAAGTCAAAACCACAATGATATATCACTTCTTATACACTAAAAGGCTATAATCAAAAAGACAGATAATAACAAGTGTTGACAAGAATGTAGAGAAATTGGAACCCTCATACATTGCTGGTAGGAGTGCAAAATGGTGCAATCGCTTTGAAAAACAGCCTGCAGTCCTTCAAAATATTAAACATAAAATTAGCATATGACTCAGCAATTCCATTATATCCAAGAAAAATGAAAACATGTCACACAAAAACGTGTACACAAAACTTTATGGCAGCATTAGACACAATAGCCAAAAAGTGGAAACAACCCAAATGTCCATCACCAGATGGATGGATAAATAAAGTGGTATACACACACAATGAAATGTTATTTCGCCATAAAAGGACTGAAATACTGATACACACTACAACACTGATGAACTTTGAAAACATTATGTGGAGTGAAAAAATCTAGTCACAAAATACCACACATTATATGATATACCCAGAATTGGAAAATCCATATAGACAGAAAGTAGGTTAGTAGTTGCCTAGGGCTGGGTAGGGAGAGAGAGATAGGTTGAAGAAACTAGAGAGTGCCTGGGGTCATGAAAATATTCTAAAATTTATTGTGATGAATACACTAAAAGCCATTGAATTGTACACTTTAAATTAGTGAATTGTATTGGATGTAAATTATATTTCAATAAAGCTTTTATTAAAAAATAAATGTTCAATAAATTATAGCAAATATTATTTTTAAAAATTACAGAAAAAAAGACTATTCAAGGAACAGAAGAGATCTTAACTCTTAATTATTATTCATAGAAAGACTTATGAAGAAATATTATCCATTAAAAAAAGGGGCAAGAGGGCTTCCCTGGTGGCGCAGTGGTTCAGAGTCCGCCTGCCGATGCAGGGGACACGGGTTCGTACCCCGGTCCGGAAGATCCCACATGCCGCGGAGCAGCTGGGCCCGTGAGCCATGGCCGCTGGGCCTGCGCGTCCGGAGCCTGCGCTCCGAAACGGGAGAGGCCACAACAGTGAGAGGCCCACATACCGCAAAAAACAAACAAACAAACAAACAAACAAAAAAAAAGGGGGCAAGAAAGAACAAGATAGCCTGGACTCAGTTTTCCCTCCTGCTCTAAATACAATTATTTACCCTGGAAATAATTCAGTGGATAATGAGTCAAGGGCTCTGAGAACTGGAAAGAAGGCTGGCTAAGAACCAACCCCAGGACTTGAAGAATGGCAATGTGGTGAGAGTCCTAAGATCCCATACACACTGGGCTGAGCACTGTAGAGGCCTGCAGCCTGAAACAACCATCAGGCATAGACAAAAAAATAAACACAAAAGCAATAAAAGTCTGTTCTCTCTGGCCAAAGGACTGGGAAACAAGAACCACAACAGCGACCAAGTGGGGAGATCCAACCCTAGTTCCTCTACTTGAGGTACTAGTTGGCCAATCTGCCTTCAGCAGCACCTTCAAAGCCCTAGTGGGCCCACCCAACCTCTGTTTTACAACCAGGGCACTTGATGGGCCAACACGACTGTAGCATCAGCAAAGAAGCCCCAGTGAACTGTCTTGACCCCTGCTCCACAAATCAGGCTTTAGTGGGCAGTCCAATTCATCTAGGATAGCAGCAGTGAAGCTCCAAGGGCCATCCCAACCCCCACTCCACAACCAGTGCACCAGCATGGAATTCTGAGCAGCCTACAGCAGCAGCTTCTCAGCAGTGCCAAGACTACCCAACCCCTGGGTAACCAGCAAGCGGGCCGATACACCTGCATCAGCTGAGTTTGTTATCTCCTGGCCGTCCACCCAGTGGCATAAAGAGACTTAGGCCAAGAGAAATGGCATATTACCTGTAGAAGAACACAAATTTGAATTGGCAAGGGATTTCTTGTCTGAAACTATGGAGGCCAGAAGTACACAATCATTCTTAGTGCTGAAAGAAAACAACTGTCAATCAGGAATCCTGCATCTAATGAAAGTAGCCTTCAGGAATGAAAAGGAAGTAGACATTATTAGACAAAGGAAAACTAAGAAATTTGTTGCTAGAAGACCTACTCATAAATAATGTCTAAAGAAAGCTATGCGAACAGAAAGAAAATGACAACAGAAGAAGGCAGGGACATTCAAAAAGGAAAGAATGATGAAATGGTAGAAGTTGGGATAAATACAATAGACTTTTTTTTTTTTTTTTTTTACTATACTGCTTGGCATTTTATATTTGAATATTTTGCAATAATTTTAAATGGTCTATTAAAAAAGTAGTAATGCAAACCAGTATATGACAAACCAACAGCATGCACAAAAGATACAAGTGTATATTATATGAATAAAAGTTCAAAAAGTCAGTCTTTATGATCACCTCCTCCCTTTCCCAGAACTAGCCAGTTTTGTATGATAAAACATGTACTCATAAATAGCTTATTTTATACAATATGATTATTCTTAACCCACCATTCTGTGAGCTACCCTTTACTTTATGTTTACTGAGCATTTATTATAATCCACTTCTTGTGCCATTTCATGTCAATTTACCACAGTCTTTTTAATCCCTGCATAGATTTATAAAAATTTATTAGATCTGTCTCCCACTTCTTGATATTAATATTGTTTTTAATATTTAAAGGAGTTTTAAGCACGATTGACTTTTACCTCATGACTTTCTTTAAGGGTTACATTTACATTATTCAAAAATTTAGAAGACAGATCTGGTTTAAAAAAAAAAAGAAAGGCTTTTCTGGAAATGGGGAAATTACATAGTTAATAGTACCAAATGTAACAATGTAATTGCATTGTAATCTCCTCTATATTATTTCACTTTTTACAAAATGCATCTATGTAACTTTTATATGTAGTTAAAGGAAGAGGAACTGTATAGGCTTTTAAAGGATCCTGTCTGAAAAAGAGGCCAGGGTTTCAGGATGAAGGTTGTACTAAGAGTGGAGGCCTGGGAGTGGGTGAGGGTGAGTTGTGATATTAGATCAGCAAATTGGCTGAGATCATAGTACAGGGATGGTTGGGAGAAATTTGGAGAAATTGTAAGATATAAGTGAAAAACACGAAATGAGGTGACTGTATGAGGATATGGAATTTAGACTCTACCCTGTAGACAGTATAGAGTGTCATGGAAGGTTTTCAGGAAACAACATAAATGAATCCATACTTTATAAGATCGTGTGTTCTCAAGCACAGAGAATAAACAGGAGGAGAGACTGAAGACAGAGAGAGATTACTAAAACCATGCCATTGAGTAGTAATGAAGTCTGAGTGGTACATGGCAGTGGGGATAAATATGAAGAGACAAATGTAGATGCTACTTTGAAGGCAGAGCCAATATGATAACCAGCTGAATGTAAGAGCTACTGGCATGAGAAAAGAGTATTGAAGATGGTCCTTATCCAAGGTAGAGACTAGGGAGAAAAGAGCTACTTTGAAGCAAGAAGATAAATTTGGCATTAGAAATGTTGGGTTTCATTTTTTAAATTTTTAAACCACTTTATTGAGATATAATTTACATATAAAAAGCTGTACATATATAAAGTATACAACTCAATGAGACAGAGTTACGTATACATCCAGAAATGTTGGGTTTTAAAGACTAGATTTGTGGAGAGATGATCACCAGGTAGTTGGAAATTCAAGTTTAAATATTAGGAAAGAGGTCAGAATTAGAGAAATAGATTTAGGGATATTTGCATAAGTCCACGATTTTCCATGACATACCTTCTTCCCACACATACCATCAAGCACACTCAAACATTCAAGTTAAACCCTGAGAACCTCCTATATAACAGGTGTTACAGTACTATGACAGATACTGAAGCTACAAAAGTGAATAAAACATGGTATCTGGTCTCTAGGAACATACATTCTAAGGTCTGCAAAAGTTTTCTTGTTTTCTTTTGGTCAAAATCTCACAATACTATAAAGTATATCTGCTACTGCTAACAATGCATTTCTTTCTACTCCTCTAAACTTTATTTATAAAAGGGAATTTTATTCTCCAAGTAACATCAAGAGAAAACAGCAACTCCTGACTAGTGAGAGAGTAGTGAGGAGGGTCATCCCAGCTGATACCCTTTTCCAACCTCAGCCTTAACCCCGGATACAACCCCTTTTCCAAAAATAAATTTGCTAAGGGTAAAGTTAAGAAAATCAACAGCTGCCAATTCAGTCCTCAGTGTTTTGCATTTGCAATGTGCCAATAGCCCCATGCACACTTGAGGGAGTGGACCTCTCTACAGTTCTGGCACACTCACAGCTCTCTGGATTCTGGAAGACTTCCTTCTGCCATAACCCTTCTGTGAAGGAATAAGCTGGCCCAGCAGGCCTGGGTTGTTTAAATCTTGAAAATTTCCAAGAAAGGCATGCTTTCAGGATGGGCTTTCTGGCTTCTTGGAATGTTCTGTCAGATAAGAGTGTTTTTGCATGCCTGAGGCGCTGGGCCATACTGTTCCGGTCTGTCTATATGGTTTATGCGAACAATGTGATTTATGGTGAACATCTGCTTTTTCTCTGGGGGGGGGGGGGTTAGAGCTTCAATAACTGTGGTCAATCATGCAGGTGCTACCCGCTTACACAACTGACCCCCAATAAAAATCCTTGATGTTCAAGCCTGAGCAAGCTTCCCTAGCTGGCAGCACTTTGCATATGTAGTCACACATCATTCCTGGGTAACTGTGTCTCACACGACTCCACTGGGTGAGAATATTTGGAAGCTTGTGCCTGGTTTCCTCAGGACTTGACCCGTGTGCCTTCACTAATTTTATCCTCTCTCCTTTTTTTGTAATAAACTGTAAGTGTTGAGTATAACAGCTTCTGAGTCCTGTGAGTGCTGGGGACCTCAGATACAACTTCCTTCGAAGTCAGGGATTTCTCTTGTTTCCAGGAAATGTCTGAACTTTACTATTCTACTTACTTTTTCTGACATTTGACAGGGTCAATCCACACAGATCAGTTAATTTCAAGATCTGACCTGGTCAATCATGATTGAGAGGGCACTGCCACCAGCATTTCAGGCAGAGGGCCCTGTCTGACTTCCGTATTTCACCAAGCCAAGCCATCTAGCCCCAACAATGGATACGGGCATGCCAGGTCTTGGCTACTGCTTAAATGGTTGAGAAAGTGGAAAAGGCACCTCACCATTTTATATACCACCACAACCAAGCTGCCAGTAGGGTGGGGCGATAACACCTCCCGGCAATTTTCTGCTGCCAATCTTTCCTATCATTTCCTTCCCAGAAACTATATACAATGTATGGATGTAATCCCAACATGGCTGCAGGAGAAAAGCCCCTGTCCTGACCCTAGAGCAAGGCTCTTAGATAGGATATGACTCTACCTGGGAGGAACATCACATAATTTAGTAGCAACATTAGAAAATGATTTCAATATAAAAAATATACCTAGAGTAAATTCTCTATAAAATTCACTCTCACTCACTTGTACTCTGCCTTCTTGAGTGGGAGAGAAAGAGTTGCAAGAATATTGTATGTCAAAAATTACATATAACCCACAGCCCTCCTTATATGGGTCAAGCATGAAGTGTTTAAATGGTTGATTTTGTTAGCTGTGTGCTTTGATGTTCTCTGGTTCCTGCCCCCACACCTCAAACCTGCGACCAATAGGTCACTTTATATTCTAAGAAAAGGCTTTGAGATTTCATCACCCTAGAAGTGCATCACACATGCTATGTAAGTGATACACACTAGTCTTAAAATGGCTCGGAGTCACAGCACTAGGTAACATGAAGTTAAATATATTCCACTTTACTGACTGGTAAATATATTCCAGAGATGAGTGGTAAATAAAGATAAAGGCCAAATCCCTGCCTTATATGGGAACTAATAGGCCAGCGTAAAATTTTTATCACATATTAACATAGGCATCTTTCTCCCAAAAGCTTCTCATCTATGAACCACTCAGAGTAACTAGATGTTTTGTTTGAGGACCAGCAAAAGAAGCAGAGAAACAGTGTGAGAGAACCTATTGATACTAATGAGGCTGGTTGGCTCTCCCTTTCTCTCGTTAAAACAAGCATTTATGTGTGTGTTTGTGTGTGTGTGTGTATGTGTTATACATATATTTTTAAAGTAAAAGGAGCATTTCAATTTCGTAAGCATATTTTCTGTAAGTGCTGATGCTATTCTTATTAAATAAATTTAATAAGCGTGTGCTTGGAATCCCAGGCACACACTCAGGTTCATTCCCTGTCTCCTCAGGCAATTTCAACAATCCACACTACAGTTTCATTTTAACAGTACTCATTACTGGTATCATTTAATACATGAGGGTTTGCTCAAGTCAACATCAATCTTGCTGATCCTGCAAACACTTATTTTGTTGACACAACACAGTCTGAATCCATAGGTACTAAATGTAAAAAAAAAAAATTTAACTATTTATTCACCTGACATGTTACCAAGTACTAAGAACAACTCTGTCTGTCACTCAGTCCTGTCACAGAGACAGCACTGGATAGACATCAAGCGAAGGGCCTTTCATGGACCCCCACTCCCTTCAGTAACAGAGCCATCTCATCTGTCCCCATGCCACCCATACATACTGCATCTTCTCAAAGACATTTGACACCTTAAACACAACCACTGTGAAGGTGAAAATGTTTACCTGTGAGACATCTCGTGGGACACATCTGACTCATACTTCCTCATTAACAAATAGCCCTTTACCACAGGTAAATCTTAACTAACCAGAAGACAGAAAAGCTTTGCCCTCAGAAGGAACAATAAAAACCCATTCAGAATAAAATTTCTTCTTCAATTAAGTGTTAAATGTCTGGATGAGTCTAAGTTATGAAATAAAATATCTTTATATATCTCTTTACCTGATTGGAAAACCTCATGCTCACATTACGTTGATTCTGTAGTGGGACATAACGCTGAACAGGATCAATGTCTTTAGGACTAATTAATTCATCAACTGAAAAAAAAAAAAGGAAATGACATGATCAAAAATGTATCTATAAAACACTGTAAACCAACTGGACCTAATAGATGTTTATAGAACACTCCATCCAACAAGAGCAGAATATACATCCTTCTCAATGCACATGTAATATCTTTCATATGCTAGGCCATAAAATAAGCATCAGTGAATTTAAAAGGATTTAAATCATACAAAGTATATACTTCAACCATAACAGAATGAAATACCAGAATTTAGAAATAGAATTCAAATAGAATTCTATTCAAATAGAATCAATTGAAATTGATTTCAACCACAATAGAAATCAATTAACAGGAAGAAGTTTTAGAAATTCACAAACATAATAAAATTAAACAACACACTCCTAAATAACCAATGGGTCAGAAAAGAAATGAAAAGGGAAATTAGAAAATACTTTCTAATCTACTTTCTGATGAGATGATTGAAAAAGAAGACACAACATACCAAAACTTAGGGGATTTAGGTAAAGCAATGCTCAGAGGGAAATTGACAACTGTAATTGCTACATTAAAACAGAAAATTCTTGGGACTTCCCTGGTGGCGCAGTGGTTAAGAATCTGCCTGCCAATGCAGGGGACATGGGTTTGATCCCCAGTCTGGGAAGATCCTACATGACACTGAGCAACTAAGCCCATGTGCCACAACTACTGAGCCCGCGTGCCATAACTACTGAAGCCTGCGTGCCTAGAGCCCACACTCCGCAACAAGAGAAGCCACTGCAATGAGAAGCCCACACACTGCAACGAAGACCCAACGAAGCCATAAATAAATGAATTAATTAATTAAAAAATAAAACAAAATTCTCCAGTCTATAATCTATATTCCACATTAAGAAAGCAGATGAAAAAGAGCTAACTAAATCAAAAGCAATCAAGAGGAAGGAAATTAAGAGTGGAAATTAATGAAATAGAGTATAGAAAAACAATACAGAATATAAATGAAACCAAGTAGATTCTTGAAAAACTCAAAAGTTGACAAACCTTTAGCTAGCCTGACCAAAAAATAAAGAAAGAAGACTCAAATTACTAAATCAGGAATGAAACTAGGAACATTACTAGCAACCTTAAGGATTACAAGAGAATACTCTGAAAAAATGTATGCCAACAATTTAGATAACCTAGATGATATGGGAAAATTCCTAGAAATACATACATTACCAAAACTGACTCAAAGAGGAACAGAAAATATGAACAGATGTGTAACAAGTAGTGACTGAAACTTTCCACACAAAAAATGTTCAGGACCATGGGACTTCATTGATGAATTCTACCAAACAGTTAAAGAAGAATTAAAACCAATCTTTCACAAAAATTTTCCAAAAAATAATAGAGGGACACTTCTCAACTCATTCTAACAGGCCAGTATTACCTTAATACCAAAATCAAAGACACCGCAAGGGAAGAAAATCACAAATCAAAATCTTTTCTGAATATAGACACAAAACTACTCAACAAAAATACTAGCAAACTAAATCCAGTAACATATAAAAATGATTACATACCATGACCAAAAGGGACTTACCCCACAAATGTAAGAATGGCTTAACCTCCCCAAATCAGTTACTGTAATACACCATATCAATTGAACAAAGGACATAAAAATTACGTGACCAGCTCAGTAGACACAGAAAACACTTGACAAAATTCAGCATCCTTTCATGATAAAAGGCAGTCAACAAATTAGGGATAGACAGGAACTTCCTCATCCTGAAAAAGGGAATCTATGAAAAACCCATGGCTAATGTCACACTCAATGATGGAATGCTATGCTCCAAAGATCAGGAGTCAAGACAATGATGTCTACTCTTGCCACTTCTATTCAACATTGTACTGGAGGTTCCAGTCAGAGAAATTTGGCAAGAAAAAGTAATAAAAGGCATCCAGATTGAAAGGAAGAAGCTACAGTAATTAAGACAACGTGGTGCTGGCATAAAGACAGAGATCAGTGGAACAGACTGATCCACTGATCAGTGCAGAAATAAACTGTTACATTATGGTCAACTGATTTTTGACAAGGGTGCCAAAACAATTCAACAGGGAAAAGAATAGTTTTTCCCCCACACAAAATACTGAGATAAGTGAATATACAAAGGCAAAAGAATGAAGCTGGACCTCTTCTTCACACCACCTACAAAAATAAATGCAAAACAGATTTAAAAAGTTAAATGTAATAGTTAAAAATATAAAACTGTTAGAAGAAAATATAAGAGTAAATCTTTGTGACTTCGTATTAGACAAAATTACATCAAAACATAAGTAACAAAAGAAAAAATGAGATAAACTGGACTTTGCCAAAGCGATAAGATTTTGTGTCTTAAAGGACACCATCAAGAAAGCAAAATGACAGCCCACAGAATGGGAAAAAATATTTGCAAATCACATATCTTGTAGGGGACCTCTATCTTGAATATATAAAGAACTCTTGCAACTTAACAATAAAATGACAAATAACCCAATTTAAAAATGGCCACAGGGCTTCCCTGGTGGCGCAGTGGTTGAGAGTTCGCCTGCCGATACAGGGGACACAGGTTCGTGCCCTGGTCCAGGAAGATCCCACATGCCACGGAGCAGTTAGGCCCGTGAGCCATGGACGCTGAGCCTGCGCGTCTGGAGCCTGTGCTCTGCAACGGGAGAGGCCACAACAGTGAGAGGCCCGCGTACTGACAAAAAAAAAAAAAAAATGGCCACAGTATCTGAATAGACATTTCTCCAAAGAAGATATACCAATAAGCACATGAAAAGATGCTCAACAACATTAGTCATTTGGGGAATGCTTATCAAAACCACAATGAGATAACACCTCATACCCATTAGGATGGCTAATGTCAAAACACAGACAAGAATAAGGGTTGGAGAGAAAGTAGAGAAATTAGAACCCTCATACACTCCTGGCTGGAAGGTAAAATGGCACAGCTACTTTGGAAAATAGTCTAGAAGCGCTCCAAATGTTAAACACAGAGTTACCATATGACTCAGCAATTCTACCCCTAGGTATATACCCAAGGGAAATGAAAACATATGTCAAACGATAACTTGTTCATGAAAGTTTAGAGCAGCATTATTCATAATAGCCAAAAAGTGGAAACAACCCAAATGTCCATCACCTGATGAATGGATAAATCAAAAGTGGTATAACCATACAATGGAACGTTATTTTGCCATAAAAAGGAACGAAGTGCAGGAATTCCCCGGCTTCCCAGTGGTTAGGACTCCACGCTTCCACTGCAGGGGGCACAGGTTCGATCCTGATAGGGGAACTATGACTTCGAATGCTGCGCGGTGCAGACAAAAAAAAAAAAAAAAGGGAACAAAGTGCTAATACATGGGTGAAACTTGAAGACAGGCTAAGTGAGTCATAAAGGCCATACATTATATGATGTGAGGTATATAAAATGTCCAGAATAGGTAAATCTATAAAATAGAAAGTAGATTAATGATTGTCTAGCGCTAAGGGGAAGGATGAAGTGATTAGGGGTACATGGGGAGTGACTGCTAAAGAGTATAGGGCTTTTTTTTGGGGGGGGGGGATTGATGACAATATTCTAAAATTGATTGTGGTTATAGTTGCACAACTCTGTGAATATGCTAAAAAATATTGAACTGTAAACTTTAAGTAGGTGAAATGTATGTAATTTTACCTCAATAAAGTTGTTCTACAATAAAAATAATGTATTTGCAGTTTCAAGGAAGAAAACTAGCTCAGTGAGGGAAAACAGTGTTTCCTAACACTAAATTCTGAAAGAGATATCTGAGATGGAGCATTTTTTATGGGGCACTGACCAGAATGAGGGTAATGTCTTCAACTGCTGTTGTACTATAAGCATGGAAGCCCTTTTCACGTGGTAGTTCCTTGTTTATGATTTATTTACCTATTTTATAGCAAACACTGATTTTCTAAAAGTCTAAATTTTCTAAAGAAAAAAAATTACTGTAATAATTAACTATTTTCTAAGAACACAATGGGCAGTTCAGGCCTTGGGAAAGGAAACAGCATATTGAGTCTTTTTGCTCTAACATAAAAGTCACATAGTTTTGTTGTATAATTATTAACTAAGGCATACATAGAGCAAAATATTAAATTTCACCAATTACAAACTAGACTGAATTAGTGAAAGCCATATATTACAGAATATTTTTAAAGATTTACTGTTCTATTATGCTCATGTAATTCCAATTAACTGCCCACAAAATGTTGTTAAGCAGATATCCTACTGAGGCTCCTTTAATAAATAAATAAGACTTTGTTAGTAAAGGTGTTGTGTGGAATCTTAATAACATCCATAGAAGTTTGATGGTTCTTGGGGCAGGGGGGACAGTTATACAATAGTCAAGAGCAACTAAATGATTCAATCTTCTGAGACCTTATTCATTTTAACCAGTGAGTTGTTAACCAGATGACACACAGCTAGGTCAGAGTGCTAATTAATATGCAGTATCTCTTTTTCTAGCAGGAGATAAGTATGTGGTTTCGTAGTCTGCAATACACCTACTCATGTCCTCTACTGCCTTTTTAGAAGTGCAGCAGGCAAAAGAGAAACTGTTTCTTTGAATGCTCTTTCGTATTCAAAATGGTCATAAAACAGAGATGAAGGCATGACCTGGATTATTTCTATTCACTCTGGTCTTAACATAAGAAAATGCTATCTACACTCAAAATTTGTCTACATTCAATACATTTATTTTGGAGTAAGGAAGGTCCAATGTTTTGTTACTGACTGATATTGTTTTCAATCTTTGTTTTTTAAAGCTCAATCTGCTTATATAGAATATGGTCAATCCTGCATTCAACCCCAAGCTGTATATACAGCAAAAAGCAGGATGAAGAAGGTTTAGATCTCAAATCCCATATCCCAGGTACCAGTTTTCAGTCTCAGACTCACAGAAAAATTTCATCATGCTCATTTGTTTCCAAGTGTAGTATACAGAAACTTATGATTCTGATGTTAAAATTCTTGTCCTTAGATAGGTTAACCACTCCTCTGCCAAAATATGTTTTATTTAGCTGATTATCAACAAGGCTTCTTTGTATTCATGCTAATAAGATGGAAATAAAATTCTAACCAGAGATAACCTTACCAACTTGGCTTGATTCTAAGAAAACTACCTTATGTATGTTATTTTTTTCTTTTGGAAAATCTTAAAGCAAAACCTGCATAAATAATATCAACTCCTTATCAAAGAGCTGTCCCTTTAAAGAAAAAAATTTTCTACAGGTTCTTAAATTAGGATTAAGTATATATGGAGACACAGAAAATATAGTCAGGAAATGAGCAAACTGAAGACAGCATTAACTTAATTTTCTCTTCTTTGAATAGCTTCTGTCTGCTCTTATATATATCATTTGTGTAAAGCTTGAATTGGAAATCTGGACTTTGAAATATTCTTCCCTAATGGAATATAAAAAGGAACCAAAGATGATTATTCTTACAGCACAAACAAATTTAGCTTTTATGCAGTAATACTAAGAACAACAAAGACAATAACAGTATTTCACACAGTAAGCAGTTCTTTTAGTGCAGGTACAGTATTTACAGTCAGCTTGTTTCATAATCTGTTTGTCATAAAAGAATTCTGACTATTATGATAACCTTTTTGACAGAAATGCTAATAATATTAAAAAATTTAGCAAGGAATGGTATAGCAAGATGCATAATGCTTTTTTGTGTGCATTAAATTAACTTTCATTTCAATGTATCCAAAGATACTTCAGCTGAAGTTTTAGGAGAAGCTGAAAAACAATTCTTCAAAGAATTATGAATAGTGGCTCCATTATGCCTCCACCTCACTGAGTAAACTGCCAACATGTATTTACTGGAAAGAAGAAAACTTTGAGACACCTGATTCCTTATGGCAAGTGGTTTACTACAGGTATGACCAAGCATGATTGTTATACTAAATCACAACTGTATTCCATTTATAAAAGAGACTCAAAGTTTCCATAGCCTTCTGCTAGCACCCTATCTACTAAGCTGAATGCAGCCCAAAATGATCATAGTGGTACCCACACCTATTTGACTTTCTTCCCAGAACCATCCATCATCATTCAGTGCAATAGACATATTAATGTACTTTTCCATGCTAAGAAACTCCCCCAAGACCTCTTAACAGCATGAAACACCACCCAAATCCAAAAAGAATGTCAATGTCAACAAAGACATACTTATTTCTAAAGACTTGATAATAAGAAAAAAAACTGTTCCCGATCTTCTTCACTTACCCAGGAGTTTTGCAATGACATAAAGTGCTTGTCCCCAAAGAAACAGTTTTCCATCACGGCCACAGTTGCTAGGAAATCGCTTCTGACTACCAGGGTTTCTTTTTTCATATTCTACAAAATCAGCTGGCACAAAGTAGTACTTTGGTATGACAGGATAACCTATGGAGTTTAAAAATAAATATTTAAAATATAACAAATCAGTATCCTCCTCAAATTTTCCCTTCAAAAACTACAATGATGACAAAGCAGAAAGAGAGAAAGTTGTCCAATAGGATAGGAAAATTTGACTCTTTTCAGAAATTCCCAGTGAAAAATGTGGGAAAAGCTTCTTTACTTTAAAACTAATTTGACAGGATATGTTATATGCTAGCCAACAATGTGTACATAATCTCTTTTAACAACATTTAACACCTTTAAATGAATCAATAAATATATAGTATGCAAATATGTAGAGCCATAGAAGAAGCTATTTTTAATAGAATTAGTCTGTGGAAGCTTTACAAATGAGATACTGTGTAATCTTAAATGAAGAATTATAACCCTGAGCGATTGCTTAGAGCAAAGAAATCCCCATTTTAAACATTAAGGCCATTATCTACTATTCAACATCACTGAGGAGAAAAAAAAAAAATCCATCTTCCCCCTGTGACCAACTCATTTAAAAATATTTCTTGGTAGAAACTAAAAATTATTTTAAGACTAGAATCTTTGTGGATGATGTAAAGGGAGAAAAACCAACATTCTAATACAGTGCTACAGAAGACTTTTTGTAATATCATCCCACACTGAACTTAATTTTTCTAATAATACTACACAGATTTCCCTAAAATTTGCTTCTTTCTTCACGCATCAATAAATAGTGATATTTGTGTCTAAAACCAGTGAAAAGGTCTATGATACACAGATAATAGTCTGAGCATCACTCTTTCAACATAAAGAAGCCTAAAGTGTGATACACAGACTACCACCTCAATGCATCAATGATCTATCACTGAATACTAAAAGATCTGATTCAAGGGATTTTAAATATATTCATTACAACATTCATTACATTGTTTCTAACATTGGACAAGTGGTTATTTGGAGCATAAAGACAAAAAACTGGTTTTAAACATTAACATTTATTTGAAATTCAATGTTTATCCATAAACATTTTGCTACTTTAACATTACACAGACTTTAAAGGGTGAGCATACAGTATAAAGTATTTACTCTAAGATACTGTGGAAAACCCTAAAGAATATCATAAACTTCATGTGAGACAGGAATAGGGCCCACTGCTGTGATTGCCAGTTTGTGCATCATGTCTGTAAGACCACCCTCTTTTTTTTTTTTTAATTAACACACCATAATTTTTAACTTTCAGATAAATAGGTCGTCAAAGCTGTTCACTCATGAGAATATTTTACTATTTTACTAATACTTCCAAACACCAAAGATATCTGGAACTTCTCCTCTGGAATTCTTTCAAGAATTAGTTTTCTAGTCATACGAAAAAACTCAGTTATGTTCCTTTATGGCCCTTGCTGGTGTTTAACTGAAACCAATATATTATTTATAAGTCTGGACCTTTTGACCATTTCTAAAATATTAAACCCATCCTCAAAGGATGACATTTTAGAACCATGGCAGACATTCAAATTAATGTGAAAAAAGCCCTGAAAACATCTCCAAAGAGGAGGTCAAAATATTCTTGGCAATGGTAGTACCCTTAGGCTAGGGCAGAGCCTCCCTAAGTGGCCCTCTGAAGGGGGCAGTACTCACCTGAACAAAACATTTCTGGTGACATGGATAAAAATTAGCCATTTTATATTATTGTCACATTACATCCAGTGAAGGAGTATTACAGTAGGTAATAGATGAAGAACCTCTGCCCACCTGGCAAACTACAGTGTAGTAACTATAGCCATGAACACTTAAAATTCATCTCCCTCTCTATCACCTTGCCTAATGAACTCCTTTCATAAAAATAAGTTTATTATAACAAATTAAGAGATTATTCTTTCTAATTTGTTTGCAGCCCCGTTCATTTTTTCATTTCAATATAAATTGTTCTGTTTAGAAAGGAAGTATTTATACATTTCAAAGGAACATTAAGGGAATGCTGGTAGAAAGAATTTCTTGAAAAAGCATTCCTGGGGGTGCTTCAAGATGGCACAGGACTAAGACATGGAGATCACCTTCCTCCTCACAAATACATCAAAAATACATCTACATGTGGAACAACTCCTACAGAACACCTACTGAACGCTGGCAGAAGACCTCAGACTTCCACAAAGACAAGAAACTCCCCATGTACCTGGGTAGGGCAAAAGAAAAAAGCAAAAACAGAGACAAAAGAATAGGGATGGAACCTGCACCTCAGGGAAGGAGGTGTGAAGGAGGAAGTTTCCACACACTAGGAAGCCCCTTCACTGGTGGAGACAGAGGTGGTGGGGGTGGGAAGCCACGGAGAAGAGTGCAACAACAGGGGTGCAGAGGGCAAAGCAGAGAGATTCCCGCACAGAGGATAGGTGCCGACCAGCACTAACCAACCTGAGAAGCTTGTGTGCTCACCCCCCTGGGGAGGGTGGGCGTTGGGAGCTGAGGCTCTGGCTTCAGAGGTCAGATACCAGAGAAAGGACTGGGGTTGGCTGTGTGAACACAGCCTGAGGGGGCTAGTGCATCACAGCTAGACGAGAAGGAGTATGGGAAAAAGTCTGGAACTGCCTAAGGGTGCGTGAGGAGAGAGAATTCAGAGCACCACCTAAACAAGCTTCAGAGACGGGTGCAAGCTGTGACTATCAGCGCAGACACCAGAGATGGGCATGAAAAGCTAACACTGCTACTGCTGCCACCAAGAAGCCTGTGTGCAAGCAGGTCACTATCCACACCTCCCCCCACCGGGAACCCGTGCAGCCTGCCACTGCCAGGATCCCATGATCCAGGGACAACATCCCCGGGTGAACACATGGCGCACCCCAGGCTGTTGCAACATCCTGCTGGCCTCTGCCGCCGCAGGCTCACCCCACATTCCGTACCCCTCCCTCTCCTCAGCCTAAGTGAACCAGAGCCCCCTAATCAGCTGCTACTTTAACCCCCTCCTGTCTGGGAGGAGAAAAGATGCCCTCAGGCAACGTACATGCAGAGGTGGGACCAAAACCAAAGCTGAACCCCAGGAGCTGTGCGAACAAAGAAGTAAAAGGGAAATTTCTCCCTACAGCTTCAGGAGCAGCAGATTAAATGTCCACAGTCAACTTGATGAACCCTGCATCTGTGCAATACCTGAACAGACAACGAATTCAGGTGGTACACTTTGGGAGCAACTGTACAATTAGGGTTTGCTGTCTGCAACTGACTTGTTTCTGATTTTTATGTTTACCTCAGTATAGTTGTTAGTGCTTCATATCATGGGTGGATTTGTTTATTGGTTTGGTCGCTCTCTTCCTTTTTTTTTTTTTAATTACTGAAAAATATTTTTAAAATTTTATTTATTTATTTATTTTAATTTTCTTTCCTTTTTCTCGTGTTCTTCTGAGGCGTGTGGCTGACAGGATCTTGGTGCTCCGGCCTGGTGTCAGGCCTGAGCCTCTGAGGTGGGAGAACTGAGTTCAGGACATTGGACCACCAGAGACCGCCTGACCCCACGTAATATCAATTGGCAAGAGCTCTCCCAGAGATCACCATCTCAAATGCTAAGACCCAGCTCAACTAACAGCCAGCAAGCTCCAGTGCTGGACACCCCATGCCAAACTAGCAAGACAGGAACACAACACCACCCACTAGCAGAGAGGCTGCCTAAAACCATACTAAGTTCACAGACACCCCAAAACACACCACCGAATGTGGCCCTGCCCACCAGAAACACAAGATCCAGCCCCACCCACCAGAACACAAGAACCAGTCCCCTTCACCAGGAAGCCTACACAAGCCCCTGAACCAACCTTACCCACTGGGGGCAGACACCAAAAACAAAGGGAACTAAAAACCGGCAGCCTGCAAAAAGCAGACCCCAAACACAGTAAGTTAAACAAAATAAGAAGACAGAGAAATATGCAGCAGATAAAGGAGCAAGGCAAAAAAACACCAGACCAAACAAATGAAGAGGAAATAGGCATTCTACCTGAAAAAGATTTCAGAGTAATGATAGTAAAGATGATCCAAAATCTTGGAAATAGAATGGAGAAAATACAAGAAACATTTAACAAGGACCTACAAGAACTAAAGAGCAAATAAACAATGATGAACAGCACAATAAATTAAATTAAAAATTCTCTAGAAGGAATCCATAGCAGAAAAACTGAGGCAGAAGAACAGATAAGAGACCTGGGAAGATAAAACAGTGGAAATAACTACTGCAGAGCAGAATAAAGAAAAAGCAATGAAAAGAATTGAGGACAGTCTGAGAGACCTCTGGGACAACATTAAATACACCAACATTCAAATTATAAGGGTCCCAGAAAAAGAAGAGAAAAAGAAAGGGACTGAGAAAATATTTGAAGAGATTATAGTTGAAAACTTCCCTGATACGGGAAAGGAAATAGTCAATCAAGTAGAGGAAGCACAGAGAGTCCCATACAGAATAAATCCAAGGAGAAGCACGCCAAAACATATTAATCAAACTATCAAAAATTAACTACAAAGAAAAAATATTAAAAGCAGCAAGGGAAAAGCAACAAATAACACACAAGGGACTCCCTATAAGGTTAACAGCTGATCTTTCAGCAGAAACTCTGCAAGCCAGAAGGGACTGGCAGGACATATTTAAAGTGATGAAAGGGAAAAACCTACAACCAAGATTATTCTACCCAACAAGGATGTCATTCAGATTCGATGGAGAAATTAAAACCTTCACACACAAGCAAAAGCTAAGAGAATTCAGCACCACCTAACCAGCTTTACAACAAAGGCTAAAGGAACTTCTCTAGGCAGGAAACACAAGAGAAGGAAAATACCTACAGTAACAAACCCCAAACAATTAAGAAAATGGGAATAGGAACATACATATCGATAATTACCTTAAATGTAAATGGATTAAATGCTCCAACCAAAAGACACAGACTGCCTGAAAGGATACAAAAACAAGACCCGTATATATGCTTCTAAAAGAGACCCACTTCAGACCTAGGGACACATACAGACTGAAAGTGAGGGGATGGAAAAAGATATTCCATGCAAATGGAAACCAAAAGAAAGCTGGAGTAGCAATTCTCATATCAGACAAAATAGACTTTAAAATAAAGAATGTTTCAAGAGACAAAGAAGGACACTACATAATAATCAAGGGATCAATCCAAGAAGATATAACAATTGTAAATATTTATGCACCCAACACAGGAGCACCTCAATACATAAGGCAAATGCTAACAGCCGTAAAAGGGGAAATAGACAAGAACACAATCATTGTAGGGGACTTTAACACCCCACTTTCACCAATGGACAGATCATTCAAAATGCAAATAAATAAGGAAAAACAAGCTTTAAATGATACATTAAGCAAGATGGACTTAATTGATATTTATAGGACATTCCATCCAAAAACAACAGAAAACACTTTCTTCTCAATTGCTCATGGAACATTCTCCAGGATAGATCATATCTTGGGTCACAAATCAAGCCTTGGTAAATGTTAAAAAATTGAAATCATATCAGCAATCTTTTCCGACCACAACATTATGAGACTAGATATCAATTAAAGGAAAAAATTTGTAAAAAAAAAAATAACACATGGAGACTAAACAATACACTACTAAATAACCAAGAGATCACTGAAGAAATCAAAGAGGAAATCAAAACATACCTATAAACAAATGACAATTAAAACACTATGACCCAAAACACACGGGAAGCAGCAAAAGCAATTCTAAGAGGGAAGTTTATAGAAATACAATCCTACCTCAAGAAACAAGAAACATCTCAAATAAGCAACCTAAGCTTACACCAAAGAAATTAGAGAAAGAAGAACCAAAAACCCCAAAGTTAGCAGAAAGAAAGAAATCATAAAGATCAGATCAGAAATAAATGCAAAACAAATGAAGGAACGATAGCAAAGATCAATAAAACTAAAAGCTGGTTCTTTGAGACGATAAACAAAATTGATAAACCATTAGCTAGACTCATCAAGGAAAAAAGGGAGAAGACTCAAATCAACAGAATTAGAAATGAAAAAGGAGAAGTAACATCAGACACTGCAGAATAACAAAGGATCATGAGAGATAACTATAACAAACTATATGCCAATAAAATGGACAACTTGGAAGAAATGGACAAACTCTTAGAAAAGCACAACCTTCCAAGGCTGAACCAGGAAGAAATAGAAAATATAAACAGACCAATCACAATCACTGAAAGTGAGACTGTGATTAAAAATATTCCAACAAACAAAAGCCCAGGACCAGATGGCTTCACAGGCGAATTCTATCAAATATTTAGAAAAGAGCTAACACCTTTCCTTCTCAAACTCTTCCAAAATATAGCAGAGGGAGGGTACTCTGAAATTCATTCTACAAGGCCACCATCACCCTGATACCAAAGCGAGACAAAGCTGTCACAAAAAAAGAAAACTACAGGCCAATATCACTGATGAACATAGATGCAAAAATCCTCAACAAAATACTAGCAAACAGAATCCAACAGCACATTAAAAGGATCATACACCATGATCAAGTGGGGTTTATTCCAGGAATGCAAGAATTCTTCAATATACGCAAATCTATCAATGTGATAAACCATATTAACAAATTGAAGGAGAAAAACCATATGATCATCTCAATAGATGCAGAAACAGCTTTCAACAAAATTCAACACCCATTTACGAGAAAAACTCTCCAGAAAGTGGGCACAGAGGGAACCTACCTCAACATAATAAAGGCCATATATGACAAACATACAGCCTGCATCGTTCTCAGTGGTGAAAAACTGAAACCATTGCCTCTAAGATCAGGAACAAGACAAGGTTGCCCACTCTCACCACTATTATTCAAAATAGTTTTTAAAGTTTTAGCCACAGCAAAACTTCCAGAGAAGAAAAAGAAATAAAAGGAATCCAAATCAGAAAAGAAGAAGTAAAGCTGTCACTGTTTGCAGATGACATGATACTATACATAGAGAATCTAAAGATGCTACCAGAAAACTACTAGAGCTAATCAATGAATTTGGTAAAGTAGCAGGATACAAAATTAATGCACAGAAATCTCTGGCATGCCTATACAATAGTGATGAAAAATCTGAAAGAGAAAGTAAGGAAACATTCCCATTTACCGTCACAACTAAAAGAATAAAATACCTAGGTATAAACTTATTGAAGGAGGCAAAACACCTGTATGCAGAAAACTAGAAGACACTGATGAAAGAAATTAAAGATGATACAAATAGATGGAGAGATATACCATGTTCTTGGATTGGAAGAATCAACACTGTGAAAATGACTATACTACCCAAAGCAATCTACAGATTCAATGCAATCCCTATCAAACTACCAATGGCATTTTTCACAGAACTAGAACATAAAATTTCACAATTTGTATGGAAACACAAAAGACCCCAAATAGCCATAGCAATCTTGAGAAAGAAAAACAGAGCTGGAGGAATCAGGCTGCCTGACTTCAGACTACTACAAAGCTACAGTAATCAAGACAGCATGGTAATGGCACAAAAACGGAAATATAGATCAATGGAACAGAAAAGAAAGCCCAGAGATAAACCCACGCACATATGGTCACCTTATCTTTGATAAAGGAGGCAAGAATATACAATGGAGAAAAGACAGCCTCTTCAATGAGTGGTGCTGGGAAAACTGGACAGCTACATGTAAAAGAATGAAATTAGAACACTCCCTAATACCATACACAAAAATAAGCTCAAAATGGATCAAAGACCTAAATGTAAGGCAGACACTTAGAGGAAAACTCTTAGAGGAAAACATAGGAAGAACACTCTTTGACATAAATCACAGCAAGATGCCTTTTAACCCACCTCCTAGAAAAATGGAAATAAAAACAAAAATGAACAAATGGGACCTAGTGAAACTTAAAATCTTTGGCACAGCAAAGGAAACCATAAACAAGACGAAAAGAGAACCCTCAGAATGGGAGAAAATATTTGCAAACTAAGAAACTGACAAAGGATTAATATCCAAAATATACAAGCAGCTCATGCAGCTTACTATCAAAAAACAAACAACCCAAATTAAAAATGGGCAGAAGACCTAAATAGACATTTCTCCAAAGAAGATATACAGATTGCCAACAAACACATGATAGAATGCTCAGCATCAGTAGTCATTAGAGAAATGCAAATCAAAACTACAATGAGTTATGACCTCACACCAGTGAGAATGGCCATTGTCAAAAAATCTACAAATAATAAATGCTGGAGAGGGTGTGGAGAAAAGGGAATCTTCTTGCACTGTTGGTGGGAATATAAATTGATACAGCCACTATGGAAAACAGTATGGAGGTTCCTTAAAAAATCTAAAAATAGAACTACCCTATGACCCAGCAATCCCACTACTGGCATATACCCTGAGAAAACTATAGTTCAAAAAGAATCATGTACCACAGTTTTCACTGAAGCACTGTTTACAATAGCCAGGACATGGAAGCAACCTAAGTGTCCATCGACAGGTGAATGGATAAAGAAGATGTGGCACATAGGTACAGTGGACTATTACTCAGCCATAAAAAGAAATGAAATTGAGTTATTTGTAGTGAGGTGGAAGGACCAAGAGTCTGTCATACAGAGTGAAGTAAGTGAGAAAAAGAAAAACAAATACGGTATGCTAACACATATATATGGAGTGTAAAAAAGAAAAAAAAGGTTCTTATCAACCTAAGGGCAGGACAGGAATAAAGATGCAGATGTAGAGAATGGACTTGAGGACATGGGGACGGGGAAGGGTAGGATGGGACGAAGTGAGAGACTTGCATTTACATATATACACTACCAAATGTAAAATAGATAGCTAGTGGGAAGCAGCCGCATAGCACAGGGAGATCAGCTCTGTGCTTTGTGACCACCTAGAGGGGTGGGATAGTGAGGGTGGGAGGGAGACGTAAGAGGGAGGGTATATGGGGATATATGTATACGTATAGCTGATTCAGTTTCTTATATAGCAGAAACTAACACAATTTTGTAAAGCAATTACATTCCAATAAAGATTTAAAAAAAAAAAAAAGGAAAAGCATTCCAACTACACCTTCTGTTGTCTGATGAAGTACTGGAGTCAGAAGATCCTGATATTCTTTTACTTGCTTGGGATTGCCTCTAAAAACACCTAAAATGTAAAATATAAAATCCAATAGCATTTGAGCTCAATAAACACAACAGAAATTTTACCTTAGAAAAAAATTTACCCAATTGTAATTATTCTGGTATTTTTCTATGTAAATAATAAACATAAAATGGAAAAGGTTATGCAAATAAATGCATATGATAGTTTTCCAGGAAATTGATTTGAGAAATGTTAGCAATTAGAATTGAAAACTGACTTTTAATTGAAATTTCTCTATGCTTAAGTATAAATAATACAGACATTCACAATGTCACAAATTACAGTATTCATAAAAATTCTTCTTTGTAAATATGAAAATATATTTGTATCATTTTAAAAATACTTCAAAGTATTTTTAAAATTCTTTAAATGATGTAACATTAAGTCAGAAAGCAGAAAAGTAGCACATAAAAATGCAGAGTAGTTAACATCAATTAGTGCAGTCTATTTTGCTAGCTGAAAGGAGTCATATTTTATTTCTTTTCTTCTTTAAACTAGTTATATCCTACAGTTTAAATTTCAGGAGAAAAGTTCACTCACCATCAATCATCATGTAAAGGAAAAATATAGGAAATTCGCATTCAATGCCATCAAATAGCTAAAACAGAAAATAAAATATATAAAAAGTTCATCAACAATAATTTAGAACTGTATGTTAATTATATTAATTAGAACACTTACATCATTAGAATATACATACATAAAAATTTATTTATTGTAATAACAAAAGTGGACTGATTTTTTTTTTTTTTTTTTTGCGGTACGTGGGCCTCTCACTGTCGTGGCCTCTCCCGCTGCGGAGCACAGGCTCCGGACACGCAGGCCCAGCAGCCATGGCTCATGGGCCTAGCCGCTCCGAGGCATGTGGGATCCTCCCAGACCAGGGCATGAACCCGTGTCCCCTGCATCGGCAGGCGGACTCTCAACCACTGCGCCACCAGGGAAGCCCTCATCATTCTTATTATTCAAAAGCTCATTCATTTAATCCATCACAGAGTAGTCATTCATTCAATAAATATTTCCTAAGTATTTAATAATGCCTGGCATCAGCTAGACAGAGGGCTATGAAGACAAAAAGATAGAGAACCTGCTGTAGTGGGGAGACAGGCATGTAAATAAACAATTGCAGTATGTTACAAAATGTCTATACGTTGTATATATATCAAGAACCAAGGGCATGAAGCATCTGAGCCTGCCCAGGGCGTCTGGAAAGGGTTTATAGGAAAGGAGATGCTTCAACTAATGCTTGATGGATTTCTCTGGAGAGATAAGCTAAGGGAACTCCATACAGAGAAGACAACAGCACAAACTAGAAATGCATTAATGAACAAAGTACGTTAAAGAAACTCACAGCAATTCAGTATTCCTGGAACAAGCAAGGAAGAAGCAGTGAAAGCTGAAGTCTAACAGGTGGGTCAGGACAGCCAGATCAGGGAGGGCCTGAGAAGTCAGGCTGAGAGACAAAAACTTTGATCTGAAAGTGACAGGGTACCACTGAAGAGGATCAAATTTACTTGCTAGATGAACAGCTGGCAGTACTGAAGAGGGTTTTAGGATAAGAAATAAGGAGACCAACTGGAAGGCTGCTGGGAACAATCCAAAGAGAAAGGATGTTAACCTAAATCAATGTTTCTCAACTTCAGCACTATCGACATTTTGGGCCAAATAGTTCTTTGTTGTGGGGGTTGTCCTGTGCACTGTGGGACAGTTAGTAGCATCCCTGGATTCTACCTTCCAGATGCCAGTAGCACCCACCAAGGTGTAACAACAAAAAATTTCTTCAAATATTGTCAAATGTCCCCTGGGGAGCAAAATCATTCCCGGCTGTGGATCACTCGCCTAAACGAAGAAGTTAGTAGAGATGAAGGGACAGTTTTTAAGATTTAAAGGTAGTTAAATTTGCCAGACTTGGTGAGTGACAAAGAAGGCTGAGTGAGAGGGAAGAGCCTAGGATGAATCTCAGGTTTGGGGCTTGGACAGAAGGGTGGAAGGTGATCATAGGCAGACTGCAGCGCATTCTAGTGAGGATGTCCAAAAGGCAGCTGGATACGTGGTAGGGCACTCAGGGGTGGAAGTATGAGTTAGGGATAGAGATGTGGGATTAACAGTGATTGCTAGAGCTATGACTGCATGAATAGCATGAAAGAGAACAGGACTGAAGATGGATTCCAGGAGACAAGCAAAGGATAAAGGGAGGCAGAAGAAGAGGAACCTGCAAAGAAGACTAAGAAAGATAGTGAGAGAACTAAGCAGAGACTTAGGAAGAGATTGAAGTCACAGAAAATGGAGGAGAACCTCCTGAGAGAGGACTTACTTAAGACACTCAAATGCCAATGAGAGGTCCAGTGAAATAAAGTTAGAAAGGCATCCACAATGATCCAGTGACATAAACTGACTGAAGCCAATACAGCTACTGGGAAGTGTTGGGGACAGGAGCCAGATTATAAGGTAAAGGAGTAAGTAGGAGGCAAACAAGGAGGCACAACTAGAACACACCATGCTCTTCAGAAGTGCGACAACAAAGAGAGAGGCAAGGGGAGGCAGATAGGGAGGGGTTTGGGGGTTTTTAAAGATAATTTTCAACCTATCCCATTAAAGCAAAGTCTTCAGCAATGTGGATGGATGCTTACTTTTTTGGGGGGTGTTACAGTTTTTTGGGCAGCTTAGAAACAGCTAGAATAAACCTAGATATAGGATATGTATGTATATTTGAAATGTAAAATCTTTAAAACCAAGTATTTAGAGGAGTATATTTCAGAGGGAAGTGTCTAAGTGAAACAGAAAAAAGAACATTTGCTTAAAGATTGAAAATTCAATCACAAATAGATATTTTCTATTATATTAGACAAATGGTATATAGTAGGCAGGCAAAATACTGAAAGTTCAATAGAAAAATTACTCACCCAATGACTCAACATGGCCCGATGTGAGCAAATAGGCCTCAACAGCTAACACTTACCGAGTGCTTACTATGTGCCAAGCACTGTTCTAAGCACTTTTATATATATTAACTGATTTAATTCTCAAAAAAACCTCACTAATAGTAGGTACTAACATTATTTTATCAATGAAGAATATTAAACACAGAGAGCTTAATTAACTTGCCCAAGGTCTCACAGCTAATAAGTGGCAGAGCCAGAATTCAAACCCAAGAAGTCTGCCTCCTGAATCAGTACTTTTGAACATTCTACTATGCTATCTGACATGGGATATTTTTTAATACCTTAATTTCAGCTGGTCTGTAGTAGCGTCTTTTAGGATCTTCCAATGATGTTCTATACCCATCTCTCAAGAAACGCTTAAATCCATATTTTCCTTTTAATTTTCTAACCACTTTATCAAGTGTCTGGTTAAACAGAACTTCATCATCCAAGGCAAATGCAGGATAACTGATGCAGGGGAGCAGGGCAGCATCTGTGTTCTGGGGGCAATAAGAAAAAGAAGGGAAAGTAAGTGTCTGTAATCATATGATCAACACAGCCCAAAGAGAATCACAGAGATGCAAAGCCACTAAGGTTATTTAACTGACAGTGAGACTGCTGTGCTCCAAGGGACAGACAGATGTTTATATGGCATGGTTTAGTGAACCTTACAGAGGAGATAAAACTTCATTCAATGATAAGGAGTATTTTCAAGGTTCAACACTGGACTCAAACTTTAGTACGTTATTTCAGTCACTGTGTAAAAATTTAACACCACTAATTAGTCATCACAACTAGTCTGTCATAACAATTTGTTTATAATAGTGAAAACCAGAAAACAACCTAAAGGTCCAACAATTAGCTGAGTAAATCAGCAGCCATTAAAATTTATATTATAGAAATGTTTACTAATATGGAAACATGTCCATTCAAAGAAACAGGTTATCAAGCATTATGAACAATATTCCTCCAGTTTCGTAAAATAAAAATATTATATGTGTACATAAAAATACATGGAAACATACAAACCCAAATGATGTCACCCTAAGATTATAACTGAATGGTGGAATAAGGAGTGGATATATTTTTATTATTTGCTTATTTGTGGATTCTGTTTGTCTTTTATCATAATCTTGTATTACTTCTATAAAATAGTTATTTTAAAATAATTAAATTGTTCCATTTTGGGTGTTTTCTAAGAATAGAGCCACAAATAACCCCTCAAAAAATCTGCAATCAGGTATTACATAGTCATTTAAGAGATTATCAGACAAAAGAAAAGGGTGAATCAAATGAGAGAAAAGAAATAAGGAAAGCAGTTTTATTCAAAAGAAATTTAAATTATGAAAAATATTCTTCTACATTTCTAATACAGTAAGTCCCCTACATATGAACAAATTCTGTTCTGTGAGCACGTTTGTAAGTCCAATTTGTTTGTAAGTCCAACAAAGTTAGCCTAGGTACCTAACTAACACAATCCGCTATATAGTACTGTACTGTAATAGGTTGATAATACTTTTCACACAAATAATACATAAAAAACAAACGAACATGAAAAATAAAGAAAACATTTTTAATCTTACAGTATAGTACCTTGAAAAGTACAATAGTACAGTACAACAGCTGGCATACAGGGGCTGGCATCGAGTGAACAAGAAGAGTTACTGACTAGAGGAGGGAGAGGAGGTGGGAGATGGTAGAGTTAATGGATCCTCAGCAATAAGAGACCGAGGGCAAGCTGCAATTGCACTCACAGGTTCTGGTTCTTTGCTGGATTAAATTCTATCTACCCTCTTGAAAAAACGGTCCAGTGATATCTGGGTAGTAGCTCTTTTTTTCTTGTCATAGATGACACGGTAGCAAGGGACTGCATTCTGAAAGACTGCTGCAACTCATGAACCATTCTACATTTGGGTCCTGTGCCTCAAAAACTAACAGTGCCTCCTCAAACAAAGAAAATCCCCTTGCCATTTCCTGTGTCGTGAATCTCTTCGGTTCTTCAGTTACTTATTCTTCCTCTTGTCACTCCACTCTCTCAATTATTTTCACTTTTGTTTCCATCATTATCGCTTGGCACTTTTTAGCAGTACCAACTACATCACTGCTGCTTTTAAGCTTGCTTCCAGACACCCTGGGCTTGAAATAAAGACACTGTACTACTGTACTCTATACAGTACTGTACAGTAAAGTACACAGAAGCACAACCACTTGTTGAGGATGCACGCACGTGACAATGTACGCCAGACACGTGAACTAAATTATGTGATTGGACCTGGGAACGCACATTCACATCTTTAAAAGTTCACAACTTGAAAGTTCGTGTGTAGGGTACTTACTGTATATAATATTGCATGACCAAAAAAAATTAATTTTGGCATAATGTTGCTACTCCCCCAAAGAGAAAAAAATATATCTAGTTCTGTACTGCTCTATGAAAACTCAAAGGACAAAGCAGCTTTCTCCACAGCTCTGTTCACTTCCTAAACATTGACCTCCCCAGGCCAGAGCAGTAAGCGGCAACATTCTCTCTTATCTCTTCTGCCAACTTTTAACACTTTAGAGTACTTTCTTGGAAAAAGAAACAAAACTATGTAACAATCATAAACAACAGTTCATATTAATTTATTATAAAAATATCTCACATGAGATCTTGATTCTCTGGGTAACAGTGAGCACAAAGTTTGCCGGTTGCGATTGTGGGCATCGAGATCCACAAATATAACTGACCAAGAACAGCCCTGGAATGAGAGAGAAAGAAAAATTTCCTAGATTAACATAAAAGAACTTGTAGAACATTGGGCAATTTGACTGAAATAAATTTCACATTATAAATCAATGTTACCTCAATTTACAAAAATAATAAAATTTTAAAAAAAGACAAGCAAAAAAATTTCACAAAAATATTAACATTGGTTGCATTTGAGAGTGGCATTACAGAAGATTTTAATTTTTTAAATACTTTCAGTATTTCTCAAATTTCTTGCAATAAACATATTAATTTTATAATCATAAAAAATAAATGTTATTTTTCCATTTTTCCAATTTCTCCTTAGTTTTCTTAAAAATCAAAATATATAGATTACAAGATAACTAATAAAGGATATTTTAATAAAAGTAAAAAATCATTTAGCTAATACTTCTGACAAAGAAATAAGAACTAATTTGGATTCACAAAATCTGAATTGTACAGTCCTAATAAAGAACGATCAAACTAAATGAATTTAGATATCTAGAATTACAGATATAAAAACTACTTGATTAAAATATGAAGACAGGAGAATCTCAAATAATAGTACTGTACATAATACTTGCTAATATTCATTATGTGTCAGGCACTGTGTTTTATGCTTCACATGGATTATCTCATTTAATCCCCTTATGTAGATATTATTATACCCATTTTACAGAAAACGATGCTAAATCTTAGTATAACAGAGGCAAGGGTTCAAAATCAAGTCTGACACAGAAGACCACACCTTGAACACTATATTATGCAATTTCCCACACTAAAAATTATCTTTCAAGTAAGAATCAAAAACTTGAATTAAAAAAAAGTGTTAACAAAAAATGATAATTGGTCTGCTAACCAAGTTAAAAAATTTATCAATACTATTTAGCCATTAGTGCTTTCCATTTTCAATAGCATAGTTTTTAAATAAACATGGTTTTGTTCTTTTATTGGGGAGATAGATATTTTGAAAACACAAAGAATGAAATTGGAATACGACTACTTCCATTACAAGAGAATACTCAGAAAAATACATGGGGAAAGGAAGAACACCATCACAAATTTTATGTTGCTTCATTACCTTCTAAATCTCATACCAATTCTCACCAACTTCAAAGATGCATTTGCCCTGAAGATAAAATACATTGACTGAAACTCAAAATCTAGTAGTACTAGGCCCTAGATCCAAGCATCATACTCACTCTGTATATTTTTCCTGTTAACCCATGTTCATACATGAATATTAGCTCATAAAATAGAACTTCTCATTCATAATATTATTTCTTAAATTTCTTTTAACTCTGACAATAAGTGAACAAGGAATGAGTGAGGCTGTCTCTTAACCAGATCAATTCTAAACAGTCTTTCTATTATTTGAAAGTCCCTACTTCTCATCTGTACTCACAAAATTGAGCCCAACAAACTTTCACGCAGTAGCTGCCAATGTCAGAGTAATGTGCCCTCTGCTTTGAGTAAAACAAGACAGAACATGACCTCTCCTCTTAAGGAGCTGACCCAGGTGATATACAGTCCTAAATCAGATAAATATTAAACAAAACAAAAAGACTGCACGTGGCAATATATGACTATGTACCAGGTGAGTGGTTTAGATGAAAGAATAATAATAAGCCTCTAAAGTTAACAGGAGGAAAACAAAATAGGGACCTTGCGGTACTTCATGGAGAAGGTGAGGACCAGAAATAGGATCTGAATTTTGGGGGAAGGGGGAGCAAGTAGAGTGGTTGGAACAAGACAGCAAAGAAATGAATGTGTATGTGATGTTGGGAGCCAATGAATACAGAAAATAACAGGACTTATAATTTACCCCTTAGGCTGAAAATTAATAAAGTTAATTACATGTCAAATCAGTCTGCCTTGAATTTAATTTTTTAAAAGATACAACAATCTAAGTAGGATAATTTATAAATAATGAAATGAAATGGCAAATTTGGTAATTCTTGCCATTATTTGCTTCATATAAACAGCTAACTTCTATTTTCTAGCCACAAATAAAGATTCACCAAAGTATTTATTGAGGTCCCCTCCTCTGCCAGCCTCTAAGAAATAGGCACAAAAGGAAAAATTAATCTCATAATGCTATCATATTTTAACACTAAGATCAAAAGCTAATAAACTATATTGTCTGACTATCATCTTAAAAAATATACCATGCTTTAGGTATATGGTCCGGACTTACAGAAGAATAAAATTCACCCAAGGCCATGGGCAGCTATTCCTATTCAGAAGCAAATTTTTTAAAACGTCATCAAGGAGACCTCCATATGGAATTAATTATCACCTACTTTAAATTATGAAACACGTTAATTTTAGGCTTGCAAATTTCAAAGGAAGCTAGACATGTCTGCATCGCTTTGAACACTGCGTAATATGAGAAATTTTTCTAGTCATCACCTTTTAGATTCTGGCCTCAGCTCATTTGTTAGTATCTTGATTTCTCCAATTAAAGGCAGGAATATGGAAAGATGTTTTATATGTATATGTCACTCCAGAGTATCTTATTAACTTTGGATATTTTATTTTCATCTTTCATTTCCTGAAATTATCATAACTCTGCCATAATATTCTGACTCCATCTAAAGAGCACAGATAAGACTGACAGTTCAAACTTTACTCCCAAACTGAGTTTCTGTAATTGTTTTCTAGTATACACATTACAAGATGATTCAACCTGACTTGAGTTCCAATGAAGGGGAAGAGCTGCACTGAACCATCTACCCAGGCCTCCATGACCATAACAAACACTTTTGAGATGGTATCTATGGCCAAGGGTAACATCTATGACTCAGATAGGCTGGCACCTGGGACCTGGGACCCTTAGCTGCAGTGCTTGCACCTGGACAAATGTCTCCTCGAGCAACAAAATACAAAGAAACTACAAAGGACTAAAAATAACTGTGCATGCGCAGCTGGGCAAATTATGGACAAGATACAAAGAGACCAAAAACCCAACAGCCACTTTTGAAGAGCCGGAAGCAAAAGCAAGGTACTGCGCATGCCCCCTGCACATGACACCACCTAAGGGGTGGGCAAACCACCTAAGGCACCTCTCCGGCCTGACCCCTGGACGCACCCCTACCCTCACCCCATATGAAGAACCAGTTCGCCCCCCACCCAGCAAGCAAGCGAGTGAGCAAGGGAACCTGTTACTTGTTCTCTGTCCCTCCTGGTGCAGCAGGGACCCCAATAAAACCTTGCTTGAATTTCTTGTCTGGCCTCTGATCAATTCCTATTGATTAAGGAGGCCAAGAACCCTGGTAGGTAACATGACCGTAAGACGATCTCTTTAGTCTCAATTCAAAGCGAAATGATTTGAAGGATTGCCCAGGCCTTTCTTTTCCTCTTTAGACTTTTCTCTGAACCTGAGCTAATGGGCTTACTACCCTCATCTAGCATCAAAGAATAAAACAAGATGAAACGGATCAGTATATCTATTGTGTCAATACTATACATGACCTTTTCTGTTCTTCTGGAAACAAAAAAACAGCACCATGATCAGGACACTTTCTTACCTGGTCCAGCATTAGGCTGTCCTATAGCTCTGTGAGCAAGCCTAGAGACATATTCTGCAGAAACGATACTTGCTGGTGGGAATTACCCCTCTACACCACGGCTGTAGTGGCGGTGGCCTGTAAATAGCCAACTTTTACTTACTGACCCAACAGCAGCTTCCAGTAGCCCTCACTAGAGGAATTCCTACTCACATATTGTTAAAGGGGTTTCAAACTACAGAGAGAGATGAACCTGAGTGTTAATTCTCAGAGTTTTAGAAGAATAGAGCTGAGACTCAGACCCAGGAATCACAAAACTGTTGCTGATGTCTGTGACATGTGCTAACTATAAATTATGATTTATTTAAGTATTATCAAATATTTTTATATCACTATATATATTTATAAATCACTACATATATTGTCGAGTATTGTCATACACACACATACAGACACACACACACACAGATATATATATATATACACACACACAGAGAAAATATTTGAAACCATTATGAAATAAGTGATTCTCATATTAAGGATTATATGAGTATGTTTCTAAGTGCTCCAAATTAGACTTTATTATAAATTTATTTAAAAAATTAAGCCACTTGATCAAATTTTCTTCTTAGATATTTTCTCCCAAACAAAAATATGTTTTGAAAATAGTTTCGGAGTGAAGATTTAAATGATGAGTCCTTTTTCTTTAATAATAAGGCAAGTCTAACAATTTAAAAAAATAGGAAAGAAAGTATAGGAACACATAATAACCAAAGCTAAAGGCTTATTCCACACAACAACTTCCCATAAAAATAAAAATTAACTTTTGTCTTATACACCAAAGCACAAAAAGGGCAAAAGTTCAACAAGTGGAAACCTCTTTCAGAAAGATCAATAATTAAGAAGAAAATGGTGTGGTCAAAAGGTACAAACTTCCAGTAAGTCCCAGGGATGTAATGTATAGCATACCTTTGAAAAGTTGTTAAGAGAGTAGGTCTTAAGAAAAAAAGTTGTAACTATGTGTGGTAGTAGTTGTTAACTAGACTTACTGTGGTGATCTCTTCATAATATATACAAATATCAAATCATTATGTTGTATACCTAAAACTAATACAATGTTGTTTCTTTTAAGTAAAAATAACAAAAACATGCCTATAAATTTTAACTTTAATACGCATGGATCACTCAAACTAAGACAAATTTTTAACTTGTGATATTCACTGAAAAGAATTATATACAATGTTTCTTTTTTAAAACAAAACAGATCAATTCACCCATTTCCGCTACCTCCCACATCCCGCCTCAGGCAACCACCAATCTGTTCCCTGTATCTGAGGTTTTGATTTTTTTTAAAGATTCCACATATAAGAGAGATCGTACAGTATTTGTCTTTCTCTGTCTTATTTCACTTAGCATATTTCACTTAGCACCTAGCATAATGCCCTTAAGGTCCATCTATGTTGTCACAAATGTCACTCCTTTTTATGACTGAATAATATTCCATTGTATGTATGCACACACCACAATTTCTTTATCCATTCCTCCATTAATGGATACTTAGGTTGTTTCCATATTATGGCTATTATAAATAATGCAGCAATGAATCTGTATATTTTTTTCAGTATTATGGACATTTCAACAACATTAATTCTTCCAACTCATGAGCATGAAACATTTTTCCATTTATTTGTGTCTTCAATTTCTCTCATCAATTTCTTTTAGTTTTTAGTGTGCAGGTCTTTCACCTCTTTGATTAAATTTATTCCTAGGTATCTTGTTCTTTTTGATGCAATTGTAAATGGGATTGTATTCTTAATTTCTCTTTGATAGCTCATTATTAGTGTATAGAAATGCAACAGATTTTTGTGTATTGATTTGTATCCTGCAACTTTACTGAATTTGCTTATTAGCTCTTTAACAGTTTTCTGATGTTTAGGGTTTTCTATATATAATATGCATATTCATGCCATATGCAAATCATGACAATTTTACTTCTTCCTTTCTAATTTTGGATGCCTTTTGTTTCTTTTTCTTACCTAATTTATCTGGCTAAGACTTCCTATCTGGCTAAGACTGGCTAATACTATGTTGAATAAAAGTGGCAAGAGTGGGCATTATATTAGTGAAACTAATATAATGTTATATGTCAATGACATCTCAATAAAAAATTAAACTAAATTAAATTTAATTTAAAAAAGAAGAAAATGGCTTAAGAGTTTTCAAAGATAATACATAGCTTTTACCACTAAAGATAGAAAGCATTTAAGATCCAAGATTTCCTGTACTAATATCTTATATTCCAGATTCATTACCAAGTGGCTTTGGTTTAATTTCTGGTTCTGCCTCTCTGTTATGTGACCTGTGAGAATCCACCTCAACTCTATTCATTTTGAGAGAAGGGCCCTTCCAGCCCTAAAGATCTATGACTCTCTGAGTTGCCACCAACCCCAGATGTACTTTTTTTTGAAGCTCTAAATTAATTAAGTTAAAGATACATGATCAGGTCTTCCAAAACACTGTATCAATAGTCTTCAGAAATAATTGAGAATACTCATTAGACCTGAAATCCCTCAAGTCTTGAGTATGCTTCTTTAGGTCTTCACTTGAAAAAAAAACCTTTCTTTATCTCAGTTCTTTTTCCCACCACTGACTTTTTCTTTCTTTGTTTTTTTTTTTTTTTTGGCTGCATTGGGTCTTCGTTGCTGCGCTCAGGCTTTCTCTAGTTGCAGTGAGTGGGGGCTACTGTTTGTTGCGGTGCACGGGCTTCTCATTGTGGTGGCTTCTCTTGTTGTGGAGCACAGGCCCTAGTGTGCTGGCTTCAGTAGTTGTGGCTCGCGAGCTCTAAAGCACAGGCTCAGCAGTTGTGGCGTTTGGGCTTAGTTGCTCCGCGGCACGTGGGATCTTCCCGGACCTGGGCTCGAACCCGTGTCCCCTGCATTGGCAGGCGGATTCTTAACCACTGTGCCACCAGGGAAGTCCCTGGCCACTGACTTTTAATTAGACCACAGATCTTTTAAGTACAGGGAGTGATATTATAAAATGATTAAACACTAAAAACATCACATGCACTTTTAAATGTGCTATTGTTTAGCAAGTACATTTTTAAGTGAACTGCTGTAGAGGTGGGAATTTTAACATTTTCAAAGTCAGGTTTCTGTAATTCTCCACATCAGAAACAAAGATAAAAGGGAATTTGTAAAACTAGGATACTCTGATATTACCAAAAAAATTGGAAGATGGAGAGGCCCTACTTGCAAATGTGACATCTGTGTGGCTAAAGGAATAAGACCTTATTTGTCTATATTTCTACCTGAAATAATCAAGAAACAGTCAAGTCAGCAAACATTTGGTGCACAGCTCTGCTGGAAACAGACATGAACTAAACAAGGTCAAATGTTAACTCTGCTGAGAGCAGTTGTTCTCATCCTTGGCTGCACATTAGAATTCCCAGGCAGTTTAGAAAAATCTCAACACCACAGCCTCCCTCTAGACAATTAAGTCAGAATCTCTAGGGGTAGAGCCCAGCCATCAGTACTGTTTTTTAAATTCCTCAAATCTAACGTGCAGCCAAGATTGAGAATTTATGGCTGGGGAACAATACCAGCAGTATATTTACAACTCAGAATCAGAATGCATAGTAAAGCAATTCAGTACTTTTAGAATTATGGCTAACAAATCTACAGAAGCTTCCTGGGAAAAGTAGGCTGAAGGCAGAGCCCTGAAATATAGGTAGTTAAGAAAGGTACCATTAATGTTTGTGGGTATATATGTAGGTAGAGAGGATGCATACTAGATATGTAAACAGTATACACTAAGACTCAGGTACATCAAAGGAGATGGCATGATTGCAAAAAAAAAAAGAGCTGACCACTACTTTGTAATAGCTGACCTAGACATGCAATTCCATTCATCTCACTACTTGGTTACCATGTAAGGCAGAAGAGCAAGACCTGCATCTTGCCACACTGCTGTTGTAACACTACTAGTTTAGTCTGTGACTCTTCTAAGTCTCCTTGATATACCCCTGAGAAGTTTTGGAGTCCAATGGCTTTATTACCCTTTCTTAGTATTACCAGCACTTCACTAGTAATAACATGAGGTATCACTTATTGAGGGTTTAATCTTTGCCAAGCACTATGCTAAGTTTTTTATTTGCATGACTACCTTCTGAGTTAGGTCCTAGTGTCAATATCTCTATTTGTTTAAATGAGGAAGCTGAGACTTAGGTAAATACCTAGCCAAAGTCACAAATTCACTGGTAGGAGTACAGAGTATGCAGTGATTCTACCTCGTGACACTGAATACAATGGCATTCTTTTATGGCAGATTACACTCCCACTCACACACTCCTTTCTTCCTTCCTTATCTAATATATATATACACATATTCTGTAAATATTTATATACTCATACACACACATATTCATACATACACACATATTTAAATGAATGTATTGAGAGTGAGGCAGGGGGGAAAAGGAAATGAAAAGTATTGAAGGATACATGTAGGATTTCCATGAGTATGTTGACTCTTCAGAGAGACAGAAATGTTGGTACAAGCCAAGGGATCAGAGCCAGAGACACCAAGAATCTCCAGGAGAAACATATTAATTCTCATGATTTTCAACAAGTTCATATACCCCCAAACCCCCATGAGATCTGATTCCTCAATTTCTCCAGCCAGAGGTCTTGAGAGAAAAAGAGTGTGGGAAGTGGGTGATTTAGAGTCTCCTCTTGGGCACCCAGAATGAGGTGCTGCTCCCCTCTTCCCAATCCTTTCACGTCTGTGGTCGTTCTTAAGCCTTCATTTCCTGGATTTAACCAGAATCCTTCCTCCAGAGGAAGTTGAAGTGAGAAGAGAGTTTACATATGTAGGGAGAGGAAGAGAGGCAGTTGTGTCACCATGCTCCAACATGAAACTTTCCTAAATGCAATACTTGAGGTACATAGTATCAATATTATAATTGCCATAACAAAATCCATATCATATTTTACATGTCTGCATAAGTTCCTAAAATGTATCTTCACTGACTTAATTAGCATTTTAATAGCTTAAGGTTAATTATAGTATTAGTTGAACACCTCCTTTGCCGCCTCATCTTTGGAATCTTTACAAAAATTGCTAAAAAAATTAGTTTACTTCTTGATCCAGAGAGGTAACCTGTATTGCTGCATATTATTCCTTCCACTGACAACTCAATCCATGGTCACCTGATTAGGGGCAGAAATTGGTCAAAGATCTTTTAAAAATTTAAGGCAACCCTAAGGGTTTCCCTTTTATCCCAAAGAAAATGAGATTTAGACATATGATTACAACCAGTTGAGGGTTAAGCTAGGATCACGATTTCCAATTCTTTGGCTTCACATGTTAAGCAAGTTCCCCTTTGCATGACATATACATCGATATACATTAAATTGAAACCAACGAGGGAACTGACATGGAAAATATATGGTATATAATGCCAGGAGTATTTTAAAATGTGAAAGCTGAACAAAAGACTAGAGGAAATGCTTCTCAAACTCTTCCAAAAAATAGCAGAGGAAGGAACACTCCCAAACTCATTCTACGAGGCCACCATCACCCTGATACCAAAACCAGACAAAGATGTCACAAAGAAAGAAAACTACAGGCCAATATCACTGATGAACACAGATGCAAAAATCCTCAACAAAATATTAGCATCAGAATCCAACAGCACATTAAAAGGATCATACACCATGATCAAGTGGGTTTTATTCCAGGAATGCAAGGATTCTTCAATATATGCAAATCAATCAATGTGATACACGATATTAACAAACAGAAGGATAAAAACCATATTATCAGCTCAATAGATGCAGAAAAAGCTTTTGACAAAATTCAACACCCATTTACGAGAAAAACCCTCCAGAAAGTAGGCATAGAGAGAACTTACCTCGACATAATAAAAGCTATATATGACAAACACACAGCCAACATCGCTCTCAATGGTGAAAAACTGAAACCATCTCCACTAAGATCAGGAACAAGACAAGTTGCCCACTCTCACCATTATTATTCCACATAGTTTTGGAAGTTTTAGCCACAGCAATCAGAGAAGAAAAAGAAATAAAAGGAATCCAAATTGGAAAACAAGAAGTAAAGCTGTCACTCTTTGCAGATGACATGATACTATACATACAGAATCCTAAAGATGCTACCAGAAAATTACTAGAGCTAATCAATGAGTTTGGTAAAGTAGCAGGATACAAAATTAATGCACAGAAATCTCTGGCATTCCTATACACTAATAATGAAAAATCTAAAAGTGAAATTAAGGAAACACTCCCATTTACCACTGCAACAAAAAGAATAAAATACCTAGGAATAAACCTACCTAAAGAGACAAAAGACCTGTATGCAGAAAACTATAAGACACTGATGAAAGAAATTAAAGATGATAAAAAACAGATGGAGAGATATACCATGTTCTTGCATTGGAAGAATCAACATTGTGAAAATGACTCTACTACCCAAAGCAATCTACAGATTCAATGCAATCCCTATCAAGCTACCACTGGCATTTTTCACAGAACTAGAACAAAAAATTTCACAATTTGTAATGGAAACACAAAAGACCCCAAATAGTCAAAGCAATCTTGAGAAAGAAAAATGGAGCTGGAGGAATCAGGCTCCCTGACTTCACACTATACTACAAAGCTACAGTAATCAAGACAGCATGGTACTGGCACAAAAACGGAAATATAGATCAATGGAACAGGACAGAAAGCCCAGAGATAAACCCATGCACATATGGTCACCTTATCTTTGATAAAGGAGGCAAGAATATACAAGGGAGAAAAGACAGCCTCTTCAATAAGTGGTGCTGGGAAAACTGGACAGCTATATCTAAAAGTATGAGATTAGATCACTCCCTAACACCATACACAAAAATAAGCTCAAAATGGATTAAAGACCTAAATGTAAGGCCAGGCACTATAAAACTTAGAGGAAAACATAGGCAGAACACTCTATGACATAAATCACAGCAAGATCCTTTTTGACCCACCTCCTAGAGAAATGCACATAAAAAAAAAATAAACAAATGGGACCTAATGAAACTTAAAAGCTTTTGCACAGCAAAGGAAACCATAAACAAGACGAAAAGACAACCCTCAGCATGGGAGAAAATATTTGCAAATGAAGCAACTGACAAAGGATTAATCTACAAAATTTACAAGCAGCTCATGCAGCTTAATATCAAAAAAACAAACAACTCAATCCAAAAATGGGCAGAAGACCTAAATCGACATTTCTCCAAAGAAGATATACAAGTTGCCAACAAACACATGAAAGAATGCTCAGCATCAGTAGTCATTAGAGAAATGTAAATCAAAACTACAATGAGGTATCATGTGACACCAGAGTGACGTAAGTCAGAAGGAGAAAAACAAATACCATACGTTAGCACATATATATGGAATCTAAAAAAAAAAGAAAAAGAAAAAGACTAGAGGGAAAAGTTACTGAAGAAAGAAAATGAGAATTCTTAATGAAGAGGGTTTCTTAAATTAAGCAATCTTTTTTTAGTTAGAAACCTAAAATTTAAGCAGCAAACCATATTCAAAGGAAAGGTTGTTCAACCATGGGCTGCTACATAAATTACAGACATTCTCTGATCATAATGAATGACTTGGTTAATAAATGGCCAAATTAATTAAACATGCAATTCAAAAAAATAATCAAAGTCTGTTGTTGCTATTGCTGTTTTTTTACCTGGTTGCCAAAGAGGTTGAATCCATTAATTGCTTCTAGAGCTGCTTTTGCTAAGCCAACAGAGCTGCAAGAGAAAAGGAAATACTTTATAACTCTGATGCATCTGGCTACAAAATAAGAACCATTATCTGGTGAATATTCATAGGCAAGTTTCTTTATTAACACTTATATAACATCTTCCCTAAGAAGAATGATGTCTAAGAAACTTTAGTCTGACATTTCACTATTTTAGTTTTCCTTTCTTATAGTTAGTGACCTTCAGGGAAAAATATTTCTAAGTTCACTTTGATCTAGACAAATGGTCATACTATTGATGGGAGTAGTCTTAACTCCAGTATCATTTATATTCACTAACTCAAGGAAAAAAAAAAAAGATTAAGTTTAGAGGAAGGTGTACTATGATGACATGTGCACAGCAACACCAGGGTGGGCATCATTAGCTCTGATCAACTAACAGAGCTTTTCTGATGTCAGTTCGGAGCCCTAGAAAAGATTTTGCATGCCATACACTTACCACAGAGTGTAGTTTAATATACCCATTCAAATACTCTTTGCTTAGGGTCCAATAAAATAGGCATTATTTTATGCTCACAGAGCAAATGATCATCATACTTCTCATTTTTTGCTATATTCTTCTCTTTGAAATAAAATGTGTACCCCTTTGGCCTCTCAAATGCCTCATACAATAGTGCTGGAAAATGGGAAGACCCAAATTTCATTAAAAATATATGACACTGTCATCTGATAAATATCAACCTTTAAATATTTTAGATCTAATATCTAGTTTATTTTAGTTATTGCAATTTTTTTGTTTTTTCTCAAAGAAACTGCATATTCCATTAATCATTTAAAATTAATGACCTGTCATCATTTCTCTAAAGCAGTGATTATCAAAGTGTGGTTCCCAGAGCAGCAGCATTACCTGGAAACTTGCCAGTTCTCACTGCTCTCTGGGACTGGGGTGTTAACAAGCCCTCCACGTGCTCGAATGGACTTTAAATTTGAGAACCACTGTTCTAAGCTATTTATGTCATCACAATCTATATTTTCTATGGGTTGTTTTACATGAAATGTTAAACAAGTAAGCATTAATTTTACTATAGGATAGTAAATAGGTGGGAAACATTTTAAAATACATGAATGGGAAGGAATATACCCATTATTTTATAACTTTAAATGAAACAGAACCTTTAAAAATTGTGAATCACTATGTCGTACACCTGCAACTTATATAATGTTGTACATCAACTATACTTCAATTTTAAAAAAGGATAATTAATGTATGGAGATAGTGATCAGGTGGAAGATAAAGAGAAGAAAACAAAAACTTATAATTCAATGTCCTAATTTGCATACCTGAGAAACTTTTGACACATTAACTCTCAGATGCCTACTTTAAGTTTTAAAATACCTTGGAATTGATAAAGCAATGCAGTTTATAGGAATAAAGTGAAATCCAGGACCTCAAAGATGAGCTAAGAAAAGGAACAGATTTTTTTGTTTTTATTACAAAAGTGAAAGCACAAAGGTGAGTGACTCATACTATAAGATTTTACTCATAGCCAATATGATCACAGATATAGAAAATCCTAAAGAATCTACAAAAATGTGCTACTGGAGCTATTAAGGACATCTGGCAAGGCCCCAGGAGACAAGATCACTATCAAAATCAATTTTATTTCTACAAACTAGCCATGGACATCTGGAAATTTAAAGTTAAAAATAAATACCACTTACTATCACATGAAATATTTTATCATAAACTTAACAAAATATATGCAAGACCTGAACACTGAAAAACATTTCTGAAAAAATTAAGGAAGACCTAAATAAATAAAGAGCTATCCCATGTTCACAGATTGGAAAACTGAAGATCATTAAGATGTCAGTTCTCTCCAAAATGATCTATAGATTCAATGCAATCCCAATCAAAATATCAACAGGCATTTTTGTAGAAATTGACTAGCTAATTCTAAAATGTATGTGAAAATGTAAAGTCCTGGGTTAGTAACAAAGTTTTTTTAAAGGAGAGCAAAATTGAAGGACTACTTCGGAGGCAGAAGAGCTCCATGACTATGAAGGCAAAAGAAGAAATTTCTGAAAAGATGAGAAGAATCTGTGGTAGCGTAGAGCAGTTCTTCTTGGTTTTAAATAAAGCTATTTATTCCTTAAAAAAAAAAAAAAAGCTGAAGGACTACTTGATTTCATGACTTACCATAAAGCAACAATTATCAGTACAGTATAGTATGGGTCAGGGCAGACATATAAATCAATAAAATAGTCTAGAAATAAACCCATATGTATATGATCAAAGAGCCAGGTAATTCAATGGGGAAAGAATAGTCTTTAATGGTGTTGGAATAATGAAATATCCACATGGAAAAAAAAATGAACCTCAATCTTTGCCTCACACTGTACACTAAAGCTAATTTGAAATAGATCATGACTTAAATGTAAAAGCTAAAACTATAAATCTTTCAGAACAAAACCTAGGAAAAAATCTTCTCAATTTTGAAGTGGCAAAAATTTCTTAGACACATAAAACACTAACCATAAAAAATTCTGATAAATTAGATTTCATCAGAATTAATATCTCTGATATTCAAAAGATACCATTAATAAAATGAAAAGGCAAGTTACGCTCTAGAAGAAAATATTTGTAAAACACATATCTTACAAAAGACTTGTATCCAGAATACACAAAGAACTCTTAAAACTCAGTAAGAATACAAACAACCCATTTTCAAAGTGAGAAAAGGACTTGAACAGACACTTCAAAATGAAGATATATGAAGATACATGAAGATACATAAATGCCACATGAAAAGATGCTCAATAAAATTAGTCAACAGGAAAATACAAATTAAAATGACCACATACTCATAAGAATGATTAAAAATAAAAATACTAACAATACCAAGTGTAGACAAAGATGTGGAGCAATTGAAATTCCTACCATACATTATTGGTAGGAATGAAAAATGGTAAATTCCTTTCAAAAAACAGTTTGGCAGTTTCTTAAAAAGTTAAAACACTTATTATATAACTCAGGAATTCTACTCAGGTATTTTCCAAGAGATATAAAAATATATGTTAACAAAAAGATCTGGATCCAAATAGTCAGGACAGGTTTATTTTTAATAGCCCCAAACTGTCAACAACCCAAATTCCTATCAACAGAAAATGGATAAACCAAACTGTGATTTATCTGTACAATGGGATACTACTTGTCAATAAAAAGGAACAAAAGACTGAAAAAATTAAATGAAATACATGAACGGAAGGTGGAGTTGACATAATTTTCCTTATTCATCTAAGTACCATGAAAAACCCTGGACATTGCATAAACAAAGATAAAAAGGCTCAGAAAAATGGAAAGAAGGCAGACTGCCTAGGAACCTCAGGATTCTAAGAACAGCACTATGGTGAGTCTCCTGAGTACCCTTTTTGCCTCATATATACCAGACTTAGAGCTGAAGAAACCAACAACTAGGAAATGTAGGTAGGTGCATACAAAAAATCCCCAACAAAAGCCAATGGACCAGGAAAAGGGCAGCCTAGCAAAATAGAAAACTTTTAGACAATAACCACTCAAAAAAACTGTGACCCTACTCCCACCCACCCCTGTAAATGCTGAGTGGGAAATTTAGACTTCTATGCTCCTGAGTCTATAATGAGGAACTGCATCCAACATCCAACCACCTCAGTTGTGGTGGTGTCAGAAAAATCCAAGGAGGAAGTCAAGACTTTCATTCCTGATGGATGACAAAAGTCTCCCCTCTCACACCTCAGTGTCAGTGGAGATCACATAGGGTGCCTAAACTTTCATTCCCACCCATCAGTAATTAGGTGAATCTCCCCTTCCTCTTGGGATGGTGCCAGAGGATGTCCAGTGGAGAATTAAAACTTTCACTAATGCCCAGCTGTAAAGCGGCCACACCCTTTCCCTGTCATGTAAGTGGAGGTCAACTGGAAATCAGTAATGAGGTACTTCCATCGTTCCCAGCCAGGGAGGTATTAATGGAAGCCTACTGGGGAGCTAGACATAACAACCCAGACCCAGCAGTAATGAAGAGTCTCCATCTTGGGTGTCAACAAAAAAAAAACCTGGCCTTACATTCTCACCTGGCAGTAATGGGGTGATGTGCCTACCCGCTTCCCCTGCCAGAGTGGTGGCAAAAAATACAGCTAAAATAAAAAAGTAAAGTCCCCAGGGTCTTATAATACCCCCCAAATCCATGTCTCAATAATAATAATTTAAAAAACCACTCATCATATCTAGAAACAGGACTATCTCAAACTGAATAAAAAAGGGCAATCGATAGATAGAAACACTGAGACAAAAGAGATGTGAGAATTATCTAAGATTTTAAAGCAGCCATGACAAAAAGGCTTCAGTGAGCAATTGTGAATATGACTGAAACAAATGAAAAGAGAAAGTCTCAGCTAAGAAACAGAAAGTCACAGCAAATTTTTTAAACTGAAAAATACAATAATCAAAAGCTCAGTGAACAGGATGAAGGAGACAGAAGAAAGAATAGCTAAACTGGAAGATAAAACAATAGAAATAATCAAATCTGAACAAAAGAGAGAAACTAGACTTAAAAGAAACAAACGAAGAGAACCTCAGGGACCTGTGGGACTTTAACAAAGATTTAACATTCATGTCATTGGACTTCCTGAAGGAGAGGAGAGAAAGGACAGAGTTAAAAAAAAAAAAAAAAAAAGCACTTGAAACAATGGCAGAAATTTTCCCAATTAGCAAGAGACAAAAAGCTGAGTGAGACTCAAACAGAATAAAATAAAAATATCCATTCTAGAACACATCATAACTTCTGAAAACTAAAGACAAAGAAAAATCTTGAAAGTAGCCAGAGAAAACAATTTACCTACAGGGGAAAAGCAATTAAATAACAGTGACTTACTTATAGGAAACCATGAAAGCTAAAAGGATGTGACCCAAGAGTTTTTAAGCATTGAAAGAAAAGAATTGTCAACCTAGAACCTTATACCAATAAATATATTCTATTTATTTAAGCAAGGCATTCTCAGATGAAGGAAAAATAAGAGATCTGTCACAAGCAGATCTACCCTAAAAGTTTGACTAAAGTAAGTTCTCAAAATAGAAAGGAAATGCTAGATAGATAGATAGAAAGAATATGGTAAACAAAAATACTGATAAATACAATAGGTTTTTCTTCTCCTCTTGAGTTTTATAAATTATGTTTGACAGTTACAGCAAAAGTTATAACACTGTGGTTCTAAATGTATATGGAGGAAATATGTAAGATAATTATATTATAATAAATGGGGGAGGGTAACATGACACAAACAAAGGTAAGGTTTCGATAATCCCTCTAACTGGTAAAATGATGACATCAATACACTGAGTACATATGTATACATAATAATATAGAGCAACCACTAAAAAGCTATAAAAAAGATACATTCAAAACCACTATAGAGAAATCAAAATGGAATTCTAAAAAATGTTTAAGAACCCACAGGAAGGTAGGAAAAAGAAAACAGAGAAATGAAAAAGAGAGAGTAAACCTTAAGCTCAAACATATCAATAATTACATTAAATGTAAAAGGTCTAAATACAGCAATTAAAAGAAAGATTGGCAGAGTTGATTTAAAAACATAACCCAATTATATACTGTCTACAAGAAACTAATTTCAAATACAACAATATAGGCAGGTTGAAAGTAAAAGGATTTTAAAAAGAAGTATCATGCAAAAAAGCAAAAGAAAGCATATAACTGAAGTCCCAAGCCCAAGTATTTGGAGATGGGCCTTTGGGAGGTAATTTGGCTTAGATTAGGTCATGAAGGTGGGGCCCCAATGAATAATGGGATTAGTATGTCCATGCCACACAGCATGTGGGATCTTAGTTCCCTGATCAGGGATCAAACCTGCACCCCTTGCAGTGAAAGCATGGAGTCTTAACCACTGGACCACCAGGGAAGTCTGGGGATTAGTATCCCTTTAAGAAGAGATGCCAGAAAGCTTGCTTTCTCTCTCCCTCTCTGCCATGAGAGGACATGGCAAGAAGCTGACCATCTGCAAATCAGAAGAAAGTCCTCACCAGAGAACAGAAATGGCTGGCAACTTGATCTTGGATACTCTAGCCTCCAGAACTATAATAAACAAATTCCTGTTGTTTAAGCTGCCCAGTCTATGGTACTTTGTTATAGCAGCACAAATCAACTAATAAAATTCTATATAACAAGAATATATATATTTTTCCCAGTGCCCACCAACATATACCAAGAGATCATACCTTGGCCATAAACAGAATCTCAAGACTATAAAAGAACTGAAATCATACTGTGTTCTCTAACCACAATGGCATCAAACTAGAACCAATAATAGGACAACAACAGGAACATCTCCCAACACTTGTAAAGAAAACAATACACACCTGTCTACATAATCCACATGAACCAAGGAGGAAGTTTCAAGTGAAATAAAAAAATAGACTGAACTGAATGAAAATGAAAATATAACATCAAAATTTATGTAGTATAACTAAAGTGCTGAGAGGGAAATTAACAGCACTAAATGTATATACTAGCAAAGAGAAAAGCCTCAAATCAATTATCTAAGCCCAATGTAATGAAGCTAGAAAAAGAGCAAAATAAACCTGAAGCAAACAGAAGGAAATAACATAGATAACAGCAGAAATCAATGACATTCAACACAGAAAACAGAAAAAAATGAATGAAACAAACACCTGATTCTTTAACGAGCAAAAGAAAATTGACAAACCTCTAGAAAGACTAACAAAGAAATAAGACAAAACACACGTGACCAATATTAGGCATAAAACACGAGATATCACTACAGACACTGCAGACATCAAAAGGATAATGAGAAAATACTCTGAACAATTTGATGCACATAGCTTAGAAGGAATGAATCGATTCCTGGAAAAGCACAAACTATCACTACTGACCCGATATGAAATAATTTGAATAGCCCTGCAACTATTAAGGAAATTGAATTCATAATTTTCAAATGGTCAAAAAAGAAATCTCCATACATAGATGATTTCATTGAAGAAATCTACCAAACATTTAAAGAAAAACTGACACCAATTCTACACAATCTCTTACAGAAAATAGAGGGAAAAATATACTTCAGAGTTCATTTTATGAAGCTAGCATTAAGCTGATACCAAAACAAATCAAAGACAATACACAAAAAGAAAACTACAGACCAGTATCTCTCATGAATACAGATATTAAAATCCTTTTTCAAAAAATTAGCAAATGGAATTTAGCAATATGTGGAGTGAATTATCACCATAACTGACCAAGTGAGGTTTATTTTAGGGATGCAAGGCTAGTTTGATAATCAAAAATCAATCAATATAATCCACCATATTAGTAGGCTAAAGAAGAAAATTGACATGATCATCTCAGTGGTATTAGCAGAGGAATAGATACATAGAACCCAGAAAGAGACCAATACAAATATGTCCACTTTATTTTTAACACAGCACAAAGGCATTTCAATGGAGGAAAGATGGCCTTTTCAACAAATGCAAATAATGCTGAAGCAATTGGACATTCATATGGAAAAAAAAAAAAAAGAACTTCAACCTAAGTCTCATCACACCTTATACAAAGTTAACTCAAAATAGATCATGAACTTAAGTATAAGACATAACACTATATAACTTTTGCAAAACAAACCATCAGAGAAAATCATCAGAATCAAGGGTTAGGCAAAGAGTTGTCAGACTTTACACCAAAAGCCCAATCCATGAAGGGAAAAATTATAAAATGGATTTCATAAGAGTTTTGCGCTAACAAAAAAACAAGCTACAGACTGGGAGGATATATTTGCAAAACAAAGAACTGACAAAGGACTCGTATCAAGAATTATATAAAGAACTCTCAAAAATCAACAATAAAAAATAATCCAACTAGAAAATGAGCAAAAGACATGAGACATTTTGCTGAAGAGGATATGCAGATGGTATATAAGCACATGAAAAGATCCAATATCATTATCCATTAGGAAATGCAAATTAAAACCACAATAAGATATCACTACAAACCAATCAGAGTAACTAAAACAAAAAATAGTGATTACACCAAATGCTGGCAAAGATGCAGAGAAATTACACTACTCATACACTGCTGGTAGGAATGTAAAGCAATATAGGAACTCTAAAAAACAGGCTTGCAGTTTTTTAAAAATCTAAACATGCAACTACCCACCAAATGAACTACTGGACATTTATCCCAGATAAATGAAAACTTTTGTTCACACAAAAACATATTTAAAAAAAAAATTTTTTTTTTTTGGTTACTTGTGCTTTAGGTGTCATAGTTAAGGTGTGACCTTGTCTAACCCAAGGTCACAATAATCTACAACTATGTTTTCTTCTAAGAGTCTTATACTTTTAGCTCTTACTACCAGTCATTGACCCACTTCCAGTTATTTTTTGTACATGATATGAAGTAGGATCCAAATTCATTCCTTTACATATGGCTATCCAGTTGTCCCAGCACCATTTGTTGAAAAGACTACTCTTTCTCTATCAATTATCTTTGTACCTTTGTCAAAATCAACTGACCATAGATGGGTTTATTTCTAGATCATTAATTCGACTGCATTGATCTCTATATCTGTTGTTACACCAGTACCACACTTTTAAAGTATTGTAGAAGATTACTATAACTACAGTAAGCTCATTATTGTAGTAAATTTTGAAGTTGCAAAGTGTGACTCCTCCAACTTTGTTCTCAATGTTGTTTTGGCTATTCTGGGTCCCTTGCATTTCCATATAAATTTTAGGATCAGTTTGTCAATTTGTATAAAAAAGACAGATTTTTGATATAGAGTACATTGAACACAGGATATCTTTCCATTCTTGTATGTCTTAATTTTTTTCAACAATATTTTATAGTTTTTGATGTACAAGTCTTGCATTTCCTTTGTTTATCCCCTCTACTTTTAAAATGAGGAAACTAAGCCCTGAGAGATGAAGTGTAAGTGGCTTTCAAATGCATCCTTACTTTCTCTTTGGTGAAAACTCTCTTCCCTACTAGAATCTATGCAGATCATTTTACCCTGGTTCTCAAGAACAACTGAGCCAATAATCTGGGATTAAGATATTGCCCTACTGCCTCAAATCTGCTATCTAGCTTTTCATTGCCTGAAGAAGTACCTGATGCTTCCACAGGTTAAACAAATTCCATAACAATTCATGTGGTACTGCTAATATACTTAAGACAAGGGACACAGTCTCTTTTCATAGCCAAAGTCACTTTAGAGAAATGACAAGAAGGAATAAAGTCCAAATGAAGAATATGTGGTGGTTTAACACACGTCTGCATTGAGGACACGGGGAGGGGGAAGGGTAAAATGGGACGATGTGAGAGATTAGCATTGACATATATACACTACCACATGTAAAATGGATGGCTAGTGGGAAGCTGCTGCATAGCACAGGGAGATCAGCTTGGTGATTTGTGACCACCTAGAGGGGTGGGATAGGGAGGGTGGGAGGGAGGAGATATGGGGCTATATATGTATATGTATAGCTGATTCACTTTGTTATACAGCAGAAACTAACACGACATTGTAAAGCAATTATACTCCAATAAAGATGTTTAAAAAAAAAACAAAACACGTCTTCAAAATCTTTTTTTTTTTTTTTTTTTGCAGTACGCAGGCCTCTCACTGTTGTGGCCTCTCCCGTTGCAGAGCACAGGCTCTGGACGCGCAGGCTCAGCGGCCATGGCTCACGGGCCCAGCCGCTCCGCAGCATATGGGATCTTTCCGGACCGGGGCACGAACCTGTGTCCCCTGCATCGGCAGGCTAACTCTCAACCACTGCGCCACCAGCGAAGCCCACGTCTTCAAAATCTTTGACACTTCTCCCATCACAAGGTGGAGAATCACTAGAATATGGCCTGGTCTTACTGACTCTAACAAACAGGATGTAGTGAAAGTTATGCTGCATGATTTCCGAGGCTAGGTCATGAAAAGAAATACAGCTCCCACCTGGCCTGTGGGTTTTGAGACACTGAACCTTGGAACCTAGCCTCCATGCTGTGAGGAAACTATATGGAAAAACTTCATATATGGGTCTTCTGGCAGACAGCTCCTGCCAAAGTCCCAGTCAACACTCTGACACCTGAGTGAGGAAGCCTTCAAAGTTGACTCTAGCCCCAGCCACAACTGATGGCAAACACATGAGACCCTAAGCACCCTAGCTTAGCCTAGTCAACCCTCTGAACCATGTGAGTTAACAATAATAAAAGATTGTTGTTGTTTTATGCTTCTAAGTTTGGGGTTGTTTATTTGAAATAATAGGTAACCATTTAAGAACCTAAGGCAGCTTCCTAACTGCACATGCACCCAGCACAATCATACCTATTCTTGCATACTTCAAATGGAAACCAAACAGTACCTGCGTAAGAATTCTAAATTCTCAGAACTTAAGAGTTAGAAGAGCCCGTAGGAGTCATATGCTCTGACAATGCATGCAAAAACATTCACTGCCGACTGGTTTTTTTGCTTAAGGATGTGTCCCCAATGCCCTAGGAGTCTCCATTAGCCCCCAGTGCACCAACGCTTACAGGCATTTAACCTAGTAATACCAGAAAACTTCCACTTACAGTGCGAGGTATATGTGTTATTAAGACTATTCACAGTATTTTGAGAAGTGAGAGAAAATAACTTATTCAAAAGGCAAATACATAAAAAATTCTGTACTGGAGGAGATACATAATATAGCCAGTCCAAGGTTCTATGTTTAAAAATGATGCAAAAAGACAGCTAAGGGATGAATTTGGAAACTGTCTTCTAAATAAAGCATTACAAAAGAAAGAAACACTGTACCTGGACTAGAGAAAAGGTCAAATTCTTAACATTTTAATTTTCTTTCCCAATGCAATTGGTTGAATAATTGGACTTAATTGAAATTCACAAATATGTTAATTTATTATTTACTGGTTATTTAAAACTCTGGCAACAGCAAGCTATTTAGAAACAGAAACACACTCCTACTGTGATCTTACATTTATTGGCAAATATAATACGTATGTTGTAAGAATTAAAAGTATTTTACTGGCACAAGACATTATCAGAAAATTATTCCATGATTAGCTAATGCACATATTAATATTAGGTGACTGTAACCAACAGAACATTCACCAATTTGATTCTTGCAAGGCGTTACCTCAACACTTACTTACGGGAACTAAAGTAAAATGATGTTTACCTGGGAGATAGTTTGTAATAAAGCTATTTATTGCATAAATGAAAGCTTTCCTAGAAAAGATGATGGGTTTGGACTAGGTGATTTAAAACCCACCATGGAATCCAAAAAATTAACTGGCAAGCATGGAAACTAAATTTACAATCTCCTATTCATTAACCTTATGCTTAAACTCCCTAAGCTATCCAATCATACTTTCTGAAAGAAAAAGGACTTTACAGTACTATAGTTTTAATGGGTGTTCATGAATTGCTCAGTACAGAAAAAATACATAAAATGAAGCAGAATGGATGGATAGCTGTTTGTATCATAGCTCAATGACTGGAACATCAAAAATGACTTAAGGAGACTAAGTAGTTACTTTAAATAACAAGCACTGTATGAAGTAAAATGGCCACTAAAAGCATCTTAAACTGAGTAAAGTAGAGCCATGTGGTTACTTATCTGATATTTTAGTGATAGCTTTCTTTATTGCAAAAGCCTAGAGAACAGAACATAAAACCGTAAAACAGAAAAAAAAAAAAAAAACAACCACACACACAAAAAACCCAATAATCTTTCCATTTGGATATATAACTACAATAATCTTTCCATTTGGGCATATAATACTAAATTACTACTAAGTTATTACAGCTTTCCTTTTTGTTTCCCAATAGCCAAAAAATTCAAAGTTAGGTTTGGGATTCAATTCACATTTTACAGAGGATTCATCTCTTCTCCAAAACAGAGTTTTGGTTTAAAGATAGCCCCAAGGTGTAGAAATATCCTTACATAAATGAGGAAGGGAAAATATTAAAATTAAAAACTTGAATTAAACTTGGAGCAGTTAAGAGGACTACCTGGATATGTAACTCTGGGGATTAAGAATTAGTGTTATAATTAATAGGTACCAAAAGAATATATGAAGGAAAATGCAATTAAATCCAATAATATAAGATTTTTAAATGTAAGGGAATTTATTAAAAGACTTAGAGAATAAACAGAAGAAAAAAGGAGAATTATTTGAAATAGTTCCAGACACCCTAGGAGAAACTAAAAGGAGCATGTTGCTTGAGGAAAGTTAAGTCAACAGAAAAATCGGGAGAGCAGCGAATGGTTACTTAGGAAACATTTAGAGTTATACTGAACTTAGAGCAATGGATTCTTTTACCAAATCCCTGAAAAGGGTGAGGCTGCTGCGAGAATGGTGTTGGTTAAATGTAATGAGATCACTTTTTAGAAAACAATTCTGAAGTTTATCTAAGAAATGCTAAATAATTCAAGAATTTGGACTGAAAGAGATACCAGCAAACCTGGGGCTGAAAAGGGTAGAATCAGGAAGGGACTGACAAAAGCATTATGCTGAATCAAGCTTTACTGATTGCTAAGCAAAGATATCCTTGAAACTTAGCAAAATGTCACCAAGATTGTACACCCTGCCGTTCTTTCAAACTTTAGGAAAACTTTTTCAGACTTTAAATTACAACGTGATACAGTAAAAATAACATTGGATTTGGAGGCCAACCACCTGGAATTCAGTTCTAGCTCTACCCACTTTTGATTTGAATCATTTAAGGAGTGGAGGGGAGGAAATTATAAAACCTTCTAAACTTTAGCTTCCTCCTGTATAAAAGGTAGTAATGTTTCCTGCTTGGCCTAAATAAAAATTATTCTGTAACTGTACAGTGCTACAGATTGCAATTATTAGAGGACCGCTGAGCATGGATGCTGAAGAGAGAGCCTCTATCCTCAGAATACTATGTGTAGGGACTTCCCTGGTGGCACAGTAGTTAAGAATCCACCTGCCAACACAGGGGACACGGGTTTGATACCTGGTCCGGGAAGATCCCACACGTCGCGAAGCAACTAAGCGCATGCACCGCAACTACAGAGCCTGCACTCTAAAGCCTGCACACCTAGAGTCCGTGCTCCACAACAAGAGAAGCCACTGCAGTGAGAAGCCCATGCACCACAACAAAGAGTAGCCCTCGCTCGCAGCAACTAGAGAAAGCCCATGCGCAGCAACGAAGACCCAAAAGAGCCAAAAATAAATAAATAAAATAAATAAATTTACTAAAAAAAAAAAAGGAATACTATGTGTGTATGTTTTGGGGGCCCGGGGGCAGTAATCTTCTTTGATCAACATGCAGTTTAGAAGGGATGTGCACACTGTGGCAAAAGAAAAAGGGACATTTACCAAGCCAGTGAGCACAAGGCCTTAGGGAGCATCAAGGCGATAGTCAGATTGTGCTCTCTCTGATTCCTGCTAAGGAGAATTGCATGGCAGAGATGGAGAGTGACAAAGAAAGTTAGAGGGCAAAGGGCAGTATGAGTACTTACAGCAAGAATTACTGTTTTATTTCAGGCTTTCTAAAGTTATGAGAACAGTTTAAGGATATAACAAGGATATTGCATTAAGCAATCCTTGGATCAGATCCAACAAGGCACAGATAGTTCTGGGATGTCTTACAGCAATAGACTAAGAGGTGTGACTTAATCCCTTACTGGTAGTGGCTCTACATTCTACTCCCTGGGCATAAGCACAGAACAGATTGCCAACAAACACAGGAAAGGATGCTCAACATCACTAATCATTAGAAAATACAAATGAAAACTACAATGAGGTATCACCTCACATCAGTCAGAATGGCCATCATCAAAATATCTACAAACAATAAATGCTGGAGAGGGTGTGGAGAAAAGGGAACCCCCTTGCACTGTTGGTGGGAATGTAAATTGATACAGCCATTATGGAGAACAGTATGGAGGTTCCTTCAAAAACTAAAAAGAGAACTACCATATGACCCAGCAATCCCACTACTGGGCATATACCCTGAGAAAACCGTAATTCAAAAGAGTCATGTACCACAATGGTCACTGCAGCTCTATTTACAATAGCCAGGACATGGAAGCAACCTAAGTGTCCATCGACAGATGAATGGATAAAGAAGATGTGGCACATATACACAATGGAATATTACTCAGCCATAAAAAGAAACGAAATTGAGTTATTTGTAGTGAGTTGGATGGACCTAGAGTCTGTCATACAGAATGAAGTAAGTCAGAAAGAGAAAAACAAATACCGTATGCTAGCACATAATATATGGAATCTAAAAAAAAAAAAAAAAAAAAGACTAGAGGGAAAAATTACTGAACAAAGAAAATGAGAATTCTTAATCAAGAGGTTTTTTTTAATTAAGCAATCTTTTTTTAGTTAGAAACCTAAAATTTAAGCAGTAAATCATATTCAAAGGAAAGGTTGTTCAACCGTGGGATCTAAAAAAAAAATGGTTCTGATGAACCTAGGGGCAGGACAAGAATAAAGATGAAGATGTAGACAATGGACTTGAAGACATGGGGAGGGGGAAGGGTAAGCTGAGACGAAGTCAGAGAGTGGCACTGACATATATACACTACCAAATGTAAAATAGATAGTGGGAAGCAGCTGCATAGCACAGGGAGATCAGCTAGGTGCTTTGTGACCACCTAGAGGGGTGGGATAGGGAGGGTGGGAGGGAGATGCAAGAGGGAGGGGATATGGGGATATATGTATACGTATAGTTGATACACTTCGTTATACAGCAGCAACTAACACAACAATGTAAAGCAATTATACGCCAATAAAGATGTTAAAAAAAATTTAAAAAAAAAGAAAGATATTGGTCTTCCACCACTGCTGCCATCACTACGTCCATGAGTGCCTTAGGGCTCAGGTCTCCCGTAGTTTCAAAACAGACCATTTTGGCAGCAGAGGTGACATATCTCAAATAGGCTTGTGGATATCTGAGCTAAGAAACATTTGGGGGAAAAAAAGGTTTGAAGTTCTTTTAAGTGTTCTACCATGGAAAATTAGAAGATGAATGCTAAATGTATAAAACCCATCATCCAAAGCTAAATGGCAAACTTCATTTCCCATCCATTTGAATAAAACTGGCCTGCTACAATTGAGATTAATTTTGCATGGAAAAGGTAGCAAAGAACATCACTTAATGATCTTCCTAGCCTTGAAATAAAATCCTTAATGATTCAGTTTAAAGATGGCACAGTTACAGGAAAACATGTTGGAGCCTCTGTTTTTTTCGCTAGGGACCTCTCAATACCCTCAGTTTCTAGGGTTAATGGTAACTTTTACCCAAAGTTCTTTCTGAGCTTACTACAATTTTTATAAATAGGAAAAACCCTACTCCAAATATTTTATACTGAAAATAATGTCAGTGGGACCATACTGGCATATATTAAATATTTATTAAAAAGCAGAAAAGGGGTCTGATAAATCATAAATACTGAAAAGGTAAATTTAAAAAAATCACCTTTTCCAATCATATAAACTTTCTGTCTTGAATTTGACTGATAATCTGGAATGCTGAGAACTTATAGCTGAAATATAATGTCATCTTCCTATTTTTAGTATTTGCCAGAATTTGTTTAATGTCTGAATTGCACTTTACCACAAACTATTTCTCTCCTTTACTGTCTTCCTTACATATTGCTATTATTCTACTCTGTATTATAAAAATGCCTCATATGAATCATAAAACTTATAGGAAAGTTTGTATGTTAGCTGTCCGGAGTTAAATGAAAAATCCTTTTTGTTTCAATCTTTGTTATTAAAATATTCTTAAATATGTGAGTATACTTACATTTCAGTGTTTACTTATGCCAGGTGTTCAAATGCTTTATACATACTAACTCAATCATTACAACAACTTTATAAAGTAGAGTACATTACTATCTCCATTTTATAAATCAGGAAACTGAGGCACAGAGATCTTATACAGCTAGTGATCTGGAGCCAGTTTTTAGTTTACTAAATATCTTATATCAGCTTAATTTTTTGTGTGTAATTAGTCCTTCTATCCAAAAAAGTAGAGAGCTGCAGATTCCTCTTAACCAGTGTTTCCTAAACTTTCTTCAAGTCTCAATAAAGAGACTAAACTGACCTATAGCTGATAACCTTTAGGTTCTTAAATCTTTTACTGTGAAATGGATAGGACTGATTGAGCTACATTTTTTAGTTAAACAAAATATAAAGGGTATGAGTATCTCTTGTTACAATAAAAATCAGCTCTATAACACGAAAGGGAATTTTACATGCAATGCATATACAGTTGCTGTTTGGCAATTTTAATGTACTTGATCTTTCAAACAGTGTCATTTCAGAGAGGAAAAAGAAAATGACTTGGTTGAGCAGAAAGGCCAAGCCTTGGACTGGATACTGATATGCACGTACTGACACCTTGGGAAGCTGGGAAAGACACCCTGCTCTTTTCCTGCATCTGTTGATGGGCACTGAGAGCAGACTCTTCCTTTAATTTTATGTGAATTTCATCTGAATCACATATAGAAAAAAGGAGATGAAAATTACATAGAAACCAGAGTTCTAATCTAGTTCTTTGATTTTTGTTCATGCTCCACACATTTAAATTAAAACAAACAAACAAACACTCAGAAATCAGCAAATTACCTCGAATGCAGCTCTGTGCTGCCATTATTATATTTGCTTCCTCTTTCCCAGACACCAAAGTCAGGCACACGGTAAACTCTTTCTACACAAAATACAAGGTTCTGAATAAAAGAGACCTAAAAGAAAAGAGATGAAACATAAGGACACGTAAAATAACAGGACCTTTAGATATTGATAAGAACAATCAGATATTTGAAAATTTGGATTTGAAATTCAAAATGTATTTGCCTACCAACACTTTTTTAACATGCTGAAATTTTTGTGATTATTACATTACTATGAATACACTCTTATATCCAGTTTTTCTAATATAAAGCCAAAGTGAGAACCTAGTATAAATAGTACAGAAATAAAATTTAAATCCTGTCAATGTTCCAACTATAATTCTTCAATGATGTATCTATCAACATTACTGTTCATGAGGGCTGTGCCTCTTAAGAATTAAGAAAAATATAAAGCACTGTTTTATACTAGATAATAATATTTGGAATCTAAAATGTCAAATGTTAAAGAAGTCTAACACTTTGGAGATAAAAAGGTATTTTTCAGTTCTAAAATGAGTCAGTCTCATGGTAGATCAACCTAGAGTCTTGAGTTTATTACTCATGGAATCTGATCTTCCTCCTGCCGTTTCTATAGCTATAGGTACCCATTTTTATACACTCAAAGCTTACAGTTGGAGATGGGCCCAACCAATAGGCCAGAAATCACAGCTTTCATGTAAAGATTTCAAACATTTGATTAAATTTGTACTTTCAATAGTAACTATGGAAAGCAGAGATTATGGTCAGTTCTCACTTAAAAGTTTATTCATTTTAATAAAAACAATATCTTATGTGGGCTACTGGTCCTAATTACAGGGTTTTTAATTTAGTCATCATGTTTGGTTCAATATTGCATACTGAATATGTGCATCTTGTCTACCCTCTGTCTCGTTATCCCTCTAAAATTGTAATACATATTCCCTGACCTCCACCCTACACACCTAATTAATTTAATGCATATATTCTTAAGAATGACACATAATAACACTAAAAACCAAGGTAAAGTTCCACCAGTAGACTAGAAACTTTGAGAAATTATAGAAAAAGAGAAAGCAGTAGGAAAGAATTGGTTGAGAAATCAGAGCAGAGGAAAACACAGCCTCTTAAAATGATTCTTCCTTGTTCTCTAGGGTCTCTAGAAAGTCTCTAAGCCCAGAGTTAACAAATACATTGCTCAAGAGTTGACCAGGAAGCAGCCTACATACGTTCTCTCACAAATGATGAATGGCTGAGGCAGTTGAATCCGTGACCTTTTCATTCTCAATCCCAACATAGAGATATCTGCCCTCAGAGCCAAGAACAGCTCACATATTTCAGTGAAGGAAAAAGCAATTAGGGTGTTGGGGCCTCACACAGAAATATAACAGAGCATTCTAGGTTTTCATAAAACACAAACCTATCCTGTCACTTCTCCACCAAAGAGTGGAGCAGTACACACCTCCAGTAAACATTTTTTTACTTCAAATATTGGGGAGGGTCTTCCCAGCTTTCCCAATTTCTTGTTACCTTACCTATTTCCCTAAGGAAAACCTGCCCATATAAAAATTGTGGTGTAATTTTATAAAACCAGATGTCTTCAGCTTTTCCATGGTCTTTAGAGTTATTTAGATTCTATAAAACGTACAGGAAATACTTAATACTTGTCAGGTCTCCAAGTTAAAAGATTTGAAACCATCTAAATCCTTCTTCCTCTTATGACAAACTTCTTAAGTATATAGTCCATATACTTGCTTCTTCCCCCTCTTAGGAGGACTTTAGGACCAGGGCTGGGCCCAAGTGAGGCAGTATACTCAGGCTGCATGAATGGTGTAATAGTTGGCCAAGAAGGCATTTTTGGCTAATAAGTCCCATAAGTAAAACTAAAATACCACTTACATTCCAGTTCCGCAAAAAAGGAGTTTAGAAATTGCCGTTCCACTTCATCCTAACAAATAAAAAGCTTTTTAACTCTTCTTGGATCCATGAGAGGGGGGAGGACACAGAGCAAACTGCTGTCCCAAGACTGGAGAGACCCATAGGCAAAAACAGGCAGTTATGGCTCCCTAGAGCATAGACTCATGAGCAGAAACCACCTAGGGAATCAGTGCTGGGGTAGTAAAATCTGAACTGTAACTGACAAATTGCTAGAGGCTCACTTAAAAACTCTTGAAAGGTAAAAACTCCAGGGCGACCCGGTCATAACAGGGTCCCGACAGTATTGTGAGATTTACCTCCAAGAACTCAGCCAGGTTCCCACAGAAAATATCCTAGGAAAATCCCCTGTAGCTTCCAGCAAGGAGAGGGAAAAAGTAACCATTTTGAAATACATTGAAACATTCTGTTTTTCTTAAGAGGGTCTCCCCTTAGGGGAAACTAGTTAATCAAAGCCAGACCTGCTGGGCTATTTTCAGAGCCTAACTGACTGGGGAAGGGAAATACCCAATTCCAGCCAGCTCTAACCTTCCACATGGGGAACAGAAATTTTCAATTCCAGCCTACCAGAGCCATCCTGTCCTACCTAAGGGGAGAGAAAAAAACTGAAAACACTTATGAAGTTCATAGTCCAGAGGCACAGGCTAACTAACAGACTGGGACCTAACCGTAGGATTATAGAAGGCTAACTAGAAGACTGCCTAGGTCCATGAGCTGATCACGCGCTCTTTGAACCGTTCCTATAAAACTCCTCACTACCTCCTCCAGGTAGGTACACACAGTTTTGAGGTCATTAGACCACTGTAGCCCCCTTTGCCTGGCAAAGCAATAAAGCTATTCTTTTCTACTTCACCCAATAAATAAATAAATACTGCCTAATCATAGCAAAATAATAGCGACAATGTATTGATAACTGATTATGTATGTTTATGACTATATCTTATGTGTGTATATGTTTATGTATGCTTATATATAAATAAAATAAATGACAGCAAAGATACAAGGGATAAGAGGAAAGAATTAGGATTTTTTTGTTATTATAAAGTACTCACACTATGTGTGAAGTAGTATAGTGTTATTTGAAAGTGGACTTACTGTAAATGTATATTGCAAACTCCAGGGCAACAAGTAAAAAAAGTAGGAAAAAAATGAAATGTAAATGATGTGCTAAAAAAGGAGAGAAAACAGAATCATATTAAAAAACTCAATTAGAGCAAAGGGGAAAAAAAGAGTGGAAGACAAAAATAGACAAACTATAAGGGCAACAAATAGAAAACAGTAACCAATACAGCAGATAGTAATCCAACCACATCAATAATCACTTTGAATGTCAACGTTCCAAATGCACCTATTAAAAGACAGAGATTGTTAGAGTGGATCAAAAACCATGACCTAACTATATGTTGTCTATAACAAACCCACTTTCACTATAAAGACACATACAGATTTCAAGAAAATAAATGGAGAAAAATATACTATGCTAACACTAATCACCAGATGAGAAAGCTGAAATAGCTATTTAATTTCAAACAGAGCAGACTTCAAAGGAAGGAAAGTTATTAGGGATAAAGAAGGGCATTATATAATAATAAAGGAGTTGATTCTCTAAGAAGACATAACAATCTTTAACATGTATATGCCTAACAACATCAAATTGTGAGGGAAAAAAGCAACAGAATTGGAAAGAGAAACAGATGAATTCTCTATCAGAGTTTAAGACTTCAACACCTCTCTATAAGAAACAGATCCAGCAGGCAGAAAATCAGTAAGGATATAGTTGAACTCAATGACATCATCAATCAACTGGATATAAAGGACATTCACAGACTATTTCACTGCAGAACAGCAGAACATATGTTCTTCTCAAGCTTACATGGAACACTTACAAATACAGACCACATTCTGGGTCAAAACCACACCTTAACAAATGTAAAAAGGTATAAATCATACAATGCTCTCAGTCCACAAATGATTAAACTAGAAATCAATAACAGAAAGACAACTGGAAAATCCCCAAACATGAAGATTATATAACATAATACTAATACTATATGGGTCAAAAAAAAAATGAAATGAAACAGCTTTTCAAAATTTTAATTCAATTTATAGCATTGAATGCATATATTAAAAAACACGAGATCTAAAATCAATATTCTAAGTTTCTACTTTAGAAAACTAGAAAAAGAGCAAATTAGATCCGAAGGAAGAATAAGTAAAGAAATAATAAGAATTAGTACAGAAACCAATGAAATTGAAAACCAAGGAAATTAAGAGAAAAAAATCAATGAAACCAAAAGCTGGTTCTTTGAAAATTAAATAAATAAGCTTCTAGCTATGCTAACTAAGGAAAAAAGAGAGAGGACACAAATTACTATTAACATAAACAAAAGAGGGGACATCACTACATTTCCCATGGCAATTAAGAGTAAGTAAAGGAATACGAAGAGTAACTCTATGTTCATAAATTTGATAACCCAGATGAAACAGACCAATTCCTTGAGAGCCACAATAAAACAAAACCAACAAAAAAAAAAGAAACAGATAATCTGAATAGACCTGTATCTATTAAAGAAATTGAATCAATAATTATGACCTTCCAAAACAGAAAGCATCAGTTCTAGATGGGTTCACTGGTGAATTATACCAAACATTTAAGGAAGAAATTTTATCAATTCTCTACAATCTCCTTCAAAGGATAAAAGCAGAGGGAATACTTCCTAACCCATTCTGGGAGGCCAGCAATACCTTAACACCCAAACCAGACAAAGACATTTTAAGAAAACTACAGACCAATAACTCTCATGAACATAGATGCAAAAATCCTCAAAAAAATATTTGCAAATTGTGCTTCCTTGGTGGTGCCGTGGTTGAGAATCCACCTGCCAATGCAGGGGACATGGGTTCAAGCCCTGGTCTGGGAAGATCCCACATGCCGCAGAGCAACTAAGCCTGTGTGCCACAACTACTGAGCCTGCGCTCTAGAGCCCGCAAGCCACAACTACTGAGCCCGTGTGCCCTAACTACTGAGCCCAGGCTCCACAACAAAAGAAGCCACTGCAAGGAGAAGCCCATGCACCGCAACAAAGAGTAGCCCCCGCTCACCACAACTAGAGAAAGCCCGCACGCAGCAACAAAGACCCAGTGCAGCCAAAAATAAATAAATTTATAAAAATATATATTTGCAAACTGAATCCAAAAAAGTATAAAAAAGAATTACACCACACCAAGTAGAATTTATCTCAGGCATGCCAAGCTGATTCAACATTAGAAAATCTATTACTATAATACATCACAACAAAAGACTAATAAAGAAAAATCACATGATCATTTCAACAGATGAAGAAAAGTATTTGACAAAATCCAATACTGATTCATGATCAAAAATTCTTGGTAAACTAGGAATAGAGGGGAACTTTCTCAACTTGAAATGGACTATCTACAAAATATATACAACTAAAATCATATTTAATGGTGAGAAACTCAATGCTTCCTCACTAAGATCAGGTACAAGGCAAGCATGTTCTTTCTGGCCACTCCTTTTCAAGATCATACTGGAAGTCCTTGCTAATTTAATGGGGCAAGGAAAGGAAATAAAAGGTATTCAGATTGGGAAGGAAAACATGAAACTGTCTTTGGTGGCAGATGACATGATCATCTATGCAGAAAGTCCAAAACAATCAACAAAAAACCCCTGGAACTAATAACCAAATATAACAAGTTGCAGGATACAAGTTTAATATATAAAAGTCAATTACATTCCTATATATCAACAATGAGCAAGTGGAATCTAAAATTAACATCCTCAAAAATGAAACAGGTATAAATCTAAGGAAATATATATAAGATCTATATGAGGAAAACTACAAAACTGATTAATGTCATCAAAGAAGGACTAAATAAATGGAGAAGTATTTCATGTTCGTGAATAGGAAGACTCAATGTTGTAAAGCTATCAGTTCTTCCCAAATTGATCTATATATTCAATACAATCCCAACCAAAGTACCAGCAAGTTATTTTATGGATATTGACAAACTGATTCTAAAGTTTTTACAGAGAGGCAAAAGATCCAGAATAGTCAACCCAATTTTGAAGAAGAACTAAGTCGGAGATATCACACTACCCAATTTCAAGATTTACTATAAAGCTATGGTATTCAACACAGTGTGGCACTAGCAAAAAAATAAACAAACAGATCAAAGGAACAGAAAAGAGAGCCCAGAAATAGAACCCCATAAGTATAGTCAACTGATCTTTAACAAAGGAGCAAAGGTAAAACAATGGAAAAAAGACAGTCTCTTCAACAAATGGTGCTGGAAAAAATGGACATCCTCATTAAAACAAAAAAATGAATACAGAAACAGAACTTATATCCTTTACAAAAATAAACTCAAAATGGATCATTGACCTAAATGTAAAAGCAAAACTATAACTCCTAGAAGACAACACAGGAGAAAATCTAGATGACCTTGGGTATAGTGATGCCTTTTTAGATAAAACGTCAAGGAAACAATTTATGAAAGAAATAATTGATAATCTGGACTTCAATACAATTAAAAACTTGCGCTCTGTGAAAAATAATGTCAAGAGATTCAGAAAACAAGCCACAGATTGGGAGAAAATGTTTACAAAAGACACACCTGATAAAGCACTGTTATCCAAAATATACAAAGAACACTTAAAACTCAACAAAAGAAAACAATCTGACTAAAAAAAAATTAATTAACATTCTATGTTTGCAATGCATATTTATAATTCTCCAATTCTGGTATTCTAGCCCTTGAATACTTATAACCCATACCTTTGTTTTATATCCAATTATGAAATATATCCATTTGGATTTTCCATTAAACACCATGTTCTAAATTCTTCCACCATTTGTAAGTACTTCTGAATTCTGTTTTTCACCGTAAGACCACTGGTTTACTATGCTCTAGATCTAGAAACACATCTGTGGCTACTGTGTCTTCTTTATCCCCCATATCATTCTGACACCAAGGTCTGCTATTTTTCACACAATTTTTGTTGTCAGAAAGGTTCTGTGAATCTTGACACAGTATCACAATTCTCATGTCTAACATTCAAACCCTCCATCATCTTCCCACCCTAAGCCTGCATGCCTATATGTACTCCACAGTCTGACAGGAAGTGTAGATTCCAATTGGGCTTGGTCTTGCTCATTTCAACTGAAACACTTTTCTATGAACCTTCCTTTAGTCGCAGTTCAAATCTCCCCTACTTGGTGAAAACTCTGACTTCTTTCTCCTAACTCAAACTGCACTAGACCACAGTTCTTAATTTTTCTTTGTTTAATGTGTTTTTCCCCTCCACCTCTAATTAGTATTCAGGTCTACCATCTCTTATTTACAATATGAAAATCCCACAAACTCTGAAACTCGTTTTTTCTTAACTCATTTGTCAGCAAAACCCATAACTGACCTCAGATTATCTGCCTTATTTATCGCACTTTATGTGAATATGCATATGTCAATGTAAAAATATTAAGGGGCTATGTATGTGGTTTTGCCCTAAACCCTGCTGGGGTTATAACATAAATAAGGTATCTTATCACCTTTTCAAAACACACAAAAAAATTTGATATCTAAAACTTATTTGGTCCCAAAGGTTTCTTCTTTTTTTTTAATAAATTTATTTATTTATTTTTGGCTGCGTTGGGTCTTCATTGCTGCGCACAGGCTCTCTCTGCTTGTGGCGAGAAGGGGCTACTTTTTGTTGCGGTGTGTGGGCTTCTCATTGCAGTGGCTTCTCTTGTTGCGGAGCACAGGCTCTAGGTGTGCGTGCTTCTGTAGTTGCGGCTCACAGGCTCCAGAGCGCAGGCTCAGTAGTTGTGGCGCGCGGGCTCAGTTGCTCCATGGCATGTGGGATCTTCCCGGACCAGGGATTGAACCCGGGTCCCCTGCATTGGCAGGCGGATTCTTAACCACTGAGCCAGCAGGAAAGTCCTAATTTCTTATCATTATTGTTTCTTTATTATTTAGCTACACTTCTAAATACGTTTTACTTATGTGTATTAAAAAGGCACAACTGGATGAATGTATAAGATTATGAACTACTAGAGGGCAGGACTACATGTACCAATTTCACAGCACCTTCAGTGCAGTTCAGTGATGACTTTGGTGTTTAGTATATGATACAATTGTTCTCCCTGCATGGATCACAGGAGAAAAATAATAAGTATATAATATACCTGCTTTTTGATGGAATTCTCATTGTATACACCATCTCAATAATGAAAGCTTTTTGCTTCAACTGTGGCCATATTTCAAAATGTGTCAGCACGTGGGTCTGTCTGTGTGTTTGTTCAAGCATTATTGCCTATGAAAGAAATGTTTCTCAACTTTGTCATATACATTATTTTCAAATTTCCTAATAAGAATAAGAAAATGGTGCTTATCTTTTGGAAAGCATCAAGAACTCTACTGAGGTTGGACAAATAAAAATAACAAAATATAATAAACGTATTTTTTTACTTTTAAAAGGATGGGTTACAAAAAGCAATGATATGAAAGAAGACATAATAATTCTAAGAAAATCTGCAAATGCTATTTTATTTTCATTGTTACTAAAATTTCTGAAAGTTACAAGTTTTTATCTCAGATCACTTGAAATATAGCCTTCAGAGGAGTAAAGTTTTATAACCTGTTACATATTTTGTTCATTTTTAAAGTGCTTTGCATTGAAAATATAAAGACTTTTTGCCTGAGTATCCAAAATCTAGTATCTGGCTATATGAATTTAGTAATCCATTTTATACAACTAAAAATAAGTTTGAAAAAGAAGAAAGATATTCTCAGAGATGAAATTTACTAATAGAGAATTTGGGGAAATCATACCTCATCAGTGTTATAGATAATCTGGAGTCCTGAGGAAATCATTTCCACAAGGTAAAGGAGATAGAGTGACACTGCATTTATCTGAAAACAAACATTATAATAGGTTAAAGGAAACAACAAAAATACTATGTTATGAAATTAAATGTAAAAGCTAAAATTACAAGTCTTTTGCTCTAGTAATGGCATATAAAAACTATTCCCTTTCCTATGAAAAATAAAGGAGCTATGGATTTAGTTCATAATAATAAAAGCTCAGCTTTGTATGTAAAACTCTAAAATCCTCAAATTCATTGTGATGGTTATTAACAGCTGATTAGGGACTATTTTTACAACATTTGCTTTCTAAGATTTATTTTTAAACTCTAGATCTGAGTACTTCTACTTTGAAACAGTTTTGCCCCACAGGCTATGTAATGTCAATCCAACTCAAATGTATGTAAATGAAAAAATTGTTTGGCAATTAAGACATTAGGACTATGCCAGTACACCATAAACAATAGGCAGTGCATCTTGTATTCAGAGAATACAGAACTTATGTAAGCAACTGCTGGAACACAGTAATCAATAATTTAAAATCTATTTATGAACAAATGAGTTTTTTCTCTTAGTTTATTAGTTTATTAAAGATAAACATTATATGATCTAAACAAAACAAAGAAAAAGACAATAATGTCCACTTTAACCAAAAATAAAGATTCTCATAGAATTCTGAATAGGATGTGTAAATTTTTTAGAGAAAACAAGCAGTGAAAGATAAATACTACAACATGGACAAACCTTGAAAACATTACACTAAATGAAAGAAATCAGTCACATAAGACCGTATGTTGTATGATTCCATTTATATGAAATGTACAAAATAGGCTTATTCACAGAGACAGAAAGTAGACTGGTAATTGCTTAGGGCTGGGGTCTTTGAAGGAGATGGGGAGTGACTACTAATAGGTACAGGATATCTTTATGGGGTGATGAAGATGTTCTGAAACTGACTGTGATGTTGGCTGCACAACTTTGTGAATATGTTAAAAACCACTGAGTTATATACTTTACATAGGCGAACTGTATATTATGTGAATTATATCTCAATAAAGCTGTTATGTAATAAACAAACAAATAAATAAATGGGAAGCAGTGAAAATTTTTCATTTAGCCAAGAAACTGCTAACTTGAGTTAAAAACAAAGAGAAGGCAAGATGTAATTTTCTCCCCATATAATTCTAACCCAAAAGATTATTACCCAATAACAGCCTTGGTACCTTGTGCCTTCCTTGACTCTCCTCCAGTCCTTTTTGAATAATTGACAGAAAGTTGGGGCAGAAAATTATTTGTGCCCTAGATGCCTTGGACAAAGCAGCCCTGTGCTGCCAGGGCCTACCAGTGGGGGTAGCTCTCTCAGGAACCAGGACTATTGTGAACATCTCCTGATTTCCCAGCACTCAAAGTCCAGTGTGTGTCGGGGGTCTTGTCAAGGTCCAAGTGGGCCACATAAAAAGACAGAGTATTCCAGTTTTTAGGTATTTTAGGTCAACATCAACTCTTGAGGGACTTTTCTCAGATCACAGTAGGGAAGAGTTTCATCCCATTGCCAAGGTCACCCAAATATTTTCTTAGAGCACTGACACTGGCCTGTCAGAAATGACCTCAAAGAAATTTCATTACTATTGACAGCCACTTACAAAAACACCTCAAAGAGCTCACTGCTCTGAATTTCAGGAGGCTTCTGTGAGAAAATAACAGTAAGTGGTAAATTGTACAGGGACTACCAAATAACAGGTTGACCAGCATTTATTTGAAAGCTACCGTGTGCCAGGCACTGAGCTTAAATTCTGAGCTACAAAAATAAGTGAGCCACTATCTTCTGAAAACCCTATGTCAATAGTAAACATATTTGTCAAAGCAAAAGGTACAGAAAACCTAATTAGGTGATAATTACAAGGAGAAGGTTGAGCAGCTACATATTCATGTAACACTAAAACTCCAAGGAACAGGTTACAAATAAGTGTAAGAGTTTCTGCTGCCTAGAAATGGGGACACAACTTTCTGTGTTTGGAGGAGTCATACTTAAGTAAGACATTTCAGATCTCTAGAGAGAGAGGAACTATACAAAGGAGACACTCTTATTTTAGTAAGGAATATATGAATAATAAGTATTCTATCCTAAAGACTACAGAACCAAATGATGAACAGGAAGAAAATCCATTAAAGATAAACAGCATATATAATATTTGTATCCTAGAAACAAGGCAATAGGATGTCCTGCTAAAAGGAGTACACAGATGTGAGAGAAAAAGTGAAAACAAAACAGTCTTATGCTGTATTCTTAGCATATAACATTTATATACAAAATTTAATATAGTATGTAAGATAAAATTTATAGACTCCAGAAATGCCTTTGGAATTACATTTTAGTGGTATGTTTTTAACGTTATTGAAGGTTGATATATTAAAAATGAACTGTCATGTAACAAAAACTTCTGATTTGCTGTTATATTACTGCTAATTGTCTTTTATTCCCTAGTTCCTAAATATTGAAATTCCTCTAAATTTGGTAATAAGAACAAGCTTTTGTCACTGAAAGAGCTGTAGGATTCCTTCTTCTAGATAGTAATAATATTATAATCTATCCACCTGCCCTTTTTGCTTTTGGACCAATAACACAGTCAAATTTAATGTTCAATCACAATACCTAATTCAGTCCTGGTGGGATTTCTTCATTTCGTGGTTGATTTTCTACTACTGTTTTGAACAATTTATGAAATCTACTTTTTAAAAATTGTAAATAGCCTCAAATCTTCTATGATGTAGAGTATAAATGGAGAAGAAAATTTGTAATCTTCTCTTTTTACCTGAAGATGACCATATTCCTCATAGGAGAGAATCTCATCTCCTGTATGTACGTTGAAAACAGAGTGAAGGCATGTTGTCGAGCGTGGATCCTGCTTAAACTGCTGGACCTAGAATCAAATATAAAATTTGAATAATGCTACTAATTCACATTTTTATCCAAGATCAGAGATTATAAATTATTTTTCAAGACATTTTTTAATGGGGAAAGCAACAGCTTATAGACAGAGGATAGAAAAAAGCAGAAATGTTATTACTTTTTCTAAAGAAACAAAACACAGACAACTCATAACTAGTAATTTAACAGTTAACACGATTGTTAAATACTTAATTGATATTTCACAAACACAGCAACTCAAGTGTAATAGGGAGCTTGTTAATATAGTAGCATTGGCTTTTGTAATGTTTTGCATCTTATTTTAGAGTCAAATAACGGTTTACTCTGTTGGACAGGATTTCAGGGATTGTATCCCACTGTACTGCTATTTGGAAATGCTTACATGACACTCAATGAAAGAGTGCTTCAGGCGACGTTCTAATTCAGTTAAGTGTTCAAAACTTCAAATGCTTTTTCTTTCTCCAAGGATCACAAATTGTAACCCATGCTCTTGTCAACGTGTTTTCATTTCTTTTGCCACACATACTCTCATTTCTAAGGCACCAATTCCAAGCAAATATAGGCCATACCTTTACTTATTAACTAAACGAAAAATTTAACCATTTTAGAATACTAAGTAATTACTAAATGACAAAAAGACAAACTCCAAGAACAAACAGATATTAATTCAATTCGGCAAATATTTACTGACCAGTTATATGCCAAGTATGCCAAGTACTAGTTCCTGGAAGTATGAGATGAATAGGAACAGAGAATGAATAGAATAACACATAGCTCTATGTAAGGCAATGACTTTCTTCTCTATTTGATGGTATCTGGGTGTTCATGATCTTGTCTTGTTTCACTTGGCTAAGGAACCACATAGAACCATATTCTCTTCTCTACCTTCAAATTTCTTCTCCATCCTTAAAGTCTTATCTCAAAAAAAACCCCACAAAACCTTCTTTTATAAAGTCCCTTCTGAACCCCAACTAAAATTCCTTCCTTTGGACTCCTACATCAGGGTGCTTATCACTCAATTGTTTCTCCAGTCTTTTATTTTCATTAGTTGTCTGTATCTCCCACTATCTTACAAGCTTCTAGAAGTCACACTATCCAATATGGTAGCCACTAGCTACATGTGACTAATTAAATTAAATTACAATTATATAAAATTTAGAAATTCAGTCCTTCAGTTACACTGGCCCCATATCAAGTATTCAACAGCCACATATGACTAGTGACTTCTGTAACTGTTCAACACAGTAACAGAGAACATTTAGATCATCACAGAAAATTTATTTGACAGTACTGTGCTAGAGAGCTAACACACCTTTGCACCCCCAAGAGCCCTGCACAAATAAGCTCTCCCTATGGTTGAAATCAACAAAATGAAAGTCAGGACCTATCAAAAGATAATCAGAAATGAGAGAGTGAGGGTAAAGGTAGGGATGTACACCCTCTATCTATGTAGTGACCAAGCTATCCAGTGTTAACTCAGAGAAGGTGAGAAGGCTACCCCTTCTCAGTATCTGAAACTGCTGGCAATAGTCTTAGACCAGCGGTCCCCAACCAGGGACCGGTTTCATGGAAGACAATTTTTCCACTGATCCACTGGTGGGGGTGTGGGGGTTGATGGTTCAGGTGGTAATGAGACTGATGGGGAGCGGCAGATGAAGCTTCAATCGCTCACCCGCTGCTCACCTCCTACTGTACCGCCCAGTTCCTAACAGGCTGCAGACCGGTACCCATCCACGGGCCAGGGGCTGGGGACTCCTGTCTTAGACTACACAAATAGAAATCAATGTGGTCACTACTTTCACAGTACCATGACTATTATCTCAAAGTGTTGAACATTATTCTGGGCTCATAGACAAAAATGTGGTTAAATTAAAACAAAATACATTTTGCCCACTTGATAAGGATCTAGATGGATAAGGTTTTCTTAGTTTAATAAAGTGATTGCTGCAGTTGACAAGGCAGTGTTTGTCATTTGTCTTCAAGACACACAAGTACCCAGCATGAGAATTTATATTCATTCAATCACTGTGTCAGGGGAAAAGCAATTACTAAATGATTAAAGATGCTCAAGTGGGGAATTATATAATTATGCTTTGAGTCTTAAAGCTGTTAAAGACAAATAATTTAAAATTTCAGAAAAAATAAAAGACCCAAACTCTATAAGCTTTGACAATTAATGGGGCATACTGTATGTAAAATATAGACAAAAAGTACTCTTGAAAGCAGTCAAAATCAAGAGGACATCAATTAGTATTGTATGATATCTGGCATTTGGCAAGTAAAAATAAAGAATAATCAAAGTAAAATTTTCTAGATTAAAAAAATCTAGAATAATGTTTTTTATTCTTGTATTTTATTTAGACTTTTCCTGAAAACTTTAATCATTGTGAATAAGTAGTTTATCATTCAGGAAAAGGTACTGAGTATGCTGTCATCCATTCTTAATTTATAGACTTAAAATATGCACTTAGGTGGGAAAAATCATCTCATAAGGGAATCCTGGAAAAATAAACTTTATAAAAGTTTAATGATTTCTCATGAATTAGAAACTACTTGGTAGCATTTTAAATAAATTTTTGAAGGAGATAGAGACAGCAACATTCATAGCCTATTGTAAAGCAAATCCCTGCCTGCTGAACTACTAACTGCAGACTAAATCAATTTTGAAATCTGAATGCTTCTCCTTAAGAAGTGTTAATAAAAATAGGTATATGAACATTTAAAGGTAAAAAACGTCCTAATGTTAATAAGTAGAAATTAATACAAGCAGCAAGCCAATAATAGAAATCAGATTGCTCTACATTCTTCAAATCAAGGAAAACTCTATTCACTCAAATTCATAATAAGTTAAAATATCTCCTTTAGGTAGTATTATTAGAAAATATGTCAGGAAGCATGCTTTACAATGAGAAGCAACAAAAGTGGAGAGCCTTAAACTTTCGAAGTCATGATTTTACTTCAGAAGATGAGCCTTAAGGTTAAAGAGCACTTGAACACTACAAATATGTTTTACTTCAGTTTTAAGTGAAGGCCAAAAGATATAATTTCATATTTAAAAATATGGTAACTGGGGGTGGGGGTGGTGGGATGAATTGGGAGATTGAGATTGACATATATACACTAATATGTATAAAATAGACAACTAGTAAGAACCTGCTGCATAAAAAAAAAAAAATTCAAAAATAAATACATAAAATGCAATTAAAAAATAAAAATATGGTAACAGTCTCTACTGCTATGGAGTCATTAAGGAAATGGTGAGCACCAATAAGAGGTGAAGGTATGGTGGGACACACTGAGCTGGGTGCATGGTTCATTCCAACTGAGTCGTATGTGGATTACAGTAATATCCTCCATGCCTACTCTAAAGGTTATGGGACTCAAGAAAGATTATAACAATGAAAATGTTTTAAAATTTATAAAACCCTACATTTTGTAGTACGCAGAAATACCTAATCCTAATGTGACCTACACCTTCTTACAACTCACACTTATTTTAATGGTCTACCATCATACCTACATAAGGCAAAAAATGATAATCCTTTGTAATTTAAGGAATTCAAGACAGCTTAAGTCACATTCAAGTGTATTCAAAAGAAAACATAATTGTGAATACTGGTTAGGAAAGTTGAATAATATTTAGAAAAGGACATTAACAATTGGTTAAACAAGCCACAAAGAAAAAAATTTATATTACATCATTTTCTTCCTTTTGATAAACAATTATAATTTAAGTCCGTCAGCCTGGTTAGCAAACATACGAAATTCATGGCTCTCATAATGTTTCCTTGGGAGAAAAGTTGAATTCATAGACATAAAGCATTCATGAAATGATAAATGTGAAATAAACAGTAAACTTCTCACATAAGAAAAAATAACTTAAATCACACTTACTTCAATCTATATGACATACAAGTTTAATTCAAATATGTCAATATGACATAATACTTTATTTCAAACATTGAAAAACCTTTATAATAATGATTTGCAAAGTTAAATCTCAGTAGACAGATTACAGGTTTTTCATATATCTCTTATTATCAGCTGTGAATAAATTTACTTTCTCTGCAAACTAACATTGTTTGGTTGCCATTTTCTGGTGACAGAATATAAGTTGTTTTTTTTTTTCATTTTGACTTCAGATACAGGGCTTAAAAAAATGTGCTATCACAAAAACAATATAGTATTCATATGATAGAGATATACAAAACATTAAGTGATCAAAATTGCCTGCATTAATTACTGAAGTGCATCTTTGCTAATGAATCATCAAACCTGAGAGTGGTCTTGGGAAACCATGACGCACTGATGTAAATATTCAATATATGGATGCTTACTATATTAGGACCTGGGAGGTGTATGTAAGTAGGGGGAATATCACATTATATTTGTATAGAGCTTTACAGTTTAAAAAGTTTTATTATGCATATTATTTCTTTAATTTCCAAAATAACCCTGTAAAGTTTGCTGTTTTCTAAGCCTATAATTCCTGCCCTCTTTACATGTAAATGAATGAAGTTGTTATAGCCTTAAACTAAAGTTCACTTAAGCCAGAGTACTCACATGTCCAAAAGGAATTTTGATAAGGATTTTCTTAAGTAATACAATATTGGTTAGAATTATGGATATCGTGAGGTTCCTGAGAAACTGAGTATTTATCAAGCAAACACCAGATGCAAAATACAAAGAAATTCAAGCCCAGATAACAGTTCTCAATCAATCTCGCTTAAGGTATTTCTTCAATTTCAGTATTTCAAAACCCTGGGCTGGGAAGGCAGAGCTGTTTTAACCTATCTAGACTGCCCTAGGACGTGGCTTTACCTTTTGAAAGTACATTCTTCTTCAGAAGATGCTATTGCTATATTGGTTAAATTAATGCATCAGAATGATGTGAGAATTTCAGCCCACACTATAGTGTTTTTACCTTATCGGCCTGACGCATATAGCAGTAGAGAATTCCTCTCATGCATTTTATAGCCGAGTGCTCCAGTTCATGGGTCCTTCCCTTGTCATCATCGATGCGCCTGGGTGAGAGAGATAACTCATGAGGCAAATTGAAAATGCATTTGAAAAGGAAGCACAGCTTTTGATAATTAAGTATTTAACTATCTAGCTAGTTAATCCTATGTTCTGGCGACATCTACTAATTCTGTAACAGTGAAACTGCAATTTCCCAGCAGATGTAGAAATGCTGGGGAAAAAAAAATGTCCCATGATGAAACTTGCACAAATTTCTCCTTCTTTTAAGGAAGTAAGCCAATTGCTTTAAAAATAGTATATAATATTTTCAACACTGACTTGGCTGAAACTTTAAAGGATATTTCTATATTGGAAAAATCCACCAAAAGATTTTTTAAATTCATTGTTACAAAGTAGAGGCAATTTTAAATATCAATCCCTTTAGGTTATGCAATGGCCACTTGGATTCAATGAAGTGTAGATTAAGGTAGACACATGTCTTCTTTGTTCTGCCATGTGTTTAATAATGCCAGCCGGGCACTTCAGTCAGGAATGCCTTCAGCTAAAACATGCATCCAGTATGATACATGATGCATTTGGGCATAAAGTTTTATATCCTTAGGTCTTAGTTTAAAATCAATTGACCATAGTTTACATCTCTTGTTTTTAAAAAGAAAAAAAAACAGCTAACACCTAACTATTAAACTAGGTTGAGATGTCCTTCTGTCTTTAAGTTCCTTCTGTCTTTAAGTTCCTTTATTATTGATCAGTGGCCTTCAAAAAAGAGGAATGAGAGTTACCCACCAATGAAAATAATAGAAGTAGTTTATTCATTGTTTTACTAAATCTTAACTAAAATATCTGGCCATCATCCTCACCTGATAAAAAACATCACCTGTCTCCTTATTTAAAAGTATACTATAATTACCTCCTCTTTCAATTACAGATCTCACATACCAGTAATGGAAAGAAGGATGATCATTTTAACATGGTACAGTGAATGTCAGTAAAGAGTAAGTTATTTGTCATTAGAACATCATTCCCCCTTTCATATGCAGGCGATAAAGTAAAGCTAGTATGATTCTGCTCTGTGATCTATTTTCACCCTGATGTCAGAGCCAAGTGTTAATAGAAGCAAATTATGGCACGGATAACAGTGGATGGGGCACTGATAAATGAAGGAAACAGCACATCTGGAGTATAATGAGCTCAAAGAAATGTTCTATATATAATTCCCACCTCACCATAAAACAAAGAAATAATTCAGGGGAAAAAAAAAGTCAAGTTTTTCTAAAACTGCCTTTAAAATAATTATCTGCCCCTAATTTCCACATTCATTAAACCACGACTAAAATATTCCAGAATAATTTAGCCGCAATAAGGAATCCTATTTCAATGAAGCTTTCGAGCTTCTCCTTTGTTCTGCAAATAATAGTGGTAACCAGAAGAATATTTCTCTTCTGACTTAGAAAATAAAAGAACAGTTGCATTTGAGTAAAAACATTTAGGCAATTAGTATATATCTATTGCCTTTCCTAAGAGTTAAAATGAACCTAGTGATCCAAAATAATTCCTCTATTTTCTACGAGGAACTGGCAATATTCTACTCTCTTTAGCCAGCTCTGTGGATGCACATTCAAGTTTTAATATGATCTCAATAATACTTTTAATTTTAAAAAACAGATAAATAACTTTATATTTAACTTTAGTCAATATATTGATCACAAGCTATGTGGAGATGTTGATCAGGTATTTCTACAATATGAAGTCTTGAGTTTATATCTGAACCAGAATTCCATACTTATAAATATATAACTAGTGAAGAAACTAAACACTTGAATCCTATCATTGGTGCATTATTTCCACACAGCCAAACTTCAAGGAAAAAAAAATAAGAATACTGTTTGGTCACGTGACTTGACTGTTTACTAGCACTAAGCTAGGGTCATCTGTTATATTCAGTTCCTAAAATAGCAATAAATCTGACAAGGGAGGGAACTGGCTAACTTCTTGCATGAAGGCATCCTCTCTCTCCCTTAGACAGTACTACAAGGTATCCTGTCTGCCTTGAGTTTTTGTATTTCTAATATATGCATATTTAAACAGTCTGAAAGTACTTCTTCAAGTCAATACTCTTTTTAAAAAAATTACTTACTCTTCTCAAATATAAAAAGTAAACTAAATTCCATATTTAAATCCTAATTTAAAGTCATGTTTTTTTCTAGAAGTTATATTAGAAAGAACAAAAAATGCAAAAACCCTACATGATATTTTTAGTATGGCATAAAGTTTAGGTTCAACTTTCTTTTAACAGATTTTGTATAATTGACTAGGTTCAGGAACAGTTTTAACCTAAACCATGTAAATCAATATAATTATTTATAAAATAAAATAATTATAATGGTTATAATTATATAAAATTTTATTTATATTAATTATAATTATATTCACATATAATTATAATGTAATATACTGTAATGTGATATAATTATACATAGTATAATATAGATATAGTATAATATAATTTTAAACAATGACATATTCAGGACTACAACTTTATATGTAAATGACATTTTAAAAAGTCAAACATTTTAGTTAGTATTTCTTCTCTCCTCTAAAATAAAACAAAATTACAAAGTGAAACTGTAATATTACCTTTAAGGAAAACTATTTCAACGTGTATTTTTGCAAATAAGTTACTTCATTGTCTCTTGACTTTATCCAATTATTTAATTAAATAACATCAAATTATACTCCTAATGTATATGAAATATAAATGTGCATAAAATAATCCTTTCAAGTCCTCAGTACACATGCACACACACACAAATTCAAACAGAAGTGAGGTTTCAAGAGATTTTTGACAAGACTTATTGAAAACTAATACAATTAGAAAACTCAAATTACTTCCATTTTCAAAAATTAATAACTTTATATTATGCATTCATTACCAATAAGAGATTGATATAAATTCATGAAGAGAAAATACTGATAGCTTAATTTTTGAGGAATTCTACCTAATATAATCTATATGATTTCATTAGCATTTAAAAGTAGAACTGGAAACAAAATTCTACTAATTTTACAACATGGGGATTCTCTAAACAAACTATCACAACATAATATTGTGAAAGTAAAAAGGGCTTCATAGTAATTTTGTGGTAAGTACCCTTGCATTTATCCAAATAGAACACATTTTGCTTGCTAGTAAAACAAAAAATCTGCTACTTTAACTATGTAAGAAGATAAACTATCCAGGAAGTTAGTACATAGATAGTGTCCCCAGCAAAGAAAAGATTTTAAATTCTCTATCAGATGTTTGAAGGCTCCTGGGAAAAGGCCGGTACTCTTGTTTTTTTTTAAGCAATTTTCCCCCAACATTTTATTTACAAAAATTTCAAATCTATAGAAAAGCTAAAAGAATGCTACAATTACTCTTCACCTGGATTCACCAGTTGCTAAAATTAGCTTGCATTCTCTAATTTATTTTCTGCAGTATTTGAATATCATTACCCACACATATTTCAGAAGTATCTCCTAAAAACAAGGACATTCTCCTACATAACCATAATATCATTATCATACCCAATGAATTGATACTATAATGTCTAATATATAGTGTATATCAAATAGAATCCAACTATCCCCCAAATATACTTTACACTTTTTTTAATGCGTGATTCAATCAAGGTTCACGCATTGCATGTAGTTCTCATAATCTAGCCATCTTCACACCTATTTTCTAATCTTCTATGATTATTACATTTTTTAAGAGCTCAGGCAAGTTGTCCTACAAGTAGTCACAATCTGGCTTTGTCTGATTGTTTATTTACAGATAGAGCCATTTACACATTTTGGTAAGAAGTCAATATGGGTAATGTGCCACATCAGGAGGCACCTAAAGTCAGTCTGTCCCATTACTGGCTTGACTACTTGATTTAAGATGCTACTGGTCCTAAGACTAGTAGTTGCTAGACATTTAATGAAGCTACATTGTGCTTACATAGAATATGGTAAAAAACGCTGGTAGTGACATTAGCAAACAAGTGCTGAAGGTGACTGCCTTTATATTATCTCACTATTTGATTTTCTTTACAAGTGCAACACATCAATGATTTAAGACAGAGAAATCATGTTCATGTGAAAGATACAGTTTTCAAATCAGAAGTACATGCATGTGGAGAGAGCAGGAAGATGGCGGAAGAGTAAGACGCGGAGATCACCTTCCTCCCCACAGATACACCAGAAATACATCTACACGTGGAACAACTCCTACAGAACACCTACTGAACGCTGGCAGAAGACCTCAGACCTCCAAAAAGCTCTATTTACAATAGCCCGGAGATGGAAACAACCTAAGTGCCCAACATCGGATGAATGGATAAAGAAGATGTGGCACATATATACAATGGAATATTACTCAGCCATAAAAAGAAACGAAATTGAGCTATTTGTAATGAGGTGGATAGACCTAGAGTCTGTCATACACAGTGAAGTAAGTCAGAAAGAAAAAGACAAATACCGTATGCTAACACATATATATGGAATTTAAGAAAAAAAAATGTCATGAAGAACCTAGGGGTAAGGCAGGAATAAAGACGCAGACCTCCTAGAGAACGGACTTGAGGTTATGGGGAGGGGGAAGGGTGAACAGTGACGGGGCGAGAGAGAGTCATGGACATATACACACTAACAAACGTAGTAAGATAGATAGCTAGTGGGAAGCAGCCGCATGGCACAGGGATATTGGCTCGGTGCTTTGTGACAGCCTGGAGGGGTGGGATAGGGAGGGTGGGAGGAGGGAGACGCAAGAGGGAAGAGATATGGGAACATATGTATATGTATAACTGATTCACTTTGTTATAAAGCAGAAACTAACACACCATTGTAAAGCAATTATACCCCAATAAAGATGTTAAAAAACAAAACAAAACAAAAAAAAAAGAAGTACATGCATGTATCACCTTCAGAAAATTAATATTCAGAAACCTCATTTTTGTAACGGTTAAAGTGTATCACTATTGACTATGTGTCAGGACCCACAACAGATGCTTTCCATATATAATGAAATAAATGAAGTAAGGAGAACTTTTGTATTGTGAAAAGATTTATTTTTCTTTTACTTTATGAAATAATTATTTGACTGACAACCAGATTATTAAGTGATACCCCAAAGAAGTATAGTAAGAAAAACACTAAACTGGGAGAGGGAAGGAGAAGAGTCCTGGCCCTGGCTCTGTCATTAACTAGTTGTGCAATTTTGAACAAATCTGTTAAACTACTCTAGGCCCTAGTTTTATCATCTGTAAAATTCAATCATCATCAATTTCCTCTGTGATTGAAACCAATCAACTCAACGAGAATGGGCAATTCATTCTGTCAAAGACTAATGATGATTTACAAACCTAGAGATGAGAAATTTTGGTCACAAACTCATAAAATGTTAGAACTTGTCTCATGTAAATCCTTAGGAAAACTGAAAGGTTTAGAATCCTAAAAGGAGATGTGAGCAGTTGCAGGTAACACAGTGACTCAGCAGCAGAGCCAGCTGCCCAATTTGTCTTGGGGCTACAAAACCCTATTACCTAGACTTGGAGTTACTAGTAAAAGACACACCAGCTTACCTGTATGCAAGAGCCAAAGCCCAGGCCCCAGCAGCGCAGTATAGACTGTCATGGATCTTGGCCTTCTGATCATCACCACATGTTTTTGTGGGAAAGAGACCTGTGGTTGGACTTTGATACAGCAGCAATGTTGACTTGACTGAAATTGAAAACAAGAAAAAGAACGAATTGTAAAGCCATCCATTTCCCTTGAGCTGAAGGTCTTAAACTTCCTTCGTTTCCTCATCCTACAATTTTGTTGTTTCTAAACTTAGCTGTAGTATAAAACTTTTGAAGATGTAGAAACAACTCCAGGTAAGTAACTGCAGCCTAAGTAGGGATCCACCCTGCATGAAGGGGTCTTTCCACTTTTGAGGAAAGAACTCAGCTAACTGGCATTTAAAAAGCCTTTAGCACATCCTTCTTTATGTCAGTAAGTGTTATAAGGCAACATCAGATACAGAAAAAAAAAAGATTAACCAAAAAACTAAGTATATTTTCAAAAATAAGTTCAATAGGGAAAAATAAAGCAAATATACAACAAAGAGTTGTATACATTTGCTAAATCCAAAGCTAACTCAACCCTAAACAGGCCAGAATCCTGTTTTTCACTGATGACTAATTCGTACCTGAAGAGCAATGTATTCATTTTACATACTATATTAGTGATATGTTTAACATTTTAAAACTGAATCCCATCTTTATATGACATGAAAACAGCAAGCAAATAATTATTTTGTGAACATTCAACTTAAGTCAAAGAAGTCTGAAATCAGCGTTTTCCAGTTGTCCGTCAGTATGCACAGGGATGGTTCCAGGACCCACCATGCATGCGAAAATCCTCAGACACTCAAGTCCCTTATCTAAAATGGCTAATACAGTAGGCCCTCCTTATCTGCAGGTTCTGCATCTGCAGATACAGAAAGCAAACTCTACTACCTTATATAAAACAGTCCTAAAATAGAAAAATAAACACTAAAATTACATTTCCTAAAAGCTATTTTATTCCTGTCTAACTATAAATGGATGAGTAATGTTTTTCCCCCAAATAAATTAAGTTACTCTAATCTAGATTGGCATATGTCAACTACTTTAGGACAGTTTTTCAAAGGTCTAAAGTACTCTGGTCCATCACAGAGATTAAAGACTTAAATTTCTTTTTCTTTTTTCAGACTAAACTGACATTATCATTTCTTTCAGAATACCAGGGTATTTATTATTTTTCACAGAGTAAAAAACCGGTCCTCATAGTCCAAAGTAAAAATCTGACATTTCTTTTAAAAGGCAGTTTAATCTCTTTAGCTAGTTATGGCTACAAAAATAATAAGTAGGCAACATAAGAATATATACCAGAATCTTGACCAAAATAAGTTGAAGTAAGGTTTTACACGATGCTGACACAAAAAAATCCTTCTCCTTAGTGAGATAAATAAATCCAATTTTATATTTGACATACTAGGCCACATAAATGGCACAAGAAGCAAACTGACAAAAAAAATTAATAGGCATTTCCAACTTACGGTCTGATGAACAAAGAGGAGCCCCCTAAATACATACATATCTCAAAGTTGCTTGCTCACATTAAGTAACAAAATTTGTCAGGTTGATCCTGACAAAAACAAAACAGCAACCAAAAAAACAGGGACCTGATATCAGTAACAGTAACCTGAGATTACCTTTTGAATCTCAATGAATTAGAAATGGATATAAAAGGTTCAGGACTACATAGGAACCATGTATAGGTAAATAAGCAAAAAAAAAAAATCTTTGTGTAAGAATTATTCAAGAGACAGCCTCTAGTTCTCAAATCTGGTAATATTTAGGAAGGCTAAAAGGACACAGAGGACACTGGTGACAGTTTCAAAATGATTCAGGGGACAGATATGACTTGTCAGATTCCTTCCATAGTCCCCATATCATATGCAATTGGAATATGTAGCTGTCTAAGCACTGAAACTACCCCAACATCCAAATGAGAGAACATCATCCATATAATATATATATAATATAACTAAGGCATAGCTACCTAAGGACATGTTTTCCTCAGGTTTTGCTTACCAATTCTGTAATAGTGATCCAATTTATCCCACAGAGTTTCATTATCAGGTCTCGGAAGATTAATGCTTTTAAGAGGTTCATAAACTGAGCCTGAAAGAAAAATGAAAACCCATCGAATTCAATCATTTTCATCCAGATAAACAAAGAAACTTCTAAACAAATGAAGAAGCTCTACTTAGCAATCTAATTTTCATTTTTATAGTGAACTATCACATTTCACTACTTGTCAAATTTGGGGTGGGAAAAGGAAAAAGAAGAAAGCACTTGTAGTATTTCTAAATGTTATGAGCTATCCCCCTCCTCACTCCCAGCAGTCAAGCCAACTAACTCGTGTATACTGGTTCTAACATCTCAAATATCACTAATACTCCTGTGGTAGTCCAGTAGCTCAATAATTTCAGTTCCTTCTGAGAAATATCAATATATCTACTTACATGCCCTGAAATCCAAACTGTATTCCTTATCCTCATGCATTATCAGGCAGTTTTCTGTCAAACAATCATACCCCCGAAACCTCAAGGAAAAAGATACTGTACATGTTCCAAAGTCATCCACTTCATGAATATTCAGATAGTTTTCATACTGAAAGCCTGAAGCCTCCACTTTCTCCTAGGTAGATAATACTTGCCTTATTATCTAGACTATAAGCAGAAACCATTTCTACTTTTCAGCCATGGAAACTACAGCAAGGTGTTAGCAGAATACACTGCTCAAAAGCTACAAAATTCACGTTAATCATGATAATCTGCCACAAAATGGATACAGAAAATTGTTCACTTGACTAGTGCACTTTCTCAACTGCTGACTGAAAGGAAGACATCTGGCCCTTCAGCCATCAGAATAAGTACTGACTCTCATTCTTGTTAAAAGCACTCAGAAATTATAAACATCTCAAAGTCACAATTAATCCACCCTGGGACTCAGGTAAGCCACGTCATATAGTCTAACAACATAGCACAAGAGTGAACCTATAACTTACCAGGGCGGGGGGTCGTGTTGGAAGGCATTAAGAATCAGTTTTTAAAGAAAATTAAAGCATTTATGTTCGTAAAATTGCTATGGCCAGTATGCTAGTTTAAAGCCAAGTTATTTGAAATCTCTTAATGTTTAGGGGAAGTAAGGTAAAGATCTACACATTCAGGCAATAGTCCCATTATCTTCTGTTAGAAAGAGAGATGACTTATGGATGAAAACAGGGAATATGAATTGACTTGCTCTGAGTGAAGAGATTTTTCTAAAAAAGTCTTCACAATGACACCAATGAGAATGGCCCCCATAGTGAAGTATGGAGAGGACTACCAACACAGAGAGGAAAGCATCAGGACTGCAAAGGAGGCAAGGGTCCACACATGCCTTCTGCCTCTCTGCATTCAATTAGCTCTGGGTAGGTTTAAGTATATTGGCAGTATATGGGCAGCCTGGCAGCTGGGAAGGAATGCTTGCATGTTAGGTGATAAGCTCTGGGGGGTCTATACACTCTCGGTGAAATTCAGCCATAATTAATAAAATAAAATCAGGTACAAATCATCACGTTTTAAATTGTGCATATGGATATACAAAGACTAAAGGGGACATGTTTGCTGGGGTGGAATGATTGTGGAATGATTTGCTTTTACTTATATTTTATTTAGACTTGTTTTTATTTATTCTGTGGTGAAATGATTTGTTTTTATTTAGAGCGCTATTCGTAGAGCTAAGATTTTGCTTTATATAAGAAAAATAAAATCACCAAATGTTGCATATACATTTTCATTACAATTAGATAAATAATACATGTGCATATGGATAAAGATTGAAATAGAATATGCAAAACTGAAATCTACTTGCATTATAATAGTAGGTGAATTTATTCTGAAAGATTATTTTAATGACACTGTATCAGGGTTCTTAGAGTGAAAAAAATACTTCCTTTAAAAGTACTATTACATTTAAGGTGCCCCTTACCTCCCCCAAAAGACTAAAATGATTCTGTCACCTAATGTTTTTCAATAAAATCACCCATGGAGTTTCTTAGAAGCAACAATAAATAAATGGGAAACCAGACTTTTCAAGAAAATAAATACCCATTCAGCAAGAGCTAAAAGATGTTCAAAACAAAGCAGAAAAGTGTAAAAGTAAAATCAGCTAATTCACTGAGAATCTATGTTTTCTTACACCTTCCTATATCTTCAAAGAAAGCCCAAGGTAAATTAAGAACAGCTTGGCTAGATAAATGTCAACACTTCAGTGATCACCACTATATTGCTTCTAAAGTAACTGCATAAAATTAAATTACTTAGAAAGGAAAAGCAATAATGGAAACATTTTAAACAAGAATTAAACATCTGAAAAGCATCAATACCAATACAAACGTGGAGGAGAAAGAAATCAACAATGGAGTACAAGTTCCCAAAGACAAAGATGCAAAATAACAGAAAACTCTAATAATGTTTAGAATTCAAAATGAAATGAATTTTTAAAATATAAATTTCTCCTTTCCATGTTTTTCTCATTTGAATTTTGCCTATATCTAAACACCACAAAGTAAAATAAAACTTAACAGTTATCAAGTTTGTAAAATGAGTTTAAACATGTCAACCTGATTTCTTACCTGACAATTCACTTTGTATTAGAAAAATACAGTCTACGTCTTCATTTCAGAACACATTACATCAAACAGATAACAGTGACAAAGAAGATGAAGCAGAAGTTGTTACTTGAAGAGAAATATTACAGCTTTATCATGAAGGAAGAAAGTGCTATTTACTAACAAAGACTAAAGAATGAGCTGCTCTGTGAGACATAAACAGTATTATAGAAAGAGATAAACTTAACAAAGGTATAAGCTTTCTGAATTTTGCACTATAAACCCAGAAGGTTTCTGAGTGTTATGGAGAGGCTCTTAAGAAATCACAAAACAGCACTGATAGTTAAATAGTAACTGTTAAAAGCATGAAATAGATGACCCATGAGGAAATTCAAGGCGGGAAACTGATCAGCAAACCAAAACATCAGAAGTGTATTATTTGGGCATCTTACTGTACATGATTCAAAGCTCTTTAATACATACAAAAATATTATTAATCAAGACTTTGATGATCCCTAAAGTAGCTTTACCATTTTTCCATGCATGGTGGTGGACTAAGATAAATATCATTATTTATTCATTCAGTTAATATATACAGTGAATGCATAAGACTCTGGACCATACATCTAGCAGGCTACCAAGGCCTACAGATTAGGAAGAAAGGTAAGGTTTTGAATAAGATTATATTTTATATATATATATATATATATATATATATATATATATATATATGAATAACAAGGTAGAGTGGTGAGTTCCTTAAAAGACAAAGGACAGGAAAATTTAATCCCCCTGTGGGGCTCAGAGAACAGGGAACTCCTGCATTGCAATCTCTAAACTTACTAGCAATTTCAAATAATGAATTGCCATCTAAATATGAAGGTAACAACTCAACTCCAGGAAGATGTTAAGTCATAAATATATATACATATATGCACACATACTTAATATAGTTATTTTTTTAAATTTATTTTTAATTTATTTTATTTTTGGCTGCATTTGGTCTTTGTTGATGTGCGCGGGCTTTCTCTAGTTGTGGCGAGCGGGGACTCCTCTTTGTTGCAGCGCGCACTTCTCTTTGTGGTGGCTTCTTTTGTTGCAAAGCACAGGCTCTAGGCACGTGGGCTTCAGTAGTTGTGGCAAACGGGCTCAATAGTTGTGGCTCGCGTGCTCTATAGAGCGCAGGCTCAGTAGTTGTGGCACAGGGGCTTCGTTGTTCCGTGGCATGTGGGACCTTCCCAGACCAGAGCTCGAACCCGTGTCCCCTGCATTGGCAGGCAGATTCTTAACCTCTGCGTCATCAGGGAAGTTCCTAATACAGTTCTAAAACTTATACACATGTCTCATGAAACAAGATACTATATACTAAGATTTTTTTTGAAGTGATACACATGAAGGTTTAGGTGAAGAAATTATATCACTAAAGGGTAAATTTTATTGACACACTGACCCTAGTATGCCCTTTCACAGGATAATTTTATTATAAATTTAAATCCGTAGAAAGGACCATAGGATTTTAATTCTCTCCCTCAATTAATTTCTTTCCAGATTAAAAAAAAAGATAACATTCTATCACCCTAAAAAAGGTATCATTAACATTTTGGTACGTTTTGGTACATTTGGTACATTAACATTTTGGTGCATTCTTTTCAGGCATGTTTTACTGTGTATATATTTTTTAATGCGTACACTTTTTAATGTGTATGTTTTTTTAGTGTGTATATATCACATAAACACATAAAATTTACCACATATAGGATCATAACATACATATTGTTTTTCTCATGGACGTAAGTCCTTTTTTTCCTTACCTCATCCTCTTGCCCTCTTCTGTACTCATAACCACACATTTTCCATGTTTATATAATCAAACATATAGGCAAGAATGAGAGAAGAGTCTGCCCTTGCTCGTTTTATAAAAATGGGATCATGACAGACCTGTGCTTGCATTTAGCTCCTCTCATTTAACAACACACAGGGAAATCACTAAAAGTGATGGCTCTTTCTTTTGCTATACTACAACTTATTCCACTAGCCCCCCATCAGTGGGTATATAATTTGCTCCCTATTTTTACCATCACAAACAATACTGCAAAACACAGATATACACAGATATAACCAGGAGTGTGCTAGAATCAGTTAGAACTGGCTGGAGAGAGTCAACTGTGAAATTGTCAGGAATTTTGGGACTGGTTGTGAAACACAGCCATAACTGCAAATTAAATTACAACTAATTATTAAAAACAATGGTAATAAATAATCAAGCCTCATCACTTCCTATTTTACTACATTCTACTATTATATATACTTTTGAGTTTATTTATACCTATATATCTGTACATTGGAAATACTATGTAATAGCATGTTACAATACATATCTTCCCAACTCTGCATTCAGTAATGTCACGAAAAGAAGTAGTATTGAATTATTACTATTATTTTTTTTTTGCAGTACGCGGGCCTCTCACTGTTGTGGCCTCTCCCGTTGTGGAGCACAGGCTTCGGACGCGCAGGCTCAGCAGCCATGGCTCACGGGCCCAGCCACTCCGCGATATGTGGGATCTTCCCGGACAGGGGCACAAACCCCTGTCCCCTGCGTCGGCAGGCGGACTCTCAACCACTGCGCCACCAAGGAAGTCCCCAGAGGGGCCACATTCTTGAGTACTTAACATCTGAATGTGTAGATCTTTACCTTACTTCCCCTAAACATAAAGAGATTTCAAATAACTTGGCTTTAGACTAGCATACTGGCCATAGCAATTTTACGAACATAAATGCCACATAAGAAGGTTTTTGATAGGGGCTTGGTCCAGAAAGATCCCACATGCCGCGGAGCAACTAACCCTGTGTGCCACAACTCCTGAGCCTGCGCTCTAGAGCCCACGAGCCACAACTACTGAGCCCACATGCCACAACTACTGAAGCCTGTGCAGTCTGGGGCCCACAACAAGAGAAGCCATCGCAATGAGAAGCCCACGCACCACAATGAAGAGTGGCCCCTGCTCACCGCAACTAGAGAAAGTCCACGCGCAGCAAAAAAGACCCAAAGCAGCCACAAATAAATATATAAATTTATTTAAAAATAATAAATAAAATGGTTTTTGATAACCCCAAGGTTATACATATAGTTACTGCAATTTTCTTCTAAGTTTTTTATAATGTTAAAAAAATAAAGTTTCCCACTTAGCTATTTTATCCTTTGGGAATTTGTTTTCTAAACCGTTTTTAAAGTAAGTAGTAAATTCCGTTCATTTTAAAAAGATCAAATTGGTAAAATTTTTTTTTTTTTAGGTTACAAAATATTCAATAGAAAGATCCATTTGTCCTAAATTATAAAGAGACCATCTCAAACTATGGGATTCAAATAGACAATTTCCTCTTGAAATAATACAACTTAATTTTCAAAACCTATATAAAAACTCTAATATCTAATAATGTAGCATTTGATCTACTTATATGCAAGATTTCAAACCCATCATGGACATATGATATTTACAAACAGCTTAAACAATAATCAGCTTCATGTGCAGCTACATTAATGTCTCTAAAATTCGCAATTGCCTGGAGCAACATATATTGATTTTTTTTTTTTTTAAGTACTGTACGTAGCACTCAATGATGCATATTGACACAAAGTTAAAACATAAAGTATGCTGCACCCTTTCATTTTTCTATAGGTCTTGGGTTCTAGCAGAGAAATACACAAAAAATGTGAAAGTAGAATCTTAGCCCAAGGAAAGAATCAACCAGTATCTTCTGTCTGCATTTTATTCATGATTCTCTAACTTTGGGAATGGAGCAGGGTGAGATTCACCAGTTCTAAAGACTGCAACTTTAGAATCTTCTGCCTGAGCTAATGGTAAACAGCTAATTTTATAGACATAGGACATTAAGAACTGTGATTTTTCAGTCAGGAAAATCTCTGAAAGCGTTAGTCTCTTAAGCCTAAGTTTTTGAAAACTGTTAAGTGCAGAGGCTAATAAACTAATAAGAAAGCATGTACGAAGAAGCAGTTGAATAACCAAAATCCCTGAGCTAACATATTCTCCAACAAAATGATCAGGAACTAAGAAGAATCTGAAGCCCTTGCATTGTAGAGGGTCAAAAAGCCCCACAGTTTCATGAGGTTTGGATAGTCCTTATACTTGCATATAGAGAAGGTGAGGAGGGCAGGAAGGGTACAGACCAGGAAGGCATGGAAAAGCAAAGAGATAGCCTTGTATATGAACATACAAAATATATGCAAACCACATCTGCGGTTTATCAGTTAATTATTAAAACATTAATTTCTGAGGTGTTAAGATATCAAGGTTTCCCAGAGTATAATAATTATATGTTTATCATCTATATTATGATACAATGTATTTTCAAGCAACTTTGAAATTTAAATTAAATCATTAACTTGGGATGATAAGTTCTTCATCTTAAAATTCCCTTTTACTCCTCCACTGATAAAAACTAGAAGGATACTACTACAGAAGGGACAAATTATTCTAATACATTCTCACCTTTGTATCCCTAATGCTTGTACTAGGAGGTTCACAATCCAAATGTTTATTTAATTGAACTGTGTGACCCACATGATTAGGGGGAGGCCTTCTTCAATTCCACAGGCAGAGTTAATTGTTCCATATTCTGCATTCTTACAGCACTCTGTAAATTGCCTTAAGTACTGTTCTTGCTTATGACAATACATTTTATTTTCACTAGTTGATTAATGTGCTATACTACACTGGAAGCCGATCTACAACAGGGACCATATCTAGTACGTAGTAAATAGCAGTGAAAGTTTGGTAAGAAAAGGGAAAACATGGAGAGAAGCTGACAAAAATAGTTTTCCTAAAAAGTTTGTTTTCAGGAAACTTCTGATGACCAGTTTACAATATTCTCACAGGCTATGCTATCTCCTGCTGCTCCCATCCAACTTGATTTAATCATCTAGTTCCACCTCTTCAGACTTTCATGATTAGACAAGTTGAAAAATTTACCTTACTAACTTTAGAATGGATACCCAATAACTTTTATAGTTAAAAGGTTCAAATACACTATACATGACTCAGCACTTTGAGCATCTTCAAGATCACCAACATCTCCTTCCAAAACAAAAAAACTAAACTTAAACCATGATTTTCTTTACTGTATAAATTCTTAAAATGAGAAAGGGAAATTTTGCATGCATACTACTTTGCATTGTACCAGATACTTTAAATACATTGTCCCATTTCATCTTCCTGACAAAGGAAGGAGGTTGGCATTAAATTGAAGCACAAAGAAGTTATAAATGGCAGTCTAAATTTGACCACGGGGTTCTCTAAAGACAAACTATATGTGTGCTCTTTGTCCTATACCATGAAACCTCATAAAAATGCTTGGCTAAGAAGAGTTAAGAGCCCTTAATCCCTGTTTTCATTTTCTGCTTCAAACAGATTGCTCCAAAATTATATGTACATGTATATATACATATATGTATACTTTTCCTTACTTAACTCCAATTTATGATCACAGTTCATCTGAACCCTCAACTTCTTAAGTCTATGTTTCTCCATGGCAAGTTGGGTAAGAAACGTATTTTAAATGTAAAATATGAAGTGGCAAATATAAAATAGCACAACTTCTTAAAAATGAAGTAAAACTTGCCTCTTCAACTAATCCAAATAAGATGTGAAAAGGCCATTCAACTGTTCCCATTTTATTTTTAATAAAAAGGTATTAAGTTCTTCCAGTGACCTTTAAGGAAGGAGCATGGCCAATAAAATCTATTTAAGGATATTAAATCTGGTTTATGTTTCATGAGTTGACCTTATAAATACCAATCACTCAATTAGCTATTTCATTTTCCTTTCTTATTTATAGTCTAGTAGAGTCCCTTCTCATAATATAGCATGAATGTATGTTTCTGTGAGGTCAGAGCTGTATTCTAATAATTCTAGTGTTTCTAAAAAGTTTCTGGAACTCCCTTTATGAAAAAAAATGCATTCAGAAATGACACAGTTATTTAAATTTCTCAACAGTAGTTGTTATATTCACTGTTATAACCCCAGTACCAATAGTGCCAGGGAAACAGTGAGCACTCAATAAATATTTATCCAACAAATGGAATTAATATCCTCTGATATCTAAAATTTGCCAACAATTACTTGGAATCAGCTGCAATGAATAAGGTGATTCATCAGAGCAGATAAAGTTAGGTAAGACTCACTGATCAATACCCTAAGCTGTGACCTTGTAGTAATTCAACTTGTTCTATTCTTCTATTTTAATCTGTTCTGTTCTCTTCTTCTATTGCTCATAAAGGAGGATCTGAATGAAATCATAAAAGGATACGATTTAAAAATGATTTGATCACTAGAATAAATGTATACAGCTTACAAGTGAGTTACTTTATAAAGGATAATACTAATCTGAACACATAAGATTTCTGAAGAGAAACCCAGAGTCATTATTTCATACTTATATTACAAGTAAAAATTTTCAATTCCAAACTTGTAAGACTTAAATGATAGCATCTTAGTTAAATATTAATTGAATTACATGGAGGGGAAAAAGAACTTCACTATACACCATTCCCAATCTTTACAAGAAATACTTAATTTTATTATGTCTTGTTATTACACTGATTAAAAGCATGTGACATGAGGCATTTTGCTGTGTCATATGTTATTCAACACAAGTCCTACAGAAATAATACTTTCAAGCTATTCAGCATTTAGAAAGATGGAAACAAACCATTTTCCTTTATCATTTGCACTTTGATAAATCCTGGTCTGTATTTCTTGTCTTGGCAGAGTTCAGTAATGCATTTAATATGAATGTTAATACTACTAATTATAAATTGCCCTGATAACACTTTATAGGGTAAGCTTGAACAGAGGAAGTCTTGAATGTTAATCGATAAAAATCACAATTAACTATGAATTAGCAAAGTAAGCTAACACTAAGAATAAAAATATTCTCAACCAGAAAAAAAGTAGAAATACTTCTGACAGTATAGAGTTTGTAGACAATGAATGCTAGCTAATTTTCTTCTCATCAAAATGCACTGAACTCTACATCACTGGCTAAGTAAAACAGGGCAGAGACGTTTTTGCCATTTTCTACACTATACCATCAGACTTTGGTGATTTGCTCCAAAGCTGTCCTGCCTTCTGTAAACTGCCTTCTGTGAAGACCTACATACAATAAAATCATAACTAACAAAACTTTCTTGTATGGAATCCAATCACATTTTTTAGAAGCCATCTTTTACTCTAGTGAATAATGTTAATCCCAAGGTTCAATCAAGTAAAGAGGTCTCCCTGCTCTCCATCATCCCTCCTCCTCATCCCCCAGAGTGTAAGGAAGCTCCTGGATAGACACTGTCATAATACCTAGGAGGTTGTGGAAAGAACATGGGTGGAGAAAACAGATAGACCTTGGCTGCAATCACAGCTATGTCCTTCACAACACTGTGGATTTGGGCTCTCTCTGAGCTAGGACTTCTAACCTGTAAAGCTGGGGAAAATTTAACCTCACAGGATTGTAGTGAGACTTAAATGAAATATTTTAAGTATAGCACTGGCACACTGTATATTAACTACTTATTGTCTTCCTTTCTCCACCCTTAAATTTTTGAATCTCCTCTTGCACTTAGCCTAGGACTGGTTAGAAACTTAGAAATCAAGGAATTTTGTTTAACTGTTAATCAAAATCCTCCTGATCAATGCAAGGATGGATAAGCCCCACATAGTGATTTTAAATCTGTAATTTTAAAAATCAGTAATTAAGAAACAGCAGAAACATAACTGAATGTAATTTGAGCTGTAAATGTGATATTAAAGTACCCTGGGGTTGGTATACATAGTTTAGTGTCTATGTGCAGAAGCCATAGGAAACCAAGATTACCACTTTCTCTAAACAAGCCAGATAAACGAGCATTACTTAGGGTGGAAGAGGGAGAAAAGGTCAACTAAAATATGACCCTTAACTACACAGGAGTGATGCTAACAGGTCTTCAATACAACTTTATAACCAAAATGAGTAATTATTTCTGAAGCATGACTATTCAGAACTAACCTTAATGTCACTAACAACCTCCAAGTCTAATTATGGCCAACTGTCAAACATTCCCAAAAAACATGCAATCTCTGTGGGGAGACAAAGCAAACTCAAGACCCATAGGAGCAGAATCAACTCTGTCACTAAGAAGCATAGGTTGCACATTAGGTTAGCATACCCATGTTATAATGAAGATATTAAAACACAAATTAACCTACATTCTAATACATACATTTAATTATAGAATTGGAACACTATAATAGGCATTCTTTCAGTACTAAATGTATACAAGCAGAACACTATTCAAACCATCTAGTATGGCTTAAATTGTTTCCTGTCTACTCTAAGTGTACCTTAACTCTGCCATATTTTCTTTTTTAAAAATCTTTATTGGAGTATAATTGCTTTACAATGATGTGTTAATTTCTGCTGTATAACAAAGTGAATCAGCTATACATATACATATATCCCTATATCTCCTCACTCTTGCGTCTCCTACCACCCTCCCTATCCCACCCTTCTAGGTGGACACAAAGCACCAAGCTGATCACCCTGTGCTGTGGGCTGCTTCCCACTAGCTATCTATTTTACATTTGATAGTGTATATATGCCCATGCCACTTTCTGACTTCATCCCAGCTTACCCTTCCCCCTCACCTAGTAAACAAATGTATTCTCTACACCTGTCTTTATTCCTGTACTGCCCCTAGGTTCTTCAGAACCTTTTTTTAGATTCCATATATACGTGTTAGCATATGGTATTTGTTTTTCCCTTTCTGACTTACTTCACTCTGTATGACAGATTCTAGGTGCATCCACCTCACTATAAATAACTAAATTTCGTTTCTTTTTATGGCTGAGTAGAATTCCATTGTATATATGTGCCACATCTTCTTCATCCATTCATCTGTCAAAGGACACTTAGGTTGCTTCCATGTCCTGGTTATTGTAAATAGTGCAGCAGTGAACATTGTGGTACCTGTCTCTTTTTGAATTATGTTTTTCTCAGGGTATATGCCCAGTAGTGGGATTGCTGGGTGGTACAGTAGTTCTATTTTCAGTTTTTTAAGGAACCTCCATACTGTTCTCCATAGTGGCTGTATCAATTTACATTCCCACCAACAGTGCAAGAGGGTTCCCTTCTCTCCACACCCTCTCCAGCATTTATTGTTTGTAGATTTTTTGATGATGGCCATTACGACCGGTGTGAGGTGATACCTCATTGTAGTTTTGATTTCCATTTCTCTAATGATTAGTGATGTTGAGCATCCTTTCATGTGTTTGTTGGCAATCTGTATATATTCCTCAGAGAAATGTCTATTTAGGATTTCTGCCCTTATTTGGATTAGGTTGTTTCTATTTTTGATACCGAGCAGCATAAGCTGCTTGTATATTTTGGAGATTAATCCTTTGTCAGTTGCTTCGTTTGCAAATATTTTCTCCCATTCTGCGGGTTGGCTTTTTGTCTTATGATTTCCTTTGCTGTGCAAAAGCTTTTAAGTTTCATTCGGTCCCATTTGTTTAATTTTGGTTTTATTTCCATTTCTCTAGGAGGTGGGTCAAAATGGATCTTACTGTGATTTATGTCACAGAGTGTTCTGCCTATGTTTTCCTCTAAGAGTTTGATAGTGTCTGGCCTTACATTTAGGTCTTCAATCCATTTTGAGTTTATTTTTGTGTATGGTGTTAGGGAGTGTTCTAATTTCATTCTTTTATATGTAGCTGTCCAGTTTTCCCAACACCACTTATTGAAGAGGCTGTCTTTACTCCATTGTGTATTCTTGCCTCCTTTATCAAAGATAAGGTGACCATAGGTGCACGGGTTTATCTCTGGGCTTACTTTCTGTTCCACTGATCTATATTCCTGATTTTGTGCCAGTACCATACTATCTTGATTACTGTACCTTTGTAGTATAGTCTGAAGTCAGGGAGCCTGACTCCTCCAGCTCCGTTTTTCATTCTCAAGATTTGTTTGGCTATTCGGGGTCTTTTGTGTTTCCATACAAATAGTGAAATTTTTTGTTCTAGTTCAGTGAAATATGCCATTGGTAGTTTGATAGGGATTGCACTGAATCTGTAGATTGCTTTGGGTAGTAGAGTCATTTTCACAATGTTGATTCTTCGAATCCAAGAACATGGTATATCTCTCCATCTGTCTGTATCATCTTTAATTTCTTTCATAAGTGTCTTACAGTTTTCTGCATACAGGTCTTTTGTCTCCTTAGGTAGGTTTATTCCTAGGTATTTCATTCTTCTGGTTGCAGTGGTAAATGGGAGTGTTTCCTAAATTTCTCTTTCAGATTTTTTTTATCATTACGGTATAGGAATGCAGGAAATTGCTGGGCATGAATTTTGTATCCTGCTGCGTTACCAAATTCATTGATTAGCTCTAGTAGTTTTTTGGTAGAGTCTATAGGATTCTCTATGTATATTATCATGTCACCTGCAAACAGTGACAGGTTTACTTCTTCTTTTCTGATTTGGATTCCTTTTATTTCTTTTTCTCCTCTGACTGCTGTGGCTAAAACTTCCAAAACTATGTTGAATAATAGTGGTGAGGGTAGGAAACCCTGTCTGGTTCCTGATCTTAGTGGAAATTGTTTCAGTTTTTCACCACTGAGAACGATGTTGGCTGTGGTTTGTCATATATGGCCTATATTATGTTGACATAAGTTCCCTCTATGCCTACTTTCTGGAGGGATTTTATCATAAATAGGTGTTGAATTTTGTCAAAAGCTTTTTCTGCATCTATTGAAATGATCATATGGTTTTTCTCCTTCAATTAGTTAAAGGTTTATCACATTGATTGACTTGTGTATATTGAAAAATCCCTCCGTTCCTAGGATAAACCCCACTTGATCATGGTGTATGATCCTTTTAATGTGCTGTTAGATTCTGTTTGCTAGTATTTTGTTAAGGATTTCTGCATCTATGTTTATCAGTGACACTGGCCTGTAGTTTTCTTTCTTTGTGACATCTTTGTCTCGTTTTGGTATCAGGGTGATGGTGGCCTTGTAGAATGAGTTTGGCAGTGTTCCTCTGCTATATTTTGGAAGAGTTTGAGAAGGACAGGTGTTAGCTCTAGTCCAAATGTTTGATAGAATTCACCTGTGAAGCCATCTGGTCCTGGGCTTTTGTTTGTTGGAAGATTTTTAATCACAGTTTCAATTTCAGTGCTTTTGATTGGTCTGTTCATATTTTCTACTTCTTCCTGGTTCAGTTTAGGAAGAGTGTGCTTTTCTAAGAATCTGTCCATTACTTCCAGGTTGCCTATTTTGTTGGCATACAGTTGCTTGTAATAATCTCTCATGATCCTTTTTGCATTTTGGCAGTGTCAATTGTTACTTCTCCTTTTTCATTGCTAATTCTATTGATTTGAGGCTTCTCTCTTTTTTCTTGATGAGTCTGGCTAATGGTTTATGAATTTTGTTTATCATCTCAAAGAACCAGCTTTTAGTTTTATTGATCTTTGCCATTGTTTCCTTCATTTCTTTTTCCTTTATTTCTGATCTGATGTTTATGACTTCTTTCTTTCTGCTAACTTTGGGGTTTTCTTGTTCTTCTTTCTCTAATTGCTTTAGGTGTAAGGTTAGGTTGTTTATTTGAGATGTTTCTTGTTTTCTGAGGTAGGATTGTATGTCTATAAACTTCCCTCTTAGAACTGCTTTTGCTGCATCCCATATGTCTTGGGTCATAGTGTTTTCCTTGCCATTTGTTTCTAGGTACTTTTTGATTTCCCCTTGGATTTCTTCAGTGATTTCTTGGTTAGTTAGTAGCGTATTGTTTGGCCTCCATGTGTTTGTAGTTTTTACAAATTTCTTCCTGTAATTGATATGTAGTCTCATAGCATTGTGGTTGGAAATGATACCTGATACGATTTCAATTTTTTTTTAATTTCCAAGGCTTGATTTGTGACCCAAGATATGATCTATCCTGAGAATGTTCCATCAGCACTTGAGAAGAAAGTTTATTCTGTTGTTTTTGGATGGAATGTCCTATAAATATCTATTAAGTCCATCTTGCTTAATATATCATTTAAAGCTTATGTTTCCTTATTTATTTTCATTTTGGAATGATATGTCCATCATTGGTGAAAGTGGGGTGTTAAAGTCTCCTACTATGATTGTGTTACTGTCGATTTCCCCTTTTATGCCTATTAGCAGTTGCCTTATGTATTGAGGTGCTCCTATGTTGGGTGCATAAATATTTACAATTGTTATATCTCCTTCTTGGATTGATCCCTTGACCTTTATATAGTCTCCTTCTTTGTCTCCTGTAATAGCCTTTATTTTAAAGCCTATTTTTTCTAAAATGAGAATTGTTACTCCAGCTTCCTTTTGATTTCCATTTGCATGGAATATCTTTTTCCATCTTCCTACTTTCAGTCTCATGTGTCCCTAGGTCTGAAGTGGGTCTTTTGTAGACAGCATATATACAGGTCTTGTTTTTGTATCCATTCAGCCAGTCTATGTATTTTGGTTGGAGAACGTAATCAATTTACATTTAAGGTAGTTATTGATATGTATATTCCTATTACTATTTTCTTAACTGTTTTGGGTTTGTTATTGAAGTTCTTTTCCTTTTCTTGTGTTTCCTGCCTAGAGAAGTTCCTTTAGCATTTGTTGTAAGGCTGGTTTGGTGGTGCTGAATTCTCTTAGCTTTTGCTTGTCTGTAAAGGTTTTAATTTCTCCAACAAATCTGAATGAGATCCTTGCTGGGTAGAGTAATCTTGGTTGTAGCTTTTTCTCCTCCATCACTTTAAATATGTCCTGCCACTCCCTTCTGGCTTGCAGAGTTTCTGCTGAAAGATCACCCATTAACCTTATGGGGATTCCCTTGTGTGTTATTTGTTGTTTTTTCCTTGCTGCTTTTAATATGTTTTCTTTTTATTTACTTTTTGATAGTTTGATTAGTATGTGTCTTGGCATGTTTCTCCTTTGATTTATCCTGTATGGGACTCTCTGTGCTTCCTGGACTTGATTAACTATTTCCTTTACCATATTCGGGAGGTTTTTACTATAATCTCTTTAAATATTTTCTCAGTCCCTTTATTTTTCTTTTCTTCTTCTGGAACCCCTATAATTTGAATGTTGGTGCATTGAATGTTATCCCAGAGGTCTCTGAGACTGTCCTCAGTTTTTTTCATTCTTTTTTCTTTATTCTGCTCTGCAGTAGTTATTTCCACTATTTTATCTTCCAGGTCACTTATCCGTTCTTCTGCCTCAGTTATTCTGCTATTCATCCCTTCTAGAGTAGTTTTAGTTTCATTTATTGTGTTGTTCATCATTGCTTGTTTCCTCTTTAGTTCTTCTAGGTCCTTGTTAGATGTTTCTTGCATTTTCTCTATTCTTTTTCCAAGATTTTGGATCATCTTTACTATCATTATTCTGAATTCTTTTTCAGGTAACTGCCTATTTCCTCTTCATTTGTTTGGTCTGGTGGGTTTTTACCTTCATTTGCTGTGTGTTTTTCTGTCTTTCCATTTTGCTTCTCTTACTGTGTTTGGTGTCTCCTTTTTGCAGGCTGCAGGTTCATAGTTCCCGTTTGTTTTGGATGTGTGTCCCCAGTGGCTAAGGTTGTTTCAGTGGGTTGTGTAGGTTTCCTGGTGGAGGGTACTAGTGCCTGTGTTCTGGTGGATGAGGCTGGATATTGTCTTTCTGGTGGGCAGGTGCACATCTGGTGGTGTGTTTTGGGGTGTCTGTGGCCTTATTATGATTTTAGGCAGCCTCTGTGCTAATGGGTGGGGCTGTGTTCCTATCTTGCTATTTGTTTGGCATAGGGTGCCCAGCACTGTAGCTTGTTGGTCATTGAGTGAAGCTGGGTCTTGGTGTTGAGATGGAGATCTCTGGGAGATTTTCACTGTTTGATATTATGTGGCACTCGGAGGTCTCTTGTGGACCAGTGTCCTGAAGTTGGCTCTCCCACCTCAGTGGCACAGCCCTGACACCTGGCTGGGGCACCAACAGCCTGTCCTAGAAACAGCTCCGAATTTAAGGAGAAAAAATAGAAAGAAAGAAAGAGGATAAAAGAAAGTAAGATAAAATAAAATAAAGTTATTAAAATAAAAAGAAAGTTGTTAAGAAAATTTTTTTATGTTAAAAAAAAAAAAAAAACCAGACAGACAGAATCCTAGGACAAATGGTGAAAGCAAAGCTATAGAGACAAAATCTCACACAGAAGCATAAACATACACACTCACAAAAAGAGGAAAAGGGGATAAAATATTATATATCGCTCTCAACGTCCACCTCCTCAATTTGGTATGATTCATTGTCTATTCAGGTATTCCACAGATGCAGGGTACATCAAGTTGATTGTGGTGATTTAATCCACTGCTCCTGAGGCTGCTGGGAGAGATGTCCCCTTCTCTTCTTTGTTCTCACAGCTCACAGGGGCTCAGCTTTGGATTTGGCCCCGCCTCTGCGTGTAGGTTGCCTGAGGGCGTCTGTTCTTTGCTCAGACAGGACGGGGTTAAAGGAGCAGCTGATTCGGGGGCTCTGGCTCACTCAGGCCGGGGGGGAGGGAGGGGTACGGATGCGGGGCGAGCCTGCAGCAGCAGAGGCCGGCATGCTGTTGCACCAGCCTGAGGCGCGCCGTGCATTCTCCCGGGGAAGTTGTCCCTGGATCATGGGACCCTGGCAGTGGCGGGCTGCACAGGCTCCCGGGAGAGGCGGTGTGGATAGTGACCTGTGCTTGCACACAGGCTTCTTAGTGGCTGCAGCAGCAGCCTTAGCGTCTCATGCCCGTGCCTGGGGTCCGCGCTGATAGACGTGGCTCCCGCCCGTCTCTGGAGCTCGTTTAAGCAGTGCTCTTAATCCCCTCTCCTCGCGCACCAGGAAACAAAGAGGGAAGAAACAGTCTCTTGTCTCTTCGGCAGCTCCAGACTTTTCCCGGACTCCCTCCCAGCTAGCCGTGGCGCACTAACCCCTTCAGGCTGTGTTCACGCTGCCAACCCCAGTTCTCTCCCTGCATTCGACAGAAGTCTGAGCCTCAGCTCCCAGCCCCCGCCCACCCCGGAGGGTGAACAGAGAAGCCTCTCAGCCTGGTGAGTGCTGGTCAGCACTGATCCTCTGTGCGGGAATCTCTCCGCTTTGCCCTCTGCACCCCTGTTGCTGCACTTTCCTCCGTAGCTCTGAAGCTTCCCCGTCCGCCACTAACAGTCTCCGCCCGCGCTGGGGCTTCTAGTGTGTGGAAACCTTTCCTCCTTCACAGCTCCCTCCCACTGGTGCAGGTCCCGTCCCTATTCTTTTGTCCCTTTTTTTTTCTTTTTTCTTTTGCCCTACCCAGGTACGTGGGGAGTTTCTTGCCTTTTGGGAGGTCTGAGGTCTTCTGCCAGAATTCAGTGGGTGTTCTATAGGAGCAGTTCCACGTGTAGATGTATTTCTGATGTATTTGTGGGGAGGAAGGTGATCTCCGTGTCTTACTCTTCCGCCATCTTCTCAAATCCCCTCATGACTAATTTTCTTAATCAAATGGCTACCATGAGGGTAGATACCAAAATGAGGTAAAGAGATAAGCAACTATGTCTGCTTTTGTAAAATCCTACTCTTAAATACATACCAGCAATATTGTAAAAGACAAACATTTTTTAGCAAAGATAAAGAATAAAATTTATTGGGCAGCTACTAAATATCAAGTGTTTTGCATATAACATCTTGTTTAATCCTCAGAATAATATCTTCAGGTAGGTTTTATTACTCCTACTTTTACAGAGAAGGAAACCAAGTCTCAAAGATGTAAAGTTACTTGCTCAAGATCACACAAGTATTAAACAACAGAGCGAGGATGAGATTCAGGTATAGCTGAACACAAAATGTGTACGCTTTCCTTAGGCTCTTAAAGGGGGCCACAACACATAACAGTCCAGAAGCCTCAGGCCTATGGTCTCTTTAAGCCAAATGAACTTTATTAATTGGTTGACTACTAAATTAGGCTGAAACAAGGCTGCTACATAAGTGCCTAAAAAGAAGAGAGTGTCAGACATACAAAATAAAAAGTTGAGTTTTGCTCAGAATATACAATAAAACTTTACCAGCTATTGATATGCCTATCAAATCAAATAAATCAAATCAAATTAATCAAAAAACCTAAAAAGAAATAAATAAAGAAAAAAACTCAAGTCACATGCTGATAAACTCACTGAGATACTGATAAACTTATAGAGCCAAGATAGAGATAAGCCAATGATTCATTTTAAGGAATAATTTTTAAAATTATCTTATCATCTAAGAATAAAAGTAAAAATGCCATGATATTTTTTACCTCATCACAAAATGCCATAGCAATTACTACAAATAATTGAACTTGTAATGCCAATGTCATTGCTCTAGCTGATCAACTCTGCTAATCTAAAATATAACTGCAGTAGTCAAATGAGAAATGGAAGCCATCTAAGTTACTGGATGCTACACTCCTTCCCTAATAATTAGTTAATTCATTTTGGTTGTGGAATTTGCCTATAAATTCATTGGCCGATAGGTTTTACCCCAAGGCTCTTTAAAGAAAAGCCTGGACATCCAGATCTCTTTTTGGATTTAAGCAGTTAAAACAAAAGAAAGTATATTCAACCACAGCACATACTGACACATTAGCATTCAGAGCACAGCTCAGGCATGCACTCACGGAAACGCAGGACACACTAAATTCAATAAAGAGTAGAAATAAAGAAAAACATAGCAGAAACAAATCCAAGAGGAATAAAGAGGGTTAAAATGCATAAAACAATCTGGGTATATTAGAAATTAATTTTCCAAAATCAAGATACTGGCTTTCACTTTTGGTAATGTTAAATAGTTTCTAGCCAAAGGTACCAAAGAAAAGCTCAGCTATAAACCCAGGACATTCTTTAAAGATTGTTAAATGAAATCACACCATTATACACTCTCCCACAATGATAACGTCCAAGGAACTACAATAGCAGAAAACAAATCATTTCCAACATAAATGAAGCATTTCTACATTAGTAAATAAACTATAAATGCAAACCACTCTATTTAACAGATAATAGTTTTATTTCTTTATAGTTATCACTAAGTTTTGGTTAGATGAACCCCAAGTGTCTATACTGAAAGTAATTTATGAGGAATCCATCTTTTAAATGGCTTATAACGATTAAGTTTGGTATTTTCCTATTTAGTTTCTTGGTGCATTCTATTTTGATTTAATAATATGGTACTGGAAAAACTTCTTGTATATGGTTTTAAACACTCTATGTAATGTTAAGCACAGTTCTTAGGTTTTGAAATTTTCGGGACTATTGATGCATAAAAAAGCATACCTTTAGCATTCTATTTCCCAGTAACTGCTGAAGGACTTTGTCAGTGCTGAAAACCCATCAAGCCCTTATTAAGAAAGCCAAGATGAAAACGAGAGCCTGATGCTTAAAAGAAAGCACAGTTCAAAGATACATGTCCTCTTGTTCTCTTAGTTCAAAGATTAAATCAAAAATCAATTGGCAATGTTACATATAATATACTATTTTGTCATTTGGCAGATGACAACTAAAGACATGGATCATTATTGTTTCTTAAAGTATAAGCTTTGTTTTCTCCTGTTTGTGACTCTTCCGTAAGCTATTTCCTATTTCTTTTCTTCAAGATTTTTCCCCTCCATCTTGCCAAAACAGGGCTTGAAATACAAATGGAAATAAACGGAAGGGGAACCACCTCTGAAAGGCTATGGTGAAACCAAAAAGAAAGAATTTTTCACTGTCACTGTTTTGATTGAGTCATCTCACAGTAATGAGTCCTGAGGCTTGAATATTCTGCTTAAGGCACACTAAAGACAAAGCAGCCTCTTGCCAAGAGGCTTTTCCCAGTGTTCACACACAAAACAGGTTTTAAATGGCCCAAGGTGGGTCACAACCCACAGAAAAAAGCTGTAAAGACTTCAGTCTTCATTTCAGCTCTATGGCCACTTAACAAAGCCCTTCTCTTCCAGATATATTCAAAGGCCTGTGTTCCTAATGGGAATCCATATATGGTCTTTCCTGGATGCATGGACTTCTTCCAAATTGTTTTCAAGACCCAGGGCACTCATCTGGAGAGCAATTCCACAGCTTTCATCCAGCTTGCAAAGGGTCTCACCAACCTGACAGTCACTGCACCAACACCTCCAACACCTCCTCCAGCCCTTACACCAGGAAGCCATGGGATGAAAGGCAAAGCACATGGCCTTGAAACATAATAGTCTCAGAACCTGGGGCAACTTGCTTCATCTCTGTGGGCTTCCCTTTCCTGTCTATGAAAATACATATAAAAATACCTACTTCACAAGGAGTTGATGAAGAGAAAATAATTGGGACGCTGACCAAATTTTTCTACTTTATAAGAGTTACTCTGTTATGCAAAAAGACAAAAATTATTGAAGAAGCGTTTTAACTACCCAGGTGATAATTAAGGCTCCCAGATACTGAGGAATTGCCCCTGGTCAAACAGAGCTAGTGTCAAGACAGGGGCTCCACTCTGCATTTCTCATGCTTCTCACACCACAGACTACATTCACCATACAGTGCAAACTTAGGCCCAACAATAACAGAAATGGTGCTCAGGCTTGGGCCCACCAAAGAGGAAATAAAACCAAAATAATATCATATGGTGACATCAACCTTCAGAAACAAACTTATTTAAAATTACCAAGTGACCCTTTTGGGGTCTACACACTTACCAGACCTTAAGAAAGCTGGTGGAGAAGAGACGACTGCATCAGGTGAGCTGGCCATTTCAAATTGTTGACTCTAATCATAAGCATCGCAGGCTAAACTATAGCAATTTTCAAAACTGTTTAGTGAAGGTTAGAAGCAATCAGCATTAGATTAATTGAAAGCAGTGTGAGCAGTTATTAACATGATGCGGTGTGCAACAAAGGCAATAATTGAGGTTCATTATAATTTTATTTTCTCTTTTATGACTTGAAAATTTGATTTTCTTTGCTTTGATAAGTTACATTTGCTTATATGGATGAGGCAGGAAATATATAATGGCCACTTATTAAACATTACATAAGAGTAGCATCCAGTAGCTCTATTGAGCAGTGAAGTGATTATGCTACTATGTAACAATGCTCAGAACCTTGCAGTGGCATCTATATCATAGTCAGGTTAGTCCAAGTTTCAAACAAAACTCACTTTATATACTCCTCTAAAAGTAACAAACAGAATCAGGGTGATTGCTTTTAATGACACAGGAAGTCAATGATTCACTAAAGAAAGTTTATAGTCTACACGTCACAGCTATCAGAAGAATCTGAAACCTCAACTAATTTGGAGGGATGACTTCAAATGGTATCTCTTTTATTGCTATGATGTAAACATATAGGAACATCCCACATTTATACAATACACTCAACTACCTTGTACATGAAACTGGATTTAAGTGACTGCATTCAACAATAGTTACATAAAATTTGATTTTTTTTTCTCAGTAAAGAAAGAGAAGGTAGGTTTTCAAAGCTTACTGTTATGACATGCAGTTCAGAGGAAATTAAGACTGGAGAAAAAAATAAACCCTATACGTTTATTAGAGGAAAAGAGAAATGCTGTAAAAGTATATGTTGAGGGTAGAGCTCAGTTTCCTGTAAGAAAACTCCAGTTATTCTCTTTGACAGGAAATTATCAACTCAATAACCCTTTTTATAGCCCAGATAGACTCACTGTTAGTGGTCAACTCAATACTTCAGTATGACACAAAAAGTTTGAGGAAAAATGTGAAACAGAAATAGACGTGACTATTCTAAGTAACTGTACTAACACTAAAATGTACTAAGGACTAGTTTTTGAAAAATTCTCTCATATGGTAGTTTTGCTATAACCCTAAGTAAATAAGTGCACAACTATTTTTAAGGTTTTGAAAACAGAATGGAATAAGCAACAAAGATTGGGTGGATTTCTCCTGTATGATTTATGAAATTACTTTGTTCAAAAAAAAAAAAAAAAGACTGCTAAGAACTCTGTTGTCTGCACAACAACTAAGAACTTCATGAATGGGAAAAGCCAAAATATAATGGGGTAGTATTAGCTGAGGGGAAAAAAACAAAACCCTTAATACCAATGCAAATGCATAATTAGTTTTCCTAGGACTATGTCTTTCAATGTTATCAGATTATCGACTTTGACATTATCATCTCCCAACACTAATTTATATAGTAACAACAAGCCTTCAAAAGGGAAGATTCTTAGATGAAGACTTGTCATTCCACCATCTTTCCTGTTTACAGGAACACTTTTTAGCTCGAGATTACATCCAGCCAGCCAGGAATAAGAGAAGTTTCAATCCTGGCTGTTAGATGAGTTATCAGCCACAAGTGCTAACTTCAAAATGTGACTCTGCAATTTGAACAAGTCAGCTCAGGACACTGTAACTACTATAACTGCCTGCGCAGCGTCTTCTGACCTAGGTGGCCTCGGGTTTGGGAGCCACAACTGGGAACTAGGCGTCCTGGGGCCACTTGCCCAGGGAAGGGGCCCACTTCCTTCTGAGTCCTAACTATGCTCACCGTGACCCCCTTCGTGGCCTGAGGCCCGGTCTCCCTCAATTTCTGCCACATAGATAACTGGCTAGATCTCGGAACTTGTAATGTGAAAAGGAGATACGAAATAAGGCAACAAGCAGCCGCCAGTTTTCTAGGACCAGACCCTAGTCATATGTAAAAATGAGGGGAGGAATACAGACAGGGAGGGGACTCCCGGGAATGTGGCCACCGCCTGATTTCTAAGAAGACTCCAGGAGAAGTCGGCACCACCACCTACTTTTCGAGAGGGAACACACACGAAATATAGTTGGGGAAGCAAAACGGAGCAAAGGTGGGACCACCACCTAATGGGGAAAGACATCAAGAGGAAGTCAGGGACCACCGTCTGCTTTCTAAGGGGAAACACGCGGGCACAGGTTCATTCCAGGACCCCCATCTGCCTCCTGCCCAAAGCTCTTGAGGGGAAGTACCCTCTACGGTGCGGGGGAAAGGGGTGGCGCCCCAGCCAGCCAAACCTGAGCGCTTGTTCCGGGCTCTTCGCTCCAAGAGCTTCCAGCTCACTTCGGCCACGAGCCCCGCCATCGCGCTCCGGCCGCCGTCTTGGCCACCGCCCCCGGGGCCGCCTGTCAGCTCCTCCCGGCCGGCCCCGCCCCCTCGCGCGACACTGTCGGGAGGCGCACCGGCCGGAAGTGAGCGCGAGGGCGAGCTTCAACCTAGCTTCGCGGCCTCCCGAGCGTCAGTGGGGCAGCCCTACGGGAGAGTGAGACGGGGCCTGGCCGCGGTCGTACGGGCGTCTGGGCTACGCTCTTTCTCTCTCGGCCGGCGGCACGGTGCTTTCCGGCTGCCGTCAAGCGCAGCAGTGGGCCGGCGGGCGGGGGCCGAGGGGCTGCCATGGCGGCGGCAGGCCGGCTGCTGGGTTCCTGGGTGTTGCTGGCGCCGCTGCTTGGGGGCCTCGCGCTGCTGGGAGTCGGGCCGGTCCCGGCGCGGGCACTGCACAACGTCACGGCCGAGCTCTTTGGGGCCGAGGCCTGGGGCACCCTGGCGGCCTTCGGAGACCTCAACTCTGACAAGCAGACGGACCTCTTCGTGCTGCGGGAAAGTCAGTGCTTGCCCGGCCCTCCCTCTGTTCGCGTGCCCCTCCCAGTGTTCCCCACACCCCTTGCCCGGATTCCCGGTCCTCCTGCATTTCCCGGCCCTTCTCTCCCAGCCCTCTCCCCCTTTATTTCCAGCATCCTTGCAGCTTGCCTTTTTTTCCCATCTTTTCCAAACCCAGGTCCTGGCCTGACCCCTCCACTGTTTGATCCACCCCCGCAAGCACTGGAAACACGCCGGTTTTTTGGGTTTTTTTCCTGAGACGACCGCGGCCGTCACTCACGCACCCCGCCCTTCTCATGGAATCACCTTGCAAAGTCCTTCCTGATTCCCAGTAGTCTTTGTAGCTTGCCTTTACGTTCCCTCCCAAGGTCCCTTCATTCCTGTCTGCTGTATTTCCTCCAGTCTCCCTTCCCCTTTGATGAACTGGAAAACGTGCGACTTGACAATTTCCTCTCGTAGAGGACTTCTCCCTCCGTCTTCAGTTACCTTGTTCACCCTCCCCTCCCTTTGTCAGGGTCCCAGCTTTCTTGGAAACTACTGTTCCTTCCCAAGGGCCTAAACACTCCCCAATTCTCACAAGTATTTCACAGGCACTACTAATAAACCCAGTGTCTCCTTGGAAAAGGGTTCTCAAACTGCAGGTTTTTCTCCCTTCTGGGCTGCCCTAGTCTTTTGTGTGCAAAAGACTTCCTTGCTTTGGCCACCACCCTAGTCTTCCAAATCTCTGTTTTCTTTTCCAGCTTGAGGTTCTTGGGAGTTCTTGGCTTTAACCATCACTAAACAAACTTTTTTTTGTAAATCTTGATGCTGACAATGGGCATTAGAGGGTCTTAGTATTCTCTAGTGCCCACAAAGCAGGCACTGTTTAAGGTCAAGGCTGTGAAAGAAGGAAGTGAAGCACTCATAGAGTTTGACTGACAAGATCTTGGCCCAGATCTCTTGGAGTCCTTGTCAGGACTCCAGAGCCTCTTGTGGACCTTGAGAAGGGTGTATACTGCCTAACCTATAGCCACTCAACCCAAACTGGAGACAGAGATTCTCCCCTTTAAAGATGCCCTGTGTTTGACTAAACAATTTCAAAAATCTGATCCAATGAGTGCTCATTGAACTCCAGAAATGCATCAACCTGGGGGATGGTTCTGTAGGAGACACAAGAGGGTAGTCTTGGATGATGCAGCTTTTTCTGCTTAACTATGACATCATGTCCTAGTTACTAGTCATGTCCTAGTTACTACAGTAGGAGTTTCTGTGTCCTTGATGTGATGCATCTGTGCAATGGACTAAACAGCCTTATAAGAGGCTAAGTTGTTAGGTTTGAGGAAGACAAGACTTAACACGTAGTATAGTTATAAAGCATATTCTTTATATGCTTCCTTTAAGTCAATCAGTCTGACTCCTGGCAGAAGCCATTGGCTTCAATTTGCCTTGACCAACTACATTTTTCCTTGTTCATCCTTCTAGTTTCCCTGCTGCTTTGAATATTGAATTTGTGATATACTGTTAGGAATCTCCATTCCATTAGTCTAATAGGACCAACCTTGAGAGGGCAGACGAACTGGAGTAAAATAAGTTTTCTTATTGAAAACAGTGCCCAGAAAGCTTCTTGTAACCACTAATCGTATGTTTCACTGGGAATCATTTTTCTAATGTATACTCGCTTCTTTTAGGAAATGATTTAATCGTCTTTTTGGCAGACCAGAACGCACCCTATTTTAAACCCAAAGTAAAGGTATCCTTGAAGTAAGTACAAATGTATTTGTTTCTGTAAAACAGTCATTAGTGTAATAATAGATATGCAGTAACTAGTTGGATTGTCTTTGAAATCAATTTTACTCTGAAGTGGTGTTGTGGTACAAAATCACTAGTTATGAGGTATGAAGCAAGTAATTTGTTAGGAAAATTAGTGAGCATACCAAAGTTTAAAAATGATTTGCTTTAAAAAATAAATAAATAATTTTGAGTGGAACCGGGTCTGTTCCTACATAAACACCTTTCAGTCCCTTGCAATCTGATATGTTTTCTTGAATGTCTTGGGGATTGTCCCTCATCCTGAGTGGATTGTCCCTCATCCTGAGTGTGCCTGTGAGAGCAGCTCAGTCACAGGCTCATCAGATCAACTTTGTCCTTGGTGGTCTGAGGGAGGAGTTTGCACTGGGGTCAATGAACTCTGTTCTAATTTTTCATTTATTGACTGATAGGTGGTGACTGCTAGGTGACTCAGGTTGATTTTGAGGAAATTCAAATCAAACTGAATTTTTTAAATGTTCAAATAATAGTTATGTTTTTTTTATATGACTGGCATTGCATGAAGCACAGTGACCATCATCGATAGTGAGCCAACACAGTTTTGAAACTATAAGAAGCAAGGATTGATCACTGTCTGGAGGAAGAGATGAGTCAGTGCAGGCTAAAGTGGCAGCTTCTAGAAAGTTATGGGACTTATGCTTGACCTTAAGATAAGTAAAATTTAGGTGAGGGCTTTCAAGTTTCAGGACACAGCATTAACAAGAGATGGTAGTAAACACAGCAGGTTGTGAAGAGGAGGTGGAAAGATTTGCCTGACAGAAGTGGAGGGTATACTTTGGAAAGTTATGGACTAGGAAGATGAGATCAGGGCAGACTAGGAACCTTCATAAGTATCAGAAAGAATTGACCTCAATCCCGAGAAAAGTGGGGAATCATTACAGGTTCTTGTTTAAAGGAGAGGTGGTGAAAACGGTATTTTAAATTGATTTGATTTACTCGTTAACCATGTGCAGGATGAATTGGTATGTAGAAAGATCAGAGATTACTTGGAAACTGTGCAAAAAGTTTAAGAAGTCCCCATATTGGGTAATGAGTGCTCAGATGCTACAATATTTAACTTAAACTCAGACATGTAAAAAAAAATTGGCCTTGAGTTAGAACATTGAGGCGTTGAGGGGAAAGTTACAGATGGATAAACAGATTATCCCTTTTGAGAAATGTTCCTTGATACTGGATGTCAGCATGCTTGGAGTGGGGAGGGAACAGAAGCTGGTAAATATTACATCCAAGAAATGAACTGCCAAAAGTGGTTTTTCATGGAAGATTAAAAGTTAAGGAATTTGTGGGCTATTAAAGACTTGGATTCCACTGAGTTTTTTAAAAATCCCAGTTAATTTTTCTTTTGATTAATGTAATGTTGTTTTATATACTTATAAAAGTTAGAAACTCTTGTATTTATTTAGTATAGTTTTGAAAAATTAACTGTCCTTCACTGTTTTCTTCCCTCTCTCCCCTGTTCCTCTCTCAAATGCAACCACTTTTAAAACTTTGAGCTGTTTCTTCTGATGTTTATTTCCATATTCTAAAATAAGTTTTTATACTGTAATTTCTTGAGTTACCATCTTCATCTCTTGGATTTTTTGTTAGCATAGACAAAGATTTAGCATCTTTAAATTGGCTCCATCTCCATATAGTTATATCATATTTTAGCTTGGTCAGTAATCATTGTATAAATTCTGGCCATGTAGATTATGTGTACTTCAGAGCCAAGCAGTATACAGTATTTCATTTCTCTATGGTTTTTCCCTCCAAGAGTAAATGATTGTTTTTAAAAAAATAAATTGCACTGTTTTCTGTGTACCTATCCTTAATTTCTTTGCAGATGTTCCATCATACCTGCCATATACCTGTTGTGCTTTTTCTTTCTCCCATTGAGTCCTCTGCACTCCTCCCCAATCTGAATTCATTCTCTAGGACTTCTGCAGAGTTACTGTTTGGAGACTTTCCCTTTGTCATTCTTTGTTTGATCCCTGTCTCTTGGATCCTGTGCCATTTTGTTCTTTGCTTCTTCATTTACTTCACTGGAGTGTATCCTTCAAGAAATTCCTGAGAAAGGGTGTCCCTCCATTTCCAAAACCTTTTTCTACTCACTCTTTGATTGGCCTGTAGTCTTCTAGCTTCATCGGCTGCAGGTTTTAAATCCATTGCTATTCTTTTTCCTAATCCTTCAAATATGACTTATTTTTAATTTTTGAAGCTATTAGGGTCTCTTCTTTATCCCTGTTCTCTGAAATTTCATAATATGTCTTGGTGTAGACTATTTTTCATTCATTATTCTAGCCTCCCTTCAAGCTAGAGGCTTCTATACTTGGGACCTTTTTGAAATGTTCTTATGTTATTTCTCTGATTATTTTTTTTGTTTTCTCTTTCAGGAATTCCTACTAGTTGGTTATTGGACTGCCTAACTCCATCCTTTATTTCTTTATTTCATTTGTGTTTTTGTCATTTTGTGTTTTTTTCCCCGTGGGAAGTTTTCTTAATTTTATCTTCGGCCTTCTATTGAATAGTTTTATGTTAGCTGTCATGTTTTCTTTTTATCTCCAAGAAGTTTTCTTTGTTCTCTTATTATTCTTTTCTCTTAGCATGCTGTTCTTTTTTTTTTTTTAATGGATGTATTTTCTTATGTCTTCAAGTGTGGTTTTGAAGTTTTCTTTTGTTTCCTCTGTTATCTCTGTTTTTTTCAGATTCCTTATTAGTATTTGTTTTGGCTCTCTTTAATACTCATAGTTTTCTTTAAAAGGCAGGTAACTCTTTTTTATACTATATCAAGAATAAGGTACTAAAGAGCTAATTGGAAACTCTGCATAATGGGATTTACCTCCTGTCTCCTGCCCTGTGGATATGTTCCTGGCTGACTGGCATCCTAGGAATTTGGCAGAGTTGAGGGCAAGGGCCAAACTGTTCCTTTGTATACTTTCCATTAACTCCCTGTTTTTAGTGTAAGGCCAATATCTTACCCTCTCCTGTAACTTACATGTCTAATGCCTGAAAACTACTTGGTTGTTGGCATGCTGAGCAAGAAGGAGAAGGGACCATCACAGAAAAGGTGTTTTCAGCCTTACACCTTACTTTTGTCTTCTGCTGTTTCAGATGACTCCAAATTCTGAGCCTTTCAGAGGTTTTTCAGGGCAAAAAGCCTCTTGAGCCTTTTCTCCAAGCACTTCAGCTTATACAGTTGACCATTGAACGACTGAACTGCATAGGTCCACTTACATACAGATTTTTTTTCACTAAATACATGCTGTAGTACTACACTATCCCCAGTTGGTTGAATCTGTGAATGTAGAACCAAGGATGTGGAGGACCAAGTATAAAGTTATACCAGCTATGGATTTTCAACTGCAAGTGGTCAGTGCCTCTAACCCCACGTGTTCTTCAAGGGTCAACTGTAGTTTCCTTGCCCTGCTAAGGCAGATCCTTTCATGATCTCTTTGTCTTTGAGGGTTATGCTTTTTTTAAAAAAAAAATTCCGTATCATTTAGTAGGTTCTAAATGAAGAAGATTCTTCTTCATTCTTCTAGGTTCTTTAGAACCTAGAAGTAGGTTCTAAAGAAGAAGAGATAAATTCGTGTGTCAGTCTGTTATTTTGTAAAGTTCTAATTCCTATTTTTACAACCATAAAGAAGGGCAATTTTAGGAATAAAACCTGATCAGGTTAAGTTCCCATCTAGTCCTTTGTAATATATTACTGACTATTTCAAGGTACCTTTTGACCCCAAATCATTAATTTATTTGAACAAGTATTACTGCCAGGTATGTGCAGCATATGTATGACTGCACATGCGTACATACACAGGTACACATACAGAGGTATACACTTAGATGCAGCTTGCTACATAGTAGCACGTGCAGTTGCTATATCATCATTTTTAAAGACCAGCTATTTTTCATGGAAAGGTTAAAGCATTGTTGGAATTCTTTGAGGAAACTGACATTACAAAAAATATTTTATCATAGTGAGGATCAATTATAGAGGCCAACCCAACTGCATTTGAATTCCAGCTATTCCATTTAACTAGCTGTTTAACAATGAAAGCTACTTCAACCTCAGTTTCCTGGTCTGTTCAGTGAGAATTACGATACCTATTTCAGGTGATGGAGATTATCAGCTAATAGCTATTAAGTACTTGATGTAATATCTGAGACATAGTAAGTAGCTGAATTAAAATAAAGCTATTATGTTGTTGTTTTTCTTAATCTTACCCTTGTCAGTATTTTCCTCATTTTCACTTTAAGTAAAACCTATTATATATATTTTTACATTCTTGATGCCATTTAGAAAATAATTATCCATAAGCTGTTTGGAAACTTACTGTCTTGCTGTTTGTTCTTAAGTAGAATTAAATGTAAATTGAATTTAAGGCCTATTTTTTGATTGGGTCACTCAGACAGCATTAGGACAAGACTCCAGAATGTTTTGTTAAGTTTTCAAGGTTAATGTAAACCATTTTAGAATATTTTATTATTAAAAATGTAGAATTAGGTATGTATGTTTTGATAGTGTATTGCCAGGTTTGGTCAAAAAGAACTTATTTTTCATTGCACATCTTGAAATAAAATGACAAGTTTTCACTGTAAATTTCAAATCTGCATTAAAATCTAAAATTAAGTAATCTATAGATAATATCTTTTATAAAATGACAGTGATACCCTCAGTGCTTTAGCAATTGATAATGAGCCTCCATTTATGTTTTTGTTTTTTTTTTTGGTCGCACTGTGCTACTACAGTTCCCCGACCAGAGACCTGACCCCCACCCCCTCATTGGAAGCCCAGAGTCTTAACCACTAGACCGCCAGGGAAGTCCTTTGAGCCTCCATTCGTATAAACACCATCCATATGTCCTGGTATCTTTGACAAAAGAACTAGGTGAAAGGATTAAGCCAATGCCTGAACATAAAACTGTGCTTCCTCTTAATAAATATTTCAACTTTTTCTTGTTTCTTAAAACCCTCTGCATCCATCCTGAATTCTTTCATAGACCAAAGAGGCCTACATACATGAAGGATGATAAGCTATTAAAGAACAGAATGTAATTAATCAGTTCTGTGAATTTTTAAATTTTGCATTGAAAATATTTTTGTATGGTATAAATATAGAAGTGTACTTTTCTATTATAGCTCTACCGGAATGTTTGTTTATTAAAATGTTTGTTTCTTTTAGGAATCACAGTACATTGATAACAAGTGTAGTCCCGGGGGATTATGATGGAGATTCACAAATGGATGTTCTTCTGACATATCTTCCCAAAAATCACGCCAGCGGTGAATTAGGAGCTATTATCTTCTGGGGACAGAATCAAACCTTAGGTGAATTTGTTTTAAGAGTTTTTAATATTTATCACTGGATATTAAAGGAGAAATATGCCTGGTATTCTTAGGTCAGTGTAACAAAAATAATGTTCAGAAATCAGTTCAAAAATGCAGTTCTTGAGTGTCAGTAATTGTCTCTAAAAACTTCTTTAAAAGACTGTTTTCTGGTTCTTCTTTTTCAACCTAGAACTGGTCTGCAGTCAGCTCCAGGGAACAAAATCTACTCTGTTAGCTTAAGGAAGAGAGAATTTATTAAAGGTTTTTTATGCTTTACAGAGTTATTGTGATGGCTAAAGAACACACACGAGGTTGAACTTTCAGGAACAATCCTCAAAGCCTTCAAAGAAGCTACTGCCTTTTTACCATCAGAAAGTGGCAAGTTGCACAACAGGTGCCAGAATGACACTTGCTCACCAGCAAAATGGATGCCATGCACCCTCCCTCTTAGTACTTACAATTCAGTGATCAGACATTAAGACAGAAATGGCAGAAACACAGCCTTCACCTCATTCCTGCCTTGGAAAACTCACCATATCTAATTAGCAAGGCTTACATTTTATTTAGAATCTTAAATGCAAGGATATCTGAGAAATGCTATTTTTGGTTTCTAGTCTCCCCAGTACAGGAAAGCACAAAAAGTTTAGAGTAAAGGTTGAGAGTCAGTCTACCTTATCTACCCACAAATCTTCAAGTCTTATCTGAAAAGCCAATTAATTATACCTAAATGGACAACTTTGTTCATGGAGCCAGACTGAAGAAAGGAGGAGAGGAGGGCATGGACGTTTTAGAGTCTAGTAGTTTTGCATGTATTGGGTTCTTTATTTCAAAACCTTAATTGTCAACTGCTCTACTGCTAAACTGTATATAAAGAAGACTCATCTAAGAGATTTTCAGAATGAAGACTCAAAAGGAAGTTATTGTAATGCTGGTCTTCACTGTAGAATAAACTCTCCCAATATATCTTTACAAACTTGATGTCCATTTAAGTTAGATTTATAGTGTCTCATTAATGCTAATAGTTGGAATTAATTAGAGCTGAATTTTGAAAAGAATGAAAGAGTATTTTCCCTAAGTGCAAATATCAGAAATAATGTGTTATAAAATGCCTTTTCATTTATATATTTTCTCTTTTTTTTTAACAGATCCTTGCAATATGACCATACTCAATAGGACTTTTCAGGATGAACCATTAATTATGGAGTAAGTATGTGCTTGCTTCCCTTTGAATGATTTTAAACTTACAAACATAAAATCTTTCACATAGGAAACTACTTTGCTAAGTTGTATTGACTCTAAATTCATTCTCCATTTAAAGCTGATAGGGGCCTGTCCTCTCAATTATATATGTATTTGCCATGATGGAAGAAAGAGAAAGGTGAAATTCATTATTTTGCAAAGAGGGAGAGATTTGTCTTTTTGGTTTTGTTTTAAAAGCTTTGAATGTGTCCATGATGGATCTTTGTTGATCCTAGCCGTGTTGTTACTCAATTAAGAAAACTGTTTTTGGATAAAACTGTTAGTGCTTGATTGACAGATACGAAGGGTAGAGGATTTCCTCTAGAGACCTAGAAAGATTTCTGTATTAAGGAGAAACTTTGTCCTTTTCACAACTCTTCCTTAGTATTATCATTTATCTCCTCAAAGTAGACTCATGTACCAGGATAAAGTTAATCCAGATTTCTGTTAGGATTCTGGTAATGATGTAGATATCATTTCGGGGAGTAAACAATGTATAGCCACATTCTTGTTTCCAGTGCTGCCTTTTGTACAGTTATTAAAATCATAGTCATACATCAATAGGTCAGTAACCATTAGAAGTCTGAAATTTAATTCACGGATTAATCTTTTTAAAGGTGCGCAGCTTGATTTTTTTTATAATTGGGTGTTTTTCATTGTTATTACAATATTCAGTGGCTAGTATAAATTTTTATACCAACTAGGGATTACTTTTGTGGGTTATTTCTCCTAAGCCTATCTGACTAAATAAGGAGGGTCATGATTCTGAAATAACAGTCTCCTTATCACTCAGAGACAGGCTAGGCTATGTAGAGGTTACAGACAACACCAAAATCTCACAACAAAAGTTTATTTCTTGCTCACACTGCAGGTCCAGTGTGGGTCAGTGATAGGCTCTTTTGCCAGCTCTCAGAGTGTCTTACAGGCCTCATCGTCTGTGGAGCTGTACCGTCATGTTCTTCTCATTGCCAAGATGACTGGAGGGTCCAATAACGAAAATTAAACACTTTGGCCTCAGAGTGAAACACGTCACATCTGACATTCCATTGATTGCAACAGATACTGACTGTTGTATGTCTACCACACCTCCCCAAAGTTTGTTTTTCTTTTTAAACTAAATTAGAAGTGAGAATTTAATAAAATGGCTGCTTAATGTTTTCTTTTTAGCTTCAATGCCGATTTAATTCCTGATATATTTGGTATCACAAATGAATCCAACCAGCCACAAATACTATTAGGAGGGTGAGTAAATATTATTATATCCATGTAATTAATTGTACATGTTGTTGTTGGAGGGACTGTGTATCTATGTGAACGGATTGCTTTAACCATTGGGGGAAAAAACCCCAGCTCATTGGAAATCCTTGTTTAAGATTTTTAAAAGGACATTTGGTCAACATATAAGCTTTCTCAAACACTATGGATTTGATCTGCGACTGGTTTCTGTGTAGAGCCAGTTTAATCCTTTTATCCCTCTGGAAATTAGAGATACAAACTTTGCAAGTCCCCATTTAAATATTGGTTCATTGGATGTTTTTAGAAATGGAAAGATTTAATTTAAATAGTATGTATAGCTGCTGTCTTGATTGAATTCTCTACCTTAGTCATGTTAGCTCCCAGATGTTCATTGATAAGCCTTGTTCCTTCTGTTCAATGAGCAATAATTGCCTGAAAATATAAACATTCCTTCTCTAAGCTCTGGAGACTTTTCCATATATACTCTATCCTTGATCCGTTTGTATGCTAGGATTCTCTTATTATCCAAGAATGCCATTCTTAGGGAAAACTGCCTGGAATCTTGCATTTCAAAGATCTCCATTATAATTCCTCTAGCTTTAAATAGAACTGCCTTCCTAACACAAGAATTCATGATAGCAAGATACTTTTCATGAGATACCTTCAACTTGGTTAATTTTTTCTGTATTTGATAAGGCAAACATTTTAAGAGTACAGAACACATTTATTTATTTTTTTGACTTTCCAGCAAGTGCAGAGAACCACCTTTATCAATCTGTCTTCCCAGGCACTATAAATCTAATGAATTTTCCCTCTGTGTTTTGGAGACGTAATGTATTTTTATGATTAGTTTCTGAAATGTGATGCACAGGCACAAAGACAAGTAAATTATCAAAATGTGAGCTATTCTGAGGTGAAACTGTTACATTTCCTGTCACTTTCTCTTAAAAGTTTTCCATAAAGAATATGAGTATTTTTATGCTAGTCATAGTGACCTTTGAAAGACTTGCTGTGAATCTTTAATGAGAAACCTGTTTTTTCCTCAAACTTTGAAAAATACCTGGAAGAGAACCCTGCTTTAGAGACCAGCTGGATGGAGATCTTGCTTTGCCTTTGCGGCTATGTCTGGGAGGAACTGAGTGTGGGTGGGCTAGGGGAAGGCACAGGTGACTCCTACCATAGCAAGCCCTGCTTGTTTGTCTTGGGTAGACATGTGATTGAGAATGTGATGGTGACTTCTGGCCTTGTTTATTTCATGGTAATCTCCATTTTAGTGAAAGAAATACTTGGAATATTTTTAATGTGATGTGGTTTGACCTTTGGAAATTTAGACTTATGAAACAGCTGTTGTAGATAATTGAAAAAGTAAAAACTACTAGATATTGTGTGATAATGTCATAGCTTATTTATTTGTTCTGAATTCTATGTTAGATTTTTTTTCCTCTGATGCTTCTTTAAAAACTTATTCTGGGGCTTCCCTGGTGGCACACTGGTTGAGAGTCCGCCTCCTGATGCAGAGGACACGGGTTCGTGCCCCGGTCCGGGAAGATCCCACATGCCGTGGAGCGGCTAGGCCCGTGAGCCATGGCCACTGAGCCTGCGCGTCCGGAGCCTGTGCTCCGCAGCGGGAGAGGCCACAACAGTGAGAGGCCTGCGTACCGCAAAAAAAAAAAAAAAAACTTATTCTGCCTAAAGATATATTCACTTTTATTTTTTATACATTATTCTCTGGCATACTATAGTATACTGGAGTAATTCTCTACTATTTTATATTTCTCATTTAAACTTCAATTACAGATTAAACAATAGTAGCTAACCATATTATAGGTAACAAGTTTGTATCCAAGATTTATCCTGTTACCTTTGTCCTGACAACTTTTAAAATGAAGTTATAAAAATTGACAGAAAAGAATTTTTGTCAAGAACATTGTTAGGATGACTATTGCTTGCGTTATTATTCAGACAACAGAAAGCTGAATATGTCTCTATGGGGACAAGCATTAATATGTTACTAAAATAAGAAAAATGTATTTTGCCATATCAATTTTATGTTACAGATATATGATTAGATGTATAAGTGAAAAAGCCATTAGTATTGACATTTTGGACCATTTGCATGACTAATGATTGGCAGCCCAGTCTTATCTATTAAGGAATCTAACCAACTTTTGCAACTTAACTATTATGCTCATTTATGCCAGACCCAAGGTTATCTTAAATTTAATTAAATTTGGCTAGCACCTTAATTTTATGGGAAATTTTGCAATGGTCTTTAAATAGAATGCTAAATGCTCCCATGGGATTGTGTGGGAAAGCCCATGGCTGTAAGTGGCCCAATACAGGCATGGAAACAGGAGATTGCCCACAGGTAAAACTAACATCAGTTTGGCTGGAGTAAGGGTGCAGATGGTCAGCCTAAGCTGGAAACAGTGATAGGTAGAAGAATCCCTTTTAATTGGTACTGTGGGGGTTATCTGATAGGGACAGGAAGGGTGCTAAACCTCTGCTGAGGTGCCAGAGATAATTGAAGTGTGTTAAATGTACAAAGGTGAGGATTCAGTTTGCGCCTCCACCTCACTTTATAATGACTTGAAATAATGTAATAATGTGCCACATTACTTAGAAATAACACCTAGCTATTAAGTGTTAGAGCAGCTTTTGCAGTGATGAGGTTATCGTTAATGAGCATTTTCTGTAAAAGGGTATTTGAAACTGATGTTGCATAAGCATTCAGGATATTGTTTTTAGTATTGACGTGAAAACACTTGTACCTGTAATGTTAATCAAAGCCAAATGTAATGTTGGTCTGTTCATATTTTCTGTGACTCATATACTGAGTTCAAACACATTACTGGGTCAGGCCGAAGTTGTATACCTGGGAATATTAATCCAGGTATGTGACAAACAAGCACTTTTGCCATACTCCATTTACTTCACAAACATTTGCATGAATATTTTGAATGGAATATTGATGGCACTGAAAGCAGCCATTTTTAACTTATTTATGTGAGTGGATATTTTTCCTCCATTAGCAGAAAAAACTATCTTCTATTTAAATATAGGTATTTAATCTCAATTCAGAAGGAATAAATCCCTGTTTTTCTATGTAATCTTCTTACATTATAACCAATGACTGATTTATTAAATCACCCTTCATTTTTACTGCTGATTTGTTTGTTTGCTGGTGCATTACAGAAAATTTTGCAAATATTTATCTTAATGAAATAATGATATTTGTCATTTAAATCTATTTAGAAAAAATATGAAAATTAAGAGATTTATAACACAAAAGAAAACCAAATAATCATCAGGACAGCTTTTAACTTTATAGTCAGCATTAGTACTCATAGTCTTAACAGAAAAAGGTAGCTTTGAGATGATTCATATTTTCTTAGAATTCCCCTAGCAAGCCCCTCCCTTTCTCACCTTATACACCATTTGTATTTTGAGCATTGTTGTTTAAAGGAATCTATTAGGACTTAAGAAATAAGTTTTTTATTGGTATTTCCATAGAAACAGAGCATCAGTTTTATAACTTTTCTCTTTTCCTAAAGAAACTTTGCTATTGGAGATAAATTCATTGATTCTCTCGTTTCTCGCCTAAACCTTTTCTTTTCAAAATTAAGCCACAGAAATAGTGAAAGCTTTAGCAGATAACTTAGAATTGTATATGCTGTGATTATTTCAAGTGACTTGTTATTCAAGGATCCATACTTTTATTTCCTGGAGTCCCACCAGAAGCTTTTGGGGAGTCAATTAAATGACGCTTGATTCCCTGGTGATTTATTATACTGCTTTGTTTTATGTTCTGGTTGGCAGTGTTGTATGTAAGTGAACTTTTGATTGTTTCTAAGTGAATTTAAGAGGTTATTCTCAAAATTTACTCACTTTGCTTTTAGTTAAATCTTACAATTTTTTAGATATGTTTTCTTTGTAGTAATCATTTAGAAAGAGAACTTCTTTTGAGTTTTTGTGCAAGTAAGTTCAACGGTAATTGTTCATCATTAATATTGATGATATTTAAAAGTGTTTTGAATTCAACATATTTCTATTAGCATATATCAAAATTTTGTTTCCTTCTTTGAGAGGAAACCATTTTGTTTTATTTTATTACGATTTGCATGTATTGAAAAAAGTCCATTTTAAAACAAGCATAGAGGGCTTCCCTGGTGGCGCACTGGTTGAGAGTCTGCCTGCTGATGCAGGGGACACGGGTTCGGGCCCTGGTCCGGGAAGATCCCACATGCCGCGGAGTGGCTAGGCCCGTGAGCCATGGCCGCTGAGCCTGCGCGTCCTGAGCCTGTGCTCCACAACGGGAGAGGCCACAACAGTGAGAGGCCCGCGTACCACAAAAAAAAAAAAAAAACCAAAAAGACAAGCATAGAATACCAATGAACTGTACACTTAAAAATGGTTAAGATGGTAACTTCTATGTTATATATATTTTACCACAATAAAAATTAGAAAAAGAAAAACAAACAAGCACAGTTAGAGAAGCTATGTGTATAGAGCAGACTTTGAGTAAGCTTGGTCTATATTATCATTTCAATTTAGGGTAAAATGAATCAAAATAATTTATAATTCCTGAAAATACAGGTTAAGTTCTCTTTCATTAGAGTCCTATTGTATGTTTTAAAAATGTATATTCTATTGAAAATGCCCTACAAATACTTGATTTTTAACAGTCTGGAGGCCTAGGCTCTGAGCTGCATGAGTTCCTGAGTTCCATAGTAGTCCTGAGTAGAGATGGGGGCCTATGCTTCTCCTCAGACTGCCTTCTCTTCTGTCTTCCTGCCCTAGGAGCCAGTGCTGCTAGGGCCGTCTCTCAGGTGTAATATCACTGTTGCACACCCTGTGGAGGTAGGAACATTTGGACAAAGTAAGGATATGGCTGAAAGAAATCGCCACATTTTCTCTTATGAACATAAGGTGCTATTTCTAAGAGGTCCTTAAGATTTATCTGGTCTGACCCATACCTTTGAATTCTAATAGAGGCCCAAGAGTGAGTGAATAACCCATCAAGTATTTACCAATGTAACTCTGTTCTTCAGCCATGCTTCTTTTCCCACTCTTCTCTCATGTGTTGTACTCCTCACCATGCCCCTCCTGAAGAGGCATAACTGAGGATTGCACAGCTTATTGTCCTCTGTGAGGCTCAGGGTTGGATGGGGAAGGATGAGATGAAAGAGAATCTTAAACAAGCCTATTTGCTTTTTAAAATATCTACTTAGTAACTCTGGGGTTGGCAGTTTCCATCAGTTGTCTCATATTTTTCCCACAACAGGTAGCTGTGTAGTTCAAGAGGCGCTGTCAAGGAGCCAGCTAATTCAAAGGTTAAGTGACCACTGTAAGCTTGCAATGTAAATAAATGGTAGATCTGGGATTTGAATCTTGGTCTTCCAAATTGTAAAGCCTTTGTTCCTGCCTTCAACTCTGTATAGCCATTACCATTGTTATAGTCACAGAGGGCCTTTGGTGGTGCTCCAACATGGTTAACTTAGACTTCCTCATAGCATAGTGGTTGTTTTCCAAGAAGAAGCAATACAAGAGTATAGACAGAAGCTGGAGATCTCTTTAAGGCTTGGTCCTGGCAGTTAAACAGCATCACTTCTGTGGCATTCTATTCAAAGAATTAGCTAATATTCTAGGGAATTTGAGGATTATGTACTCTACCTCTAGATGTGAGCGTGGCTTAACTGAAATGTAAAAGAGCATGTGGGATGGGAAATAATGTGGTCATCTTTGGATACACAGCATGGTAGGCTGTGTTTATTTACTTTACCATAGGTAAAGACTTGCAAAGGAATATGCAAACACAGATCATTTAAGCAACTAGATCCTCAGGTTTCATAGGTACTCCTACCTAAAATTGATGAGCCTGAAAACGTACCTATTTTCACTATAACTTTCTCCTCCTTCATATAAGAATGCCATGTTCTTTACCCGTCCTAAATCTCACTAATTATACGTTTCCTGGGGAGTAAAAACCCGTACAGCACGAAACACAGGTATACTAAACTAATAGAATTTCCAGTTCTTCCTCTTCTCCTATTTCTTCTTCCTATTTCTCTTCAGATGAAGCTTGGTAGCAAAAAGCATTTTGATCCACATTGATATGTTCTAAATTCAGATGTGCTAGAGTGGGGTTGTGGGAGTAATGACAGTTTTTGTTTAATGACTTTGCCTCCTGCATTCCCTGACTACTGTCAAAGAATCTGTAATTATTGAGAGAGGGTCCTGGGAGAGCACAGCACAGAGCATCCGTAAGAAACACCAAATTCAGCAAAGCAGACCTTTTAGCTCTTCTTAGTACTCTATCCCTAAGACACGTAATTAAATGGAAGGAAGGTACTTTTCATGCCTGTGTAGTTTTGGATCATGCCAGTGATTGTTTCAGATGTGACCAGAATGTTCTCAAGGACTACCAAACCTATGAATAAAACCTTTACATAATTTCTTTTATATTTGGTATGCATTTTTCTGTAATGTAGCTAATACCTACTTTATCAAATCATATCAAGAAAATTCCATTTAAAGTCAAATATTTTATCTTGTCTTATGAAATATTTACTATTTTCTTTCTCCTATTAATAGAAAATAAATTTACATGCTGGCTCCTGAGCCAAATAATTTTTTGTAGTATATACCTTTCTCATTTATTAAAGTCATAGGGAAAACTTTGGTATGTCTAAAGAAATAAGAAAGAAATTGTGTGATTTCTCATTTTTGTAATCTGTTTTTATTTACTCCGAAAGCCAGATACCAGAGTCAGTATTCACATACATTTAATGGACTGTTATGTCTTTTATCATACTTATTGTATTATAAATTATTTTAGCTGTACTTTACATTGCAATGCTTTAAGTTCACTAAAGAGAAACAGCATGTTGCTTTACTATCTTGTCTTTATAACTTATTTTATGAAAATAGATAAATCAATTTTATCAAAATTACCTTAATTTTGACTGCTTTTAGTAATCTTTCCTACAATATATAATCTGTACTTTTCTCAGTACTTTTTGTAATGTTCCTTGAAACACATGTTAACAAATTTATTTGAATTGAAAAAATGAGGTCAAACTCTTTCTGACAGAAAATAACTTTCATTTGGAGATTGGTTTGCAGTGAGGACTGGCTTTGCTAATTGGATTATATACCAGGCATTTTACATAAATTGAATGAGCTAAATCAGCAGCTCTAAATTCTTTTTTTTTTAACTTTCATTATGGAAAAATTTAAACATATGCAAAGGTAGAGCAAATAGGACAATGAATTTGCATATAATACACCTGTCATGCAGCTACAGTTAGCAACTCTTGGCCAGTCTTATTTCATTCACAACTTTTCCTTCATTTCTCTCTCTAACTCCCTCCCCAGACATTTTTAATCCATAAATATTTAAGTATATATCTCTAAAAAATAAGGATGTTTTTAAAATACATAATTACAATGTATTTATCATACCTAAAAATTAATATTAATATTAAATTTCCATGGAGATTTTAATGAACATATATGAACAAGATTTCTTAGCATCTGTATCTATAAAGATGAAGAAAAGGAGTAGACTTGACACTGAATCCTGTTTCATTCTAGCAGTGTCATGCTAGTCTAAAGGTAAGTAAACTAATATATTTTAAAGCTCCATTCATTTCTTCAAAAAAATGCATTTCCAATGAAATTTTACCTTTGATTTAATAAGCTTTCAAAGCTTTTTCATCAGGTGTACAGTAGTAGTTAAAATAACTCGACCTCAAAAAAAAAAAAAACTCAACCTCAAAGAGATTTTTTTTTAAAACACCTGGATGCATAAAGCCAATTTAAATACCAATTTGAAGATATACATTTCTTTGGAGACATAAAAAGACCAGATATAAAAACATTTTACATCATGATAAAGTTCTATAACAGAAATAGAATAGAAGTACAAGTCCAAGGATAAAGAGAAGAAGAGCTTTTTTATGTGGTTTGTGGGTGTATGTGGATGATGGTGGATAATAATCAGTATGGTATCTATATTCTACTGAATACATTTTTAAGAGTAATCATTTTAATTTTTTTATTGAAGTATAGTTGCTATAAAATATTATAAAGGTGACAGGTGGACAATATAGTGATTTACAGCTTTTAAGGTTTATATGCCATTTATAGTTATTGTAAAATATTGACTCTATTCCCTGTGTTGTACAATATATCCTTGTTTAATAGTTTGTACCTCTTACTCCCCTGCCCCTATATTGCCCCTCCTCCTTCCCTCTCCCACTGGTAACCACTAGTTTGTTCTGTATTATATCTTTGAGCCTGCTTCCTTTATGTTATATTCACTAGTTTGTTGTTTTTTTTAGATTCCATATACAAGTGATATCATATAGTTTTTATCTTTCTCTGTCTGACTTATTTCACCTAGCATAATGCCCTTCAAGTCCATCCATGTTGCTGCAGATGGCAAAATTTCATTCTTTTTTATGGCCAAGTAATATTCCATTGTGTGTATGTATATATGTGTGTGTGTGTGTGTGTATTACACACACACATATATATATCACATCTTTTTTATTCATCTGCTGTTAGATACTTAGGTTGCTTGCATATCTTGGCTTTCATAAATAATGCTGCTATGAACATATCTTTTTGAATTAGTGTTTTTGTTTTAGATATATATACCTAGGAGTGCAATTGCTGGATCATATGGTAGCTCTGTTTTTATTATTTGAGAAACCTCCATACTGTTTTCCACAGTGGCTATACCAATATACATTCCTACCAACAGTGTACGATCTACATCCTCACCAACATTTGTTATTTGTGTTCTTTTTGATGATAGCCATTCTGACAGATATGAGGTCATATCTCATTATGGTTTTGATTTACATTTCCCTGATAATTAGCCAGGTTTAGCATCTTTCCATGTGCCTGTTGGACATCTGCATTTTCTCTTTGGAAAAATGTCTATTCAGTTCTTCTGCCCATTTTTTAATTGTGTTGGTTGTTTTTTTGATGTTGAGTTATTTATATGAGCTGTTCATATATGTTGGATATTAATCCCTTATCAGTCATATCATTTGCAAATATTTTCTTCAATTCAGTAGGTTGTCTTTTCATTTTGTCAGTGGTTTCCTTTGCTGTGCAAAAGCTCTTAAGTTTTAATTACATCTCATTTGTTTATTTTTTGCTTTTATTTCCTTTGCTTTAGGAAATGGATCCAAAAGAATATTGCTGCAATTTATGTCAAAGAGTGCTCTGCCTATGTTTTCCTCTAGGAGTTTTATAGTATCTAGTCTTACATTTAGGTCTGTAATCCATTTAGAGTTTATTTTTGTATATGGTGTTAGAGTATGTTCTGATTTCATTGTTTTACGTGTAGCTGTTCAGTTTTCCCAGCACCACTTATTGAAGAGACTGTCTTTTCTCCATTGTATATTGTTGCCTCCACTGTCATAGATTGACTATAAGTGTGTGGGTTTATTTCTGGGCTCCCTATTCTGTTCCATTAATTAGAGTAATCATTTTATTTTAAAATATCAGTAATTAGGGGCTTCCCTGGTGGCGCAGTGGTTGAGAGTCTGCCTGCCAATGCAGGGGACATGGGTTCATGCCCTGGTCTGGGAAGATCCCACATGCCGCGGAGCGGCTGGGCCCATGAGCCATGGCCACTGAGCCTGTGCGTCCGGAGCCTGTGCTCCACAACGGGAGAGGCCACAACAGTGAGAGGCCCACATACCGCAAAAAAAGAAAAAAAAAACCAGTAATTCTAATAGGTTTAAAGATTACATGCTTTTGTAGCTATTTAAAACGTTGAAAATATTTATATTACTTTCTTAGAAATGAACTTCTAGGTATTAAGAGATAGTTTTTGTAAATTCTTTTAAGAGTCTATTGGAACAAAAGTTTTCAAGACCACTGGACTAGGCAGCTTAGAGAAGCATGCTAGACCCATCTTCACGCTAGACCTATCTCCTAGTAACTGCTTTTACCTGGGTATCTTTTTTTTTTTTAATAGTTCAGTTGTATTACATGAATGTTGTTGTTGTTCTTGTTGTTTTAATTAATTAATCAATTATTTTTGGCTGTGTTGGGTCTTCGTTGCCGTGCGCGAGCTTTCTCTAGTTGTGTCGAGCGGGGACTACTCTTCATTGCAGTGTGCAGGCTTCTCAATGTGGTGGCTTCTCTTGTCACGAAGCACAGGCTCCAGATACCTGGGCTTCAGTAGTTGTGGCACACGGGCTCAGTGGTTGTGGCTCACGGGCTCTAGAGCGCAGGCTCAGTGGTTGTGGCGCACAGGCTTAGTTGGTCCATGGCATGTGGGATCTTGCCAGACCAGGGATTGAACCCTTGTCCCCAGCATTGGCAGGCGGATTCTTAACCACTGCACCACCAGGGAAGTCCCTTACCTGGGTATCTTAAATATATGACAACTCATTGTAGGCTGATCATTGAAAAGTGAGTGGATTAGCAGTCATTTCTAAGAGCAGTTACCGTAATAGGCAACTAAAAGCTACAGTTGACATTAATTACATTTAAATTCATCCTTTGATAAATGCTGTTCTTTGAGATTAAAGATGATGATGCCTACAAATTAGAACACCTTGACATAATTATGTTTCCTGTTGGGGACAAACTAGTAATTGGAATTTTCTACAGAGGTCAAGAAATGTCAACAGATTCAACATGACTCAGAACTGCCCACTTTTTCATCTCTGCTGTTTCTTCTTTTGTCATCAGAGCAGTTAACATCTGTGACCTTGGCATTCGAATGGAGTTAAGGAAATTATAGTTTATATGGGTATAATTGCTTGAAAAATATGGTGTCTGCTTCTTACTGAAAAACTATGTTGTGTATAAAGAGCAACATTAAAGGCAGAAGGAGAAATGAATTTTATTTTCACCTATTTAAGTTTTTAAACAATTTAATTATCTTAGGCAACTTAAGTTGTCAGTCATCTTAAAATGTACCATGAAAGAATCAAAAGCTCTTTCTCCACCCACCTTTGGTAGTCATCAGAATGGTAAATAGACACTGTATATAAAATAAACTATAAGAATCTGCTAACTGCCTTTTAAGAGATATTACTGTAAAATATCAGAGTATAGGCAACAAGTGTAAAACTTAAAATACTATGAAGAACTTGAATATTGATTTGAAATGTTCAGGGTAGCAATATTACAATTAATATTTTATTATGAGTTGCAAACTAAAGTGTCCGATGGGGCCCAGAAGGAAAACAAAGTGAGTGAACACTTTGGGAAGCTTCAGAGTTGACCTGCCTGGAGACTCTAGCTCTGTGTAAACAGGACCAGTTGCTTGCCAGACCTTCTGATATTTCAAGAGAAGTTGGAAATCCTGATTTTTATTTGAAATCTGATTTTTAATTTGTTTTACCTCTGAATTCAAACTTTTTTAAACAATGTGTAGGTCAAATAAAACACATTTTATGCTGAATTTGACCCATAGTCTGCTACTTTATGACTTTTGCTTTATCGCTGTTCTAGATTCTTCATTTGAAATGTACGTTTTGTTAAATAGTTCC